>NC_137976.1:12413569-13613569 GCF_963924665.1 Micromys minutus
ATATTTTATTTATACATTATCTCCTTTCTCATAAACTTTCTTGCACTCAGTATTTTATTGAAATTGTGCATGAAACTTTTTAAAATTAAAAGGTTGGTATTTTTTTAAGTTTTCAAATCATTAGACAAATGTTTGCTAGCACAGTGCTAAAGGACTCATCTGAACTGTGATCAGATTTCAAGATGGCAAATCACCCTCTTGTTTATTTTATTACAATGATTTGAAATTTTTATATAAAATGTCTTGATTTCTAATATTTGCTTTCTTCCCCTTTTTAGAACACCTTTTGCGCTCCCAAACTTTCTCTCTGATACTTGGACTTTTATTCTTTAATTAGTATTGTTATAAACACGTACAACAACATACATATAAAAACATTAATATAAATACATAAAGACAACCTGCTGATCTACTTATTGTAACTCATATGAATATGTCTTTAGAGTTTCCCACTTGGGATTAGTTTACCTATTAATTAGCTCATCCCTGAAGTAAACTGCTTTTTTCTTCTCTCTGTAACCATTAATGATCTGCAGCCTTTCATATAACAGTACTTACTATTAGACTTCTCCATCTATTTTGGCATGTCACTTGCTTCTGTTACTGCTCAGGTTTTCTTTAATCAACCATATCATTAAGATTACATCGTTTCGTGTCTCTGTCATATACAAAACGTGTGATCTCATAACAGATATCTGGCTTTTACACTTTTTCCTCCCGTCCTTCCTGAGACCTAAATATGGACTGTGTTGAAGGGGTGCCAGTGTTGACTGAAGACACAAGGTCTCTAGTTCACAACATTTTGACCAATTGTTTTTCCATTTGCTAAATAAAGCAGCTTCTTCAATGAAAGAAGAAAAGTGACAACAGACAGAATGTTTATGCACATTTGATCTCTCACATGGTCATACTTCCTTACACTTACTGACAAGTAAGCTTGCATCTTTTTTAGACATTTTAATTTTATTTATCTGTTTTATGAATTTGAATATACATTATTGTATGCAATCTCAATTTATAGTTTAATGTTCATGACACTATAAACTTGGTTATTGATTTAAATTAAAAAGTTTCAATGGCACTACAAGGGAGAGTGATCATGTGTTCTTTGCAAGAGATACAAAGATAATATAATGATGCACATGTAGTAAAACAAATTAATAATTAAGTAAGTAAGTAAGTAAGTAAATAGACTCTGGAGAAAGAAAACTCAGAAAGCAGAAAAATCCAGAATACGACCTGGAACAGCAGAGATCCAGGGACAGAGGCCTGCTGAGACTGAGCCTTGAGTAGCCAAAGCACAGAGAGGTGTAAGCAGAGCACACAGAAAACACGGTCCTCCAGTTAGTTCAGGAGAGCAGGAATTCTGCCATAGGGACTCAGTATCTGCCTGGAAAACCCTTGCTCATGGACCAAAAACTCAGGCCATTTGCCAGCTAGAATAGCAGAGATCCAGGGACACAGGCCTGGTGAGACTGCACCATGAGTAGCCAAAGCACAGAGAGGTCTAGGCTGAGCACAGGGAAAACACAGCCTTCTGGTTCAGTGGAATCAGAACTCTGGAATGGAGACTCAGGTTCTGCCCCAAAAGCCCTGGATCAAAGTCTAGATACACAGGCCCACAGTAAGGCACAAGTCCTTGTCAGTGAGAGCTGGGGTTTGCGCAGGAAAGGCAGTTTTTGAAGTTCAACTCTACAGACACTCTTAAACCGCAAATAGAGAGGAGTCTGACACATAGGCCCAGGAAGAGCAAATCGGGAGTCATCAGAAAGCAGAAAGTACTGTGCTATTGGGAAAAGGGTCCTTTGTGGCCTAGAGAAAGAGACAGGTCCCTGCCAGTAGTACTCAGGACCTGTGGGCCCAGGGCTGAGTTACCAGAACAGCCTCACAAGAGCTCCCACATCTGAGCCCCCAAAGACAGAGCTGAGTCACTGATAACATAACTCACTGCTTGACCACCAAAAACCAAACACTCAGAATCAGTTTTCTTCCTGAAACCTCAGGCCCTCAGATACACAGAAGAGATGGGTAACAATCACTGACAATAAGACCAGGAATAATTACAGACAACAAGATGGCAAGAGGAAAGCAAAAGAACTTAAGCAGTGGAAACCAAGGAAACCTGGCACCATCAGAACCCAGCTCTCCCATCACAACAAGCAGTGAAAAGCCAAACACTCCAGAAAATAAAGACTCATACCTAAAATCATTCCTCAGGATGATGATGAAGATTTATGGGAAGAGTGTGACTAACTCACTTAAATAAGAGCTGGAGGAAAACCATAAACAAATAGAAGCTTTCAAAAAGAAACACACAAAAAAAAAAAAAAAAAAAAAAAAAAAAAAAAAAAAAAAAAAAACACTCAAAGAAATCAAAGAACTAGAGGAAAATAGAAACAAAGAGATGAAAGAATTGAAAATGGAAATAGAAACAATAAAGAAAACACTAAAAGAGACATCGCTGGAGGTGGAAAACCAAAAAAAGGGATGAGAAGACACAGATGCAAGCATCTGCAACAGACTATAAGAGATGAAAGAGAATATCAGGAGCCAAAGACATCATTGAAAACATAGAAAATGCAGTCAGAGAAGACACAAAAGCCAAAAAGCTCCTAAACCAAAATGTCCAGGAGATCCAGGACACAGTGAGAAGACCAAACCTAAGGATAAAAGAAATAGAAGAGGGCAAAGAATATCAACTAAGAGGCACAGCAAATATCTTCAACAAAATCATAGAAAACATCCTTAGCCATAAAAATGAGATGACCATGAGTATAAAAGAAGCCTACAGAACACCAAATAGAGTGGACCAGAAAAGAAATTCTTCCTAACACATAATAGGCAAAACACAAAGTGTTCAAAACAAAGAAAGAATAGTAAAAGAAGAAAGGGAAAAGGTCATGTAACAAACCACTAGCCAACATCAAACATAACTGTGAGAAACTTGAAGCCATCTCACAAAAATCAGGCACTAGACAATGCTGCCCACTCTCCCCCTACCTATTCAACATAATGTTGGAAATTCTGGCCTGAGCAATTAGATAGCAAAAGGCAATCAGAGGGATACAAATCGAAAAGGAAGAAGTAACAATATCACTATTTGCAGATGATTCCACCAGAGAACTTCTACAGCTGATAAACAACTTTAGAAAAGTGTTTGGATATAAAATTAACTCAAGCAAATTAGTAGCCTTCCTCTACTCAAAGGACAAACATGTGGAGATAGAAATTAGGGAAAAGTTACCTTTCACAATATTCACAAACAATAAGAAATAACTTGGTATGACTCTAACTAAGCAAGTGAAGGACCTGTATGACAAGAACTTCAAATCTCTGAAGAAAGAAATTGAGTAAGATACCAGAAGATAAAAACATATCCCATGCTCAGGGATTGAAGGGATCAACATTGTAAAAATGGCCATCTTACCAACAGCAATCTACAGATTCAATGCAATCCCCATCAAAATTGCAACCGCATTCTTCAAAGAGTTGGAAAGAGCAATGTGCAATTTCATCTGGAATAAAAAAAATAGAATATCAAAATTCATCCTCCAAAACAAGAAAATATCAGCAGGAATCGCCATCCCTGACCTCAAGCAATATTACAAAGCAATTGTGTTCAAAACCACATGGTACTAGAACAGAGATAGGCATGTGGATCAATGGAATAGAATAGAAGATCCAGAAATGAACCCTCAAACATTTGGTCTTTTGACTATTTAAAATGGAGCTACAAACATTCAATGGAAAAAGGACAACCTCCTCAACAAATGGTGTTGCATCAACTGGCACTCAGCATATAGAAGAATGAAAATAGACCCTTTCTTATCTCCTTGTACAAAGCTACAGTACAAGTGGCTCAAAGAACTCCTCAATAAACCTGGAACACTGAAACTATTTGAAGAGAACGTAGGGTAAACCTTACAACACATAGGCACAGGAGAATATTTCCTGAACAGAACACCAATGGCTAGTGCTTTAAGGTAAATTATCAACAAATGAGACTTAATGTAATTGCAAAGTTTCTTTAAAGTTAAGGACACTGTCAAGAAAACAAAATGACAGCCAACAGATTGGGAAAAGATCTTTACCCACCCCTCATCTTATAGAGGCCTAATATCCAAGGTATACAAAGAACTCAAGAAGTTAGACACCAGAGAATCAAACAAACCTATTAAAAAATAGGGTGCAGAACTAAACAAAAGTTCTCTATTGAAGATTATTGAATGGCTGAGAAGCATCTAAGGAACTACTTGACATTCTTAGTCATCAGGGAAATGCAAATAAAAACAACCCTGAGATTCCACCTTACACCAGTCAGAATCACTAAGATCAAACATCAGATGACAGCAGATGCTGGCAAGAATGCAGAGAAAGAGGAACACTCCTCCACTGTTGGTGGGGTTGTAAACTGATACAACCACTCTGGAAATCAGTCTGGTGGTTCCTCAGAAAATTGGACATAGTACTATCTGAAGACCCAGTTATTCCTCTTCTGGGCATTCATCCCAATGATGCTCCAACATACAATAAAGACACATGCACCACAATGTTCATAGCAGCCCTATTTATAATAGCCAGAAGCTGGAAAGAACCCAGATGTCCTTCAGTGGATTAATGGATACTAAAATTGTGGTATATTTATGCAGTAGAGTACTACTCAGCCACCAGAAACAATGACTTTATGAAATTCCTAAGAAATGGATGCATCTAGAGAATATCATCCTGAGTGAGTTAACCCAGTCACAAAAGAACAGACACAATATGCAGCCACAGATAATTGGATACTAACCACAGAAAGCTCTGAATATCCCAGAAACAACTCACAGGCTGTATGAAGCTCAAGAAAAACAAGGACCCCCCAAAATTAAAATAAAATATAAAATAAAAAAAGCCTCAGTCTTTATTAGGAAAAAAAATAAATGTATAGCACCCTCTCAGAATGTGGTGCACCTGGACCTTAAATCACTCATAATCCAAGAGCTAAGTTAATATCCTTCTGGCAATTTTTGGTATTCACAAATCATTATGCTTAATCTATAGTCAACATGTAATCTATTTCAATGTCACCTTCTGTCCTTCATGTACTTCATACTTATTTTAACTAGTGGGATTTCAATACATGCTATTAAAACTCTAAAAGAATTAAGTACTGATAAAAATATTCATATAATGTTATGCCAAAATGCTTTTAAAAATCTGTATATGTATCTCTCTTTTAAAAAAAAGTGGTAAGAAAAAAAAAATAAGCAAACTTGAAACCTAAAAAAAAATTTAGTGAAAGATACCCTATATTTTTGAATATTACAATAACATTTGGTTTAAAATACAGCAGGGAAAAAAAAACATTTATAAGACAGAAAAGCAAATAGGATTAGGTTCTTAAATGTTCAGATAATAAAGACAGTAGAAAAAAAAATACAACCTATCTCTTCCGATTTCTTTTTCTTTCTGTGACCTCATCTTCCTAATGTTGATTTCTGTGTCTATCACATGGCATTCTCTCCATTTTCTCTGTACAAATGTCTCACAGACTCACTAGATCAACACCTTCCCTTTCATTTTCTTTCATCTGAAAGAAAACTTTATTTTTAAGAATTGATCATATTGGCAGGTTCTTGGGTAGGATGTTGGCAAATCTCTCTTTTTTGCTTTCTCTGGAGTTCTGAAGACAGCGCTCTTTCTATTTTTCTGCTCTAGATAGTTTACAGAACACTTCACTTTTCCTAGTCTAAAATATTATTTGGATAGCTAATGTCTTGTAGATTATAACCCTGTTTATTTTATATTACATTGCAATTCAACCATTTGTTTCAGGTTCCCTTTTGACTAACCTGGGACTGCAGTCTCTTTCTCCTCAGGAGACAGCAAGCACACTGTCTTTTAACAATGCAAAACAATTCAGAGATTGCCAGCTTTGGTTAAGCACACAAAGTAAACTAGCTGGTTGAGACCCTGCCCTGAAATTTCCATTTCTACCACACCCGGATCTAAATTAGCTCTGTCCCTGGCTGACCTTGAATTCAGGGATTTGTCTGGCTTTGTAAGTGTAAATGAAACAAACAAACAAACAAAGAACTGAAAACACATTGGTGGGTGAGAACTTGTGATCACCAGTCCCTAAATCTCAGTCTATTTCCTTAGTGACTTTCTGATAGGTTGGCTCACAGTTTAGGTGCTTTTTTTACTTTATATTTCAAAAAATTATAAATGTTTAAACTCATGTTTTTAAAGTTCTCTTTCATACCCTTAAGGAATGCATGAAAGTTCCCAGCATTTACATTTGCTTAGATATTACCCACTCCTTCAACACCTGGGCTCCTGCTGTCTCTAATTATCATGGAAACATTAAGGTTAAGGGGACATTCCTTGAAGGAGGAATGCAAAATGTATGTGAACATTTTTATATAAGTAAGCCAAGTGCCCACAGCAGCCATTAACACTGTGAAAGCCCATGCCCTGTTGGTCCTGTCCCAGAAACAGGAGCCATGTCATTCCACCCCTACCAAGGCCATACTGGACCCATACTTTGAAAAGAGTATACTTTATGATGCTTACCATTGATGTAGTGTGCTTTGTGGGTATTCTGGAGTTGTGATGTGTACTGCTTCAGACTCACACTTTGAGGCCTATTGGCTTCTTTACTCTTGGCACTGTGACAAAGTAACTAGCTCAGGTCTTCAGCAAAATGTCTTCCTGAATCATTCTGGCCTCTATTTTAGATTTTTCTGCTTGTTATCTGGGTTTTCCTTGTTTAAACTCATGTTTCAAAAATATTCTTATGTTTTGTCCAGATTCCTTAGTAGGTCCTGCCCTGTCTGATTTCCTGTCCTCATTCTCTTCAATTATAAAAAAAGATATAGAAGTGTAAGCCAAGTAAACCCTTTATTCACAATTTGCTTAGGGTGTTGATGTTTCTTGACAGCAATAGTTATCCTTAGTAGGACACTTAGCATCTAATTAAAATGTTACTCTCTAGAATGCTTGAATATATTTGAATGCTTTATGTTAGTAACACTAGAAGCTATCTTGATCTAGAGAACTCACTTATATTATATCTCATCTTGAATACTGTAACAGCAGTAAAATACTTTGCATTTATACAATGATTTAAGCTTTATAAAGTGCCTTAAGTTTTCCTTTTTCGATTGTAATTATTTTATTTACTTACATTCCAAAGGTTACTACCTCTCCCTATGGACCGCCTCCAGAGTTCTTAACCTCATCCCCTCTTCCCTTTGCTTCTGAAAGGGTGCTCCTCCACTCCATACTGCCCCACACCCCAGACACTCCATTTTCCCGGAACATACCCTAAATATTATTTATATTTTAATCTTCATTATCCCTGAAGTGTCAAGGACTTCATCTTGTTTTTAAGATTTATTTATGGTTATTTGTTGTACTTTAGTAATTGCCTGAAATTATTTCTGTGTATCACATGCAAGTCTGGTGCTATCAGAGGTGAGAAGTTATTGGATCTGATGGAATTGGATTTATAGATGTTTGTGAGCCATGAAGTAGGTTTGGGAACTGAACTTGGAATCCAAGAGTAGCAAGAGTAGCAAGTGCTCTTAACCATTGAAAAATCTCTGCAGCCCCTCTGGTACATGATATTTATTTATGTTCTACAACTGAGTAAACTGAGACTCAAAAGCTATGCAAGATATATTATCGCCCATGTTTGATTATAGGAGAGTTTAGGTATAAATTGGATTTTAATATAGTCCATCAATATTACAGTTCTGCTTTTAATTTCAAGTGGAATCATACAATACTCAGAGGGAGATAATTTAGTATGCTGTGCTGTTATAACATCACTTTATACATTACATATTCCAATCAAATAGCTAGTTAGTAAGGACTCCCTAGAGTAAAATCATTCTATTTTTTTGTTCTTTAAAACACAGCTACATGTACAAAGCTTACATCTGTCTTGATAAGGGATATTTAATACATTTTTTGACTTTGAGAGTACACTGCATTTGAAATTTTAACTATACTTTGTCTTTTATTTAGACATGTGGTTTAAATAAAAATAAAATTTTCTCAACATCAATCAAATGTCAAAGTAGTTGTAAATCCTGTTGTCATCTATAACTGTGCCCAATGATTCAGTGGCACTGTGGCAACTTGGATTCAATCAGCTTCATATAGGAAGTTACTTTATTCCAGACACAGAAAATGTTCAAACCTGCTTTCATTAAACCCAATTCAGAAAGTGAAAGCACATGACCTAGAGTGCATCCTAATGTGTGAGGACTTAGGCAAAGCAGCTTCCTTCTCAAAGGCCACCACTGATCTTCAATTGCATAAAATTCACCATACAGAATTACCCAAAGTTTTAAGGAGTCTAGCAAAAATATGTATATTTGAGACAAGCAACTCCTGTGTGACAAAACAGAGTCAGTGAATTCCCAGTTATTTCATGAAACATTAGAAGTAACTAAATGCTACACTGAAAGTACCACTAATGGCTAAATATTAGTCAGTTAAGGAAAAGGAAAACTAAAGGTAGAATATCATTGACCAAGGTCATCATTTCCCTGAAAAGAGCTTACAAAACTTTGCAAAGTTTATTAAATATTTATTTACTTTTTAGTGTAAAGATTAATATTTTAAAATATTATATAAATATCTAGGATATTTTTCACTTATTGTATTCATTTCTTTTTATGTTTTTTATGATATGATATATAATATGTTATCCAAATAGATCTAAATTCATCTTGAAAAGTATATGTTTAAAAGATCTCATGACATAAACGTTATTTATAGATTTTGGCCACAAATGAGGCCAAAATTTTATTTTACTGTGAGGATTGGAGAAAAGAGGTTCACATAGTCTTTTCTTTAGCTTTATAATAACATCTCATGTTTTGTTTTACTAGTTATTAATAGACACATAGTATTATATTGGGTTTCAATAATGCCTTTGCAGAAACGAGGGCTTTCCTTGGGACAGCTTGCTAATTTTATGCACTTCTCTTCATGGTGTTCCCATGAACTATCTCAAAAAAGACTTGAATGATTTCCCTCTTGAGTCTTTGATCTCCTCAGTTCAAGACTTTATTATCTTTATATCAGGATTAGAATGGCTACAAAGAGTTTAGTCAATTAAGAAAATCAAATGAATCTCACATCATTAATATGCAACACAAGTTACTGGGGAAAAGTCAGCTTAGGTTAAAGGATATTTAACATTGGATTGCTTAAGTGTGTAAACTGATGAGTCCTTGAGCTATAATAGGTTTTGTTAAAACGTATCATCTTTTTTGAATGTGTAGTCACATGGTCCTACATCAGTGTTACTTAGAGAACATGATGAGACTATCATATCTCATATCAAACAATATTCAAGTGTATGGTAAGTCCTGAGAATCCTAAGTGATAAAATATACACGGAACATAAGGTTTTAAAGCACATATTCAAATCCAAAGAAAGGAAAACAGGAGTTATCATAGTGAATTCTCCCATGTGTTTTAAAGTTCAAGAAAAAAAAATAGAAAATGAAAAATCATTGTGCTTAATCTTTACACACTAAGAAAACTTGGACTATTTCCAGGTTACATATTGTTTTACATGTACTTTATGCTCATTGTAACTAGTAAGATTTAAATGCATACTACCAAACCTTTAAAAAAAATCAAGTACTGACAAAAATTTATTCATATACTTTTATGCAAAAATGTTTTAAAAATCTGGACATTTATCTCTCTTTTTTAAAATAAAGTTGTTCAATTAAAAAATAATTATTTATTGGGAGCTATTTTATTAACACAAGTATATTAATAGGCGTTTATTTTTCATGACACATTTGTCTCATCAAGAGTTTCCTTCCATCATTATTACATTCTACATAACTTAGGGCTGAATTGTATTTCTGTAGGGGATGTGACAAGTCTGGGGAAGTGACAGGGAAAGACTGAGAAATGAGTGTGGATAAGATGCATGATGTGAAATTCCCAAAGAATCAATAAAAATATCATTTTTTACAAAAGAAACATAGCAAGGAAATAACTTCCAATGACATATTGCTGTACCCTTAGAACAGAATATCAATAAACTTCCATTAGAGAACCGTAAATAAAATAAAATAATAAAAGCAAGATAGTATTGCAAAAGATATGGTTTGTTTCAACAACTGAGTGTTTAAATGATGGTGATGTTATTCCAATGTGAGAGTGCAATTTTTGTGTATGTGTGTGTCTCAGATGCAATGCTTTCTCTTCATATTCAACTTCTGAAAAAACAACAAATGCCATTCTTCTTTTAAATTAAGTGATTATCAGAAGATCATATTTCTGTTATTATACCATGCTCTCTATTTATGCATCCCATTGATATTTGTTTACATTTTAATACTTGCATTAGAATTGTTAGAATATTTAAGTCCGTTGCCCTTGTTATTTTCTTTCAAGAAACAAGGTATTTATTTCAGGTGAATACTGTATGTCACTTTTCTGAATTTTTACACATATGTAAACATCTTTTACTTCAACAGAAAAAACACAGTAAAGTTAAAAATCCACAGAAACTGCTTTCTTGCTGCTGATGTTGAGAGTTCCAGGGTTAATGTCCTTCTCTTTGTGCATCAGACTATTTTGAGACAATATACAGAAGTAAGATTTCTATCTTTATCTCTGGAGTTTCAAAGGTTTCTGCTTATTAAATGGATGTGTGTAGTCTTTTCTCCTGACTCATGGCTTGGATTTGACCGCTTGTCCTTACGTAGGTGGGTTTTAGTTTGTTTACTGCATTTCTCCCCTCTGTGAACAGCACTCTATTTCATGGTAGAGCTCTTATTATGCCCATATCTGTGCTCTTACAGCTCAGTCACATCTCTCCACATTTTTATTTAGTTATATTTAATTAATTAATTTATTTACTTATTTATTTATTTATTTATTTATTTATTTATTGGATTCAGGCTATTGTTTAGCCCAGGCTGCCCTGCAACTCACTATGTAGTAAGTGATTTCCTTAGACTTCTGATCCTCCTTCCTCTACTTCTTAATTCCAACAATTACAGGTGTGCACTACCAGGCCCAACCAATGTCATTTGGGGATTGAATCCAAGGCTTTGTACATGTTAGACAAATGCTCTATGAGCTGAACTATATCCACAACCCTTAAAAATGTCTCTTGGTCTAGTTTCCAATCTCATAGTTAGGGCCCAAATCTTGCTATGCTACATGGTAGGAAATCTAACATGTAATTTTTTTATGTAACTTTTTACCCAAGTGTCTCTTTAGCTATAAGTGACACCTTCCATATTTTTTTATTTTATTGTGTATAGCTATAAGTGACACCTTCCATATATTTTAATTTATTGTCTATTTTGGTGTGTATTGTAGGTAACGCAAGAGCTCTGACTCATGATGATGCTTTTCTAAGCTTTACTTCTCTTTCTTGACAGCTGGCTCTTCCATGCTCTTTTCACCGAGCCTCGGTCTAGCTTCCCTCAAATAGTGATAGCTCAGAGCTGCTGGCCTACTCCAAACATGTATACACAGCCACCAAACTGACAATGAGTGGAATGTTGATGGCTCTAGAGACCATGTTCACCATTGCCCACTCATGCCCTCTCAGCTAAGTGAGGAGCTCAACCCTTCTTCTTCTAACACTTGGGCCCAGAAAAGACATGCACACAGCTTCTGGATAAGGGCAACATTCATATCCGTCTCACTTTTTATAAGTTCTGCTCATTTCCTTTTGCATATCTTTAAAATTTTATTTATAAAAGGTTTTAACATTTTAGTTTTACTGTGTGTGTGAATGCACACATTGGTCACACATACAAAATTCAAAAAACTTCCCATTTCTATTTTAAGGTCTTTTCTTAATACCGAGCCTAGCAAAGTGGTATAAAACTTGAGATATTAAATTCTTTTGATCCATTTAACAAAAGCCAGGTGAATCTTTGAAGAGAGAACCTCAATTGAAGAATTGTTCTGCATGCAAGCCTTTGGGATATTCTCTTGATCAATGAATGTGAGAATGTCAAGACCAGTAGAGGCACTGCCACATATTTGGCCAATTGTCCGCATTATACTGAAGAGTTCAGAGCAAGCTATTGATAACAAGACAGTGAGCAGACTTTCTTCCTGGATTCTGCAGCATTTTTAGCAGACAGATTCATGATTTGAGTTCTTGCTTTGGCTTTCCCTGATGATGAAGTGTGTTAGTGAATTGTAAGCAAAATAAATCTCTTATGTTTCAAGTTGGTTTTGGTTGGAATGTTTTATCACAATAATAAAAGAGCACACCAGGATACTTCTACAGACCTGTAATCCCTTTGTTTGAGAGTATGACAGAAGAGTAAGTTGAAATCCACCTGCATACATATTGAGAACTAGAGAGAGAAAGAGAGAGGGAGGGATGAATGGAAGGAGAGGGAGAGAGGAAAGGAAGGAGAGAGGAAGAGGGAGAGGGAGATAGAGAATGAATGAATGAATGAATGAATGAATGAATGAATGAATGAATGACATGCTATGACATTAAGATAAAGAATGACCATTTAGGTTCAGAATCCATTGTATAGTCACACATGTACACCAAATAAATATAAGAAAAAAATTTGAGAATCCAATTTAATTTAATCTATTTTCAACTATGCCTTTTACCTATGCTAATTTAATTACTTAAAGACTGCACCCCTAAGCAATGGCTGTCTTGTGATTTTAACCAGATTTTTTTCCTTTGGGTGAAGACATGAATAGCAAATTCTTTGGGCCCACCAGGATAAAGTGGTCCTGGATTTTCACTGTACCTGAGCAAATATCTTGTTTCTGTCAGATGTACCTATGACTCAGATATTTATATAGCCCTAAGATTTTCTTCATTCTTCATTTGTATAAAGCCTTTCTACCAGAAAGAAGAGCCTGTGGTTATTAAAACCATTGATATATTCATCTAGGACTAGTCATATTGATGAAAGAACTCATTGGCTCTGTTTATGTAATTGGCCCAATGGGCTACATGATGATGCCACGAGTGCTATGGGCATTCCTGAGCTACTGCTATGCCTGGAAATTCTTTGAAAGCTCTGAACATGGTTATTAATCTTTTGGTTAGAAAGTCATGCTCTGAATCCATTTTAAGCTGGATGACCCTAGGGGTAATTTTTCTATTGTGTGTGCTCTGGCACATCTTATAATGGTGGGTAGGATCATCTTTCCAGTGTAGGATTTCCTCTGTTTACAGTATATTAACAGAAAGATGTGTGAAAGTCAAGTCTTCTTCACTTATGAAAGATTTTTTGGATGCATCCTCTTAGCTTACAGTTTATGGTCTTTGATCTTTCTTATGAGTTGGTTTCTATTATTTTATGTTTTTATTAAAAGCAAGATCTGAATCTCATCTAACTTGCAAAGATTTAGGCAAGACAGTGATGATTATTGTACATTGCATTATAAGTGACTTGATTTTGTTTGCTTGCTGTTTTTGAAATATTTTTTTTTCTTTTTAGTTTGGGTGTTTAGTTGGTCAAATGCAACTATAAGAGGATCAAGTGTTTATGGTACTGGCTCATTTGTGCATGTATCCTAAGAGCAGGAGTTTCTGTGAACTTCATAATTTTTTTTCTATACATTTCCTTTTCACTTGTTCATCTGGAACAAAAACAACACAATGTTTTATGGCTTTATACTGTTCCCCATCTTAAAACCATCCTTTCAAGAGTTTCCTTTCTTTTTTTCATAATTCATATGTTTTATCTTTCAATTTAGAGTAGTTTCTTCTCTCTGGTTAATCATGTTTTGGGTGTTCTCAGCCTTGTTCCATTTCATTTGCTATGGTCTTTAGCACCATGGTTTCTGTTGGTGGATTGTACAAAATTTATCCACTCCCTCTACTCTCTTAATTTTACATCCAAAGCTTGATCTGTCTTCCTAATTAAATCAAATCATTCTTTTTAATCTATTCTGTTTTACCTTACTTTGCTTTCAAAAAAGACAAACCAACAAACAACAATGAAAGAAAACAAAATGTTGCTCTTGAAGGCATAACTATGCTGCCTGCACTTTCTTCTCCTTATCTGGGGATATACTGCTGTGGTGCAGTGTGTTGTCTTGGAGATACGTGTTCTACATGTAAGTTCAGGTTTCCAATGTTACTTGTTATAGTTTTATGTATTAAGAATAATAATTTGTACATTTTGTTGTCATTAATTTTTACATCATCTGGACTCACTACTTATAATCCTGCTGGTGATGTGTCCTATGACATTTCTTGAACATATCACATTGCTTTTTCTTCTGGCTCATTGTTAAGTATAGTGCTCACACATTCAGTAAGTGTAATCAAGATTGGCAGGAACTGCATTTTTTGGTTGTTTGTGTTTCATTTTGTGAGAAAGAGTTTATGACAAACTGTTATTCAGCTTTTTTTAAGGGGAATGAGTAATAAGTTTGTGACAAGCTATTGTTCAACTCTTTTAACAGGAATGAGTTCATTAAGAGCTGTGTGTGTAGTGCACTCAGCTGATTTTATGAGGCACATGTCAGTATCTGAAGTTAGTACATGGGTTCAAAATCTCCCTACTAAATTCAGATGTAAGCATCCCAGTGAGCCCAGTAGCACATATGTTGTGGATACATTGTTCAGTTCTCACCCATCATTGCAAATGCTTCAATTTTTGGCAGATTGACCCCACCACAGAAATATACAACTGGTCAAAATACAGTGAAACATACTCAGCTGAAGGAGTGCTCACCTATAGGTGATATGTCTAAAATGCATCTTTATAGATTAGGCTCAGAGAAGATTCAGGAAAATTTCAGGAAGTTTGGAAGTTCCAGAATATCAAGATGCCCATTTTGAACTACTGCCTTCTATAGATGAAAGGAGCTGCACCCATGAAACCTTAATACATTAGCAATATGGTCCTGCATAGTGACAACAGTTGGCATCCAAATGTGAATGGGGAAATCTCAGAATGCACCATCTCTAGATAAATAGCTACAGGCAATTTATAGTTGCTATAAAACAAAGAATCAGTCAGTCAGTCAACTCCACTGCAGAGATGTGTCCACTGACATGTTATCCTCTAAAGTACATAGCCCTACCCATACCTCAAACAAAACCAAATTGATCCAGCAGGCTGCATTCATATGATAATAATAATAATAATAACAACAACAACAACAACAACAATAATCATAATGGAAGATGTCATAAAATTGACAGGGAGAAAGGAATCGGAGGGAATGGAATGAGTAGTTAGTGATAGAGGGGTAGAAGTAATGTAAACACTGTAATTTTGTATAAAATCCTCCCATACTGAAAACAAGTACATATGATTTAATCCAATTCTTGTGTGAAAAATTCCAAATAAAACATTTTGATGAAAATAGTTTGAGAATCACATATGACTCTGTGATTATATCATAATATTTCAAAGGAAATAATTTCTATCATCAATGACAACCCATTTGTCTTCATTTAGATATATCCATATAATCGGTATTTATTTTAGTTTGCATGCTGAACAAAAATTATGTCAAGTTTTTGAAGATGACTTTCTATGAATCTTTTGTGGGTTAAAAGTTAAGGAACTACTGAAATCAAAAGAAGGTGAAAATGAAGGGCAGTGGAGTGGAATTCACAATTTAGTAAACACTTTTTAACAAAGGAATTATTAAATTTTATTTCCAATTTCTTATTTTTAAAGTCAAATGCATAGCATATATTACTGTTCTTACTGCTTGTGAAGAATGAGACCATGTAACTCCCTGTGGAAAACAATATGTACATAAACAATCCCATTAGCAGAATGTATTGGTTTCATTTTAAAGAGGAAAAAAAAAGCAAAGTGCCAAAGTTTATTTTTTTCTTGAATTGTATTTAATAAATGGCATAAAAAGTTTTCAATTATCTTTGCACTACCCCATTTTGTAATATATCTTTGGAGATCAGCTAACAGTTCCTTTTCTTACTTCCCATGAACCACTAAATACACTGTCGTCTCAAATTCATCTTCTGATCTCCACCCTTTTACTTGTGTTCAACTCCCCTTCCTACCATTAGCCATATTTTCCATTTAAGAATTCAGATTCAACATGTATGCCACACATTTTTAGCATAAGTGACATTTTTTTCTCGTTTCTGAAAGCATAATAACAAGAAAGCAATGAACCAGAATGTTTTCTGTGTGATATTTCTAAGCAGCATTAACTGACTTAATAGCATTCCAGGAACACAAAATCACTTGTGTTAAAACAAGACACAGTGATTTGTCATTCTCCTGTCTGGCTCGCTGAATTTTAGTTTTGATGATTAGAATGAGGGAGTAAATGCTGTAATACTTAGGGCTGATGAATTCAACAGGGCCCCGGCCATCAATATCCAGCAGTGATGGTGTTGGATCCTTGAAACACATAATTATTATTTGGGCTGAGTCAGGGAAGCTGGCTATTTGAGCTTCCTCATCATAGGCATCTCACATTCTGAAATGCTTTCATCCATAAATTAGATTTTATTTTATAAGAGCCATTAAAACACACCAATCTTTTCCTTGGCTTAGATTTCTTGCTTATATTTTAAACCTTATTGCCATTGTTCAGAAGATCTTTGTAAAAGATTGGGATTAAAAAGATTATTTTATTTATCTTGTTATGGTTATATCATAGATAAGTACTATTTTTTATTTATTTTTTTACTTTAAATCTTGGTTTAATCATCTCATTATAAATAAAGTGTAAATGATAGGAAATAAAATTATCCTATTAAACAAATACCATAACATCCTGTGAATTCTAAGGTGTTTATTAGTGTATGTGGTCTACACATATTTGATGCTAGTAACATGTTTATATGCCTAATGGCTTTCCTTTAAGCAATAGGGTTACATACCATTGACTATTAACTTCTCTGTAATTGTTATAAAGATCACTGGAGCCTTATGTAAAATTCTAATGTCACAGTATGATAGAAATCACTTAAGTTTGAAGGAATTTGAAATATTTCCAGACAAAACCCATACTTGACTGCTAAAATATGCAGGGTTTGAGAAAATACTACTAATATTTAAATTCACATAGCAATAACATGGTTCAAAATGACAGTCTACTATAGTAATAGATTCATGCTTCATTTCAACGACCTGAAGAGAGCTAGATACTTCTTACAGCACATGTGGAATCCCACAGGGAAAAACTGGAGGATGTACTGAGAATCAGAAACTTTGGACCACTGAGTCTTAAGTCAGGTGTGTTCATCAAACCCCTTCCCCTCAAGCATTATGGGGAAAGGAGAGTAGCTTGATGGCAATAGCCAGAACTAATGAATGGTTCCAAAGAAAAAGTGTTGTTTAGAACAGGACTGGTGCATGTATCAACTCACTTGCCTGTTGCATCACAGAGATAGGCAGGAGGATCAATGGAGCAGGATTGAGGACCCAGACATGAACCCATACACCTATTATCAGTTTGCTTCTATATTGATAGTGCAGCTAAAAGAAACTCTACTGAGCATAACTTATGAATGGTTGGTTTTTGCTGTTTGAAATTTTTAGTTTTTTGAAATAGGCCAATATCTTCCTTTTATTTTCTTTAACAATTTACACAAAACAACAGGATGTATTTTTAAATTACTTTCAGCTAGAACTGTTCATATAAAGACCAATTAGGTAGAGAGAGGGCTTTATTACCTTCTTTTTTCTGCTGTTTTCAAAGCCTGAGAAACTTTTGTCTGGACAATGCATGTTGAGAAAGTTGAACAGGGTGAGAAGAGGTCACATCTACTTGTCTATGTCTTAATTAAGGTCACAGACTCGGCATTACCTGAGGGATGAAGAAAATTACAACTCATGTAGGACCTACAGAAAATACTGAAAGCAAAGGAACCATTTTTTTAAGCTATGTGACTGTCATACAAATATTGTCTATTTTCTAACACTATTTTAATGAATTTCAATAATTATAAAATACTACAAAATGCAAATAAGATAATAAAATCATCATTTTAGTCATTACAAAAGTAAGAATGAAAAATTATTACAGCAAAGACAACTTTTAGATATTTTAAAATTTGAAACACTAAAATAGCATGCAATATTACATAAAAATGACTTATTCAGTAATGCACATAATATGCAATTGTAACTCACCATCACTGGATATTAGATTATTTAATACCCAAATATGTAATTTAAGTACTGCTTTAAAAACAATAAAGAAAACAAGACAAAATTGCATGTACTAAGAAGACAAACTTCAATCAGATGTTAGGTACATTTTTCCGAGTAATTTAAATTTTAATATAGTATGTCAGTATAGTAAAATATTACTAATGTATTAAAGACAAACTGAATATCTGAGGTTTGAAGAAGCATACCTGCTTTGTTGAATAAGTGCAGTGGCTGTTTTCTGTGACCAAACAAGAAGCAAAATTAACCCTGTCCAAGATGGCTGTTATGAGTAAATAAAGGGTGATTAACAGAGAAAGTGAGGTTCACAGGCCTTGATTGACTTTCAATCAACGATGGTTATTTAAAGAATTTTGGTAATAGTCTAGTAGCATATCATGGAAATTAAGGTAGTATTTTAAACAAGCATATGTGTGTCAGTGTTGGCTGGTACAAAACTAGAAATGGATTGCTCCCCTTCAAACACAGAGATGAGTTCATGTTAAGTGTAAAGTGACCACTGAGGGTAATCAGATGCTGCATGATTATTTTGGTTGGTGAAGTCTCAGGCACAGTTCTAAGACTGTCACCATTCAGAAAGAAGAACAAATGAATTACAGTTCAGATGAAATTGCTAAGTCAAACTGCCATATTCTTAATATTTAACTTGTCTCCCCTACTAACACCTTGAATATTTTAATTGCCTCCTGACTCATGTTTGAATGTATGACCGGGAAGATTTAATATTCACATATAGGATTTCTTATATATCCTTTTCTATGTTCTCCTTAGCTTTTATAAATATCTAATTCAGAAGCAGAAAACAACATAGAAATTTAAAATTTGTTAAACAGAATAGTATCATCTTCAGTTGGCAGTTAACTAGCCAAGAAGAAAATGATTTCTCATGGCCTATAGGTTTGTAGAATTAAGCTACAGTAAAAAAGAACACAAGCATGGGATTCCACACCTGCACAAGAACAGATTCAAGACTGGGTGACCCTGATACTTAGACTGTGACCTGGATACATTTAAATTTGAACTCCAGTGATCTTAGATCCACTGGGGAACTCTCCCATCAACAGAAAGCAGCAGGATGCTGCCAGCTGGTATTGTATTTTATTCCTCCTCCTTAGCATCATTCCAGCCTAAGAAATCAGAGTATTGCCAGAAACAGAAGAGATATTATTTGTAGCTTTCATTTGAAAAGTTGCTTTTATTCTCTATAGAGTGGATGAAAGGTTTTCATTATAATTTCTACTATTTCAGTGTGGTCACAGTACCAAATAGACTTTCAAAGGCATATAGAAGAAATGATATTCTTTAAAATGTTATTTAGGCAAAAATTGAACATAGATTGATATAAAATTAAAAATGGGCAATATTACAGAAGCATATCTATAGTAACTTCCCATTAGTAGTTTACATAAATGATGCTAAATATATTATCAATTTCCATATTCCAGGGAATGGTACTTAAATAATTCCTATTTTAAGTCAATTGGTTGAGATTAACTATGTTAAAAATCACTAATAATGCATGCTTTATATCAGAACTAAGTAATATATTGTTATATTGTCTTCCTTTAGTAGTCGTATAGCATTTTACTGAGATTTATCTAAGAATTTGTTAAGATTTTTGCAATTACTTTTCATGATGTAAGTTTTCAAAAAATAGAGTAAATTATGTTTGAATTTATATATTACACATTGCATATTTACATCTTACTTGATAAACAAAATTAATATTTTTAACATATGAAAGTAACAATAGTTTTCAAAACCTTAAATTTGTTTCTGGAAATTTTGTGTTTAAACTTTTTATTTCTAAGTTTTATTCAAGCAGTTGTTTTAAAATATTTTCACTATGCTTACTAATTTTTATTCTCATATTATATGTAATTATTTTAAACATCTATAGTAATATTAAAACCATCAGTGCTTATAATTTGAGATCATGTATTAAAATTAATTATACATATAATATTTGTGTCTTCATCTACAATTAGACCTATTATACATAGTAACATTAAAATGTATTTCTCATGATTTAATAAAAAATGAAACGTTTACAGGTTGCCTTTGCTATAAGGCCTTTTGCCATCTTTGGATAGAAAATTATAATGTATATGTATATTTGCATTTATCAGAGCTTTTCTTTACTCATAAGTATATTTTTATATTAGACCAGAGAAAGATAAAATCATGTCTCTAGTCTTCAAAGCAAAGAAGTAATGTCCACATGCTTCCAAAATCATTGACAATAATAAAGTCATCACAGCTATCAACAAATGTTATAATTCAGGTGCACATTCATGTTTAATGAATTAATACTTTAGTTCTGGTTTGTAGCATGTAGTTTCTACTGTGCTGCTTGAAGCTCTAGGCAGACAATGCTAGCAGCCACCACACTGCTTTCCCTGGATCTGTGAATGGAACACACACACACATACACACACACACACACACACACACACACACACACACAGACACACACATTCACAGAGAGAGAGAGAGAGAGAGAGAGAGAGAGAGAGAGAGAGAGAGAGAGAGAGAGAGAGAGAGAGAGAGAGAGAGAGAGAGCTTATTTCTAACCTGCCTGATGGCTCTATGGCTGGGCTTTTCTAAGTTTCCCATGGTTAGCGTGGTTCAGTTGCTTGGCTTTTCTATGCCTTTCACAGTTAGTGTGCTGTTGCAATAAATATTAAAAATAAAAAAAAAAAAAGATTTATCTCTCTACTGGCCCTGAGGTCTCGCTCCTCAGGCCCGACCCTGATATGGAGCCCCACACACCTCTGGAGCCTGGTCCAAGCCAACAAGGCCCAACTCATCCATATAACTCCTTTGCCTTGGCAGTTTTCTACAAAATCCCACACAAACACAACTCTACAGCTCAATAGCTTTTCATACAGGTTTATATATTCAACTCTCAACCCATAAATTCTCTACACAACAAGATCGCATCAAATAGATAAAGATATAAACTGCCATTCTATATGAGATATTAGTCCTGTAAAGTCTTTAATGTTCATAGCTTTTCACACCAATAAATCCCACCTGGGTCCACCTGGTCCTTGGGAAGCTCCATGTTTTCACTAACAGACCCCCGAATTGGGGAAGCCCCTCACTCTAATACTAGGAGAACGAGAACCCAAGAACTCACAGAAATTCAATCTTGCAATCAGCCAAGAGGTTTTTTCAAGCGGGGAAGGCAGAGCTCTGGGAACAACACATATCTCATGCAGGAGATAGAGGAGTCGACCCGGAACTCAATTTGGGGGACGTATTTATAGGGGAAATTACATAAGCAGTTAGCAACAAGCACCTTGTTTTGAGGACACCAACTTTAATACTTGTTTTTCTCTGGACTATAGAGTCAGACTTTGTTTTATGGTGTCTGGGGTCAGGCTGCTTCTTGAAACATGTTATGTTATTGTTAGCCTTGAGGCATATCTGTTCTCAGGGCAGCGGCAGTGAAGCTAGCTTGAAATTTTAATTCTTTCATCCCGACCTCTTACCTTCATCCTCTGACCACCTCCAACCACTCAGCCCTCTCTACTTCCCTTGCCCTGCCCAGTCACTGGCTTTCCCTTATTTCACTAATTAAAATGGGAAGGTTCAGTTGGAGTCATGTGACTAGCTAGCCCTTCTTGGGGAAGTGGAATCAATATTAAAATACAAACAGCTTCAGGACAATTTACAGTGTGCGTTTTCTTTTACTCTTTGCTCAACACTCTAACTTCTTGCTCAATACCCTACACTTGCCCTCAGCTTAATTACATTTTGAATTTCTGACCTGCAGATGTGGCCAATTGCTATTCCACCAGAGATTTAACATGACTGGTGACTCACTCTTGCTACAAAGCATGGTGAATACCCTTTTCTCATCCCGGGTCTCTTAGACTGCCTGTGGAAACTTCGAAGTCCTACCTCTTCCACCCAGCATTGCCTGCTGGCATCTTTATTGATTGATCAAGAACTAATTGGGGGAACATAACTTCCAATGCTCACATGCAAATTCTCAATCAAATCCTCATAACAATTCCCTATACTAGATAGGTCCTCGAGTGTGTTTTATACACTGTTTGTGATAAGACTTCCAAAGACTGTCATTTTTCCTTGCACAACATGAAGTAAAGAAACACATATGACCATTTTATATAATTGACTGAAATATAACCTAAAAGAGCAATATTTTTTCCTTGGTCTCTCATAATTAAGTAGAAACTCGGAGACTGAAAGCAAGAGAACTGAAAACAAAATGCCAATTATGAAGCCTATCTAATCAAATTTGAAGAATGTGGTATCCTGAAGTTGAGAATAAAACCACAGAAGACAGTCATAAGTGTAGATGGAAATAGTCACAAGAACTGTAATAAACTTAAGTATGCCAACAAAAAATAACCTCCAGAAATAGAAATAATGTGAAAGATATATTGTAAATATAAACAAGACTGTAAGTCTTGTCATCCAGACATATCAAGTGCAATCTTACTGTATGTTTTTCATGCTGGTCTTACAAAACTTTCAACTGTCCCTCTCTTTAAATTCTATAAAATAGCAGAAACATCAGGCTTGTTCAATCAGATGAGAATCAATCTTCTGTCAGTATTTGGAATGCTTCACCTACTTGATATTTTAAAATATTTGTTAAGTATTTTATGTTAAATGGGTGTTTGTATTGTTATGTTATATTGGCTCTAAATCATTTTGTCAGTACAATATAAATTTTAGATATTCTACAACTAGAAACAGATATGTATGTTTTATCGATTTTTCAATACCCTGTTTTTTTGGGGTTTTCTTAATTTACAGATAATATGGAAATTTAGATTACTTTAGATATTGTTCATAAAAATGTACATTTCATTATAAAAAGTGTAGCTTAATAAATGAACTATATTTTTTTTCAATTTTGAACTCCCAGGCATATCTGAAGATAAATGCTTAGAATTTAAGCTTATGTAATTTATGAAATATTAATCAAATAAAATGTGGTCATTTAAAGAGTTATAATTCAAATATTAAAGTTTTATCTATACATTTATCATTTTAGTGCTCTAGACAATTTTCTCTATAATTCTTATTCATAGATTCTAACTTTTATTGAACTTTCTTTAAGTATAGAATAGAATTATATGAAGGTTTTATACTTATTCAAACTTCATATGTATAAAAGTCTGATTTTTAAGCTTTATTAGATAGTTAGTCAGATAGTATTATAGTATTTTTTTTATTTGTAGAGTGATAAAATATGACAAGATGAGAAAAAATAGTACTAATTGTCATAGATTTTTCGACCCTTAAGTATGACATTGGATACTTAGCAATAAAATATTAGAATTAAAGGTATTAAAATAATCAGCATAATATACATTTATATGTATATATGTAATATGCAATTGCATATATATTATGTGCAAATATAAATTTGTATATATATATATATATGTATATATATATATAAAATCTTTCATGATCATGGTTTGAAGCATTTTTCTTTTGCGATTATATTAAATTAGTTAACATAAACAGATTTTTCCTTTTCCATAGCTGTTTTGTTCAAATAAAATATGTTGAAATGCACATTGACTTTTTTCTTTTTCTTCTTTTGAAATTCATGAAAACTGTTTTATCCTCATATAATATATCTTGATTACTGTCTCCACTCCCTCTACTCTTCATAACTCTTCATAGTCTCTTCCCATCCTGTCCTCTCTGCTAGGGAACCAGTGTAGGGAGATGTTTGTGCCACACCCAAACATGGCACCGGCTTCCCGCTGAGAACTCAGCAAACAGAGCTGTTGCCCAGCCAAGAGACTTAATGCGCATGCGCCACATACAACATAGCCCGCTCTCAGGGCATACTATTGAGTTAGTGCCGAAATCCTGGGAGTGCCAAGGGCAACCTTCAGGCCGCTGATCTAGATTCGGAACTGTGGAAGAAGTTAAGAGGTAAGTTCTGAGAGACATGTCACTCTTTAGTTTTTACGGGGTGCCAAAAGAACATGCCAAAAACTTAGGCATGTCTCTTCTTGGATTTTCTCCGGCAGTAGGAGTTTTGCTTGCATTTGTGGTAATTGTTATAACATTACTGTTGTGGAAGTTATCTAGATGGAAAGTTAGCAGGCAGCACCTAGAGAGTGGGTCAGAAACAGAACATGATAAAGAAAGAGACAAGGGAGGTAGTCTCCGAGAGACATGTTCAAAACAAGTCAGAAACGGAGAGATGCCAGAAAGGATTAAAGGAGATAGTCTCCGAGAGACATGTTCAAAACTGCACCAGAGTCCAATACATTGTATCCGTTAAAGGAACAAAAGTCCACAGAGCTGGCAGAAAAAGGATCACAAACTGAATTTCAATTTGAGGAAATTTTAGAAAAACAAGAGACAAAAGAATGTGAGCAGAGCCATTTCAGCCCGGACAGAGGACTCTTGTAACAAAACCGGAAGCACTTAAAGCAGCCTCCTCTGCTCTTCTGCTTTACCCAGAGAGGAAGTGCGAGTTCTTTTGTACTCCGGAGACATGCCATACCATCAGGCAAATGTTTCCCTTGTTCGAGGATGATCACTGCCTCGAACATAAGCAAGTTAAAGAGTTGGCAGAGTCAGTTCAAACTTATAGAATCACTGCTAATTATACAAAAAACCTGGATAGGCTAATGCCACCTAGATTGCCGGTCGCTGGCCTATTTCTCAGACAAAGGGTAATTTGTATATTCCAGTCCAACCTAGGTGGTCACCTTTCTGTATAGAAAGAAGAGATTCAGCCCTGTATCCTTGGATTGGCTGTAAATCTCGGGGTATACGTTGGGCAGTTAAGGGCCCTGAAATATATGGGGCAACCAGCTCCCCAGTAGTCTGGGAGCAGGAGAACCCCCGCGGAGAGCCACTCCAGGTTCTGCGGGATTGGACCTCCATGCCACCATCAGAATTGTCTTGACCCCACAAATGGGAGTTCAGCCTATCCCTTGTGACTTTAATGGGCCATTACCAGCTATAATACAATAGGGCTGCTTTTGGGCCGGTTATCTGCCACCCTTAAAGATTTGGTAGTACACCCTGGGGTAATTGATCAAAATTATAAAGGCCAACTAAAGATCATGTGCTCCTCCCCTAGGGGTTTGTTTCCCATCTCAATTGCTCATCCTCCCCAATTGTCCTGCCCAATTTGCATCAAACTGGGCAAGAAGGGAGAACAAAGGGAGAAGAGGGAACAAGGCTTCAGTTCTTCAGGAACTGACTTAGCATATCTATTAGTAGATTTAAATACTCGGCCAACCTAAATTTGGAGATTAAAAGAAAACTTTTTAAAGGACTTTTGGACTCTGGGGCAAACAAAAGCATCTTATCTACTAGGTGGTGGCCTACTAAGTGGCCAGTTAATCAAACTTCCCATTTTTTGCAAGGCCTTGGCTATGAAGCCAGTCCTGCTATTAGTTCTAAATTATTAAAATGGAAAGCCCCTGAGGGACAGAAAGGAACTTTTACACCGTATGTCCTTACACTACCTGTTAATCTATGGGGAAGAGACATTTTAATAGAACTAGGTCTTAAACTTATGAACAATTATTCCCTGCCTGCACAAGAGATAATGATTAACATGGGGTATATCTCCAAAAGAGGCATTGACAAATGGATGTCACCCATGTTCCCTCCTTCGGAAAATTAAAATATGTACATGTGTCCATTGATACTTTCTCAGGAGTTATCTTTGTTTCTCCTTTATCAGGAGAAAAGGCTTCTCATGTTATTACTCATTGTCTTAAAGCGTGGAGTGCATGGGGCATTCCTAAAGTGTTAAAAATAGACATTGGTCCTGAATATACCACAGCAAAATTGCTTGAATTTTGCCATCACATGGGAGTTTCACTCCTGACAGGATTGCCTTATAATCCTCAGGGTCACGGCATCATTGAACGTGCTCATTGAACCCTAAAGGTTTATTTAAACAAACAAAAATGGGGAATTAAAGAGATACCCCCTACGCCTAAAATGGCTATTTCTACTATACTTCTTACTTTAAATTTTTTAAATTTGGATGCTCATGGCCATTCAGCTGCCAAGCGCCATGGACAATGGCCTGTGCCACCCTAAGAGCTAGTGAAATGGAAAGATGTCCTCACTGATAATTGGAAAGGCCCGGATCCTATCTTAATACGATCCAGGGGAGCTATTTGTGTTTTTCCACAGAAAGAGAAAAGCCTGATTTGGATCCCAGAACGTCTAACATGTCAAATGCTACCCAGTGTTTCCAAAACCAATTCCAGTGGAACATGATGCTACAGTCTTCCCTAAGTTTTTCACCACCAATATCAACTTGGGTGGGGGTGGGACTCTTTGGAGCAATCCTTTGCTGCAGACTTGCATTGCTTCTCTGGCTGGTTTGTAAGCTCAAGGCCCAAACAAAAAGAGACAAGGTGGTTATTGCCCAAGCACTTGTTGCTCTAGAACATAGGGAATCAGCCGATATCTGGTTGTCTATGCTTAAGCAGTTGGTCGCCAGCCAGACAACTCTTGCACTCCTAGAACTTCGGTTCATTGCACAGGATTAGAGTGTCTGGTTTGAGCAGCCCATGAGGGATGCCGAGCAAAGCATCGCACTGAGAGCCCCTTGTTGCGGGGTATCTCTGGGAGATATGTCGTTTGGTGTGAGGGTTGCCTGCCCCGGTGTCCCTCCCTCAGAAAAATGGCAGAGTGACAGGTCAAGAGTACTACGGGCTACAAAAAGTCTAGCGGTTACCCCTGTACATGGTCTTTATACACCTTAATGAAAATTTGACTTCTATCTCCACCCTCCTAATATGGGTGTCCTACTTTGCTTAAAGAATAAAAGATAGGGGGAGATGTGGGGTGCTGCCTGCACATTCTCCATTACAAGATGGTGCTGACATCCGGCTGGACTTAGCAGTAAACAAGTCATGTGCGCACGTGCTGGGTAACTTTCCACTCCTTGAGCTCTGCCTCTCCCGTGGCATCATAGGGCCTGATGAGTTTCAACTAATCAGGGGGCTCCGAGTCCAAGGCGAGGACAGATTCCTATATAAGGGGATGGGCTAGATAGTTTGGGGTGATGACAGCCCTGCTCCTGATGCTTTGGAACCAGAGAGTCAGAGGAGAGGCGAGATGGGCGATTCTGTCGGTGTTTCCAAAACCGATGCTTTTTTGCCTTAATGCAAAATTATTTTCTTGTTAGTTTGTCACCATTGTAATCTTTGATGTACTGTACTTGCCCTTAGACACAGAGATAGCAGGGTTATGGGAATTAGAACTCTTGCCTTATCAAGTAATTTTGGCATGCTTTTGTGCAGAGAGACTGTGTTTCTGCTCTGGATGGTGTGCAAACTCCGTACTCAACAATAACGTGACAAAGTGGCCATAGCACAAGCTCTTGCTGCACTCGAAATGGGCACCTCTCCCTCTGTTTGGCTTAAAGGTCCAACAAGAGCCTGATGGTTGATCGGCCATGTTTTTATTTAAGAAAGTAGGGGGAGCTGTAGGGAGCCGTTTGTGCCACACCAAAACATGGCGCCAGCTTCCTGCCGAGAATTCAGCAAACAGAGCTGTTGCCCAGCCAAGAGACTTAATGCGCATGCGCCACATACGACATAGCCCGCTCTCGGGGCATACTATTGAGTTACTGGAGGGCGCACCAATCAGGTAGTGACACGAGTCTCCTAGGCATATAAAGCAGTGCATTTCTCCCCCACTTGGAGAGGAGAGGAAGACAGAGGAGGAGAGGAAGACAGTGGAGAGATTGCGGGAGACCCCACGTGGAGGGATGACAGAGAGGTACCACGTGGAGAGGGACCCGATAGGAGAGATTGCGGGAGATCCCGCATGGACAGAGACTGGACAGAGAGATCGCACGTGGGGGACTGCGGGTGAGAGGTCGCCTAGACAGTAGAACCCGGTAGGGAGTCCCCGGCTCAGAGAGAAGTTTCCTGCTCAAGAAGCCCCCTGCTCAGAGTGCTGTACAATAAATGTTATCCGCAGAAGAATCTGTTTGTTTGTTGCATGCCTGTTCCTAGTGGCGGGAAGTGTGGGCACGTGACAGAACCAGTCCTATGTAATCTCTCATTAGAACAGAACATGTTTTTGTGTAATAACAATCAAAAATGACAAGATAAAATGCAGTAAAATGAAACAAAACCCATCACTACATGCCATTAATAATATCATTAGTTTAATAAAAAGTTTGTTTAAGTAGTTTTGAAGCAGACTATATCAGGATGTCAGTGCTGTGTACTAAAGTTTGATCCTATCAAATAGGTATCACTGAGAGTGAGATTTTGTTCAATGAAATAATTAGGACAAGAGAAGGATAACTGCTATACTCAAGGGAAGAGAGAAACTAGGATAAAGAGAATGTCTAGTTAAATGTTATGTCAGTACTTAAATTATGTCTTTTTTTACATACCTTTTAATGTATATAGAGAGAACCAGACTGGAAGTTTATAAGGAACGTGTGATGTGATTAGATAATTAAATGAGAAAAGTGGTTGTCTCTTGATAGAGTGCTCTCAAAAAGACTTTGGGTGACTTTTGTTATTTGTTCAAGTGTAAATTTTAGAGACCATATTGTTGTATCAGGCCCTATAGAGAAATCTTTATTCAGTAACCTGGTTGCTCTGGAAAGGTATCACATCCAAAGGCCTTGGTCCATGTGATCAGTTTGGAATTTCAACATGCCACAAATATTTAGTACCCATTGTTCATACCTTTACTTTAAAATTAGATTGTAGAATGAAAATTAACCATGTTTCAAAGTGATAGCTATTTGAGGGGCAGACAATGTGATGGATCAGAAAAACATCTGGTCTACTGAGTCAGAGATATGATATGCCCACCTCTCAGAAGGAAAGGGATGGTACTGAGGAACAGCAGAAGTAAACAGAGAAATGAAATGTGATTCTGTGTAGTAAGGGTAGAACAGAGGATCTGAGTTCATTGTGATTTTATGCAGTTCAGTGTAGGTCATCACATGCAGTTGAAAACAGGAAATTAAATGGAGCCAGAAGATTAGAACAAATTGCCAGAGTTAGTATGAGGCTAAGTAAAGTAATTCAGTGCAGAGGTGAAAGAAGGCACATTGGATCAGTCAAATTCAAGAGGAGTTTAAGCCAGAATAAGTAAGTTGAACCAGCCAGCCAAATTTCAGAAAGACCTAGAAAGGGTGAGTTTATTAAGCAGTGAGCCTTGGAGACCATTACATCTATAGAGTAAAAGACCAGACTTTCAAACCAAAGACTAGAAGATAAGAGGGAAATAAAAGGGTTTATACATTTTAAGCCTATGATCAAGATAGTACTTTTTAGTTTAATTTGTTTCATTTGGGTAAAATGTTACTGAGGGGGAAAATATGTTTCTGACAAAATTAGAAATTTTAGTACTTATGGCTTCATAATCAAGATGTTCCTGAGAATCATGTCTTCTCTATATCATGATAGGTAGGTTAGCTCTTTGCAGTAACTGTTTTTTTGGGACATAGTAGAATATAGTGATTTCTGACTTTAACTGATTTACCAAAGCACAGATGTTAAATATGGTAAGCAATATTAACACAATGTTTTCAGAAACTTGCTACAGGGTTTGATTTGGGGATCATAACTTAAAAACATTGTATACACACTACTTGTACATCCAAACCTGAGGTGTCTTTTCCATCAATTTATGGCTTGTTAAAAAGAGACAAATGCTTGTGAATTTAGACCTATCAAAGAACAATTGAACCTGGTTGAGTATTTCTGGAAACCTGGGTGAGCTGTAGTTGTAAATTGTTATAGTACCGTTACATCCATTTATTCCTTCAATAACTCATAGTAGGGTAAGCACATTCCCAGTGTTGGTACAGAGGAATGAGCTCTCAAATAGTAATCATTATAAACCAAGGCACACAGATAGGCCCTGCAATAATCCAACAGGTAAAATTCCCCAACTAAGGTCCTTTGTTTGACATGTAACTCTTGTTTGTAGGAACATTCCATGGTTCCTAAGTTTCTTAATTATAGCAGCTATAAAATATATGTGCATCATGTGTGCATGTTTGTATATATGTGCATGTATATAAATGCACTTTCAATTCATATAGAATGTATCTCAAGGAATGTAGTATATACCCCTTTTATCACTGAAAAACAATATTTAATTTTGTTAGGAACTGCCAATATTTTTTTTTCCAAATTGTCTGCTGTATTTTCTATTCCATTAAGTAGTTTAATGTATGTCCTCACCAGTGTTTAGCATTATTTATGCTTTGAATTTTGTTATCCTAGCAGGTAATTAAGGACATAATTTTGTAACTATTCCTTGATGACTTCTGATGATGAGCCTTTCCTCCTTCTCCTCCTCTGCCTTTCTCCTCCTCCTATTTTTCATCATTTTGCTTGAGAATATAGGGTATCTACTACATTTCTCAGTTTTCTATCCTCCCACCAAACTGTCCCATGTGTGCCTCCTTAGTTTCCTTTGAATTCCTGGCCTCCTTTTTCATTAATAGTTATTCCCTAAATATATGTATATGTTTATATAATCTAAATAGTCCTCAATATAACATTCTCGGTCTATATTATATTGCTCATATATTTGGTTTCTGGGCTGATTATTTAAGCCCTCATTTCTATGACTAATTGTATTTTTATCTTTTTTAAGATCTATCTTCTGATATGTTAACCTTTTACTGTTAGATGTTGTTGAACATTTTTGACATTAAGCATAAGTTTTTATATTTTCTATCCAAGTATTTTACTTGGTATTCATTTTTTTCTACTTTAAGCCTGGTGGGTTTTTTTTTCATTCTTTTTCTAGTATTTTATCTTAAAGCATTCTATCGAAAATAACTCAGGAAACTAAAATAAAACCAAAGAACTTGTTTTTGCCACTCCAATCTAAAATGTAGCTCCAATCTCAAAGTTATTTTATTACTCTTTGATGTCACCTTTAATATATTTTATACTTTTGCATTTTATTCTAAAACTTGAATCCATTTTTAATATATTTTTTTAAAATGTGTAATGTTTATAATTACATATTCATTTCTTGAAGTGATCATTAACAATTTCCAGGTTCTGTGATTGTGTTACCTTCCTCAGGAAGATAGCTTCTAGTTCCATGCTTTTGCCAAGGAATTTCGTGAAATCTTTGTTTTTAATAGCTGAGTAGTATTCCATTGTGTAAATACACCACAATTTCTGTATCCGTTTCTCTACGGAAAGACATCTGTATTCTTTCCAGGTTCTGGCTATTGTAAATAGGGTTGCTATGAACATGGTAGATTATGTGTCCCTGTTAGATGTTGGAGCTTCTTTTGGGTATATGTCCAGGAGTGCTACCGCTGGGTCTTCAGGTAGGTACTATCTCTAATTTTCTGAGGATCCACCAAACTAATTTCCAGAGTGGTTTTACCAGCTTACAAGCCCACCAACCAATAACATTCATGTTATGTACTCACCAATTAACAGATACTAAACCCAAAAGCTCAAAATACCCCAGAAAAATTCACAGAAATTTTGAAGCTAAATGAGAAAGAAGTCTAGAAAGAGGAGGCTTCAGTCCCTAAAAAGGAGAACAAATCTCTCATGGTAGAAAATAATGGGACAAATAGAGGAGCATGGATTGGAGAAAAGATCATACAAAGACTGACTCTCCTGGGAATCCATCCCACTTGCAACCACTAAACCCATGCAAAATTGCTGATGCCAAATAGTGCTTACTGGCAGGAATCTGATATGGATGCTTCCTCAGAGACTCTGTCAGAGCCATAATGATACAAAGGAGGAGGCTTGCAGCTAACCATCAGACTGAACAGGGACCCCAATAAAGGAGATAGAGAAAGGACTGAAGGTGCTGAAAGGGTATTCAACCCATAAGAGGAACAAAGTTATTAACTAACCAAACCCACCACAGCTCACGGGGACTAAACACTAACCAATGAGTTCTTCTGGAGAGAATCATGGCTCCATTTTCATATGCAGCAGAAGAGAGCATTTTCTGGCATCAGTGAGAGGGGAGGACTTTGATCCAGCAAAGGCTAATTTGCCCAGTGTAGAGGAATTCCAGGGCACTAACATGGGAGAGGGAGGTTGGGATAAGAAGCACCTCTATGGAGGTAATAGGAGGGGGAGGAGGAGGTTACTGGTGAACAAAGAATAAAACCTGAAATGTAAATACAGAGGATATCCAATTTAAAGAAGAAAAGAAAGAAAAATTTTCAGCCTCATTATTTGGGAAGAACCACCAGTTATTTTCTTTTATTTTTAATTTATTTTAAAAAACAAAGATCAATGGAATACATTTTTATAAAGTTGTAATTAAGTATTTGTGGGTACATATACATACACATATGTATATATGTAACAATAATATAGGAAAAGAGGCTATTAATTTGAGGGGATAGGGGAGACATGAGGAGGAGCTGTAGGGAGGAAAGGGGAATGTGATACAGTTCTATTTTTATTTAAATATATTCTTTTTTTTTGTTAAACTTCTCACAGTCTGTGAGTTGTTTCTGGGTTGTTCAGAGATTTCTGGGGTTAGTATCCCGTTATCAGTGACTGCATATAATGTATGTTCTTTTGTGACTGGGTTATCTCACTCAGGATGTTATTTTCTAGATGGATCCATTTTCTTAACAATTTGCTGAACTTGTTTATCAGCTGTAGAAGTTCTCTGGTTGAATTTGTGGGGTCGCTTAAGTACACTATTATGTCATCTGCAAATAGTGATGTTTTTACTTGTTCCTTTCCAATTTTATTCCTTTGACTTTCTTTTGCTGTCTAATTGCTCCAGCCAGAACTTCCAGTACTATGTTGAATAGGTAGGGGGATAGTGGGCAGCCTTGGAGAGTCCCTGATTTGAGTGGGATTGCTTCAAGTTTCTCACCATTAAGTTTGATGTTGGCTGTTGGTTTGCTGTATATTGCTTTTACTATGTTTAGGTATGGTCGTTGGATTACTGTTCTTTCCTTTCCTTTCGTTTTGATGTATTCTCAGATTCAGTTTGCAAGGATTTTGTTGAGTACTTTTTCATCAATATCCATGTGAGATTGGTCTGAAGTATTCATTCCTTGTAGGGTCTTTGTGTGGTTTAGGAACGAGGGTAATTGTAGCCTCAAAAATAAGTAAGGTAGTGTTCCATCAGATTCTATTTTGTGGAATAGTTTGGAGAGTATTGGTATTATGTCGTCAATAAATGTCTGATAAAACTCTGCACTGAACCCATCTGAACCTGGGCTTTTTTTGGTTGGGAGGCTTTTGATGACTGCCTCTAATTCTTTAGGTGTTATGGGATTATTTAGATGGTTTACCTGGTCCTGGTTTAACTTTGGTATCTTGTATCTCTCTAGGAATTCATCCATTTCCTCCAGATTTTCCAGCTTTGTTGATTATATGCTTTTGTAGTAGGAACCTATGATTTCTTCAATTTCCTCAGTGTCAGTCATTATTTCTCCACTTTCTTTTCTGATTTTGTTAATTTGGATACTCTCTCTTTGCTCTCTAGTTAGTCAGGCTAAGAGTTTATCAACCTTGTTAATTTTCTCAAAGAACAAGCACTTGGTTTTGTTGATTCTTTGATTTTCTTTTTCTATTTGGTCTATTCCTGCCCTAAGTTGATTATTTCTTTCTGTCTACTCCTCTTGGGTGTATCTGCTTCCTTTTGTTCTAGAGCTTTCAACTGTGCTGTCAAATTTCTAGTGTATGCTCTCTCTTGTTTCTTTTAGGAAACACTCAGAGCTATGAGTTTTCCTCTCAGTACTGCTTTCATTGCATCCCATAGTTTTGGGTATGTTGTGTTTTCATTTTCATTGAATTCTAAAAAATCCTTAATTTTTTTCTTTATTTATTCTTTGACCCTGCTATCTTAATAGAGCATTTTTTATTTTCCATGTGTATATGGGTTCTTTGTTGTATTTGTTGTTATTAAAGAGAAGCCTTAGACCATGGTGATCTGAAAGGTTGCATGGGAGTGTTTCGATCTTCTTGTATTGATTGAGGCTTGTTCTGTGTCCAATTATGTGGTCAATTTTCTAGAAGGTGTCATGAGGTGCTGAGAAGAATGTGTATTCTTTTGTTTTAGGATGATATGTTCTATAGATATCTATTAAGTCCAGTTGGTTCATAGTATCTGCCACTTTTACCATGTCCTTCTTCAGTTTCTGTTTCCATGATCTGTCCATTGGTGAGAGTGGAGTATTAAAGTCTCCCACTATTTCTGTGTGTGGTAAAATATATTTTGTGAGCTTTAGTAGGGTTTCTTTTATGAATATGGGTGCTTTTGTATTTGGAGCATATATGTTAAAGATTGAGAGTTCCTCCTGACAGATTTCTCCTATAATGAGTAAAAAAGTGTCCTTCCTTTTTTTTTTTTTTTCATAATTTTTGGTTGAAAATCTACTTTACTCAATATTACAATGGCCAATCCAGTTTGCTTCTTGGGTCCATTTTTTAGATGGTTTATTCCCAACCTTTTACTCTGAGATAGTAACTATCTTTGTCTCTGAGATGAGTTTCCTGTATGCAGCAAAATCCTGGGTTTTGTTTCTGTATCCAGTCTGATAGCATATATCTTTTTATTGGGGTGTTCATTCCATTTATGTTAAATGATATCAAGGAAAAGTGGTTGCTGTTTTCTGCTATTGTTGCTTTGGTAGGTTGAATTGTGCCTGTGTGTCTTTCTTCTTCAGGTTTTCTTGCATAGAAGTTTTCTTGGTTTTACAATGAGGTTGTTCCCCTCATTGTATTGGGTTTTCCACCTATAATTATTTGTAGTGATGGGTTTGTGGTAATATAATGTGTGAATTTAGTTTTGTCTTGAAATATCTTTCTCTTCCTATTCATGGTGATTGATAGTTTTGCTGGGTATAGCAACTTGGACTGTCACTTGTGCTCTCTTATGGTCTTCATGATGTCTGTCCAGGCTCTTCTAGCTTTCATAGTCTCTGTTGAGAAATCTGGTATGATTCTGATTGATATACCTTTATATGTTACATGTACTTTTTTTCTACTGCTTTTAGTCTTCTTTCTTTGCTTTGGGCACTTTGTGTTTTGAATATTATGTGTCGGGAGGAATTTCTCTTCTGGTCCTACCTATTTGGAGTTCTGTAGGCTTCTTTTATCCTTGTGGTCATCTCATTCTTAAGGGTAGGGAACTTTTCTTCCAGGATTTTGTTGAAGATATTACTATACCTCTTAGTTGTTATTCTTCACCCTCTTCTATTCCTATTACCCTTAGGTTTGGTTTTCTCATTGTATCCTTGATCTCCTGCACATTTTGGTTTAGGAGCTTTTTGGTTTTTGCATCTTCTCTGACTGTTTTTTCTATGTTTTCACTGTTGTCTTCAGCCCCTGAGATTCTGTTTTCTATCTCTTGAAGTCTGTTGGAAATGCTTGCGTCTGTGACTCCTGATTTCTTTTTTAGGATTTCTACCTATAAGTTGTCTCTTTTAGTGTTTTTGTCATTGTGTCTATTTCCGTTTTAAATTCCTTCTTCTATACCTTCATCTCTTTGGTTCTGTTTTCTTCTAGTTCTTTGAGTTCTTTGAGTTTTTTTTTTTTATTGTTTCTTCTTTTAAAGCTTCTAATTCTTTATACTTTTCCTCCAGTTCTTTTATAAGTATCTCCATCATCATCTTGAGGTAGGATTTCATGTCTGAGTCTTGTTTTTCTGGAGTGTTTGGCATTCCTTTTTTTGTTGTGATTGGAGTGCTGGGTTCTAGTGTTGCCAGGTTGTCTTGGTTTCCCTGGGGTACACTCTTTTGCTTTTCTCTTGCCATCTTTCTGTCAGTGATTGGTTCTCACCTCTCCCTTGTACCTGGCCTGTGTCCATGGTTCTCCACTGTTCCTTGTGGTGGATGGTCCACCCCCTGTTGTGCACCCCAAAAGCTGCCAACTGGGAACAGAAGGACCAATGCCGCCGTGGGGTTCCAGGATCCCTGGATCAAGCCGGGTAGGTGCACATTTTCCCTGTGCTCTGCTTAGATCTCTCTGCCCCCTGGCTAGATGGAATTTGTTATCAGCTCTTCCTCTTGGCGTATGTTCTGAGTGCCCATTTTGCACCCAGTAAGCTGCCAGCTGGGAAGAGTGTGCCCAATGCTGCTGTGGGGTTCCTGGATCCCTGAATCAAACTGGGCAGATACACACTTTCCGTGTGCTCTGCTCAGATCTCTCTGCCTCCTGGCTAGTCAGGATCAGTTCTCACCTGGTTCTCGCTAGTCCTGTGTGTCTGGTTCTCTGCTCTTTCTGGTGACGGATGTTCCTAGTCCATTTTTTTTTCGTAACTGAATGAATGAATGCTATACTGAATATACATATATCTGCATGCAAGAAGATGGGATCAGATCCCTTTATAGATGGATGCAAACAACCATGTGATTGCTGGGAATTGAACTCAGAAACTCTGGAAGAGCAGCTTGTGCTCTCTGAGCTGTCTTTCCAGCCTGGAAAGCTTCAAACTTCATTCATTATAATATATTTACTTATCTTCTAGCAACAAGTTTATAACTATGGTTTACTTTTGAATCTTTTCACTGATTTTTCTTATGCAAATTGTACAATGTGTTGGTAACTATAGGTTCTGTTAAACCTTAAGGACAGTCTTCCAACTCTGTTTCACTTAAAGATGGTTTGGGATATTTTCAGCAGTTTTCCTGTCTATGTGAACTTGTGAAATACTTGAAGGTTTCTCAATAATATGTATAGACCTTATATATTTACTATGTTAAGAATGAATAAAACATGAGGGTTATTTTATTTTATTTTATTTTTTTGGTTTAGTTTTGTTTTCTAACAAATAATTAGGGGTAAATTGTCCATTTTTTTAATCTTTATTTTGGAAGCCTGGGTTTCAAAATTCACACTTAATTTAAGAAGCACAATGATCAAAAAATAAGAGCTAATCTAGACACGAACATAATCACCTTTGTGCACATACATGCTCAGTATGTAGCTTAACTGTTAGACTGTTAAGTAAAATATTTTCAATTAAGTATTCAAATAAAAAGTTCATTAAATGTGTGTGATTAAGAGGCAAATTTAAATGTGTGACACACCAGAGTTAAATCTCATGCTAATGCTCTCTAGACTGAAGATAAGTTAAGAAAATTAAAGTGCCAAGAGAAGGAATAATTTGTAATACTTCATCAAACATAATTCAGTTTGAGAGGACTGTGCTTTATAATGAAAGCCAAGTAATATCTTGCTAATCTTGAATTTCAATGAATGGCAAGGTAACCTGCTTAGTTAGGTGAATGCAGATTTCATTTTCTAAAAGAAATTTGTAAGACTACCACCAGTATTGTTGAATTATTTGAATTGACTTCTTAGATCTTCAATGGATCAGTTTTCTAACCTGGATATCTAATTAAACAATTACCTTGGAAATGAAGTAATAAAAGAAATTATAAACATTTAAATATATATTCTTTTCTGACAAAAAAAGTATCTTTTACTCAACAGAAAAGATTTAGGATACCTAGAAGGGAAACCTGTACCTTTTTTTATCTTGTGCAGAAGGCATTTTGAGTAAAATAACTCATTCAGACAGAAGTACCCTGATCGCCTTTACAAAATTTTCACATCAATTTATATTTGTGTGCTTGGCCTCTACAGGTCTGTATGTGGAAAATATTTTCTTCTGTATTTATTGAATCAAGATTAAATTGGAGTTAAAATAACATATGTACTTGCTTGATTTTCCACTTGGATAAATTTGTTCATTTTTCTTCTTGCTTCAGATCCTGTTCTGGGTTGTGTCTCCCTGGAGAAACTAGAGTGCTAGAAGAGCAGCTCAACCAAGAAGTAGCTCTACATATTTGAAAAACATAGTGTTTATCGTAGGTACACTTTATATAGCACATTGTAAGAACAGATCTCTCTCTATTCATATTTCATAATATTGGAATCGATTTTATAAAAATATCAATATTAATAATATCCCTACATATAACTGCTTACTTAGGATGGAGAGATTGACACATGTGCAAAGGGATTTTTATTCCAGACAAGGAAATGATCTAATTATTCCAAAATTATTATTAGCCATTGCATTAATATTGACTCTTGGAAACTGTAATAGCCAGACTCTAATAGGCTCAAAGTTCCCTTGTAATTTGCATAACAGTAGATTTCACTTGCTGCCTCTGAGTGTCTACATATTTTGCATAAAATCTATTTTCTTAATTTTATTTTAAACCAGTGAATGCATAGATAGATAGATAGATAGATAGATAGATAGATAGAGAGAGAGAGAGATAGAGAGAGAGAGTGATGGTAAAATGAAGAGATGGAGAGATAAAAAATAGACACACATACACACAGAGAGATGGAGAGAGAAAGAGAAAGAGAGAGAGGGAGAGAACGAGGGGGGGGGGAGTTTAAGAATCTTACCATGATATTGTAGAGTTGGTCTAATTCTACTTATGCTAATTTTGTTCCCCAAATACCAGGGAAATATGTCTATTTTGCATGTGAGAAGTTGAGGGACCCTACTCTCATTTGATTTGGTTGGCTAAATAATGTTGCCAGCAGCCAATGGCTAGGCAGGGAGATAAAGGTAAGATCTTTAAGATTTCTAGGTAAGGGACTGAAGAAATGGTGGAAGAGGTGAGCAGTCATGCCTGGAAACAAGTTGCTGCTATGCCTGAGAAGACAGGAAAGAGAAAGACATGAAACATGTAAGAACCAGGGAAGAACAGTCTTAGGGTCCCCACCTGGGTCTAGGGCAACGAAGGACGAATATAGATTTTAGTATGTAATGTCTCAGAAATCTTGGAGAGGAGGTGTAAGACATGTGGGAGTTTGGGAGAAACCTAAGCATTGAGCAGTTTAAGGCATATTAATATATAAAGCTCTCTCTCTCCCACCCACCATGTGTGTTTGTTGTGTGTGTCTTTCATTCCAGATTGTTGGGGCATATTTTTCTTTAATTCCAGAATATTGGGGTAGGTATTGATGAATGCACAGCAGTCAGGATGATTTGAGTAGAAGTTATTTACCAGTTACTACACCATGAAGTTTCACATTTCCTATTTATTTCCCATAAAACAGAAAGCATATAGTTAACTTTAAAAATAATTTATAAATTGTGCCTTTAATACAATTAAGTAAATTCATTTCAGTACTAGTAAATTCTATAAGACAACAATAGATTCTATATTTCATGAGGATGATTGCATTTATCACATAGACTACAACATTTAAATTCTTTATGTTTTAGGAAAAATTTGAGTCCTGGATCTATATCATCTGCATGAGACATTTATAAGGTTTAAATTCCGCTCTGCTAGAGTACCACTTTAAAACCAGTAAAATAATTTAATGCCAGGTTTCCTCCACTTTTGTTTTTCCTTTCTTCTTAATATTGGGGATAGCCTTTAGATAAAACAGTGTCATAGTACTAAATAATATTTTCCTAGCCTTCTAAAATTTATAGTTAATTAAAATTCTCAAAAGTTATCCAGTGTTGCTTTAATCTTCCTCTATAGTTGCTAGGTAATGAATGAGTTTGTGAAACTCGACCTCACCCTTCTAAATAACCAGTATTACAGATCTATGCCACTAGATATTTCTCCCTGCCTGCTGAGAAGCCAGGGGAGGAAAGCCAGTGGGTGGCATCCTTCTGTGGCCTCTGCATCAGCTCCTGCTCCCTGACCTGCTTGAGAAGTCCTGACTTCCTTTGGTGATGGACATTGATGTGAAAGTATGAGCTGAGTGGTCCCTTTCCTCCCTCCTGTCACCAAAAATAAAGGTATTTTATGTGAAGTTTAAAAAACCACATTTTCAGTAGTATTTTAATTTTTATTAATTTTCTGAAAATTAGATACAATTTATTTTGATCACATTCATTTTTTTTTTACCCTTCCCTAGCTGCTCCCAAATATTCCCTGTAGTGCATTTAAATATTTAGTCTCCATTGGACATACTCTTTGGGTAGGTTTAGGAGGTTTGACCTTGTTGAAGAAGATATCTCACTAAGGGCTGTCTTTGGAGATGTTTTTTTTTTTTTCTTTCTTTCATTAATATTTTTTATTTATTCATTCATTTTAAAACCAAATATCAGCAATCCCTCTCCCATCAATACTTCCTCACACAAGTGTTGTCACAAAAAGAAAAACCTTTTTTTGTACCTTTGCTTTATCCTTTGAGAAAGCTCTACAAATGCACTTCCCTTCCCCACCCCTGAACATCAAGTGGCTGAAAGACTAGGTGCATCTTCTTCTAGTGAGACAAGGCATTTAGTGGCAAAGAAATACAGGCAGTAAGGCACCAGGCTTACTGGTAACCTCTGCTACAGTTGTTGGGGGTTCTACATGAAGACCAAGCTGCTCATCTGGTACATATGTGCTGGGGCCTCATGCTCACTATTTGGTTGGTGATTCACTCTCTGGGAGACTTCAAGGGTCCAGGCTAGTTGACTCTTTGTCTTCCTTTGGTGTTCCTGTCCTCTTTGGGTTCCTTAAGCCTTCTTCCAACTCTTTCGTATAAAATTCCTCAAGTCCCATCTAGTGTTTGGCTGTGGGTCTCTAGATCTCTTTCCATTGGCTGCTGGGTGGAGCCTCTCAGAGGATAGTTATGCTAGGTTCTTGTCTGCAATTATGGTGGAGTATTGTTAGTTGTATCAGGGATTTGTTCTTGCCAATATGGTAGTTCTCAATTTGGGACAGTCATCAATTGGCCATTCTCTCACTCTCTGATCTATCTATGTCCCTGCATATCTTGTGGGCATAACAAATATTGGATCAAATTTAGGATATTCTTGAAGGTAAGCAAAATAAAATTTATAAAAAAGATCAATGATAATATGTGATAATAAGAAATGGATTAAGATTCTAGAAGTCCAGTAATTTCATAGTGAGAAAAGGCTTTGAATATGATGGAGGGCACGGGAGAGGACAGAAGGACATGCTAATATCTAAATGCAATGCATCTAGCATGGTGACTTTTGAAGTGGAAATCTTAAGAAGTGTGTGAATTCAGAGCTTTGCATTTGAAAGATTAGCTGTAATAAAATATTTTACTTTCAAGCACCTTTAGCGATAAAGGTTGATGGTAATTTCATTGCTAGGTCACCAATACATGGAGTGCTTTGCAATATTAAGAAATATTTAACAGACTTCCCATACTTACCCCTGATACAAATCATATTTTGCAGAGGAGTGTGCAGAGTTATACACTATTAATATTAGAAAAAATGTTAAAATACTTTCATATGAATTTATTGGTTTGCTTGATTGCTTTTGAAATGAGATGACCTAGAATTTATTATGTAGTCCAGGTTGGACTCAAGGCATGTTGGTCCTCAACCCTCAGCATCCTAGGCTTCAAAATGTTCTGCGATTACAGATATGAACTGAAGTATATTGCCTCTGAAGATACATCTTTTAAAGATGAAAATTAAATCACACAGAGAAGTACACATTCATATACACATTACACATATGCATGCACACACACGCACACACACACACACACCTACTCATACACACACACAGACTAATACACACACACAGACTCATACACAATTCCCAAAGACTATTAAAAGTCAGTTTCTCAAATTAAATTAGAAATCTTTAATTTGCATTTAATCTATTTCTCTAAGAGCTGCAAGATAAAGACAATATATGTGAATTTAGAGTAATTTACCCATATACAATGTGAAATAAAAGAAACCTTATTTTGTGGACTTTATTTCACATAAGAGTATTTTTTTGAACTTTTAAAGAGATTTTTTGTTGGTTCTTTGTTAATTTTAAACCATGCACCCCAATCCCACTCTTCTTACCTTCATATCCAGCCTATGCCCTTATAACCACCCCTACCAAAAGAAAATCTCCTTGTAGGAGTTATAGTGTGTCACTACTGTGTACACTCTTTTATATGCTCATCTTTGCTGGCCAGTGGTCATTACCATGAGCCATTAGTCTGATTTGAGGTCTCTAGCTTGTGCTACACTATTAATATTAGTTCCTCATTGGGACTCATCTCAGATAACCTGCTGTTGGCCTGGGTCAAGGATACCTTGCAGCTTTGGATTTGGAAGACTGGGTCTTATGCCTGTCATATATGATTGTGATAGATATTAGGTGTGCCAAACCAAATCCCTGGATCTGGCCCTAGAAGTTACCTGCACTTGTCTGCCTGCAAGTTCCCTCACACGTGCAACACCAAGGTAAGCTCTCCAGCACTGATTCTGGTAGCTCATCCATTGCTTCAGCCAGCTTTTTGCTCTCAGGTACTTGGCCTGGCTCACCCATCTTTTTTTAGTTAGGGTATCCATTGATGTGAGGAAACACCATGACCAATGCAACTCTTAAGAATAACATTTAATCGGGGCTGTTTCAAAGACCCAGTCTGTTATTTTCATGGCAGGAACCATGGCAGCATGCAAGCATATATGGTGCTAGAGGATCAGAGAGTTCTACATCTTTATCCAAGCCAGTCAGAAGGAGAATGGCTCTTTCTCACTGGATGGAGTCTGAGAATAGGAGATGTCTAAAGCAAACACCCACAGTGGAGGTTTTCCTCCAACAAGGCCATGCATACTCCACAATGCCATACCTCCTAATAGTGCAACTTCCCCTCGGCCAGCCAATCATATTCAAACTACACACACACAAACACACAATCACCAGAAGGGCCAGCTCAAGGCCACACCTACTTCAACAATGTCATACTTCCTATTACTGCCACTTCCCCTTGGCAAATCATATTCAAACCACACAAACACACACACACACACACACACACACACACACACACACAAACACACACCAGCAGGGCAAGCTCTATTGTGATGCCCAAGACCATTTTCCAAATGCTGCAGCAGCAAGAGGCTCCAGTAAACTCTTCAGCTTTCATGTACCTGGAACCAGAGCCCTCAGATTTCAGCCTTGCCCCGGTCATCAGCTTAGGCCAGGGATATCTGATTTAACAACAACAATAAAAACAGCTGGAGAAAGAACAACCAAAACTTTGACAGGGGTCACCAGACACTTGTATTTTAGTTAATCCCAGATATTATTAAAATATCCATTACAAAATCACCCTGTGTCAACTGGACACACAGTCACATCTGTCAGTATTCTTTTCAGTGATGATTTTATTCAAGGATGTTTTAAATACTTTTAGAAATAAAAGTTATCATTAGGGATGTATTCTGGGAGGATTTTGAATATTTCATTTGAGTAATTAAAGGAATCCAGGTGATGAAAATAGGGAAGAGGAGAAAGCATTCTTCTAAGAACCGTTAGAATGTCTGTAAACAACAATTTATAGTTGTATGGTTTCAATGAATTATAGCAAATTTACTCTGAAGATTCTTTTACTCTCTTCAAAGTGTCATCACAATGTAAGAAATCAGGATAAGTTCTACAGTTGTTGAGACACTTTGCTATAAGAGTAACTAATTTAGTGCAATTCTAAAGATAGTAATTAGTGTGGATTTTGATGGTAACAACTGTTTCCTCAAGTCTATGTCTTAATGACCAACATAGCAGATGTTCCTGCTTTTCTTAAGCAATACTCAGGGAGATAATTATTAGAATCAGTACACACCAAAGGAGTGTGCTTTCTACAGGGACTTGTTCCCAGGAACTAGCCTGAAGCATCTGCCTGCTGATCAGTAGAACAAACCAGAACAGGTTACAGAAAGTGCCCTGCTGCCTTTAATGTACCTGTGTGGGCTGATTTACATTCCACCGCGATGGGGCTACAGCTTGGCTTAGCCATATCCCACTAGCAATGCATTGTTTGGAGTGGTGTGTTATCTTATTTTATTTTTTAAAGCAGCCAGCAATATCCCATAAGTACTCAAAGGAGACATTTTATAGTAACATCTCTTACTGTGCATCCAATTATTTGAGAGTGTATTTTGTTTTTTGCTACACAATTAAAAATAATAAGTTATATTAGATGTTTTATGTGAATCTTTAACATCTATTAAGTGTCACACAGTAGAAATTTGACTATAAATTCTCATCAATCTGGAATTGCATTGACACCATCTGCTATAGCTTAATCAATGGATTAATACATTGATAAAGTCACAGTTGGATATCTTATATGTAAATAAGCAAAAATAACTGGGAATACCTCAATGACTGAAAGATAAAAATATAAGCAGAATTATGTAGTCTTAAAAATAATGTTTCAGGATTATAGCTGTACATACACAGTTTAAAAGTTTATATTTTAAACAAATATACACCATTAGTCTTGAAATGAAATATTTTAACTTTCTTCATTGAAAACACTTTCTGACAAAATGATGTGCATTTTAATGAATGTAAGTAAAATGTTACTTAGTCTATTCAAATGTACTTTAAGAACAAATATCAGAATCTATTTATTTGTTATTATTGATTAGGATTTTATTAAATACAATATAGTAGCTAATAAGAATCTAAAAGTTTACTTTTAAATAGCACATTATCTTAGAAATGATTACAATTTACTTTGGATTTAATTCAATAATTTAAGAACAATTTAAATTAATTTAAGAACTATATCTAGAGCAGGTCCTAAAGTTTTAAAGACTGATGAAGAGGAGATCTGGGCATCCAGGTAGCAGAGAGATCTCTGCCTAGTGCGCACAGAAAGCATGCCCCCGTCCTGCCTGATCCAGGGACCAGGAACACAGCATTGGAACCTCTGCTTCTACCCGGCACTTTGGGGCAGAGCAGGGCTCGGCCCTTCTGCCACCTGGAACAGCAGATACCAAAGGTTTAAAGACTGGTGAGGAGGGGATCTGAGCAGTCAGGGAGCAGAAAGATCTCTGCCGAGTGCACACAGAAAGCACGCCGAAGCCCTGCCTGATCTAGGGACAAGAAACACAGCATTGGAACCTCTGTTTCTACCCAGTGAATTTGGGGCACAAACAGGGCTCATCCCATCTGCCACCTGGACCAGTGGGAATCCAGGGACACAGACCAAATACAAGGGAAAGGCAAGAACATATCATTGACAACAAGATGGCAAGAGAAAAGTGAAAGAGTATATCCTAAGGCAACCAAGACAAGCTGCCAACACCAGAAGCCAGCTCTCCCATAAAAGAAAATATTGGAATGCCAAACACTCAAGAAAAAGAAGACAAAGACATAAAATCATACCTCAAGATGCTGATAGAGATACTTAAACAAGAACAGGAGAAAAAGCAAAATGAATCAGAAGCTTTTAAAGAGGACACAAGAAAACACTCAACGAACTCAAAGAACTAGAGGAAAACAGAACCAAAGAGATGAAGGAAAGAAAGAGGGAATTTAAAACCAAAATTGACACAATAAAGAAAACACGAAAAGAGATAACCCTGGAGGTAGAACACCTAAAAAGAAAATCAGGAGTCACAGAAGCAAGCATTTCCAATAGACTACAAGAGATGGAAGAGAATCTTGGAGGCAGAAGACAACATTGTAAACATAGACAAAACAGTAAGAGAAGTTGCAAAAAACAAAAAGCTCCTAACCCAAAATGTACCAGAGATCCAGGACAAAATGAGAAGACCGAACTTAAAGATAATAGGAATAGAAGAGGGAGAAGAGTATCAACTAAGAGGCACAGTAAATATCTTCAACAAAATTGTAGAAGAAAACTTCCCTACCCTTAAGAATGAGATGACCACGAGATTAAAAGAAGCCTTCAGAACTCCAAATAGATTGGACCAGAAAAAAAATACCTCCTGACACATAATAGTCACAACACCAAGTGCCCAAAGCAAAGAAAGAATACTAAAAGCAGTAAGAGAAAATGGTCAGGTAACATATAAAGGCAGATGAAACTGAATCATACCCGATTACTCAACAGAGACTATGAAAGCTAGAAGAGCCTGGACAGACATCATGCACACCGTAAGAGAGCACAAGTGCCAGCCCAAGCTGCTATACTCAGCAAAACTATCAATCACCATAGGTGGAGAGATGAAGATATTTCAACACAAATCTAAATTTACACAATATCTGAACACAAACCCACCACTACAACAAAGTATAAGTGGAAAACCCAATTCAATGAGCAGAACTACATCCTAGTACAAACTAGAAAACTCCTAAGCAAGAAAAATTAAAAAAGAAATAGACAAAGACAAAACTCAACCTACAAAAGCAATAATGGCAGGAAACAGAAACAACTATTCCTTGATATCTATTAACATAAATGGACTCAACTCCCCAATAAAGAGACATAGGCTATCAGACTGGATACATAAACAAAATCTAGCATTTTGTTGCATACAGGAAACTCATCTCAGAGACAAAGACAGACAATATCTCAGAGTAAAAGGGTGGGGAAAAAATTTCCACACAAACAGCCCCAAGAAACAAGCTGGAGTGGCTATTGTAATATCGAATAAAGTAAATTTCCAACCAAAAGTTATCAAAAAAGATAAGGAAGGACACTTTTTACTCATTACCGGGGAAATCTCTCAGGAGGAACTCTTAATCCTTAACATATATGTTCCAAATAAAAAAGCGCCCACATTCATAAAAGAAACCATACTAAAGATCAAAAAATACATTTCACCCCACACAATAATAGTGAGAGACTTTAATACCCCACTCTCAACAATGGACAGATCAGGGAAACAGAAACTGAACAAGGACACTCTAAAACTAGCAGAGACTTAGAACCAACTAGAATTAATAGATATCTACAGAACATATCATCCTAAAGTAAAAGAATAAACCTTCTTCTCATCACCCCATGGCACCTTCTCGAAAATTGACCACATAATTGGACATAGAATGAGCCTCAATCAATATGAGGAGATTGAAATACTTCCATGCATCTTCTCAGATCACCATGGTCTATGGCTGTTTTTTAACAACAGCAAAGACAACAAAAACCCACATACACAAAGAAACTAGACAATGCTTTGTTAAACAATAGCATGGTCAAAGAAGAAATATAGAAAGAAATTAAGGATTTTCTAGAATTCAATGAAAATGAAAACACAACATTCCCAAACCTATGGGATGCAATGAAAACAGTTCTGAGAGGAAAGCTCATAGCTCTCAGTGCTTACAAAGGAAAAAAAAAAAAAAAAAAAAAAAAAGGAACTGGAGAGAGCTTACATCAGCCACTTCACAGCACAGCTAAAAGCCCTAGAACAAAGGGAGCAGATACACCCAAGAAGAGTAGATGGCAAGAAATAATCAAAGTAAAGGCAGAAATAGACCAAATAGAAACAAAAAGAACCACTGAAAAAATCAACAAAACCAAGAGTTGGTTCTTTAAGAAAATCAACAAGATTGATAAACCCCTAGCCAGACTAACTTGAGGGCAAAGAGAGAGTATACAAAATAACAAAATCAGAAAGGAAAGTGGAGACATAACAACTGAAACTGAGGAAATTCAAGAAATCTTCAGATCCTATTACAAAAACCTAAACTCCACAAAGTTAGAAACTCTAGCAGAAATGGATGAGTTCCTAGACAGATAAAAGATCCTACAGTAAAACTAGGACCAAGTAAACTTACTAATAATGCCATAAAACCAAAGAAATACAAAATGTCATCAAAAGCCTCCTAACCAAAAGAAGCCCAGGGCCAGATAGGTTCAGTGAAGAATTTTATCAGATATTTAATGCAGACATAACACCAATACTCTCTAAACTATAACACAATACAGAATTAGATGGAATACTCCCTGATTCGTTTTTGAGGCTACAATAACCCTCATTCCTAAATCACACAAAGACCCTACAAGGAAAGAGAAATTCAGAGCAATCTCACTTGTGAACATTGAAGCAAAAATACTCAACAAAATCATTGCAAACTTAGTCCAAGAACAAATCAAAACGATCATTCACCATGACAAAGTAGGCTTCATCCCTGGGATGCAGGGATGGTTTAATATAAGGAAATCCATCAATGTAATCCACCATATAAACAAACTCAAAGAACAAAATCACATGGTCATCTCACTACATGCTGAGAAAGCATTTGACAAAATTCAACACACCTTCATGTTAAAAGTCCTGGAAAGTACAGGAGTCCAAGGCCAACAACTAAACTTGATAAAAGCAATATACAGCAAACCAACAGCCAACATCAAACTTAATGGTGGGAAACTTGAAGCAATCCCACTAAAATCATCTATTCGACAATGCTGCCCACTCTTCCCCTACCAATTCATCATAGTACTGGAAGTCCTGGCTGGAACAATTAGACAGCAAAAAGAGATCAAGGGGATACAAATTGGAAAGGAAGAGGTAAAAACATCACTCTTTGCAGAAAACATAATAGTGTACATAAGTGACCCCAAAAATTCAAACAGACAACTCCTGCTGCTGATAAATAAGTTCAGCAAAGTGTTTGGATACAAAATTAATTCAAACAAATAAGTATCCTTCCTATACTCAAAGGACAAACATGTGGAGAAAGAAATAAGGAAAAGATACCCTTCACAATAGTCACAGATCTATGAAATAACTTTGTTTGAATCTAACTAAGCAAGTGAAGGGCCTGTATGACAAGAACTTCAAACCTCTAAAGAAGGAAATCGAGGAAGATCTCAGAAAATGGAAAGATCTCCCATGCTCATGGATTAAAAGGATCAACATTATAAAAATGGCCATCCTACCAAAAGCAATCTACAGATTCAATGCAATCCCCATCAAAATTCCAACTCAGTTCTTCATTGAGTTGGAAATATCAATGTGCTTTTTTTTTTTTTTTTTTTTTTCTTTTGTGATGGGATTAGCTTTATTCGGGATATTTTCTTCCATTTTTTTTTTTTTTTTTGCTGTTTTAATTTTTTTTATAGGACTTTATTTTGCAAAACAAAGATAAATGTAAAGATTTTAAACATTTTTTGCTTAAAATTATACATTTTTGTCAGTAATGTTTTTTCAGACATTGAAATAATTTTTACATAAAACCATGTGAATATATTTCTTTGTCAGAACTTGATTTTTTTCAAGGGCTTGACAATATGCATTGAAAACCTAATAGTTACAATAAGCGTAAAGTACATGCAAAACAGAACAGAACATGGAAATAGTCAAAGTCTTCTTGTTTTGTAAATATATGTATTTTTTTTTTTTTTTTTTGTTTTCTTTATTTCTTGGACTTCATACAGTCTGTGAGTTGTTTCTGGGGGAGTACAAGCCTATGGTGTTAGCATCCTACTATCAGTGACTGCATATTATGTCTGCTACTCTGTGACTAGGTTATCTCACTCAGGATGATATTCTCTAGATGCAGCCATTTTCCTAAGAATTTGGTTATGTCATTGTTTCTGGTGGCTGAGTAGTATTCCATTGTGCATATGTACCACATTTTTTGTATCCATTCATCTTCTGAAGGACATCTGGGTTCCTTCCAGCTTCTGGCTATTATAAATAGAGCCGCTATGAACATTGTGGTGCATATATCTTTGTTGTGTATTGAAGTGTCTCTGGGGTGTATGCCCAGAAGTGGAAAAGCTGGGTCTTCAGGTACTACTATATCCAATTTTCTGAGGTATCGCCAGACATATTTCCAGAGTGGTTGTATTAGCTTGCAACCCCACCAACAGTGGAGAAGTGTTCCTCTTTCTCCGCAGCCTCACCAGCATCTGCTGTCAACTGAGTTTTGGATCTTGTCCAATCTGACTGGTGTGAGGTGGTATCTCAGGGTTGTTTTGATTTGCATTTCCCTGATGGCTAAGGATGTGGAGCACTTCCTCAGGTGTTTCTCGGCCATTCGGTGTTCCTCAACTGAAAACTTTTTGTTTAGCTCTGTACCCAATTTTTTAATAGGGTTATTTGATTCTCTGGTGTCTAGCTTTTTGAGTTCCTTGTACACGTTGGATATTAGGCCTCTATCTGATGTGGTGTTGGTAAAGATCTTTTCCCATTCTGTTGTTTGCCGTTTTGTTTTCTTGACGATGTCTTTAGCCTTACAGAAACTTTGTAATCTCATTAAGTCCCATTTGTTAATATTTGATCTTAGAGTTTGAGCCATTGGTGTTTTGTTCAGGAAATTTTCTCCTGTACCTATGTGTTCTAAGGTTTTCCCTACTTTCTCATCTAATAGTTTCAGTGTATCTGATTTAATGTGGAGATCTTTGATCCACTTACACTTGAGCTTTGTACAAGGAGATAAGAACGGGTCTATTTTCATTCTTTTGCATGCTGAGTGCCATTTGGATTAGCACCATTTGTTGAATAGGCTGTCCTTTTTCCATTGAATGTTTACTGCCCTTTGTCAAAGATCAGGTGACCATATACATGAGGGCTCATTTCTGGATCTTCTATTCTATTCAATTGATCCACATGCCTATTTCTGTACCAGTACCATGCAGTTTTCAGCACAATTGCCTTATAATATAGCTTGAGGTCAGGGAGAGTGATTCCCGCAGATGTTTTTTTGTTGTTGAGGTTGGATTTCGCTATTCTAGGTCTTTTGTTATTCCATATGAAATTGCACATTGATCTTTCCAATTCCATGAAGAAATGTGTTGGAATTTTGATGGGAATTGCATTGAATCTGTAGATTGCTTTTGGTAGGATGGCCATTTTTAAGATGTTGATTTTTCCAATCCATGAGCATGGGAGATCTTTCCATTTTCTGAGATCCTCCTCAATTTCTTTCTTTAGAGGTTTGAAGTTCTTGTCATACAGGTCCTTCACTTGCTTAGTTAGAGTCACACCAAGGTATTTCATAGTTTTTGTAACAATTGTGAAGGGTACGTTTTCCCTAATTTCTTTCTCCACATGTTTGTCCTTTGAGTACAGGAAGGCTACTGATTTGTTTGAGTTAATTTTGTATCCAGCCACTTTGCTGAACTTGTTTATCAGCTGTAGGAATTCTCTGGTGGAATTTTGTGGTCACTCAAGTACACTATCATGTCATCGGCAAATAGTGATGTTTTTATCTCTTCCTTTCCGATTTGTATCCTATTTATCTCCTTTAGCTGTCTAATTGCTCCAGCCAGGACTTTCAGTACTATATTGAATAGGTAGGGGGAGAGTGGGCAGCCTGGTCGAGTCCCTTATTTTAGTAGGATTGCTTCAAGTTTCTTGCCATTAAGTTTGATGTTGGCTGTTGGTTTGCTGTATATAGCTTTTATTATGTTTAAGTATGGGACATGGATTCCTGTTATTTCAAGGACTTTTAACATGAAGGGGTGTTGGATTTTGTCGAATGCTTTCTCAGTGTCTAGTGAGATGACCATGTGATTTTGGTCTTTGAGTTTGTTTATATGGTGGATTTCGTTGATGGATTTCCTTATATTAAACCATCCCTGCATTCCTGGGATGAAGCCTACTTGGTCATGATGAATGATCGTTTTGATGTGTTCTTGGATTTGGTTTGAAAGGATTTTGTTGAGTATTTTTGCATCAATATTCATAAGTGAGATTGGTCTGAAGTTCTCTTTCCTCTTAGGGTCTTTGTGTGGTTTAGGTATGAGGGTTATTGTAGCCTCAAAAATGAGTTGGGTAATATTCCATCTGATTCTATTTTTTGGAATATTTTGGCGAGTATTGCTGTTATATCCTCAATAAAATCTGATATAATTCTGCACTGAACCTGTCTGGACCTGGGCTTTTCTTGGTTGGGAGGCTTTTGATGACTTCTTCTATTTCTTTAGGTGTTATAAGGTTATTTAGATGGTTTACTTGGTATTGGTTTAAATTTGGGACCTTGTATCTGTCTAGGAATTCATCCATTTCCTCCAGATTTTCCAATTTTGTGGAGTATAAGTTCTTGTAGTAGGATCTGATGAATTCTTGAATTTCCTCAGTTTCAGTTGTTATGTCCCCACGTTTCTTTCTGATTTTGTTAATTTGAATACTCTCTCTTTGCCCTCTAGTTAGTCTCGCTAGGGGTTTATCAATCTTGTTGATTTTCTTAAATAACCAACTCTTGGTTTTGTTGATTTTTTCAATGGTTCTTTTTGTTTCTATTTGGTCAATTTTTGCCCTAATTTTGATTATTTCTTGCTGTATACACTTTTTGGGTATATCTGCTTCCTTTTGTTCTAGGGCTTTTAGCTGTGCTGTGAGGTTGCTGATGTGAGATCTCTCCAGTTTCTTTTTGGAAGCACTTAGGGCTATGAGTTTTCCTCTCAATACTGCTTTCATTGCATCCCATAGGTTTGGGTATGTTGTGTTTTGTTTGGTTGAATTCTAGAAAATCCTTAATTTCTTTCGTTATTTCTTCTTTGACCCTGCTATCCTTTAACAGAGCATTGTTTAGTTTCCATGTGTATGTGGGCTTTTTGTTGTCTTTGTTGTTGTTAAAGACCAGCCATATCCCATGGTGATCTGAGAGGATGCATGGGAGTATTTCAGTCTTCTTATATCGATGGAGGCTCTTTCTGTGTCCAATTATGTGGTCAATTTTTGAGAAGGTGCCATGGGGTGGTGAGAAGAAGGGGTATTCTTTTACTTTGGGATAGTATGTTCTGTATATATCTATTAATTTTAGTTGGTTTAAAGTCTCTGCTAGTTTTGCAGTGTCCTTGTTCAGTTTCTGTTTCCCTGATCTGTCCATTGTTGAGAGTGGGGTATTAAAGTTTCCCAATATTATTGTGTGGGGTGAAATGTATTTTTTGAGCTTTAGTAGGGTTTTTTTTATGAATGTGGGTGATTTTTTATTTGGAACATATATGTTAAGGATTGAGAGTTCCTCCTGACAAATTTCCCCGGTAAAGAGTAAAAAGTGTACTTCCTTATCTTTTTTGATAACTTTTGGTTGGAAATTTACTTTATTCGATATTAGAATAGCCACTCCAGCTTGCTTCTTGGGGCTGTTTTTGTGGAAGATTTTTTCCCACCTTTTTACTCTGAGATAGTGTCTGTCTTTGTCTCTGAGATGAGTTTCCTGTATGCATCCAAAGGATGGATTTTGTTCATGTATCCAGTCTGATAGTCTATGTCTCTTTATTGGGGAGTTGAGACCATTTATGTTAATAGATATCAAGGAATAGTTGTTTCTCTTTTCTGCCATTATTGCTTTTTTGGGTTTAGTTGTGTCTGTGTTTTTTTCTTCTTTTAATTTTCTTGTTTATGAGTTTTCTTGTTCTTACTAGGCTGTATTTTCCCTCATTGTATTGGGTTTTTCACCTCTAATTCGTTGTAGTGCTGGGTTTGTAGTGAGATATTGTGTGAAATTTGATTTGTCTTGAAATATCTTTGTCTCTCCATCGATGGTGATTGATAGTTTTGCTGGGTATAGCAGCTTGGGCTGGCACTTGTGCTCTCTTAAGGAGTGCATGATGTCTGTCCTGGCTCTTCTAGCTTTCATAGTCTCTGTTGAGAAATCGGGTGTGAGTCTGATTGGTCTGCCTTTATATGTTACATGACCTTTTTTTTTTTTTACTGCTTTTAGTATTCTTTCTTTACCTTGGGCGCTTGATGTTTTTACTATTATGTTTCAGGAGGTATTTCTTTTCTGGTCCAACCTATTTGGAGTTCTGAAGGCTTCTTTTATGCTCGTGGTCATCTCATTCTTGAGGGTAGGGAAGTTTTCTTCTATCATTTTGTTGAAGATATTTACTGTGCCCCTTAGTTGATACTCTTTGCCCTCTTCTATTCCCATTATCCTTAGGTTCGGTCTTCTCATTGTGTCTTGGATTTCCTGGACATTTTGGGTTGGAGCTTTTTGTTTTTTGCATCTTCTCTGGCTGTTTTGTCTATGTTTGCAATGTTGTCTTTTGCCCCCGAGATTCTCTCTTTGATCTCTTGTAATCTATTGGAAATGCTTGCTTCAGTGACTCCTGATTTCTTTTTTTGGTGTTCTGACTCTAGGGTTATCTCTTTTTGTGTTTTCTTTATTTTGTCAATCTCTGTTTTAATTTTCTTCTTCCATTCTTTTATTTATTTTGTTTTGCTTTCCTCTCGTTCTTTGAGTTCTTTGAGTGTTTTTCTTGTTTCTTCTTTAAAAGCTTCTGAATCTTTTCGCTTTTCCTCCCTTTCTTGTTTAAGTAACTCTATCAGTGTCTTGAGGCATGATTTCAGGTCTGTGTCTTCTTTTTCTGGAGTGTTTGGAGTTCCGATGTTTGCTGTTATGGGAGAGCTGGGCTCTGGTGTTGCTAGATTGTCTTGGTTCCCTTGGGATATACTCTTTCTCTTTCCTCTTACCATTTTGTTGTCAGTGATATGTTCTTACCTTTCCTTGTATCTGCTCTGTGACCCTTGTTCTCCACTGGTTGAGGTGTCAGATGGGTCGAGCCCTGTTTTATGCCTCAGTGTCGTCGGGTGTGAGCAGAAGTTCCAAAGTTCTGTTTCTGTTTGCTGGATCAGGCACGGCAGGGCAGGGCAAGGCATGGGGTGCACTTTCTTTGTGTACTCCACAGAGATCTTTCTGCTCCCCTGTGGTCTAGGTCTCCCACTCACCAGTTGCTCAGCCTCTATGAGCCTCTGTTCCAAGTGGCAGGTAGGCCAGGCTCCACTCTGTGTCCAGAAGTTGCCTCTGGGTGGAAACAGAAGTTCTAATTTTCTGTTCCCAATCGCAGTTTTTCAGCCTCTATGAGCTGCTGTTCTGCCTGGCAGGTAGGCCAGGCTCCGCTTTACCACTTATACAGATTCTTAAAGGCATTTTAGCATAACAATATATGAATAAATTTTTTTTTGTACTTAATTCTTTTAGAGGTTTTGTAGCATGCATTGAAATTCCACTAGTTACCCAGATGTCCTTCAGAAGATGAATGGGTACAAAAAGTGTGGTATATTTGCACAATGGAGTACTACTCAGCTATCAGAAACAATAACTGTATGAAATTATTAAGAAAATGGATGCATGTAGATAACATTATCCTGAGTGAGATAACCTAGTTACAATAGAACAGATATAATATGCAGTCACTTATAATTGGATACTAGCCCCAGAAAGCTCTGAACATCAGCAAAACAGGCCACATGAAGATCAAAAACAACAGAGGCCAAAAAAATGAAAGCTTCAGTCCTTCTTGAAAAAATATAAATATATAGCACCCTCTCAGAGTGTGGCACACCTGGACGTTAAAACATTAATAATCCAAGAGCTAAGAATATAGCCTTGTGGCAATTTTTGGTATTTAAAGATCATTATGCTCAATCTTTAGTTCTTTTTACTGTCCAGTCTTCTTCCACCCTCCTCCCATCTACCCACAAGACTGTTCCCCATCATATACCTCCTCCCCCATCTACAAGAGGATGTTCTCACTCAGTCACCCCTATCCTACAAGAACACCTCACACCTGGGCTACAAGTATTTCAAGGGTTAGACACAGTTTTCTAACTGAGGCCAAACAAGTCAGTCTTCTGCTGTATATGTGTTCAGGACCTAACATCTACTGGTATATACAGCTTGGTTGGTTGTTTAGTGTCTGAGGGATCTCAGGGGTTCAGTACAGTGGATACTGATTCTTCCCACAGGAGTACCCTTTTTTTCGGCTACATCCAACTTTTCCCCAATTCAACTACAGGAGTCCCGGCTTATACCCATTCCTTGAGGTCTAGTATCTATATCTTTGTGGAGACCTGGGTGGGGGAGGGGACAAAAGGGAAGGGAGGAGGTCTCAGATGTGGAACAATAGGAGGATGGACTGGAAGGGGAATAAAATCTTGAGTGTAAAAATAAAATAAAAATAAAAAATAAAAGAAATAAGAAAAGAAAAGAAAAGAAAAAGAAAGCAGGCTAAGCAAACCATGTTAAGCAGGCCAGTAAGTAGCAATCCATGACTTCTAAATAAGCTCTGTTTGAGTTCCTGTCCTGAAGTCTTTAAATAATTAACAGCAGTATTGAATATGAAACAAATGAGCCTTTTTTCTCTCCAACTTGCGTTTTAGTCATGTTGTTTTCTAACAGCAATATAAATCCTAGCTAGGCAGACTCTCTGTCCAGAATGCATATGGTTCCATTTTCCTTCCTATATAAGTAAATTGACATGTATGAATTTATAATGCTTCATTTTGAAGGAGTATTTGTGTGTCATTATTTTTTAAAATTTACAAATAAAACTAATTTATTATATCTGATATGTTTATATTAGGGTAGTGTTAAAGAATGTGTACCATTTAAGATAATGTATATATATATATATATAAAGTATTGGGCACTAAGTATTTTGCACAAAAAATGCATCTGAAGTTTTTAATGATAGAAAATATATTGCTTTTTCAGAAATAGAAATATTAATTCTTTGTAAGTTTGTTTTTCTTACCAAATATTTTCTAGGGAATCTATTAAAACTACAATTATCACAAATCCAATAATAAAATGATAAAGGGGGGAATAAAATTTAAAAACATGTGGATTATTACATTGTTTAATTTTACAATTAAAAATAGTACATGGCAGTAAGTGCTTATGTTAGAATTCAAGCACTGTTAGCAGGAGTCTCAGAAGTTAATACTAAGGAAAAAATTTCTGTTAACAACAATACATTGGCTTGTATTTGTACGGGATGATTGTTAGAAGTTTACTAATTTCAAAAAGATAGTGTCTACCAAAGGAGAAAAGCATGACTCCAGATATAATCTTTGGCAAAAACTTCAATAAAATTGAGAACCAACTTAAAAAAATATATTTCATATAAAAAGTAAATGATAAGCAAGTTTTAAGAAATCATTTAGACTTATATTATTCATTTAGATAAACATGTAATTGTAGCATAGAAAAAGAAAATTTCGGTGTGGACTTTAAGGTAAACACATGAAAAGATCATTTTCTTCAGTGATGTGATAATTTATTGGTTTTAAAAGTTTAATGAAGTATAGATTTGAATGGAGATACATTCTTATTTCAGACTACTTAGTACTATTTATTTCTACTGTATTTTTAAAATATAACATAGTTAGGAAAAATATCTTATAAAAATATAAGTAAGTAAAAGAGGGAAAGAACATAAGATAGTCATATTTTCTGATTTGGAAAATATTTCTTTCATTGTATTTTTAATATTGCTTTTATTGTCATAATAATAATGCCTACTGTCAAACAAATGAAGAACTAAAACAAAGCCACTGTAAATCTCCATGCTTCAGAATAAACAAGAATAAAGGCCCAAATGGAGGGTGTCTCAGTCCTTCTTAGAAGTGAGAACAAAACATTCACAGGAGGAAACCCAGGCACAAATAGAGGAACAGGGATTGAAGAAAAAATCATTCAGAGGGTACCTCACCCAGGGATCCACCAAATATGGAGCCACTAAACCCAAACACTATAGCTGATGCCAAGAAGTGCTTACTGGCACGAACCAGATAGAGATGACTCCTCAGGGACTCTGTCAGAGTCATATAGATACAGCTGAGCATGCTGGCAGTTCACCATCGGACTGAACACAGTGCCTCAATGAAGGTGATAAAGAAAGGACTGAAGGAGATGAAAGGTGGTTGCAACCTCATGGAAAGAACAACATTATCAACCAACCAAACCCTCTAAAACTCCCATGGACTAAAATACCAGCCATTAAGCATGCATTGAGAGACCTATTTATACAGTTGCATAAGTAGCTGAAGATATCATTGTTTGACAACAATGTGAGAAGAGGCCTTTGGTCCACCCCAATGTAGGGGAATGACAAGGTAATGGGGCAGAGAGGGTGATTAGGACAGAGTACATCTTGGTGAAGACAAGTGGACAGCAATGAGGGATGGGAGTGGGGTGGAGGAAAGGAATAACATCTCAAATATAAATACAGAGTATCTAATTAAATAAATAGGAGAATTGGTACTATAGGATAAGACACTGAATGCTTGGTGGTCATGAGAGCCTGCCAAATAGAACCACAGTGGAAATATCCATGAGGAACAAAAAGAAGAATACTTCCAAGTGTTTAGAACTTCCTAGTGAAGATTGCAGTGATTTCGGAGATGCTGATGGAAGATTTCTGTGAACATGAAACACTCCCAGTAGCTGTATTCTTTGTTTTTGAGTTCTCCCTGAATGGTCAGAAAATCTCCATTCATGTCTGAAACTAATGTAGAGGGAAGTAAGTATTGAGTAACACAGCTAGTAGGTTTCACAAAAGACCACTTCCAAGGCAAGACTTTATCACAGCTTTATAGTACTTAGTAGGCAGGTGACAGACAAGTCAAACACTTTAAACATTGTGTGCGGTGTGTGTGTGTGTGTGTGTGTGTGTGTGTGTGTGTGTGTGTGTTTGTGTGTGTTTGTGAGAGAGACAGAAAGAGAGAGAGAGAGAGAGAGAGAGAGAGAGAGAGAGAGAGAGAGAGATGAAAGAGTGAGTGTCCAGGTGTGCATGTGTTCATATTTGTGTGGAGGCCAGGAATATCATCTGATGTTGGCTTTCAAGAACATGTCTAGCATAGTTTTTGAGAAAGCTTCTCTCACTTTGCCAAGAAGACTAGATATGTTCTCCAAAAACTTCAAGATCTTGGAGCTGCAGTTCCAAGCTTGTGTAGCCTTGTTAAACTTACAATTTGGGTTTCAAGCTTCTATTCTTCACCTAGAAAAGTAATGTATCACATACACAGTCACCCTAGACCAAGGGCTGCTGCTTTTTCTTTGTAAAGGAGAAAATTAGACAATTGAACAAGATTCAGAAAGTTATGTAAGTAACTAAATTAAATTGTTTAGTTACTTAGACAAAAAGGCTTACATGCCTTTGTAATATTATCAACAACATTGGAGGGATCTATTCTCTTTTAAATCTGTGACTCTTATCCTCACTCTGTGAAAGAAAACCTGAGACAAAGGAATATTTGGAAATATGAGAGCATTTATTCCTAATTCCCAGATAAGGACACTTCATTAAGTGTTTCTTAGACACCCCAGATTCTTCTTTTATGAATTCTGTGTTTAGCTCTGTATCACATTTTGTAATTGGGTTATTTGGGTTGTTGGTGTTTACTTTTCCCTTCTTTGCTGGATTATGAGACATGCTGCTTGGGCATTTAGAATGCTGAGCTCTTTCTGTGTTTATCATAAACTGCTGAGGTTGGGTGTTTGGTTTTGGGCTTTCCTGAAGCTCAGGAGTTGGGGAAATGCAGTCTAAAATATGGGAGACTGAAGCTGACATTCTATGACTCTGGGAGTCCAGTCACCACTAAGATACCTGACATAAAAGTTTAACTTCTTCAGTTATTTATAAGTTTTGGATATCAGCCATCTGTCACATATAAGGTGATGAAAATCTTTTCCAAATCTGTAGGCTGCTGTTTTGTAAAAAGGACAGTGGCCCTGTATAAGATAGTGTTTTTTCACTAGTTACATTATAATTGAATCCTGACTTGCTTTCATAACAGCCAATAAAATCCAGCCAATGGCATTATCCTAGCTGACTTTGTTATGCTGTATTAGATAGGGCAGCTTGAATGTGTTTGTTCCTCAAGTCTTGTTCCATATGGAGATACTCAAAACTCAGTGATAAATATTATCACCAACTAGTCCTTTTTTATAGTGGTTCATCTTTCAAATGTTAAGTTCATCCCATGACTTTGTTCACATGCCACATAGGCTGGATTCTTGGCTTTCCCTCAGTACAGGGGTCTCTGTAATGTTGTGAATACTTCTTTTCTTTTTCTGTGTCACATTCAATCCAAGGAAGACTCTATAAACAGCGAATGTCTTCAGCAGGTATGTGAAACAGAAAGAACAACTATGAGAATCAAAACAAAAATCTAGATGCACAAGAGAAGTAACGGTCCGTAAAATTGCAGCGATTAAATCGCATGTTTTTAAGTTTATTCAAGTAGGTAATGTCCTCCTCTGCCAGGAGTCCAAATATAGTCACCAAACTCCACATACAAAGCAATAATAAGTAAACTAACCATCTGAAAACCTAATTAAATTAACTGGACCATGAAATATACACATGTCTAATATCTGTAATGGAGTAGGTAAACAAATAAAAGCTTTTCCTGGATTTCCACAGAAGAGGAGGATGAGACCAGTTATTTACAACACTAGCCCAGGATGCATAGTTCGGTGCATTAAGGGTCCTGGTTTCAGCTTCAATATTGCCATATAATTTTAAATCTTATATAAAGAAATTAAAATTCACTGGTTTATTTTTGTTGAATTTTAACTATGTTTTTTTTTCTTTCCTCCCCCCACCCCCCGTCTTGGGTGAGTATCGCTGATATATTTATTTGAACTCTTTTTTTTAAATTTTTTTAATATTTTATTGCTATTTTATTTACTTACATTTCAAATGTGATCCTATTTTACAGTTTCCCCTCAGGAATCCCCTTATCCCATCCTTCCTCCTGTTGCAGTAAATAATAAAAGATAAAAAAACCTTTCATCCTGCACTAGTGCTGTCACCTGGGGGGGTGCGTATGGCACTGTGGTGATCTCTAATTTGGCATCTCCATGCTACCTCTAAAAACTCAGATACAGTTCACTCCACTGCCCATGCATATTGTTTCAACCCACTTTCCTCCACCACCTGATAGAAACATGATTTCACAATCATTAATTGATCAAACAGGTTTCTATGTTAAATTTTCAATCCACAAACACTCTACACAATAAGTTTATAACCAGCAGACAAAGATATGAACTTCCCATTTAGGAAGATATATTAGACCCATAGAAACCCTTAGAAATAATCATAATAACCTTTTCAAGCTAGAGATGCACCGAGAAAAACAGACACCTCTAACTCCATTTCCTTCTTCTGTCAATCTCTGCCTCCTGTCCTTCTCTTCAGTCCCTCAGATGATTTCTCTGCCTATCTCTCTACTGTACAATCATATATCACATTGACATCAGCCTACATCCTCTCTCTGCCTTTATGAGAGTATTCACCCACCCACACAAACACCCTCCAATGTACCCACTTACTCCCATCTCACTTCTTGGTATTTCTCAACACTTTATCATTGAAACTTCACAGGGCCTAAGACCTCTCCTCTCCTTGATGCCTAATAAATACTTCCTCTGCAACATGTGTAGCTGGAGCCACGTGTCCCTCCATGTGTATTCTTTGGTTGATGTTTTAGTTTCTGGGCACTCTGCGCCATCTTGTTGATTGATATGCTTGTTCTTCATATGGGGTTGCAAACCTCTTCAGCTCCTCCAGTCCTTTTTCTAATTCCTTCATTGGGGATCCTGTTCTTAGGCATTAGTACTATCCTTTTTTTTAAAACAACTTTATTTTACAAAACAAAGAAAAATGTACAGATTTTAAACATTATTTGCTTAAAATTATACATTTTTGTCTGTACTTTTTTCAGATTTTAACATAATTTTTATATAAAACTATATGAATATATTTTTTAGTCAGTACTTGATTTTTTTTAAAGGTTTGGTTGTATGCCTTGAAAACTTAATAGTTACAATGAGCTAAAGTACATGTAAAACAAAATGTACCATGGAAATAGTTAAAGTTTTATTGTTTTGTAAATATTTTGTTTTGTTTTGTTTTGTTTTCTTTATTTCTTGGACTTCATACAGTCAGTGAGTTGTTTCTCAGGGAGTGCAAGCCTCAGGGGTTAGCATCCCACTATCAGTGACTGCATATTATGTCTGTTCTTTTGTGACTGGGTTATCTCACTCAGGATGATATTCTCTAGATGCAGCCATTTTCTTAAGAATTTGGTTAAGTCATTGTTTGTGGTGGCTGAGTAGTATTCCATTGTGTATATGTACCACAATTTTTGTATCCATTCATCTTCTGAAGGACATCGGGTTTCTTCCAGCTTCTGGATATTATAAATAGAGCCACTATGAACATTGTGGTGCATATATCTTTGTTGTATATTAAAGTGTCTCTAGGGTATATGCCCAGAAATGGAATAGCTGGGTATTCAGATAGTACTATATCCAATTTTCTGAGGTATCGCCAGACAGATTTCCAGAGTGGTTGTATTAGCTTGCAACCCCACCAACAGTGGAGAAGTGTTCCTCTTTCTCCACAGCCTCTCCAGCATCTGCTGTCATCTGAGTTTTGGATCTTGGCCAATCTGACTGGTATGAGGTGGAATCTCAGGGTTGTTTTGATTTGCATTTTCTGATGGCTAAAAATGTGGAGCACTTCCACAGATGTTCTTGGCCATTCGGTGTTCCTCAACTGAAAATGTTTTGTTTAGCTCTGTAGCCCATTTTTTAATAGGGTTATTTGATTCACTGGTGTCTAGCTTTTTGAGTTCCTTGTACACCTTGGATATTAGGCCTCTATCTGATGTGGTGTTGGTAAAGATCTTTTCCCATTCTGTTGGTTGCCGTTTTGTTTTCTTGACGATGTTTTTAGCCTTGCAGAAACTTTGCAATCTCATTAAGTCCCATTTGTTAATCTTTGACCTTAGAGCTTGAGCCATTGGTGTTTTGTTCAGGAAATTTTCTCCTATACCTATGTGTTCTAAGGTTTTCCCTACTTTCTCATCTAATAGTTTCAGTATATCTGGTTTAATGTGGAGATCTTTGATTCACTTACACTTGATCTTTATACAAAAAGATTAGAAACGTTCTATTTTCATTCTTTTGCATGCTGAGTGCCAGTTGGACCAGCACCATTTGTTGAATAGGCTGTCCTTTTTCCATTGAATGTTTACTGCTCTTTTGTCAATAATCAGGTGACCATATACATGAGGGCTCATTTCTGGATCTTCTATTTTATTCCATTGATCCACATGCCTGTTTCTGTACCAGTACCATGCAGTTTTCAGCACAATTGCCTTGTAATATAGATTGAGGTCAGGGATAGTGATTCCCACAGATATTTTTTTGTTGTTAAGGATGGATTTCACTATTCTAGGTCTTTTGTTATTCCATATGAAATTGCACATTGATCTTTCCAATTCCATGAAGAAATGGGTTGGAATTTCGATGGGGATTGCATTGAATCTGTAAATTGCTTTTGGTAGGATGGCCATTTTTAAGATGTTTTTTTTTTCCAATCCATGAGCATGGGAGATCTTTCAATTTTCTGAGATCCTCCTCAATTTCTTTCTTTAGAGGTTTGAAGTTCATGTCATACAGGTCCTTCACTTGCTTAGTTAGAGTCACACCAAGGTATTTCATAGTTTTTGTGATGATTGGGAAGGGTACGTTTTTCCTAATTTCTTTCTCCACATGTTTGTCCTTTGAGTACAGGAAGGCTACTGATTTGTTTGAGTTAATTTTGTATCCAGCCACTGTGCTGAACTTGTTTATCAGCTGTAGGAGTTCTCTGGTGGAGTTTTCACGGTCACTCAAGTACACTATCATGTCATCGGCAAAGAGTGATGATTTTAACTCTTCCTTTCAGATTTGTATCCCCTTGATCTCCTTTTGCTGTCTAATTGCTCCAGCCAGGACTTCCAGTACTATGTTGAATACATAGGGGGAGAGTGGGCAGCCTTGTCGAGTCCCTGATTTTAGTGGGATTGCTTCAAGTTTCTTGCCATTAAATTTGATGTTGGATGTTGGTTTGCTGTATATTGCTTTTATTATGTTTAAGTATGGGCCTTGGATTCCTGTTCTTTCCAGGACTTTTAACATGAAGGGGTGTTGGATTTTGTCGAATGCTTTCTCAAGTCTAGTGAGATGACCATGTGATTTTGATCTTTAAGTTTGTTTATATGGTGGATTATGTTGATGGATTTCCTTATGTTAAACCATCCCTGCATCCCAGGGATGAAGCCTACTTGGTCATGATGAATGATGGTTTTGATGTGTTCTTGGATTCGGTTTGCAAGGATTTTGTTGAGTATTTTTGCATCAATGTTCATAAGTGAGTTTGGTCTAAAGTTCTCTTTCCTTGTAGTGTCTTTATGTGGTTTAGGTACGAGGGTTTTGTAGCCTCAAAAAATGGGTTGGGTAATATTCCATCTGATTCTATCTTTTGGAATAGTTTGGCGAATATTGGTGTTATATCCCCAATAAATGTCTGATAAAATTCTGCACTGAACCCGTCTGGACCTGGGCTTTTCTTGGTTGGTAGGCTTTTGATGACATCTTCTATTTCTTTAGGTGTTATAGGGTTATTTAGATGGTTTACTTGGTCCTGGTTTAACTTTGGGAAATTGTATCTGTCTAGGAAAACATCCATTTCCTCCAGATTTTCCAAGTTTGTGGAGTATAAGTTTTTGTAGTAGGATCTGATGATTTCTTGAATTTCCTCACTTTTATTTGTTATGTCCCCACTTTCCTTTCTGATTTTGTTAATTTGGATACTCTCTCTTTGCTCTCTAATTAGTCTGGCTAGGGGTATAGCAATCTTGTTGATTTTCTCAAAGAACCAACTCTTTTTTTTGTTGATTTTTTCAATGGTTCTTTTTGTTTCTATTTGGTCTATTTCTGCCCTAATTTTGATTATTTCTTGCCGTCTACTCTTTTTGGGTATATTTGATTCCTTTGGTTCTAGGGCTTTTAGCTGTTCTGTCAGGTTGCTGATGTGAGCTCTCTCCAGCTTCTTTTTGGAAGCACTTAGGACTATGATTTTCCTCTCAATACTGCTTTCATTGCATTCCATAGTTTTCGGTATGTTGTGTTTTCCTATTCGTCAAATTCTAGAAAGTCCTTAATTTCTTTCTTTATTTCTTCTCTGACCCTGCTATCCTTTAAAAGAGCATTGTTTAGTTTCCATGTGTATGTGTGCTTTTTGTTGTCTTTGTTGTTGTTAAAGACCAGCCTTAGACCATGGTGATCTGAGAGGGTGCATAAGAGTATTTCAATTTTCTTATATCGATGGAGGCTCGTTCTGTGTCCAATTATGTGGTCAATTTTCGAGAAGGTGCCATGGGGTGGTGAGATGAAGGTGTATTCTTTTACTTTAGGATAGTATGTTTTGTATATATCTATTAATTCTAGTTGTTTCAAACTCTCTGCTAGTTTTGCAGTGTCCTTCTTCAGTTTCTATTTCCCGGATCTGTCCATTGGTGAGAGTGGCATATTAAAGTCTCCCACTATTATTGTGTGGGGTGAAATGTATTTTTGAGCTTTAGTAGGGTTTCTTTTATGAATATGGGTGATTTTTTATTTGGAACATATATGTTAAGGATTGAGAGTTCCTCCTGACAGATTTCCCCGGTAATGAGTAAAAAGTGTCCTTCCTTATCTTTTTTGATAACTTTTGGTTGGAAATTTACATTATTAGATATTAGAATAGCCACTCCAGCTTGCTTCTTGGAGCTGTTTGCTTGGAAGTTTTTTCCCACCCTTTTATTCTGAGATATTGTCTGTCTCTGTCTCTGAGATGAGTTTCCTGTATGCAGCAAAAGGCTGGATTTTGTTTATGTATCTAGTCTGATAGTCTTTGTCTCTTGATTGGGGAGTTGAGACCATTTATGTTAATAGATATCAAGGAATAGTTGTTTCTGTTTCCTGCCATTATTGCTTTTTTAGTTTGAGTTGTGTCTGTGTTTTTTTCTTCTTTTAGTTTTCTTGTTTAGGAGTTTTCTTCTTTTTACTAGGCTGTATTTTCCCTCTTTGTATTGGGTTTTCCCCCTATAATTCGTTGTAGTGCTGGGTTTGTGGTCAGATATTGTGTGAATTTTGATTTGTCTTGAAATATCTTTGTCTCTCCATCGATGGTGATTGATAGTTTTGCTGGGTATAGCAGCTTGGGCTGGCACTTGTGCTCTCTTTAGGAGTACATGACGTCTGTCCAGGCTCTTCTAGCTTTCATAGTCTCTGTTGAGAAATCTGGTGTGAGTCTGATTGGTCTGCCTTTATATGTTACCTGACCTTTTTCCCTTACTGCTTTTAGTATTCTTTCTTTACTTTGGGCATTTGATGTTTTTACTATTATGTGTCGGGAGGTATTTCTTTTCTGGTCCAACCTATTTGGTGTTCTGAAGGCTTCTTTTATGCTTGTGGTCATCTCATTCTTGAGGGTAGGGAACTTTTCTTCTATGATTTTGTTGAAGATATTTACTGTGCCTCTTAGTTGATACTCTTCTCCCTCTTTTATTCCTATTATCTTTAGGTTTTGTCTTCTCATTGTGTCTTGAATTTCCTGGACATTTTTGGTTAGGAGCTTTTTGTTTTTTGCATCTTCTCTGGCTGTTTTGTCTATGATTGCAATGTTGTCTTCTGCTCTCTAGATTCTCTCTTCGATCTCTTGTAATCAATTGGAAATGCTTGCTTCTGTGACTCCTGATTTTTTTTTTTTTTTTTTTTTTTTTTTTTGGTGTTCTGACTCTAGGGTTATCTCTTTTAGTGTTTTCTTTGTTGTGTCAATATCTGTTTTAATTTTCCTTTTCCATTCCTTTATTTCTTTGATTCTGTTTTTCTCTTGTCTTTGAGTTCTTTAAGTTCTTTGAGTGTTTTTTTTTTTGTTTCTTCTTTCAAAGCTTCTGAATCTTTTTGCTTTTCCTTCTTTTGTTGTTTAAGTAAGTCTACCAGCGTCTTGAGTTATGATTTCATGTCTGTGTCTTCTTTTTCTGGAGTGTTTGGAATTACGATGTTTGCTGTTATGGGAGAACTGGTTTCTGGTGTTGCTTGATTGTCTTGGTTTCCTTGGGATATACTCTTTCTCTTTCCTCTTGCCATTTTGTTGTCAGTGATATGTTCTCATCTTTCCCTTGCCTCTGGTCTGTGTCCCTGATTCTCCACTTGTCGAGGTGTCAGATGGGTCGATCCCTGTTTTATGCCTCAGAGTCGTCGGGTGTGAGCAGAAGTTCCAATGTTCTGTTTCTGTTTGCTGGATCAGGCACGGCAGGGCAGGGCAAGGCAGGGGGTGCACTATCCGTGTGTACTTCTCAGAGGTCTCTCTGCTCTCGGCAGTCCAGGTCTCCCACCCACCAGTTGCTCAGCCTCTACAAGCCTCCGTTTCTGGTGGCAGATAGGCCAGGTTCTGCTCTGCGTCCTGAAGTCGCCTCCGGGTGGAAACAGAAGTTCTAATTTTCTGTTACCAATCCCAGTGGTCAGCCTCTATGATCCGCCGTTCCGGGTGGCAGGTGGGCCAGGCTCAGCTCTGTGTCCGGAAGTCGCCTCCGGGTGGAAACAGAAGTTCTAATTTTCTGTTCCCAATCGCTGGATTGGGCAAGGCAGGGCATGGCAAGGTAGGGTGTGCACTTTCCCTGTGCACTTCGCTGTGATCTCTCTGCTCCCCTGCTGTCTAGGTCTCCCACTCACTGGTTTCTCAGCCTCTATGAGCCGCTGTTTCGGGTGGCAGGTGGGCCAGGCTCAGCTTTGTGTGCGGAAGTTGCCTCCAGGTGTAAACAGAAGTTCTAATTTTCTGTTCCCAATCGCAGATGCTCAGCCTCTATGAGCTGCCATTCTGGGTGGCAGGTGGGCCAGGCTCTGTTCTGTGTCTGGAAGTCAGTACTATCTTTCTTAAGATTGCTTTCCATTGTACATCTTTTTTTTTTTTTTTTTTTTTTTTTTTCAGTTTTCGTTCTCAAAAGAACCTTTATTGAGTTTGTCCACCAAAGTTGAAATAATGTCTATACCAATGTTTGTTACTATAACAACTGCAGCACAATTAAAATCCAAACGTTGAAAACAAAAGGTCAACTCAATCAATACTACTTCAGAATCAATAGCTAACTTAAAACCACAGTAATACTTAAATATGGTTAAGACTTGAATGCAGACATTTTTTTAGTTGAGGGCTACCTAAGCTCCTATCTTTCTCAAATAGAATTACAGAAAGGCAAAATCATGTTTTTCACAATGACCGAGTCCACTGAAATCACCAACCCTGGACAGCTGTTAATAATATTTAGAGTCATAGATAATAAGGAATCGGGCATTGTTAGACAGTCTTATGTTGTCCCTTCTTCCAAATCAGAGATTTGTGAATGTGTGAGATGACATCACCCCCAGCAATTGTAGCTTTGATCAGAATGAGTTCTTCATCTTCAAATAAAGCAAATTTAAAATGAAGAGTAGGAATGCATGTTAAATTTATGTCTTTTAATGTATTTCCTGCCAACTCAAGAACTTCTGTGGTAAAGCACTGCAGGATTACTGTGCTTTGCACAGTAACATGGCATCAACAGGTCTGTGGCTGATGGTACTAGATTTCTGGTGTCAATGAATATTATCCACAGTAAACTCAAAGCCGGGTTGGCTGCCTGTGGGATATCACCTTTGTCTTGGACTTTCTGGACTCCTTTCCAGCCTTACCACCAGCCATATTAGACTATGCCAAAGCTCAGACAATTGATGATGTTGACACTCCACAAGATCGAAGGACCTAGTCTTTGTCTTACCATATTTTAAGATGCCCCTCACATGGTTCTGTATGTCATGTTTTCACTTATAATTGCTTTCATCTTCTTCAGTTATCATTTAATAATGTCTTCTTTAAGATCCACAACAGCGATTTTTCTGGTGCTAATCTCTTTAATAATTTGAGATTTTTCTATATTTGGTGCATTTGTCTGAAATTATGACATTTGCTTGTTTGGTTTTCCCCTAGATCAAAGGAAGTGAATGTATTTACATTTAAAGACTGTGCATCACACTCCTTAGTGCTTCTTTGAAGTCATAAATTTTTGGTCTCACTTTTAAAACTATAATGGATAGTTTAACCTAGCAAAGTAGCCTAGGTTGCCATCAATTTTGTTTCAGAATTTCCATCTCTTTGCTTTATGGTGCTTATGGTCCATTGACTACAATATCTTATTTCCAGTGAGAATCTTGCCCTCAACCCTTAATTATTTCCCAAGGCATGCAACTTCTGATAGCAACACAGCTATACTTATTGTTTCAGACATAAATTCAGGGAGACACATTTGTATCACATATTGCACCTCTCTTAGTTTTATATTAGTAAAATTCTGATCACATAACAAAATGTCGCAGACAGATTTTATTCTGATAATAGGCCCTAAAGAGAGAAAGTGATCACAAGCAGTGTAAGTTAATCATGCTCCAGTGTAAGGCCACACAGCCAAAATATGCTAGCCTCAGAAATTGGTCTTGATGGTATAGTAAGGGCAAAGTTGAGTGAGTTTGGAATAGTAGAGAGAAAAGAAAGAGTATTTTGAAAAACAGATGCAAACCCACAACCATCAAATAGTTACTCGATAGTCTATAAAGATATACAGCAAATGATTATCCATGGATATGTTAGGACAAATGATTTAAAGTATTAAAAATTAGTGGATTTTGACAAGTGACCATTAAGTATAAGAAATTTTGTAGCCATCACTAAAATTTAAGCTAATTGTAGCTTTGAGCTCTTATTTTAATCTGTTAGTTGGCATAGACAGAAGTGACCTATATATTCACTACATTTTAATAGAAAAAAATAGGTTCATGCAACTCTGTGAATTATTTAATAGAATACCTTATGAAAGCAGAATGATGGAGAGTGAGTTCTTGCATTCATTAAGAATATAAAAATAACTGTTAGAGTAGTAAAGATAGCTAAAATGTCGAGAAACCAAAATCTTTATTCAAAATGGCCATGGAGAATTTGAAACCAGAAGAAAAAAGGAGATAAATGTAATATATATGTAAAGAAAAAAATTTTCATGGAAAACTCTAGAAAATGTTAGTGTGTCAGGTCATAAAGTTGGCTAAGTGCTATAATGCCCATGATCAGTTATTGGCCCTGAAGTAAGCAAGAAAGTGCTAAAGTCTTGAGGAGCACAAATATATACTATTTTATTTTTACAGTGTACTCAGTGGACTATTGGATCATTTTTATTATCAAAACAAATGTGGATATTAGAGATGTTGAACGACTTAGGAAATAAGCCAAAAATGAGATCATGTATCAAAATCAGTTCTAAAGAAATGACAACAAAATATGTTTGTTCTATGGATTATTATCATGAGAAGAGCATGATTACATTATTGTTGTACATGACAACACTCATGTAAGAGATTATGCTCTGCCGCTGCCAAGCTCAACAAATCACAATTCAGAGAGAAGAACAACATATAATGCTGCAAAGGCATGTGAAGATGTCTAACATATGATCACATACTTGGTGCAGACATCATGGTGATAAAAATGAAAATCATTTTTTCTATGAAAATCAAATAAAACTCTATGTGAGGATGAACTAAATTGCCTTTCATTTACCAATAATATTCATTAGAATTTGTATATTACTTTAATATTGATTCTGACAAACAGTTAAAAACACAATAATCTACAGGATAAATTATACAAAACCACAATAATAATTTTGAAAAGTTGTAGATAATATTAAGTCAAATGCAGGAAAATTCTCTAAGTGTCAAGTAGGTTCTGACATACTCTACATGCTAAAATCAATCAACAAAGACTTTGGCATGTTCTTCAGTGCTGAACTGAGTTCATTGAGATTCCTTTAATTGTTCATTTGCTTTTAGCTTTAACTCATGAATATTATTATTTTTAGATTATAATGTGAACATTGTATGTTATTAGGTGTAAGCCTTAGAGACACATGACTAAACTATGTCTCATATCAATTTTACCTGACTTCCTGGAGCATTATTATTTGTTACTCTGTTATTTTCCCAGGATACTCCTACAGCCTTGTGTAAATAGCATGTGTTATGAACATTTGTTGAAAGACTATAATTCTGTACAAACTTTTTAGAAAAAAAAACATTTGGAAAATGCAAAGAAGGAAAAATAGCAAATAATATAATCAAAAAGTATAATTTTGACTTAGCTTGTAATGATTTACTTAAAAATGCATCTTCTTAAATATACTAATGCTAGAATCATTTATATGTATGTTAACAAACATAATTCTCTATGTTACTAATAAAACTTAATTTTCTCTTCTCATTAAATTAATGTTCAAGTGTTGATATAAGAAAAACAAATTCTTGGTAAATCTATTAAAACAATAGAATCATATATATTTTTTCATTTTAAGAGTTTTACTCTTTATTTTTAATTAATTAATTAATTAACTAATTAACTAACTAACTAACTAATTAATTAATTAATTAATTACATTTTAGATACATGATGTTATGGTGATTATATGGACCTTCCTTTACATGTTTTAATTCATACATGCAACTTTCTTTTTGTACCCCTTCTACTCATGTGTCTTTTGTGTTTTGACCTTGTAAAAGTAGCTATACCATCTATGACTTCATTGTTGCATGGACCATGACATCACAGTATCCCTTCCCATACCGTAATTCTAATAATCTTCAGCTCTCTTCCCTGTAATTTCCCCTGGCCCTTGAAGAAGGTGAGATATATAAACTGTTAAAATAACTTATTTTATCTCTCTCTCCCTCTTCCTCCGACCTCTCTCTCTCCCCTCTTCATTTTATAATGAACATATCACAAGATAACTTGTGAGGAATTTTAGAACATTGCACACAGTAAACTTTTAAAAATTGGCTACAACTCTAAAGCTTCATGAGACTAATAGAATACTGAGACTATTTTCTTTGGATTAGGAAACAGAAATGGGCAGTATGTCTCTTTACATGCAAAACGAAGGGAAGATCACATACTGGATGAGTTGGTCAAATTTCATACCTGCAGACTTCCTGGCTGGCAAGCCTTTCTCAATTTCTTATACTACTCCATTATGGATTAAAACATAAATATTTCTTAAATTGAAATGAATTTAATATTGGAGGAAACTTGGAGCTCTAAAATATTTACTGATCCAAACTTCAGTATTCACAATGTAATAAAGTTGGCTTAAAGTCAATTTATGTTTCCAAATATGTTAAAAAAATAAACATATCATAACATATAAAACACCATCATTGGAAATGTTTATCATTTTACAAATGGCAAGGTTCTGTAAGACATAAAGGCAAAGCTTATATACATGTTTATTTTAATTCAGCCTTACTGATAAACTTCACAGTGCATTTTCTAATTGTATGGATATTCAGGCATTTTAGACATTTTTCATTATTTCTTCAATATTTCCTTAATGTAAGTGATACCAAGACTTTCTTAATGAATATGTTGGTGACTTTCTGTTTTCTTCCTTCCTTCCTTTCTCCCTCCATCCCTCCCTCCCTCCCCCTCCCTTTCTCTCTCCCTCCCTCCCTCCCTCCCTCCCTCCCTCTCTCTCTCTCTCTCTCTCTCTCTCTCTCTCTCTCTCTCTCTCTCTCTCTCTCTCTTCCTTTATATGCTTAGCACAGACAGCCCCCTCATTTCTCCTTCCAGTCTCACCACTCATTAACCTCTCTCTACATTATTCCCTCTCCTTCTCATAGAAAGGATCTCTACTTTGGGTACTAAACTGCCTTGGACTAGAACTAGGACTAGAAGGACTAGGCACATTGTCTCTAATTGGGGCCCAACAAGGAAGTCTGGCTGGAAGAATGAGATACAATGTCAGGCAACAGAGTCATCTATAGTCCCTGTCCCAAGAGGTGACCCACATGGCGACCAAGCTGAATATCTGCTACAAATGTTTAGGGTGCCTAGGTTAAGCCCCTGGATTCTCTTTGTTGCTGAATTTAGTGTTTTTAGCCCCCATGGGCCCATGATAATTAATTCTATAGGTACTCTTATATCATTTTCCCCTCAAGATTATTCAATACTATACTCTACTCTTTTACAAGACCCCCCAGAGCACCATAAAATGTTTAGGTGAGGGTCTCTGAAACCTATTTCTTTATCTGATGCTGAATAAATGAAGACTGAGGAGACTGTTATGTTAGCCTCCTCTCTGCAAGCAGAGCATACTAGGCTTGTATAGTATAGTGACATATATTGGTTATTTCTCAGGAGATGTGTTGCAAGTTCGGGCAGTAATAGGTTGATATTCCTTGAGTTTCTGCTTCATTTTTATCCTTGAAAATCTTGTACAGAGGAAAAATTTTGGGTTGAATGTTTTGTGATTGGATTGATGTCTCTTTCCTTTTACTGATACACTTCTCTGACTACAGGACATGGTAGCTTCAATCTCTATATCCCTAGCTGGGTTAAACTTAGTGACTACCAGGAGCTTCTACAGTTACAGATCACCTGCTAGTCTCAGAAATAAGCTCACTGTTTTCTGTTTTGTCTCCCAATTCTCTCCTGCTTTACTTCTCCTTACACATGATGACTATCCCAATTTCTTTCCTCACTCCTGTCAAACTAAAGTAACTATGTTTATCCATATTCTTCATGCATTTTATTTATCCTTCTCACTGAGATTCATGTATAGACTCTTGGGTCTTTATTATTAGTTTCTTTGGATATGCGAAATAAAGCATGGTTATTGGATATTCTGTACTTATAGCTGGTAGAAATTTATAAGAGGGTACATACTATTTATGTCCTTTGGGACTGGGCTACCTTACTCAAGTTGATATTTTTTAGTTCTATCTATTTACCTTAAATTTTCATGATGTTCTTATTTTTAATAGCTAAGTAATAGTTCATTGTATAAATTAACCATATATTTTTTTTATCAATTCTTAAGTTCAGGGTCATTTAAGTTGTTTTTACATTCTGACCTGTATGCATAAATCTGCTATGAACATAGATGAACAGGCCTCTAGTAGTCTGGTATGGCATCTTTTGTATATATATCTCCAGGTGTGGTGTAGATGGGTCTTGAAGTAAGACTCTTTTCAATTCTATGACAAACCACCAAAATGGATAAAAAGTTGACATTCCTGCTAGTAATGGATGAGTGTTCCCTTTGCTCCACAGTCTCATCAAAATGTCCTGTCTCTTGAGTTTTAGACCTTAGCCATTCTGATGCATGTAAGGTATGACCTCTGAGGTTTTTTTAAATTTATTTATATTTATACAGTGACAAAGAATATTGAACTTTTCTTTAAATGATCACTACCCATCAGAGATTCCCCTGTTGAGAATTCTTTATTCAGCTCTATACCCCATTTTAAAATAGAATATTTTGGTTTTTTTTTTTTTTTTTTTTGTTTTTGTTTTTTGTTTTTTTTTTTTTTTTTTTTTTTGGTAACTAGTTTCTTGAGTTCTTTTTTTTTGGTTCAGATTTCTTTTTTTTTTTAATTGACACCTTTATTTTTCAAAAAAAAAAATAAATGTACAGATTTCAAGCACTTTTGCATAAAATTATACAATACATTTTTGTCAGTACTTTTTTTTCAGATTTAAAAAAAAATTACATAAATCTATATGAATAGTCAGTACTTGATCTTTTTAAAGGTTTGACAGTATGCATCGAAATCCCAATAGTTACAATGAGCACAAAGTACATGCAAAACAAAATGTAACATGAAAATAGTCAAAGTTTTTTTCTTGTGTAGAGATTTTTTTTTTGTTTTGTTTTGTTTTCTTTTCTTTATTTCTTGGACTTCCTACAGTCTGTGAATTGTTTCTGGGGCAGTGCGAGCCTCTGGGGTTAGCATCCCACTATCAGTGACTGCATATTATGCCTGCATTTTTGTGACTGGGTTATCTCACTCAGAATGATATTCTCTAGATGCAGCCATTTTCTTAAAAATTTGGTTAAGTCATTGTTTTTGGTGGCTGAGTAGTATTCCATTGTGTAAATGTACCAAAATTTTTGTATCCATTCATCTTCTGAAGGGCATCTGGGTTCTTTCTAGCTTCTGGCTATTATAAATAGAGCTGCTATGAACATTGTGGTGCATATATCTTTGTTGTGTACTAAGGTGTCTCTGGGGTATATGCCCAGAAGTGGAATAGCTGGGTCTTCAGATAGTATTATGTCCAATTTTCGGAGGTATCGCCAGACTGATTTCCAGAGTGGTTGTATTAGTTTGCAACCCCACCAACAATAGAGAAGTGTTCCTCTTTCTCTGCAACCTTGCCAGCATCTGTTGTCATCTGAGATTTGGACGATGGCCAATCTTACTGGTGTGAGGTGGAATCTCAGGGTTGCTTTGATTTGAATTTCCCTAATGGCTAAGGATGTCCAGCACTTCCTCAGATATTTCTCAGCCATTCGATATTCCTCAACTGAAAACGTTTTGATTAGTTCTGTACCCCATTTTTTAATAAAGTTATTTGATTTTCTGGTGTCTAGCTTTTTGAGTTCTTTGTATACCTTAGATATAAGGCCTCTATCTGAAGTAGAGTTGGTAAAGATCTTTTTCCATTCTTTTAGCTGCCACTTTGTTTTTTTGACAATGTCTTTAGCTATACAGAAACTTTGCAATCTCCTTAAGTCCCATTTGTTAATCTTTGACCTTGGAGCTTGAGCCATTGGTGTTTTGTTCAGAAAATTTTCTTCTGTGCCTATATGTTCTAAAGTTTTCCCTATTGTCTCATGTAATAGTTTCAGTGTATCTAGTTTAATTTGGAGATCTTTGATCCACTTACACTTGAGCTTTGTACAATGAGATAAGAAAGGGTCTATTTTCATTCTTTTGTATGCTGAGTGCCAGTTGAACCAGCACCATTTGTTGAATAGGCTGTCTTTTTTCCATTGAATGTTTACAGATTTTTTTGTCAAAAATCAGGTGACCATATACATGAGGGCTCATTCCTGGAACTTCTATTTTATTCCATTGGTCCACATGCCTATTTCTGTACCAGTATCATGCAGTTTTCAGCACAATTGCCTTGTAATATAGCTTGAGGTCAGGGATAGTGATTCCTGCAGATATTTTTTCGTTGTTGAGGATGTTTTTCATTATTCTGGGTCTTTTGTTGTTCCATATGAAATTGCACATTGATCTTTCCAATTCCATGAAGAACTGTGTTGGAATTTTTAATCTTTCAATTTTTTGAGATCCTCCTCAATTTCCTTCTTTAGAGATTTGATGTTGTTGTCTTACAGGTTCTTCACTTGCTTAGTTAGAGTCACACCAAGGTATTTCATAGATTTTGTGACTATTGTGAAGGATACCTTTTCCCTAATTTCTTTCTCCACATGTTTGTCCTTTGAGTATAGGAAGGCTACTGATTTGTTCCAGTTAATTTTGTATCCTGCCATTTTGCTGAACTTGTTTTTCAGCTGTAGGAGTTCTCTGGTGGAATTTTTGGGGTCCCTTAATTACACTATCATGTCATCAGCAAAGAGTGATGTTTTTATCTCTTCTTTTTCAATTTGTATCCCCTTCATCTACATTTGCTGTCTAATTGCTCCAGCCATGACTTCCAGTACTATGTTGAATAGGTAGGGGGAGAGTGGGCAGCCTTGTCGATTCCCTGATTTTAGTGGGATTGCTTCAAGTTTGCCTCCATTAAGTTTGATGTTGGCTGTTGGTTTGCTGTATGTTGATTTTATTATGTTTAAGTATGGACATTGGATTCCTGTTATTCCCAGGAGTTTTAACATGAAGGAATTTTGAAAATTGTCAAATGTTTTCTCAGCATCTAGTGAGATGACCATGTGGTTTTGTTCTTTGAGTTTTTTTATATGGTGGATTGCATTGATGAATTTCCTTATATTAAACCATCCCTGCATCCCAGGGATGAAGCCTACTTGGTCATGATGAATGATAGTTTTGATGTGTTCTTGGATTCGGTTTGCAAGGACTTTGTTGAGTATTTTTACATCAATGTTCATAAGTGAGATTGTTCTGAAGTTCTCTTTCCTTGTAGGGTCTTTTTGTGGTTTATGTACTAGGGTTATTGTAGCCTCAAAAAATGAGTTAGGTAGTATTCCATTTGATTCTATCTTCTGGAATTGTTTGGAGAGTATTGGTGTTATGTCAGCAAAAATGTCTGATAAAATTCTGCACTGAACCCGACTGGACCTGGACTTTTTTTGGTTGGGAGGCTTTTGATGACTTCTTCTATTTCTTTATGTGTTATAGGGTTATTTAGATGGTTTACTTGGTCCTGGTTTAACTTTAGGATCTTGTATCTGTCTAGGAATTCGTCCATTTCCACCAGATTTTCCAATTTTGTGGAGTATAAATTTTTGTAGTAGGATTTGATGATTTTTTGAATTTCCTCAGTTTAAGTTGTTATGTCTTCACTCTCCTTTCTGATTTTGTTAATTTGTATACTCTCTCTTTCCCTCTAGTTAGTCTGGCTAGGGGTTTATCAATCTTGTTTTTTTTCTCAAAGAACCAACTCTTGGTTTTGTTGATTTTTTCAATGATTCTTTTTGTTTCTATTTGGTCTATTTCTGACCTAATTTTCATTATTTCTTGCCATCTACTCATTTTGGGTATATCTGCTTCCTTTTGTTCTAGGGCTTTTAGCTGTGCTGTCAAGTGGCTGATGTATGCTCTTTCCAGTTTCTTTTTTGAAGCACATAGGGCTATGGGTTTACCTCTCAGTACTGCTTTCATTGCATCCCATAGTTTTGGGTATGTTGTGTTTTCTTTTTCGTTGAATTCTAGACAATCCTTAATTTCTTTCTTTATTTCTTCTTTCACCCTGTTATCGTTTAACTGAGCGTTGTTTAGTTTCCATGTGTATGTGGGCTTTTTGTTGTCTTTGTTGTTGTTAAAGATCAGCTGTAAACCATGGTGATCTGAGAGGATGCATGGGAGTATATCAATCTTCTGATATCGATTGAGGCTCATTCTGTGTCCAATTATGTGGTCAATTTTTGAGAAGGTACCATGGGGTGCTGAGAAGAAGGTGTATTCTTTAACTTTAGGATGATATGTTCTGTATATATCTATTAATTCTAGTTGGTTCAAAGTCGCTGTTAGCTTTGCAGTGTCCTTGTTCATTTTCTGTTTCCATGATTTGTCCATTGGTGAGAATGGGGTATTAAAGTCTCCCAATATTATTGTGTGGGGTGAAATGTATTTTTTGAGCTTTAGTAGGGTTCCTTTTATGAATGTGAGTGCTTTTGTATTTGGAGCATATATGTTAATGATTGAGAGTTCCTCTTGACAGATTTCCCCAGTAATGTGTGAAAAGTGTCCTTCCTTCTGTTTTTGGATAACTTTTGGTTGGAAATTTACTTTATTCGATATTAGAATAGCCACTTCAGCTAGCTTCTTGGGGCTGTTTGCTTTGAAATTTTTTTCCCACCCTTTTACTCTGAGATAGTATCTGTATTTGTCTCTGAGATGAGTTTCCTGTATGCAACCAAAGGCTGGATTTTGTTTATGTATCCAGTCTGATAGTCTATGTCTCTTTATTGTGGAGTTGAGTCCATTTATGTTAACAGATATCAAGAAATAGTTGTTTCTGTTTCCTGCCTTACTGCTTTTGTGGGTTGAGTTGTGTCTGTGTCTTTTTCTTCTTTTAGTTTTCTTGTTTAGGACTTTTCTTGTTTTCACTAGGCTGTATTTTCCCTCATTGTATTGGGTTTTCCACCTATAATTCATTGTAGTGCTGGGTTTGTGGACAGATATTGTATAAATTTTGATTTGTCTTGAAATATCTTCATCTCTCCATCTATTGTGATTGATAGTTTTGCTGGGTATAGCAGCTTGGGCTGGCACTTGTGCTCTCTTAGGGTGTGCATGGTGTCTTTCCAGCCTCTTCTATCTTTCATTGTCTCTTTTGAGAACTCGGGTGTGATTCTGATTGGCCTGCCTTTATATGTTATTTGACCTTTTTCCCTTACTGTTTTTAGTATTTTTTCTTTGCTTTGGGTACTTGGTGTTTTGACTATTATGTGTCAGGAGGTATTTCTTTTCTGGTCCAACCTATTTGGAGTTCAGAGGCTTCTTTTTTGCTCATGGTCATCTCATTCTTGAGAGAAGGGAAGTTTTCTTCTACAATTTTGTTGAAGATATTTACTGTGCCTCTTAGTTGATACTCTTCTACCTCTTCTATTCTTATTTTCCTTAGGTTCCATCTTCTCATTGTGTACTGGATCTCCTGGACATGTTGGATTAGGAGCTTTTAGTTTTTTTCATCTTCTCTGGCTGTTTTGTCTATGTTTACAATGTTGTCTTCTGCCCCCGAGATTCTCTCTTTGATCTCTTGTAATCTATTGGAAATGCTTGCTTCTGTGACTCTTGATTTCTTTCTTAGTTGTTCTACCTCTAGGGTTATCTCTTTTCGTGTTTTCTTTATTGTGTCAATTTCCGTTTAAAATTCCCTCTTCCATTTTTTTGTCTCTTTGGTTGTGTTTTCCACTAGTTCTTTGAGTTCTTTGAGTGTTTTTCTTACTTCCTCTTTAAAAACTTCTGAATCTTTTTGCTTTTCCTCCCGTTCTTGTTTAAGTATCTCTATCAGCATCTTGAGGTATTACTTCAGGTCTGCGTCTTCTTTTTCTGGAGTGTTTGGCATTTAAATGTTTGCTGTTATGGGAGAGCTGGGTTCTGGAGTTGCCAAGTTGTCTTGGTTTCCTTGGAACATACTCTTTCGCTTTCCTCTTGCCATTTTGTTGTCAATGATATGTTCTCGCCCCTCCCTTGTATCTGGTCTGTGTTCCTGGGTCTTCACTGGTCCAGGTGGCAGGTGGACCGAGCCCTGTTCTATGCCTCAGAGTCGCTGGGTGGGAACAGAATTTCCAAAGTTCTGTTTCTGGTCCCTGGATCAGGGAGGACAGGGCGGGGGGTGCACTTACTGTGCACAATTAGCAGAGATCTCTCTGCTCCCTGGCTGCCCAGGTCTCCCACTCACCAGTCTCTAAAGCTTTAGGTGCTGCTGATCCATGTGGCAGATGGGCTCCGCCCTGCTCTGTGCCCTGATGTTGCCGCCGGATGGAAACAGAAGTTCCAAAGTTCTGTTCCTGGTCCCTTGATCATGCAGGGCTGGGGGTGCGCTTACCGTGCACACTCTGCAGAGATCTTTCCGCTCTCTGGCTGCCCAGGTCTCCCACTCACCACTCTTCAAAGCTTTAGGCACTGCTGATCCCTTAAGTTCTTTTTATACAGTGGTATTAGTCCTCTGTTAGAGGGAGGATTGGTGAAGATCTTTACTAAGTTCTTTGGGCTGCCATTTTGTGCTATTGATGGTGTCTTATTTTCCTTTTTATTTTGGATATATTTTATAAACATTTCAAAAGTTATCCCCTTTCCTGTTTTTCTGCACATACACCCTACTTCTCTCCCTTGCCCTGCTTTTAAGAGGGTGCCCCCACCACTCTCCCCTGACATTCCCCTACACTGCCACATCAAACCATCGCAGGACAAAGGGCTTTTATACCCATTCATGACTAGCAAGGCTATCCTCTGCTTTATATGCAGCTGGAGCTATAAGTCCATCTATGTGTACACTTTCAATAGTAGTTTAGTCCCTGAGATCTCTGGATAGTTAGTATTGATCTTATGAGGTTAAAAACACCCACAGATCCTTCAATCCTTTCTCAAATTTCTCCATTTGGGATCCCGTTCTCAGTTCAGTGGTTGGCTGTGAGCATCTGCTTCTGTATTTGTTATGATATAGAAGAGCCTCTTAGGAAACAGCTATATCAGTCACCTGGCAGCATGCACTTTGTAGAATTAGCCTTATTATCTAGGTTAGGTGGCTGTATGTGAGCTGGATTTCCAGGTGAGGCAGTTTCTGGATGTGCTTTTCTTAAATATCTGCTTAAAATTTTGTTTACATATTTCCTCCTGTGAATATTTTTGTTCCCACTTCTAAAATTACTGAAGCATCTTCACTTTGTTCTTCCTTCTTTTTGACTGTCATGAGATCTGTGAATTGTTTCTTGGGTAACCGAGGTTTTGGGGCTTATATCAGCTCATCAGTGAATGCATATCATGTATATTATTTTGTGATTGGGTTACCTTGCTCAGGATATTCTCTACTTACATCCACTTGCCTACAAATTTAATAAAGTCATTGTTCTTCTAGCTGAGTGATACTGCACTCTGTAAATATATCACATTTTCTCTACCCATTCATATGCTGAGGAATATCTGGGTTCTTCCCAGATTCTGACTATTATAAATAAAGCTGCTATGTATATAGTAGAGCATGTGTCCATGTTATATGTTAGAATATCTTCTGGGTTTACCCAGAAGAGACATAGCTGGGTTCTCAAGCAGGACTATGTCCAATGTTCTGAGAAACCTAAAGATGAATTTCCAGAGTAATTGTACCAGCTTGCAATCCCCCCAAAATGGAGGAGTGTTCTTTTATCTCCACATTATGAACAGCACATTTTGTCACCTGAGTTTTTGATCATAGTCATTGTGACTAGTGTGAGGGAAAATCTCAGGGTTGTTTTGATTTGTATTTCTCTGATGACTAAGAATATTGAACACATTTAGGCGCTTCTCAGCAATTTGATATTCCTCAGTTGAGAATTCTTTGTTTAGCTCTGTCCCTGTATTTAAAAGGTTATTTGATTTTCTGAAGTCCAACTTCTTGTGCTCTTTGCATATATTGGATATTAATCCTCTATCAGATATAAGATGGGCAAATATCTTTTCCTAATCTACAGTTGTCTAATCTGCCATTTTATCTAATGATAGTGTCCTTTGCCTTACAGAAGTTGTGCAATTTTATGAGGGCCCATTTCTTGATTCTTGATCTTAGAGCATAAGCCATTGGTGTTCTGTTCAGGAAATCATCCACAGTGTCCATGTGTTCAGTCTTTCCACACTTTCTCTTCTACTAGCTTGAGTGTATCTGGTTTTATGTGGAGGTCCTTGTTCCAATTGGACTTTAGCTTTCACCAGAGCAATAAGAATGGACCTATTTGCATTCTTTAACATGCTGACAGCTTTTTGGACCAGTAACATTTGTTGAAAATGCTATCTTTTCCCCATTTGATGGTTTTAGCTACTTTGTCAAAAATCATGTGATTATAGTTGTGTGGCTTCATTTCTGGGTCCTGCTGTGAGAAGGAGACATTAAAGGCTAGTTGATTCTTTGGCAGAATTGTTAAGAAAATATATTAAAAACTGGCCTATTTGTTTTAAAGATGATATGCAGAATTAATTTACAAGTCAGGTTTGTTTTTCTAGTTAGAACAAGAGAGAACAGAGCTTACCTGAATCACATGGGCATTTTTACCCATGGTTGGGAACTAAGATAGAAGTTTGTACACCAGGGAGAGTGAATAAAGACATATATTAGGGAAGTTATTAATAAATGAAGATCTGACACTCCAGACTAAAAGCTATACAGATTTAAATATTTTGTACTAAGGACCTGGTTTTACAATTTGCTTACTTATTGATTTGAAACTGATAGAGGTTTGTTTGGTATATTACCCCACTAAGGCCACATGGCTCATCAGATGCCAGCTAGGGAGGGTTTGTGGTTACCTTCAAATTATCCCAAGTAGCTCATATTGTCATAAGGTGAGATTCATAGAAATTTGAGTTGATTTTTTGAGATGACAGATTATTAAAGGCTAAAAATAAGATAATAAATGATTTTAGTTCATTTATTTGTTTTATATTGTTTTAAATTTCAAAGTGGTTGTAATGCTGAGTTGTGTGGTTTTATTATTTCTCTGAGAGAGATTACCAAACACAAGATATTCTAGTTGCTAACTAAGGAACTCGCTATTTGGGAAGAGAGGTTTTGTCTTTGTGTTTATGAAATTGTGATTCAGCTCTGTATGCTGTCTAGAGTTATATGGTTTATATTTAATAAAGTTATCACTTCATGCAGTAAAAAACCACGATGGTGTCTTTAAAGTTGTAAAAACTTTTAGTTTCATGAGGTACCATTTATTAATTGTTAGTAGAGCCTGGGCCATTAGTGATTTCGTTAGAAAGTTGTATCCACTGCTAATGTGTTCAAGGCAGTTTCACACTTTCTCTTCGATTAAATTAATGTGTCAGCATAATGTGGAGGTCTTTGATCCACTTGGAATTGATTTTTTTTCAGGGTGCTATATATGGTTTTCTTTTTATTCTTCAACATGCATACAGCCAGTTAGACTAGTACCATTTGTTGAAGATGCTTTTTTTTTATTGTGTAACACAAGATTTTCTTTAAACATTCAAGGTATAATTCTGGTACTTGTTATGAAGCTCAATTTTCTCAAAAATTAGAATGGCCTTCTCCATTCTTATCATATATATCAATTTTTTCATATATATATATATATATATATATATATATATATATATATATATGCTGAAATGTAGTGATAAGAATGTGTGTGTGTGTGTGTGTGTGTGTGTGTGTGTGTGTGTGTGTGTGTGACTATTTATATGAACTATTACCAGCGAAGTCCTTGTCTGACAAACCATTTACAATATCTCTAGCATTTCAACTTTCACTTTCTCAACTTTATTTTCTACTGAATAAATAGTTTACTTGTTTCTCTAATTTATTCTTTTAAATTATCAAATGTACAACATACTGCTTCAGGATCTTTGAATATTTTCAGTCCCTTATATATTTTGGGCATCTAAGAAAAGCCAGAAAGAACAACTATAGATAAAATCATGTAATTTCAGCTGACCTATTTCTATAAACTAATTTATTTTTTGAAGAGATACTGTAACCTTGTCTTTCTTTGTCTGCTACTAGCTGACTGTTAATTATCAGTTTTCTTCTTCATATAATTAGGAAAATTGTTACTTGCTACATGATTATATGTACTTGCTGAATAGGTAAACAATATTTATGTTTATCAGTCCTTGAGGATTATTCAATTTTAGTTTTCATATTATGATCTCCACAAATTCTTGCCTTGTTTCAATCCACCTACAATTTTTCTCTACTGCTTAATTTTATTCATTTTGTTGTTTATGTTTAATCTCATTTTTTGAGACATAGTCCCATATAAGTCATGCCAGGTTGGTCTTAAGCTCATGTCCTTCTGGTCTTAAATTTTCTAATTAGATATAGCAATCCGGTGGCCCTGATAATTCTGCTCCTACATCCCTTACCTGCATGTATAGCCATTGTTCAGTTGCTTCTAAATGAGAATTCTAATGATAATAGAAAAACTGAGCACATAAACATTATATTGAGATAGAAACTAACACATAGGCAATAATGTCAAGGCAGCTCCACAAATTGGAGAGGGTCATTTCTAAGTACCTTAGTTGGTCTGAACTTTATTCAGCCCAATCAACTGGTCCTTCTTTCTTCTACACAGTTATGTTTTTCTATGCTTCTTCCAAGAAGTAGATTTATCTCAGTCTTTGTTGTGGCTGGACTCCTTTGAGAATGAGCCTTATCAGTATTTATTTCTTACACACACCTGTGAAGGAAGAGAGTTTAGTAAATCTGATCAATTTCAAGGACTTCCTGCTGATATTTCCATTTGTTACTTCCTGTTTTCTGGAACTTCTCTGCAGGATAGAATGTTTCAATTTAAGAGAAAACTTGTAGGCAACACTCACAAAATATTCCTACTCCTTAAGTTGCCATATTGACATTTCTTTCCCATGTATCATGAAACTTTTGTTCTCTACATCCACTTGGATAATGTACTCCTTTGTTTTTACTTTTTAACTAGGCATCATATTTACAATGCAGATTCTCTGCCCTATTAGATAAATGGAAGAAAATTACTCACAACTTCTCATTTATGTCATTATTGTCACAGGAAGTTCTCTTATCTTGTTATTTTATTTAGCTGTGTAATCAGTAACTCAAAAGGAGTCGTCAAGAAATTTCACATCATAAAGAATACCATGTACTAGATTATTTAATAATTGTTCCAGTTTTGTACTTGTTCACTGATTAATGTGCTTTTCAGACAGAAACTACTAAATGCATGTATGTGTATGTCATAAATAGTCAGAAACGAACTTGTAGAGAGTGTTTCAGATTATATCATATATGGTTGGATTTCAAAGAACATATATTAAAGGAAGTAATTTGTAGCTGTAACATTGCCATTTAAAATTCCAGATGGCAATTTTATGGTTAAATTTTAAAAATATATTTCTTGGAATAAATGAAAATTGAGCTCTGCTGTGATGTTTCCAAAGGTATAAACACAGTATCAATAACTATAAAATCACAACAATCACTTACTGGTCACATAGAATTCATTGTAAAGCATAATGTTCTTTGCAGAGCCAGGGAAACAATCCTTCTGGAAGTGGGCTATAAGGGAAAAATTTATTATTCCTCCTGTGCATTTAACAAATGTATCTACAGTGTGAAAGGGTATTGACTTTAGTGGGTAAAGGATGATCTAAATGTACACAGATTTTCTTTTAGATGAGACTAAGATGCTAGGCCAATAATAAAGCTGTCAACAGTTTAGTCAATGTCTAGTATTTATAGAAAATATACTTTATTTGAATTGTAAGTAAAAAAAGGTGCAGCTGTGAATCAATTTACAAATTCAGTGCAAGTCAAAGGACTTACATCATCAATCTAGAAAGTGTTTTAAAACAAGACAGTTATATTACTCATATTGGGTAGCTTTTCATGTTGATTAAGCATTAGTTTAATACCAACACCTAGCCAAATGAATCTACTTTGATAAATATGTATAAAATGATGATGTATGATTTATTCAAGTACCATATTGTACACAATTAATCAAAAAGACGTTCACATTTTAGTTCTATCATCTCAGTATAAGGGAGTTGACAGCACTTCTTCATGGGACTTACATTTTCTACTTCAGGATAAAGCAGAAGAAAACGATATTTTCCCTCATGTATTGTTCATGATAGTAGGTAAAGGTTACTCTAATTAAAAAGAAAAGAGGAGAAATGATACCAAAGAATACAAGCAAAAAATTTCATAGTGGTTCTGTGAGATAATAAAGATATAATCAGTTTCTATATGACCTTTTCTTCAGTCCCTGCTCTATTCTTTTTCTCTGTATCTATTCCCTTGAGTATTTTGATCTCTTTTCTAGAAAGGACTGAAACATCTACATTTTGTTATTCTTTCTTCTTGAGCTTAGTATAGTCTGTGAATTTTTTTTTTTCTATTCCAAGCTTTGGGGCTTATATCCACTTATCAGTCATTGCTTATCATGTGTTTTCTTTGTGGCTGGGTTACACCACTCAAAATAATATTTTCAACTTCCATTCATTACCCATAAGAATTTCATGTAGTATTGTTTTAAATAGCTGAGTAATATTCCATTTTGTAAGTAATCACATTTTCTGTATCCTTTCTTCTGTTGAAGGACATCTGGGTTTTTCTACCTTCTGGCTATTATAAATAAGGCTGCTACAAACATATTGGGGCATGTGTTCTTGTTATACATTAGAGCATCTTTTGGGATGTATAGCTATGCCCACCCGGGGATCCAACCCATATGCAGCCATCAAACCCAGTCATTATTGCTGATGCCCAGAAGTGCTTGCTGATAAGAACCTGATATACATGGCTTCTGAGAGGCTTTGCCTGAGCCATACTGATACAGATAAGGATGTTTGCAACTAAGTATCAGACTGAGCATGAGGACCTCAATGGAAGAGTTAGAGAAAAGACTGAAGGAGCTGAAGAGATTTCCAACCCATAGGAAGAACAATAATATCAATCAAACAGACCCCCTATATGCAAACACTTCAAAATTCTAGGGGCTAAACTACCTACAAATGAATACCCATGGAGGGACCCATAGCTCCAGAAGCATATGTAGCAGAGTATGGCATTGTCTGGCATCCATAGGAGGAGAAGCTTTTGGTTCTGTGAAGGCTCATTTAACCAGTGTAGGGAAATGCCAGAGTATTGAGGTGGGAGTGAGTGAGCAGGAGTGGGAGCATCTTTATTGAAGTTGGGAGATGGAAGGGGGATGGGAAAATATCAAAACAAGATAACATTTGAAATCTAAATATATAAAATAGGCCACCTGGAAAGCAGAGATCCAGAGACACAGGCCTGTTGAGACAGCTCTGTGAGTAGCCAAAGCACACAGAGGTCTAGGCTGAGCACACAGAAAATTCGGCCCTCTGGTTGGTTCAGGAGAGTAGGAACCCTGGCATAGGAACTTGGTAATCTCCTGGAAAGCCCATGTACATGGACCAAATGTTCAGGCCATTTGCCACCTTGAACAGTGGAGATCCAGGGACACAGGCCTGGTGAGACTACACCGTGTGTAGCCAAACCAAAGAGAGCTCTAGGCCGAGGATGGGGAAAACAGGGCCCTCCGGTTGGTTCAGGCGGGCAAGAACCCTGGCATAGGGACTTGGTATAAGCCAGGAAAGCCCTTGCATGCAGACCAAATGCTCAGGACATTTGCTACCTGGAATAGCGGTGATCCAGGGACACAGCCTCGGAGAGACTGTGCTGTGAGTAGCTAAAGTGCAAAGAGGGGCAGGCAGTACATGCTGAAAACGCAGCCCTCTGGTTGGTTTAGGGGAGCAGTAACACCGGCATAAGGATTGGTGTCTGCCCAGAATGCCCTTGCCCATAGAACAAACGCCCAGGACATTTGCCACCAGGAATAACAGAGATACAGGGACACAGGCCTGGTGAGATGGTGCTGTGAGTAGCCAAAGTGCAAAGATACCTAGGTGAAGCATGCAGAAAACATGGTTCTCCTGGTCAGTTAAGATGGAAATCTGGCATAGAGACCCGGGATCTGACCAAAAAGCCCTGGCACAACATCTAGACACACAGGCCCACAGTAAGACACAAGCACTTGTCAATGGGAGTTGGAGTTTTCCTGGGAAAGGCAGTGCTTGAAGTTCAACTATACAGACCCTCTTACACCTAGACGAGAGAGGCCTCTGACACATAGACACAGAGAAAGCAAATCAGGAGTCCTCAGAGAGAAGAAAACACTGTGCTATTGGGAAAAGGGTCTATTGTTTCCTCGAGAAAGAGCCAGGTCCCTGCCAGTAGTACTCAGGTTGTGGGCACAGGGCTGAGTTACCAGAACAGCCTCACAAGAGCTCCCAAATCTAAGCCCACAAAGACAGAGCTGAGTCATAGATAACAGAACTAAATGCTTGCTCACCTAAAACCAAACACTTTGAATCAGTTTTCTTCCTGAAACCATGAGCCTTCAGGAGAGACAGGTACTAATCCCTGACAAAAGGAACACATAAAAATCACAGATAAAAAGATGGCAATAGGGAAGCTAAAGAATATAAGCAATGGAAACCAAGACAACCAAGCAGCATCAGAACCCAGCTTTCCTATCACAGCAAAGAGTGGAATGCCAAACACTCCAGATAAAGAAGAGTCAGACCTGAAATCATACCTCAAGATGATGGTGAAAGTCTTTGAGAAGTATCTTTGAGAAGTGTTGTGCCGAACTCGACCAGCAAGGTAGACACGACACTCCGGATTCTTCTCAACAGCCTTTATTCAGGAACAGTTCAATGCTGGTACGGGAACCCCGAGTGCTGAAAGCACCCTCCTTTTATCTTTCTCAGACTGGGGTTATGTGACTTGTCCTCCAGAAATTGGTGGAGTGAGGATCACCATATTAGCATAATGCCCTGTGGGTGTGTTTGGCACCAGAAGCGGTTATGTACATGTGCAGTCAGGTTGTTTATGTCTAACCAAGTCAGATGTCGGTGCCATTTTGGCAGGGTGGCCAAGACGCTTCTTACATTTCCCCCTTTTTTTATTTTAAGAGCCAGTCTAGACCCAGAAATTGGGACACTGATATCATGCTTCCTGTCTTAGGTCATTCTGCCCAATACTTGGTTTTACCCATCCTAGGGTCACCCTATTGCCACCTGGCCCCATGTCTTAGGTTGGTCCAAGCCCTGTGAAAAGTTGGCCGTCTCTGGATACTTATGATGTTTTGTGTCCGTAATGTTTCCTGAACTAGTCTAGGGAGAACTCCCTAATTCTTTAGGGAGGCCAGCCATATGCTGGGGGAGTCACTGTTTTCAATGGCATTTGTGGCTTGATAAACTACGACTTTGTGTCTGGCTTGTTCTTTTTTCAATTTGCAAAGGAACCAAAGACACACTCCACATCCCAGCAGGACAATCAGACCCCATGAGATCATTCCCACCCACTCTTTAATAAAGGAGAATGTGTTGGTAATCCAAGACATTAAGTCTCCCAACGTGATCAGATCAAGTCTGGTGTTATTCAGGACCACAATCTGCACTAGGAGCGGTCTCAAAAGTTGTTCTGCTCTCAGGGACCAATTTTCTCATTAGTAAGTGGACAGGTCTTTGCTCTGCTGAGAAGACTGAGAAAAGTTAGCTGGCAAAGGAGTAACACACAAGCTTTTGCGGGAGGACACACAGGATAACTGGATCATACAATATAAGGCACCAATCTGATCTTGCAATAAATCAATTCTTGGATTGGCTAATAATAGACCGAAAGCCAAATGAGTGTTAAATTCTTCTTGAATTTCAAGTGCTGTAGAAGTCCTTTCTACTATTTCATTTATAACCTCAGCAGCCTGAACTTGTTCTGTCATGGCTATAGAAGCTGTTGTAGCTGCTGCAGATATCACAATAGTGGTGACAATGGCTGCTGTAATCCCAAGATCTCTGTTTTCTCTTTACAATTGAACAATAGGAAAATCATTTGGGTCTACTTCAACTGGGATACGGACAAAAGTGGGGGTTTTATAAGTTCTTTTAAAGTACGAGAGCTCGTTCTACAATCCATTTTCCTTGGGTGTTGTACAGCAGACCTGTGGTATGCTGAACCTTCAGGGATTGGCCAAAGGCCTGAAATGACTTTGCTGTATAAGCAGGGCCATTATCTCCTTTAAGGCAATCTGGCTTACCCCAGGCTGCCCATGCTTCTAGACAATGTGTAATCAGGTTAAGCGTCTTTTTAATGCAGCTGGGGCAGCATCAGTGAGTTGTCTGGGAGAATCAAGATCAGAATCACCTGGCAGAATATCATAGAGTGTTTGCAGCTGTCTGTTGGTTAATCGAACCTAATTGATATCTCTTAATAATTTTTGAAAATAGTCATGTACCGTGAACTTTATTGTCCCAAATTAACAGGACATTTATTGTCTCAATCCAGGGAGCTTTATTGTCCCAATCCAGGGAGCTTCATTACCCCAATCCAGGGAACATTATTGTCTCAATCCAGATAACTTTATTGTCCCAATCCAGGGAACTTACCAGTCAAAGGGACCCTGATATTCTAAGGGACCCAGAATCAGAACTAGACAATTCTCCAGTGACAACTAAAATATCAGGATGTCTCCTGACCTTCAAGTTCCCACTTGAAGAACTCAGAAACAGTTAGTTTTTTTTCTTCTTTCCTCCTCTTGGACTTCTATCCTCCTCCTACATACATTCTTGTTGCTCTACTAAGATTCTTTGCCCTGTTCTTATGGCTTCTTCACAGCGCTTGTCCTCCAAACAAGCACAGACCATCCTCCAAAGCGGCTTGGTTCCTGGCTTGAAATTCCCTTCCTGATATTCCCTATCTAGGACCTTGCCTAGCTTCTCCCAGCAAATGCACTCATGCCCAGGGCAATGACAATTTAGCAAAAAGCAAATCAAATAACAAGAACAAAAAGAAAGACAATTACCATTCCAACCCACAATGGATCAAGTGGGCCAAACAGCATTACTAGAATTCCCATCCTTAAACTTGGAGCTGAGGCTTTTCTAGTCTCTGCTTACCTCCAGAGAGCTTTATTGTCCCTTTCCCAGGGAACTTACCAACATTGCTGTTCTGTGGCTGAAGAGTTCTGAATTCAGGAGGGTTTCCTCGGATCCGCCTACAGGCCACAGTTTGTCACACCTAACTTGACCAGCAAGGAAGACACGACACTCCAGATTCTTCTCAACAGCCTTTATTCAGGAACACCTCAATGCTGATACAGGGACCCTGAGTGCCAAGAGCAACCTCCTTCTATTTTTTTAAGGACTGAGTTTATGTGACTTGTCCTCCGGGGATTGGCAGAGTGGGGATCACCTTATTAGCATAATGCCATGTGGGTGTGCTTGGTGCCAGAAGTGGTTATGTACATGCACAAACAGGTTGTTTATTTCTAACCAAGTCAGATGTCAGCGCCATTTTGGCAGTTCAGCTGAGCCTCTCCTTACAGAGAAGAGCATGAATAACTCCTTTAAACAAGTATGGAAGGACAATCATAAACAAATAGAAGCTATTGAATAGGAAACACAAATACACACAAAGAAATACAGGAAAAAAGAATCAAAGAGATGAAGGAACTGAAAATGGAAATAGAAGAAACCAGGAGTCACAGATGCAAGCATCTGCAACAGACTATAAGAGATGGAAGAGAGAATCTCAGGCAGCAAAGACAACTTGAAAACAGACAAAACAGTTAGAGAAGGTGCAAAAACCGAAAAGCTACTAAACCAAAATGTCCTGGAGATCCAGGACAAAATGAGAAGACCATATCTGAGGATAATAGGAATAGAAGAGGGCAAAGAATATCAACTAAAAGGCACAGTAAATAACTTCAACAAAATCATAGAAGAAAACTTTCCTATCCTTAAGAATGAGATGACGATGAGAATAAAAGAAGCCTACAGAACTCCAAATGGAGTAGACGAGAAAAGAAATTCTCGACACATAAAGTCAAAATGCCAAGTGTTCAAAACAAAGAAAGAATAATAAAAGCAGTAAACATAAAATGGAAAAAGGACAGCTTATTCAACAAATGGTGCTGGTTCAACTGGCACTCAGCATGCAAAAGAATGAAAATAGACCCTTTCTTATCTCCTTGTACAAAGCTCAAGTGTAAGTGGATCAAAGATCTCCACATTAAACCAGATACACTGAAACTATTATATGAGAAAGTAGGGAAAACCTTAGAACACATAGGCACAGGAGAAAATTTCCTGAACAAAACACCAATGGCTCAAGCTCTAAGGTCAAAGATTAACAAATGAGACTTAATGAGATTGCAAAGTTTCTGAAAGGCTAAGGACATCTTCAAGAAAACAAAACGGCAACCAACAGAATGGGAAAAGATCTTTACCAACACCCCATCAGATAGAGGCCTAATATCCAAGGTATACAAGGAACTCAAAAAGCTAGACACCAGAGAATCAAATAACCCTAATAAAAAATGGGGTACAGAGCTAAACAAAACGTTCTAAGTTGAGGAACACCGAATGGCCGTGAAACATCTGAGGAAGTGCTCAACATCCTTAGCCATCAGGGAAATGCAAATCAAAACAACCCTGAGATTCCACCTCACACCAGTCAGATTGGCCAAGATCCAAAAATCAGATGACAGCAGATGCTGGAGAGGTTGCGGAGAAAGAGGAACACTTCTCCACTGTTGGTGGGGTTGCAAACTAACACAACCACTCTGGAAATCAATCTGTCGATACCTCAGAAAATTGGATATAGTACTAACTGAAGACCCAGCTATTCTACTTCTGGGCATATACCCCAGAGACACTTTAATACACAACAAAGTTATATCCACCACAATGTTCATAGCGGCTCTATTTATAATAGCCAGAAGCTGGAAAGAACCCAGATGTCCTTCAGAAGATGAATGGATACAAAAATTGTGGTACATTTACACAATGGAATACTACTCAGCCACCAGATACAATGACTTAACCAAATTCTTAAGAAAATGGCTGCATCTAGAAAATATCATCCTGAGTGAGATAACCCAGTCACAAAAGAACAGACATAATATGTAGTCACTGATATTAGGATGCTAACCCCAGAGGCTTACACTCCCCCAGAAACAACTCACACACTGTATGAAGTCAAAGAAATAGAGAAAACAAAAAAAATATATATTTACAAAACAAGAAGACTTTGACTATTTCCATGTTGCGTTTTGTTTTGCATGTACTTTACGCTCATGGTAACTATTAGGTTTTCAATGCATACTGTCAAGCCCTTGAAATAATCAAGTACTGACTAAAAATATATATTCACATAGTTTTATGTAAAAATTATTTTAATATCTAAAAAAAACAGTACTGGTAAAAATGTACAATTTTAAGCAAAAAATCTTTAAAATCTGTACATTTATTTTCGTTTTGTAAAATAAAGTCACTTAAAAAAGCAGTAAGGGAAAAATGTCATGTAACATATCAATGTAGAATAATCAGAATTGCAAAACACTTCTCAGGAGAGATGATGAAAGTTAGAGGATCCTGGACAGAAATCATACAGACCCTAAGAGAACACAAATGTCATTCTAGGCTGCTATACCCAGTAAATCTCTCAATCACCATTAATGAAGAGACCAAGATAATCCAGGACAAAACTAAAGTTACACAAAATCTGAAAACAAATCCAGCCCTAAAATGAATAATAGGTGGAAAAGCCAATACAAGGAGGAAAACTACATAATAGAAAAAACAAGAATGACTAAGCAAGGAAACCAAAAGAAGAAAGACACAGAGACACAATTCTATCTCTAAAAGTAAAAATTTCAGGAAAGAACAACCACTATTCGTTAATATCTGTTAACATTAATAAACTCAAATCCCCCATAAAAAGACATAGGTTATTAGACTGGATACATAAACAGAATCCAGCATTTTGCTGCATGCAAGAATCTCATCTCAGAGACAAAGACAGACACTATCTCAGAGTAAAAGGTTGGGAAAATCCTTCCAAGCAAAGGGCCCCAAGAAATAAGCTGGAGTAGCCATTATAATATCAAATAAAGTAGATTTTAAACCAAAAGTTATCAGAAAAGTTATGGAAGGACACTTTTTACTCATTAAAAGGAAAATTTGTCATGAGGAACTATGAATCCATAACATGCATGCTCCAAATACAAGAGCACCCATATCCATAAAAGAAACAATACTAAAGCTCAAAACATACATTGCACCACACACAATAGTAGTGAGAAACTTCAACACTCCACTCTCATTAATAGACAGATCATGGAAGAAGACACTGAACAAGGATGCAGTGACACTAGGAGAGGTTATAAACCAATTTAGAATTAATAGACATCTATTGAACATTTCACCCTAAACCAAAGAATACAATTTCTTCTTAGCACCTCACAGCACCTTCTCCAAAATTGGCCATATAATAGCTCAAAAAAACAAGCCTCAATAGATATAAGAAGATTGAAATACTCCCATGCATTCTATGATATTACCAAGGATAAAGGGTGTTCATTAATAACAACAAAGACAACAAAAACCCCATGTACACATGGAAACTGAACAATGCCTTATTAAATGATAGCAAGAACAAAGAAGAAATAAAGAAAGAAATAAAGAATTTTCTAAAATTTATTGAAAATGAAAACACAACATACCCAAACCTATGGGATGCAATGAAAGACGTAGTAAAAAGAAAACTCATTCCTATGAGTGCTTCCAAAAAGCAACTGGAGAGAGCATACACTAGCAACTTGACAGCACAGTTGAAAGCTCTAGAAAGAAAGAAGCAGATACATCCAAGAGCAGAAGAGGGCAAGATATAATCAAACTCAGAGCAGAAATTGAACAAATAGAAACAAAGAGAAACATTCAAAGAATCAACAAAACCAAGGGCTGGTTCTTTGAGAAAATTAACAAGATTGATAAACCCATAGCCAGGCTAACTAGAAAACAAAGAAAGAGTACCAAAATTAACAAAATCAGAAATGAAAGTGGAGACATAACAACTGAAACTGAGTAAACTCAAGAAATCATCAGATTCTGGAACAAAACCTATACTCAACAAAGCTAGAAAATCTGGAGGAAATGGATGAATTCATAGATAGATACCAGATAGTAAAATTAAACCAGGACAAGGTAAACCATCTAAATAATCCCATAACACATAAAGAAATCGAAACAATTATCAAATGCCTTTCAACCAAAAAAGCCCAGGTCCATATGGGTTCTAGCACATATTTTGTGATGACCTGATACCAATAATTTCCAAACTATTTCACAAAATTGAGTCACATGGAACACTACCTAACTAATTTTTTGAGGCCACAATAACCCTCATTCCTAAATCACACAAATACCCTACAAGGAAAGAGAACTTCAGACCAATCTTCCTTATGAACTTTGATGCAAAATACTAAGCAAAATTCTTGCAAACCAAATCCAAGAACACATCAAAATCATCATTCACCATGATCAAGTAGGTTTCATCCCTGGGATGCATGAATTGTTTAATTTAATGAAATCCACCTATGTAATACGTTATGTAAAAAACGCGAAGAAAACAACCACATGGTCATCTCACTAGATGCTGTGAAAACAGTTGACAAAATTCAATACTTTTTCATGTTAAAAGCCTTGGAAAGCACAGGAGTAAAAGGCATATACCTAAATATAATAAAAGCAATATACAACAAATCAATAGCCAACATAAAACTTAAGTGAGAAATTTAAAGCACTCCAACTAAATCCAAGGACTAGACAATGCTGCCCACTCTCCCACTACCTATTCAAAATAATATTGGAAGTCTTGTCGAGGCAATTAGACAGCAAAAGAAAATCAAAGAGATAAATAGGAAAGGAAGAAGTAAAAATATCACAATTTGCAGATGACATGATAGTATATGTAAGTGATCCCAAAAATTCTACCTGAGAACTTCTACAGTTGATAAACAAGTTCAGCAACGTGGCTGGATATAAAATTAACTCAAACACATCAGTAGCCTTCCTCTACTCAAAGAACAAATATGTGGAGAAGGAATTTAGTGAAAAGATACCCATCTCAATAGTCACAAACTATATGAAATACATTGGAGTGACTCTAACTAAGCAAGTGAAGGACCTGTATGACAAGAACTACAAATCTCTGAAGAAGAAATGGAGGAAGATCTCAGAAGATGGAAAGATCTCACAGGCTCAAAAATTGTAAGGGTCAAAATTGTAAAAATTGCCATCTTACCAAAAGCAATCTACAGGTTCAATGTACTCACCATCAAAATTTCAACCCAATATTTCATAGAGTTGGAAAGAGCAATGTGCAAATTCATCAGGTATAACAAAACACCTAGAATATTGAAATCCATCCTCAACAAGATAATATCTGCAGGAAACACCATCCTTGACCTCAAGCAATATTACCAGGCAATTGTGTTCAAATCTGCAAGGTACGAATACAAAGATAGGAACTTTGATCAAAGGAATAGAATAGAACATCCAAGAAATAAACCCACAAACACATAGTCACATGATTTTGACAAAGGTGCTATAAACTTTCAATGGAAAAAGGACAGCCTATTCAACAAATGGTGTTGGTACAACTGGCACTCAGCAGGCAGAAGAATGAAAATATACCCTTTCTTATCTCCTTGTACAAAGCTCAAGTGCAAGTGGATCAAAGATCTCCATATTAAACCAGGTTCACTGAAACTATTAAAAGAGAAAGTAGGGAAATCCTTACAACACGTAGGCAGAGGGAAAAATTTCCTGAACAGAACACCAATGGCTTGTGCTCTAAGGTCAAAGATTCACAAATGGGATTTAATGAGATTTCAAAGTTTCTGCAAGTCTAAGGACACTGTCAAGATAACAAAACGATAGCCAACAGATTGGGAAAAGATATTTACCAACTTCACATCTGATAGAAGCCTAATATCAATGTATACAAAGAACTCAAGAAGTTAGACACAAAAGAGTCAAATAATCCTATTAAAATTTGGGTACAGAGCTAAAAAAAATTCTCAATTGAGGACTATTGAATGTCTGAAAAGTATCTAAGAAAGTGCTCAGCATTCTTAGTCATCAGGGAAATGCAAATCAAAACAATCCTGAGATTCTACCTCACACTAGTCAGCATGGCTAAGATCAAAAATTCAGGTGACAGCAGTTTCTGGCTAGGATCTGAAGAGAGAGAAACACTCCTCCACTGTTGTTAGAGTTGTAAACTGACACAACCCAGCTGAAAATCAGTCTGCAATTCCTCAGAAAATTGGACATAGTACTACCAGAAATCCCATTTATTCCACTTCTGGGAATATACTCCAGAGATACTCCAACATACAATAAAGACACATAAACCACAAGGTTCATAGCAGCCCTTTTGATAATAGCCAGAAGCTGGAAAGAACCCAGATGTCCTTCAGTAGATGAATGGATACAAAAATTGTGGTATATTTACACAATGGAGTACTACTCAGCTGTTGCAATGACTTTATGAATTTCTAAAGAAAATGGATGCATCTAGAGAATATCATTCTGAGTGAGATAACCCAGTCACAAAAGAACAGACATATGTAGTCACTGATAATTGGATAGTAACCCCAGAAAGCTCTGAACACCTCAGACACAACTAACATTCTATATAAAGCTCAAGAAAATCAAAGGCTAAAAAAATCCTCAGTCCTTCTTAGGAAAAAAATAAATGTATAGCACCATCTCAGAATGTGGTACACCTGGACCTTAAAATATTAATAATCCAAAAGTTAAGATAATAGCCTTGTGGCATTTTTGGTATTCAAAGGTCTTTTTGCTCTATCTATATCAACAAGATATCTGTTTCCATGTTATGTTCTGTCCTACATGTACTTTTTGCTTGTGATAACTAGTGGGATTTCAATGTATGCTATCTAATTTCCAAAAGAATTAAGTTTTGACAAAAATATTCATATAATGTTATGCCAAAATGCCTTTAAATTCTGTATATGTATCCCTCTTTTTTAAAATAAAGTTGCAAGAAAAATAATTAAATAATTAAATAGGTAAAATATTCAATAAAAACATAAAAAAGAATCAAATATAATTCACTCATCAACAAGTTTACAGTTATCTTGCCTTGATATGCTTATGTGTATCTAACCAAATGCAATAGAATAAGTGGTTCAAAATACTCATTCTTTCTTTACATTTTCCAAAACAACAATATCTTAAATTAGGGTATAATAGAATTGACAAAATTTTGCATGATTATTTTCAGCTTTCACAGATGAGAAAAAATTAATTTTTTTCTGTACCGTCTCATTCAGCAAATGATGATGAGTAATCCTGAAACATTTGTTTTCATGATCTAATCATCTACATAACATCTTAAATTCCTATAGTCTTTGCCTTAGGCAATGAGATTTTAATAAAAAAATTGAGAAATCAAATACTCCAAACATAGATGGTTGTGTAGATGGTTCATCATAACTAAGAATAAAATAGAAATTCAAGAAATGATTTTGTCATTGGTGAACAGAAACATACAGTAAATAATGCAAAGGCATATTGTGATATTTTCACATTTGTATACATTGAATCAGAGAATAAAATTATTAATTTTTCTAAAAATAAAATTTATAATATTTGTAGATGTTGTTTAAATACTTTTTAATGGTATCATGGTTAATATAGCATTAAATATTCCCACACATTTTTTACAAGTGTATGCTGGATTCATTATGCATTTATTGAAAATTGAAGAAAAATGTTGAAAAGCATAAAGTGTTTCTAAATTTTACATTTTCACAGAAGATGCCATGTACTCATACTGTGCTTGCACTACAGAAAGTTTGTGTTATGGTCTTAGGGAAAAAATATTAATATCCATTTAAATATTTTTAACTTTAAATCTGACTCAGTGTGACATTTACCACTCTGTTTGAATTTTGATCTTTATTGAAGTTCATGATAATAGAACTGGACCAACACCATTATTAAACATACCAGTGAATTTTCTTGAGTCTTTTTGTTTTTTCTACTCTATTTAAAACTTTGCAGCATGATCAAGGTAGAGTGGGTTCTAAAAGTCAGGTACACTGAAGTCTCATTAAATACTCAATTTGATTCAGTATATAAGACAATTTATATTTTGGGGATTAAAATGAATGATCAGGATAAGTTACACAGGATAGGCCTTGTATGACAATAACCTACTATTTCTTAGAGGTTTATCAACATGGAAATGATTATCATTTGTTGTTTTTCCTGAGACATATCTGAGAAATGATACAATGTGTGCATAACATCTTGTCTCTGTTCCATATTATATTCAAATTTTAAAAGATATTGCCAAACAGATGCCTATATCTTTTAACTGGTTAAATGGACATGGATATTAACCACACATAGTTTAAAAGAAATCTTTACTTCCTTCAGCTTAATCAAAGTTAAAAAAAAATGAATGTCTGTGGTTGTGAGTGTCTTCTATCAGATGTTACTTGAATCTTACCTACACACAACTGTTACATCTTTGATACATAGTGGGCTCTTCATTAACTCCAGTCATACATGTCTTAAAATTTAACCATTTAAATTTTGAAAGCTAAATTTGACTCCAAGATATCTAGATAAAAGAATAAATTTACATCCAAGAATTGCACTATAAACTGAAAATTTTAAATAATTCATTTTATGTTTATACTATAGAAAACCTATTATCCACTGTCTTCATTACAGCATAATTGACAAATGGATTTTAAAACACCTGTCCATAGTGTATAAGTTCCTAAGCTATACCATAAAGATGTGTAAAATATTTTTAATAATCAAAATTCTGTGATAACTAATTTTAATTAATAAACATCAAACTCACTGTCTTAGGGTTTACTGCTGTGGACAGACACCATGACCAAGTCAAGTCTTATAAATAACTACATTTAACTGGAGCTGGCTTAAAGATTCAGAGATTCAGTCCATTATTATCATGGCAGGTGCATGGCAGTATCCAGGCAATCATGGTGCAGTCTGAGTTGAATGTTCTACATCTTCATCTGAAGTAAGCCAGGAACAGACTGAGCATCTTTAGGAGGCTAGTAGGAGCAATTCCAAACCTACCTTCAAAGTGACACAATTCCTTCAACAAGGCTACACCTAATAGTGCCAGCCCCTGGGCCAAGCATATACAAATCATTACACTCACCTTATTGTGTTTGTATGTATTAAGGTAAAGAATAAAATAAATCAATAATATTCTATATACCATTAATATTATCGAAATTTACTATCAAATTAGTAAAAGAAATTAAATATCTAAAATATTGTTAGATTTTTTCATATTAAAATATAATTACATCATTTCTTCTTTCAAACCATTCTATATACCCTTGGTTGATCTCTTTTAAATTTATGACCTCCTATTACATTAAATATATATACACATAGCACAAAACTACCCTATTTTGCTTGTATAATGTTGGTTTTACACATGTTTTCAGGGCCCACCTAAAATGGATAAGCAGTTGTGACCTCTTCCTTTAGGGAGGCTATTTATGCCACTCTCAGCATTTCTTACTTGTTTGTAGTTTTTTTTTTTTTTTTTTTTTTTTTTTTTGATCTTGTGTACTACTAACCGATACATGTAAAACATGTGAAATGTGTCATTTAAGCAAGTAGTTAAATTATAATTTTAAGTAATTACTTTAGAATAAGTGGATTCTATACATAGTATTCTCAAAAGATAAGTTAAATGTAAATAATACCTTTATTTGTGAGATCATATGATTATTACAAAGCAGTAATATTATAGAAAATCTTTCTTTAAAAAAATTGATGTCAATTTGTCAAACTTGACAATAGCCATAGTTATCTCAGAATAAAAACTTCAGTAGAGAAAATTATCTCTATCAGGATTCATGTACGAAACAGTATAGGCCATTTTCATGTTTTGAAGGGGATACTGCATCTGTCTCTCTGTCTCTGTCTCTCTCTCTCTCTCTCTCTCTCTCTCTCTCTCTCTCTCTCTCTCTCTCTCTCTCACACACACACACACACACACACACACATGCACACATAATATAGCACTACAGATTACTCCATATCCTAAGAATGAGCACTACAAAATCCATGTAGATCAAAGTAATACAGTAGTTTTGAAAATAATATTGCCATTTGATTGAAATCTGTTATAAAACAACAAATGATAATCATTTCCTTGGTTATATTCATTAGTTATATATTATAAATGTCAAAAAAAGTTTTTATTGAAATATTTGAGATAAATACATGTAGACAAAACTTGTTAATTGCATATTCTAGATTAAAATACTGTGGTGAAAATAACAAAATTAGTGTACTCCAGATATCAGGTCATGGCAGTTGTAAATAATTTATCTTTTTAATACTAAATATAGTGACAGTACCACCCTGTCCATCTGTTGAATTGTGTGTCTATCCATGTCTTTGATAATCCCAACATATTAAGAGGTCAGTATTAAATGTTTCATTTTCATATTTGTTTTCCTAATGAGAATTTACTAAAAATAAACATAACAAAATTAATTGTTTACTTTCAACTTTAAAAGTTCACTTGGAGATTACTTAAAATGTAAGATAAATTTAAACATCAGATAAACATTTTACATAACTTAAAACTACATGAGACATTTTTCGATGCCCATCCCATCATATATTACTTATTTCTACTATGTCTTATACACAGCCACATGAATCTTGGTAGATGGATAGGCATTTTGAGAACCTCACTTAATTTAGGCATAAATCATGAGCCTTATCTTTTTAGTATGACGACCTGCTATGATTCTCCTACTGACTGCTTATTGTTTTCACAAATGGAATGGAGGTGTGTAAGATACTGGAAACTGGGGTTAGCCACTAGTGAGTCTCAAATGCCAGGGAAACAAGAAGCACCCAGGACCCAATTGGGGATGACAATAGCTGAACTACGCAACGAAGGGGTGAGACAACCTGGAGAAATTATATCTAGTGGATAGGCATAGCTCCCATTTCAGGGATGGAGCCACCTACCCATCTCAAAAATTTTAACCCAGAATTGTTCCTGTTTAAAGAAAATACAGGGATAAAGTGTGGAGCCGAGACTGAAGGAAATGTCATCCAAAGACTGTCCCAACTAGGGCTCAATACCTTATGCAGACTCCATACCCAAACAATATTGTTAATACTAAGAAGTACTTCATGACTGGACCTTGGCATAGCTGTTCCCCTAGGGGCTATGCCACCACCTGACCAATACAGATGTGGATACTCACAGAGTCAACATCAAACTGAGCACAGGGACAGCAATGGAAGAGTTAAAAAAAGAACCTAAGGAGTGGAAGGGAATTGCAGCTCCATTGGGAGAACAACAATATCAACTATATAACCCCTCCAGAGCTTCTAGGTACTAAAGCACCAACCAAAGAGTATACATGGAGGGATCTCAAAGGATTTATGGCTCCAGTTGCATATGTAGCAGAGCATGACCTTATCTGGCATCAATGAGAGGGGTGGCCCTTAGTCCAGTGGAGGCTTGGTACACCAGCATAGGGGGATGCTAGAGCTGTGAGGTGAAAGTGGGCAGGTGGGTGAGCACCTTTATAGAAGCAAAGCGGTGGGGGATGGAATGGGGAATTTGTTGAGTGGAGACCTTGAGGGGTATAACATTTGAAATGTAAATAAACAGAATAAGTAATTTATAATAAAATTAAAGTAAACAAAGGAATGCGAGCAGGGCAGGCATAAGGATATACACAAAAATACACACAAGAAATACGACAGCAGGATCTTTTAGCAAAATAACAACGATATTAGGTTCTACTCTCACACCTATGAAATCAACAGCCAAAAGCTTTATACCAAGCTTTTAAGACAAAATTAACTCCTCTGAAGCAAGCATTAGATCTCCTCAAAATGGCTTTGTATATTTCATATCAGATAGCTACTATTACCCCTGAGTGTCTTGTAGGTAGGCACTGTAGCATGTTAGATTAAGCTGTGCAAAAGGACATTGGTGTCTATTTCTCATTCATATGTTAATAAAGTAACCACATATTTATGATCTATCTTTAGTCATCTAGCACTCACACACACACACACACACACACAGAGCCAAACTTACATACAAATGAACAAAGAGAGAGAGAGAGGCAAGAGAGAAGACACACAGTGAGAGTTTATTTGGGGGGGGGGGAGAGATACATTATACTAACAAAAATGAACTTAGGGAAGAAAAGTGTTTCTTCAGTCTATGATAATAGTTGACAGTCTATCACAGTAGAGACATTATTATGACAAAGGATTAAAATTTTAATTACATTTGAATCTTTGCTCATAAGTACAGAGATGATTAAGTGCACAATGGTCTGCTTGTTTACCTTTCTAATACCACTCAGTAACAATATAGAGAATGGCAATAACCAAATCAGTCCTTTAATAGATATATCCACAGGCAAACCTGATCTTGACAATCCTCCCTTAAGACTGTATAACCAATCCTATGTCCAAACTATACAAGAACAGATCAACATATGTGAGAAGATAAATATTAGCCACCATAAAAATAGACTCACTAAAATTGCAAGACGTTCTCATCAGAAGGTGAGATGATCTTTGACAACTCTAACAAAGTCCTGGAGAAATTAAGGATACAAGTAACAAACTGAATCATAATGAATATAGTTCAGAGAAAAAAACTAAAGCCTATATTAGATTCAAATGCAGATAAACTCAAACATTTTATCTAAAATCAGACACTATGTAAGGTTATCTATTCTCTCCATACCTATTTAATGCAATGCTCAAAGTTTAAGCTGGAGCAATACGTCAGCCAATGGACATCATGTTAAACCGTAAATTTTAAAATAATTTCCTGTGTGATTTAAATCAGACAATTTTCTCATAACAATTTTGTAAGAATCAAGGTATCTATTGATATGTTATAGTAATGCATTGGAAATGGGTATTTATATTCATGTTATAGACCACATTGAATTTAAAATTATTTATAACATATAACCTGTATCAAATTCATTATTATTAGACATATAGATATTTTAAATTAATCATTTTCTCATTTTGGGGCTCTTTTTTCTTTAATTAACATATTATCAATAAATTTTAAGCATATATCATAAATAACATTTTCATTCAAACAAATGTTTTATATAGAAGTTATATTTGAAAGTAATTACCTTTCTTGGGTTTTTTGAGTTTCATGTTACCTGAATTATTTATTGGCTTAGTTTTCATATCTTTAGTTCACTATAGATACACAAAAAAATCTAACATTAAGAATAAAAATCAGTTTGTTGAAAGTATAAATATCCTGATAATTGAAGTATTAGAGTTGAGCAGGAAACATAAAAGAAATATGAAGTTGTACATTTATTTGCTCAGTATAAATATATATTATTTTGCTCATTCATAATACATATTTTATTAAGTAGTTTGTTCACATAAAGTCAATCCTTCAGTTTTCCCCAAGTCAAGTGACAGAAATCTACATGCAAAGTGTAGGGAGTTAAAGTTTAATATGGAGAGAAATGATCTTGCTCATGTTTTTCTAAAGTAGTTTTTCAGAGCTGTTAAAGTACAGACTTACTCAGGCTTTAGATCTAGATATCTTCTATACCCAAATATTCATATTGTATTAGTTCAATAATTATTATAATTTTTCTTCATTATTTTGAAAATTTTAGTATCTGAGTCACATAAAATTGAATATTTGAATAACCATAATGGATGGTTTTCAGACTTAAGATAAACTTAGGATGTAAACTTAAGAAACATGTTGGCATATAAAATATAAAGGTCATTCCTGACTTATGAAACTATTTTTAAAGGGTAAATATAAAAACTAGGAATGATTGACAATAAAACTTTATGACTAGGATGAAGTTATTGGTATAAAAAGAAAGTCAGTTGAAAGTTATTTTAAATGAGTTCAAGTATAATGCTTGATCTTCATAAGAAAATGAAAATATCCATAAATTACATAAATAAGGTTAAAATATTCCCAGTGCCTGTTTGAATCTAGTTCAATATGATGCAATGTCAATGCATACTTATTTGCATTTGAATATATTTTCAATCCATATACATAAGTGATTAATACAAATATAGACTATCTTTTTAAGTATCAAAATTTTACTCTCCTCTCTAGTAGGATATATATAGATTATTGGTCAAGTGAATAATTTAAGATGTCTACTCACACTTTACTAAATGACACTATATCTATAATAACATTTTATCGATACATATATGCAAATTAATTTGGGCATGTCTGTTTCTCAACTCTAATTTATCTTCTTATATATTCATTCTGGATTTGGAATCCCATTTAAAATTTTAATCTTCTATGTCTGCATTTTGGACTGGTGAAATCATTGTCTTCCTATACAACATACACATTCCATTTGTCTAATATATGAACACCTTTTGATAGCAAATACTTCGAAATACTATCTTGATGCTTAAAAGTGCTGCAGAATTTTCAAGGAGAAATGGGGGATTTTTAAAAACCTTTGTACTATGAGATGTCCATCTTTCACTTTTTAGCTATTTCTACATTTCTACTTAATTCTTCCTTAGTATTTTGAGCTTCCTTCCTGAAGACTGTTTGCAAACATCTACTTGCCTTGCTTATTTCTCCATTCCTCCAGGTTTTGGGTACACAATACACTCTGAGGGAAATATTCCTATTTGTTCCTTATTAAATCAATGTTTCCTCCATTTTGTTTTTTCCCAGAGGTTATGATTATTTTCCACCAAGGCACTTACTATTATTTCTATGTTAGTGTTTCTTCACATACTGGAAAATCACCTACCATCTACTCTAGAGCCTAATTATGGATCCCATGTGTCTGTCTTCTTTATTGTTATTATATCCATATGAATGTTTAATAGTGTCTTGCAAAGTGCATGATTTGAGGACATACAAATTGGTTACATGAAAAAGTGAAAAATATATGTTGTTATACAAAGTTGAAGAACAATTACCAGCTGTTGGTGAATTATACATTAATATATAAACTGTTGTAAAACATTTGAAATCCAAATCACAATCTTCCACATGTAGCCTGGTTAGAACTCGTATTCATCTCATACTACAAAATGCATTCAATTCACTCTAAGAGTTTCCATAGTCTTAAAACTTTTCATAATGCTCAATGTATAAGTCCAGGTCATTTTCTTAACCTCAAGGCAAACTTATGCATAAGTAACCAACATTATTATTTCTTCTTATTTTTCTAACTTCTATTATTATTGTTGTTATTATAGTTTTTTAAAAATATAATTATCAATGATTCATTAATAGAAAGTGAAAATTATTTAACAACAAGGAAGAAATGGAAAGCAAGCTGGAAAATCAGATCAAATTCAGCAGGAAACACAAAAGCAAAAACATTATTTTTTATTAGCCATTTCATTTATTTACTTTGCAAATGCCATCCCCTTTCCCTGCTTCCCCTCCAAAACTTCCTATCTCATCTTACTGCCCTGATTCTAAGATGGAGCTCCCCTACCCACCCACTCCTTTCTTCCTACCCTGACATTCCCCTACACTGGGGCATTGAGCATTCTCAGGACCAAGGGACTCTCCTTCCACTGATGTCCTACAAGGCCATTCTCTGCTACATATGAGCTGAGGCCATAGGTTTCTCTAGGTGTACTTTTTGAGGGGTGGTTTAGTCACTGGGAACTCTGAGATATCTGGTTGTTTGATATATTTATTCTTCCTATGGGGTTACAAATATTTTCGGCTCCTCCAGTCCTTCTTATAACTCCTCTACTGGGGACTTTCTGCTCAGTCAAGTGGTTGGCTATGAGCATCAACCTCTGTATTTGTCAGGCTCTGGCTGAGCCTCTCAGGGGACAGGTATTCAGGCTCCTCTCAGCAAGCACAAAGCAAAAATATTTAATTGAAGAGATACTAGTTCAATATTCAGCACAGCTGGTCACAGCATGTAGACATTCAACTGCTTGAGATTGTCCTATACATATGCCTTTATGGTGATAACTCCCATGCACTATCAGCATTAACTACCAGCATCTCCTCTCAGAAACTTTGCATGTTCATCTCCATGTCAATGTTTTTGAATCTCCACAGCAATTATAAATCACCCTTTAAGAAAATATTTACATGAACTCTGTTATACAATTTGTTCCTAACTTTCCAGCTTTTCTTCTAAATCTGAGTAAACCACCATTTCTTTAAAAAATTAGCAATTTTTAAAAATTGACAGGAAATTATTCTGAGAAATCAAGCTATAACAAGAGTATTTAGATCAAAATGTTAACATCAGTCGAATATAATGATGACTGAACATAGATGAGGAAATTGCCAAAATACCTCTAAGCTGCCTACTAAACAAAACCCTTTAAGTATGCATTAAGAGGGAGTGGTGGGTCCTGAGAACCTACAGTGTCCTTGGAATCTGTGAATTTCTAGTGACTACCCTCAGTTACTCCTTCTCTACTGCTACACACCTTCTTTCAAGTTCCTAATCCTCTCACCTTTACCCCATCTCCACTCCTATTGAATGCCCCCCTTTTCCCTCTGCCTCCTCTTTCTCTCCTAGATCCTTTTCTCCCTCTACCTCCCAAGATTATTTTCCCTCTCTGAATAGGACTGTAGCCCCCACACTTTGGTGTGGTCTTCCTTCTTCTTGGGTTTCATATGGTTTGTGAGTTGTATCTTGGGAATTACGAGCATATATATATATATATATATATATATATATATATATATATATATATACTAATATTCATTTATCAGTGAGTATATACCATGTGTGTTCTCTTGTTACTGAGTTACCTCACTCAAGATGATGGACCCAACAGAGAGGACATTAGCCAAAATAGGCATGATAGAACTTGCAGAGACCATATCTAATAGATAGGCATGCTTCCCAATGGAGGGATGGGAATCCAGAATTCCTCCTGGTAAAAGAAAATGCAGGGACAAAGAGTAGAGCAGAGTCTAAAGAAATGCCCATCCAGAGACTGTCCCACCTATGAATCCATCTCATCTGCATATATCAAACTCAGACCCTATTACTGATGCCAAGAAGCACTTGCTGACAATAGCCTTATATAGCTGTTCCATGAGAGGCTCTGCCAGAGTCTGACCAATACAGATGTGGATGAATGCAGCTAAACATTAGATTGGGCAGAGCAGCTGCAATAAATGAGTTAGGACAAGGATTAAAGGAGCTAATGGGTTTGCAACCCCAAAAGAAGAACAACTTTGCGAAAGTTCTTTGGGAAGAATTTAGTGATGTTAACAAATGCAGTTTACAAAACCTGAACCAGACCTCCCAAAGCACCTAGGGAGTATACCTCCAACCACAAAGTACATATGGGTGACCCATGTTGGTTCTAGTTGGATATGTAACAGACAATTGCCTTACCTGGAATCAATGGAAACGGAGCCCCTTAATCCTGTGGAGGCTTGATGACCCAGCATAGGGTAATGCTAGGGCACTGAGGCAAAAGTCTATGGGTAGGTACAGGAGCACCCTTATAGAGGCAGAGGGAGGGGGTATAGGGATTTATGGAGGGGAAACTGGGAAGGAGAATAATGAAGAGGCAGTCTTGGTGTGCTCTGTTATACCTTCAAATGTTTCTTCTGTTTTCATGATTCAGAATATTTTATTTCAATCCATATGCTATTCTCTTTAGTGAAAGCACTCTTCTTAGACAAATTTTCAACTCCCAACATTTCTGACTAACTTGTTATTAAAATAATTTCAGTAAGTATTTTGATCCCAATACCATTGTGAATTTGTCTAGTTAGCTGATAATATTCATTTCAGAATTTAAATATTATGCTGCCTTGAAATTTCCTGTATGAGATTTATTTTATTTAGTTTGTAATCCCCAAACTTGGCCATCTACATATTTTCAAAGCAAAATTATAAATATAGAATTGTCATTTACCTCTGAAGCTGCACAAATGTAGACTTTCCTGATTATGTTTTTGTTAGTATTCTGGTCTTGTATGTCGTCAGCAGAATTACTGGCAAATCCTATCTTACCGTGCTGTAGGGATTCTCTAGCCTGCATTTATAAACTTTGCTAAATTCCTCCCAAAGAACTCTCACACAGTTTTCTGCAGAATACCACAAATCATGATGAACATTATAGCAAGGAAATGACTCCAAGAGGCCCACCATCACATACAAAGGTTGTTTTTAAGCCATATATGCATCAGAATCACGGATACTTAGCACAATGATTGCTGGGCTTTCTTCCAATCCTTTAGAATTAAGTTGTTTTAGTAGCCTTAAAAACTGAAAACAACACCATATGCAATGGAGAAAAAAGACTCTAGGGATGGCGGTTGGAAATCTCAATTGGGTGATGATTTGTTATTTATCATGCGAGGGAAGCACACATTAGAAAACCTTCTGGAAGTGAGTCCAGTCTGGAAACCCAACTAGAGATTAGTAGGAAGAATTAGACTAGCCAATGGTGTCAAAGACAGCAGAAATCAATTAAATAAAGCTTATAGAGGTTCACAGAGGCTTAAATGACATGTGCAGAGGGTGTGTGGATCTATGCTCTGCCCTCTGCATCTGTTATGGATTGTTAGCTTTTTTTTTTTCTTTTTTTTTTTTTTGTGAGAGTTATACCTGTGAGTGGGGTGCTATGAACTATTTAGTCTGCCCCTAGACACTTCTATTTCTACTGTATTGCCTCACCTAGCCTTGATAAAAAGGTTTGTCTTGAATGGATACAAAAATTGTGGTACATATACACAATGGAATACTACTCAGCCACCAGAAACAATGACTTAACCAAATTCTTAAGAAAATGGCTGCATCTAGAGAATATCATCCTGAGTGAGATAACCCAGTCACAAAAGAACAGACATAATATGCAGTCACTGATAGTGGGATGCTAACCCCAGAGGCTTGCACTCCCCCAGAAACAACTCACAGACTGTATGAAGTCCAAGAAATAAAGAAAACAAAAAATATACATATATTCACAAAACAAGAAGACTTTGACTATTTCCATGTTGCGTTTTGTTTTGTATGTACTTTACGCTTATTGCAACTAGTACGTTTTCAATGCATACTGTCAAGCCCTTGAAAAAAATCAAGTACTGACTAAAAAACATATTCACATGGTTTTATGTAAAATTTATTTTAATGTCTGAAAAAACAGTACTGACAAAAATGTATAATTTTAAGCAAAAATGTTTAAAATCTTTACATTTATCTTTGTTTTGCAAAATAAAGTCGTTTAAAAAAATAAAAAAAAAAGGTTTGTCTTAGTCCTGTATCATGTTACGCTCTGTTCAGTGGATACTCCTAGGAGGCAGGATCTTTTCTGAATAGGAAGGAAGGAGGAACAGATCTGAGGCAGGGGTGGTGAGGGGTCGTGCTGAGAGAAGTAAAAAGTAGTGGGATCTCGGTTGTTATATGTTGAAAACAAAAAAAAAATGTTATCAGAAAGAAAGGGAGAAAGAGAGAGAGAAATAAATATATAGATAGATAAATAGATAGATAGATAGATAGATAGAGAGAGAGAGAGAGAGAGAGAGAGAGAGAGAGAGAGAGAGAGAGATACAGTAGACTTCCACGGGAATAAGTCCATTAATATTTATTTGATATCTAATGTATAAGAATTAGCTGTAAAAAGACATGCAAACAAACTCAATTGGCCTATAATGCTGAACTTACATGTGTATTCATATGTGTGTATAAGAAGTTTTAATTTAATTAAAAAGGTCATGAATTTATGAGGTTCGAAGAAGGATTGGGGAGACAAGTGGATGCATGATACAATCATACTTTAATTGAAAATAAAGTAGTTTATGCTTTCTTTTTCTTTCTTTCTTTTTTTAAAATTTATTTTATATCTCACTCAGTGCCCTCGGTCTGGGTCACCTCTCACTCACCATCTTTCCTCCAGAGTCACCCCTCTCACACACAATTTTTCCTCCAAATCCCTCCACTTATTTCACCTTGCTTATATGGATAATTTCATTGACATATTTTTTTATGTTCAATTATCCTTCTATCGCTGTGACAAAGCCTAAAGGATCATAATGGATGATATTTCTGATGTACACATTGCTTTGGTCTGAGAGTATCTTATTGAGTATATTGTATGAATGTTTAGGAAGGAAATTGGTCTGTAGTAGTGGTTCTGAACAATCAACAAAAATGCATATGGACAGACTCACAGAATCAGATGGACAGTATAGGTATTGAGACCCTTGGTGTCAGGTCCTGGAGGTTTTGGGATTCTTGGTCAATGAACCAAAAATGTTGTGCCAGGAAATGTTCATGAACCCACTAAAACCACTGATAGCATCCCATTATGGTATCTTTATTCAAGCTCAGTTTTAGGCTCTTTGTTAACCCTGACACAGGAGGAAGGTGGAACAATGAGCCTAAGTTTAGGCAAACATTTATTCAGGTTAGAAGAGCATATCTAGCCAGATACATATCTCTTTGGGGGGCCATTTTGGCCTTTAACATAATTGGCTGATGCTAGGAGCCAAACAATAAACTTTTCTTCTGTTTTCCTTCAGATGGGTGGTTGTTAGGAAATAAAGTCTCAGAGCCAAGCTTGTAACCTGGGGTTGTAGATTTTTGGGTGCTAACCTGGTAACTGTTGCCAGACACAAGTCTTGTTGGCAGTAGCCTGGAAAGTGGTGATAGGTACTGGCCATTAGTTAACATGAGCTCAACATTAGGTCAGGCACTCTAAAATGAAAGAACAGAAAAGATTTAGTCTTCAGTGTTAGTTTTTCTTTGAAACTCTGGTGAGAAAAAGCAAAAGTCACGAGGAACAAGCTAGTGAGCAGCATTCTTTCATAATCTTTTGCTTAAGCGCCTGTCATCAGTTTCCTGTAGTTCAGTTTCGTTCTTGATTTCCATGGACAATAGACTGTCACCAGTAAGTTAAATAAAAGTTTTCTTGTCCCCTCTCCCATAAATATGAAGAGTAAATATTCATAAATGTTTATCTTTATTTGAAATTCTGCTGCAATTTTCTGTGCATTTTCTAAAACTAATTATTGATACAGTTTTTAGTTTCACACGTTATCCTAATATAAATTGAATTATATATTAATTCTTTAAAGAGATAAATCTTTCAGAGAAAACAACTTCTCTAGAAATAAGGATTTGAAAATGCTTAACTGAGTATCAGATGAAGTGACAATCTTAATTTGACGGGGTAATGTGAAGAGCATCTGCCTCAGGACTGATTGACCAGGGCCAAGGTCCAAATTCCAGAACTGAGCCATAATCCTGAGTTAAGTTCTTACAGGATTTTTAAGCCCCCAATTCATAAACATTTGTTCCAAAGTTATTTCTCCAATGAGAATTTAGGTATAGGGGATTTCCTTAGGAACGTGTCTTTGTTGTGCACTTATCCTGAGCTCACTGGTTGGAGAGTTCAGCTGAGACAGGGGAATTGCCTCATGTAATATTCATGTTCTAACTTCTCTATCAGAATGGGACTCATCTAACATTTATGTCTTGACTTGCTAACCAGGATGCCAGTTACCCAGGTACATGCCTCTTTTAGATTAGGATGTAAGTGCCCAGGGAGGCCTTGGGATCTTAAACTTTAATTGACCATAACTCAAACTGGATATCTTATTACAAATGATTTATTATATTGGTACAAATGTCTTTCTTATGTTGGGGCCCATTCTAGGGTAGCTTTTAAAAGAAAATTCAATTAAAAACTTATACATTGGTGGAGGAAATGGTGTTGGGTGATTTGTTTAGACCTAGGCTTATTGTGAGTAACTATACAAAATAGTTCTAACTAACTTCTATCTTAAATGGTTTCCAAGGGTATAAAAAATAACAGAATGTATAATCAACTTTGGCATTAGAAAGTTTACTAGGAATAGCAAAAATATATGATAAAGTTTTATATCAGTGGTAGGCTATAAGGTATCTGCTATCTAAGCCTGAAATTTTATCTAGGCCTTAACATTTTATCTAGGCTTTAATATTTTTTTCTAGGTCTAAACAATATTTTGTTTGTTTGTTTAAATTTTTACATACAGACAATGTCTTACTGTGTAGCCTTGGCTGGCTTGAAACACATTGAAGACTCTATTTCTTGGGTGCTGAGATTTAAAAATATGTGTTACAATGCCCAGGAAGTAAGACATCTCACGTGAAATGAGGTGTTCCTCAGACATAAATATATGATGGAGACTTTTCCTGAACTCTTGTAATCCAACACACCAGAACCCTGACAAATTTCTGTTGTGTTATTACAATATAACATCAGGTGCCACTGTTTTTCTCCATATGAAAACTAAGAACTAGTGTCACAAATAGAATCATATGACACAAATTGATATTAATATGGAAATCTAGTTTGTTCAATGAGAATGTTATTGTTAAAATATGTGTAGTGTTATACTTAAATGAAAGTAACAAATTAGTTATAGAAACTTTCATTTAAAAAAAAAATATTGAATCTTTTATTTTTTTTAATGCTCCAGATTTTATCCCCTTTCAATTCACCATCTGACTATATCGTATTCCATAACTCCTTCCCACCCCCTGTTTCCACAAGGATGTCCCCACCCTAACCACCCCACCAGACTTGTAAAGTCCCTGGGCCTTCTGTCTCTTAACGATTAGGCGCATATTCTCTGACTGAACGCAGACCTTACAGTCTTCTTCTGTATTTATGTTGGGGGCCTGATATCAACTAGTGTATGCTGCCTGATTTGTGGCTTGGTGTCTGAGAGATCTCAGGGATCCCGGTTAATTGAAACTGGTGGTTTACTTAAAGCCTCACCCTCTTATTCAGCTTTGTCCAGCTTTCCCCTCATTCAACCACAGGGGTCAGCAGCTTCTGTCTTTTGGTTGGGTGTAAATAACTGCATCTGACACTATCAGCTGTTTGTTGGGACTTCTGAAAGGCAGCCATGATAGGTCCTTTTATGTGTGTATTCCATAGCCTCAACAATAGTGTCAGGCATTGGAGCCTCCTATTAAGCTGGATACCATTTTGGGCCTGTTTCTAGACCTACTTTTCTCTAGGCTCTTCTCTATTTTTGACTTTGCAGTTCTTTCAGACAGAAACAATGATGGCTCAGAGTTTAAAATATGCTTTTCTATATGATTTTTAGTGCTACCGTTTTACATAGTCATAGTTCAATTATTTAATTGAAGATGTTTTTTCCTTCTCCATCTTCAATCTCTCTGTCTCTCTCTCTTTCAGCGTTTAGGTAATAACATTAACTTTGAAAGACTTAAGAAACCAAAAAGCTGGAATCACACCTATGTGTTTTCACCAGGATTCATCTCATAAATATTTAATTCTATTTATTTTTTATATCCTCCATTTTCTTTATTTATTTTATGTACATACCTTATATTGTATATTCATACACATACCTTATATGATGTATTTATATATATCTCAGACAAATTTGGATGTGAGCTTTCTCAAAGGAGAATTGTAAAATCTTATATGCATTAATTTATTTCTATGTGGCATGCTTCATATATAGAGAGATGTGTATGTTTTTTGAAACCATTTAGAAAATACTTGTTGTGATCTTTTTATGTTTGAGTCTCATTCATTTAATTTTAAAAAAAATAAATGAAAAAAATGTTTGGACCAATACTCTAAGAAACTTCATCTTGGCATATTGTAGATGTTTCTTAAAGATTAAATAACTTGGCAATTGCAGAGAAGAATAAGTAATAAACACAGGTGTTAGAATCAGCAGTTGTTAGTATTGTTAGGTCTAAAATACAAGGTAAGAATTGTAGTTCTCCCTTTTACTTCTGTTTTCTCAACAGCTCATTCTTACTATTTTTAACATAAATTTTGGGGAAACAGCTTTTATATCTAAGATGAAGAGTTTTCTCTTAAGACATAAGTAGCAGAAATTGGTATCCAGCATGCCAGCACGCAGGCTATGGGGGCAAATTTAAAATACTGTTATGATAGTTGTTTAAAAGGAAAACTAATACGTTGGAAAAGAAAAATAGTATTGTTGTTATTTAACTTGACTATTACTATGAGGTTAGAATTATTAAGACATATTAATAATTAATAAATAAGGATAGGGAATGCTTACTAAACAAGTAGTTAGTTGTCACCTTTGAGGAAGAAATGTGGTGTGTGTGTGTGTGTGTGTGTGTGTGTGTGTGTGTGTGTGTGTGTGTAAAATAGAGTCAGTTAAAATGAATAAAAATATTTTCAACTTAGTAGTACCTATGTTTTGCAATTCTCCTTTGAGAAAGCTCACATCCAACTTTGGGCTCATCTGTTCGAGATGCGTATGAATATATCATATGGATAGAAATATGCCACACACAGAAAAAGAGGGAAATAAATAAGTTCAGAAAGTCACCACAACTTTAACCTTTCAAAGAAAGTAGAAGACAGAAATGTAACTGTGAGCACATGGCTAGCTACAATAAGAATTACTTACATTGGACTCATGGAAGTATTTTCATGGTTTGAGTTGAGAAGAACATATAATAATCCTTAAAATAAAACTTGAACTGAATATAAATGAAGGTTAAAGGAGATAGATGTAGAAATGGGAAATATACAAGATAATAATGCCATTCGGGAAGACAGAGAAGTAAGCAACAAGGTATATCATAGCTCAACTGTAGAATGATTCTTTTTTTTTTTGATTTTATAATAGAAGTGATTAAAAATATATTTTCATCAACAATTCAGAAGTGAATCTCATAGTATAGATACTATAATCTGTGCTAAATTGTGGATATCAACTCCAAGGCACATAATATTCGGACTAAAACAGGATATAAGGCCAAGGAAATCCTTGATCACATTCCATTTTTCTCATGGGTGTGACACAAACAGATATAAGGTCTAAAATCTGTGGGTAGTTTTTCTAATATATCTGGCAAAAAGTTATGGTGGCCAAGGGAAAAAATGACTCGATGTCATGCTCTAGATAGATGGACGGCACAAAAGCCTAACTGTATTCAAACTGCTATTTCTCTGACATATCAAAAATGTTCTCATTTATTGAGACTTCAGAAGACTAAGCAATTAGATTCCACCTAATATCCACAGCAGAAGATATACATTACTACTTAATTTAAAGTATTCCACAAAGTTGGGCAACAGAAAACATAAAGTCACCAGCTTCTATTACTTTTATCCATCCTCTAAACTACTTAGGTTAAATATTACATTCTTTTGTGACTGAGTTACCTGCAATTCCATGTCTGAACTGGGCATTAAAATGATACTAAAATTTGACAGGGTTATGTTCCCTCCCATGTGCTCTGGGCACTTGGGTTAATACACTGCTTTAAATTTGACATTAGCTGACTGTGGAGAGTGTGTGTTTTCCTTTTATAACTTTATTCATCATTTAAATGATGTACCTTGACAGCTTTTAGAAGCATACAGAAAGTTCAAACCTGTTTTGACTAAATGTTAATGAGAAAATTTTACTCGAGAAACTCAGATAACACATATTTGACACTTAGAAGTGAGCGAAAAATTGTCCATTCAACATCATTGATATCTATTATACAGAACATAATGTTCAATCTATTACACAGCTGTTGATTTCTCATATTTCTAATAATAAATGTCATTTCCAATAAGATATTTTTCTTCTAGAACCTTTAATGTAGAAATGAAGGTATTTAGTACTACAACTCCATGATATAGTGCACTATTGTGAAACACATTTCAAATAGTTAAAAGACAATGCCTCTTAATCAAAATATGTAGGACACTTTAAAATGTTTAAAATAATTTATAATGAACACACACACAGATAAACCATAAAGTAAATTTATATTGTAAATACCCTAGAGAAATCTCTAACTTGCCCCACAGAGATTTTTATTCTAATAGTTAATTTAGTATTTATTATACATCTTTAATTAATTTATTTCTTCTCAATAATATGACTTGACAATTCCATCTGAAACTATGTCTCAGGATTATAGGATTTTTCAACATTAAATTAAATTTGAAATATGAGGTCTATTGTGGAATAAAGTAAGAGGGACTTTTCTATTTTTGACTATTTTATTTGTCTCAATGCTAATCTAAAGAATGTCAGAATGTGTCATCATAAATCTGCCTCTGCCAAAAGAACACTTTGATCTAAAGGTAACTCTAGACCTCAGCTTTTTTATATACTTTTTAATGTAACAAATGCAATTTTCACAGGAAACATGCTTGCTTTCTGGTAGAAGAGAAGCTTTTTGGTGAAGATGTGGAATTGAGAAAGGTTTTATAATAAACCTTTCACATAATTTCTTTTCTTCTTTACACTTTCTACATATTCGTATTACTTTTGAACAGCTGCAATTTTGTGTTCAGCCTAATGCACTACAGACAGTATGTTCTCAGAAGGATCATATGTCAAATAAAACATAAAATTTGCATATTTTTTTGTTAATGTCCCTAAGGTCGATTTAATATTTTTGGCATATTGTCCCTTTAAGAAAATGTTTCAATTTCTGTAAAATACATTTCCAAAGACTATATTTTTGTCAGATATTTAGAAGTCCTTCATACCAATATTTTGAAAAATTTACAGACATACTTTTATTTTCCTTGGCTGATGTTTTCTTCATATGAAAGATATGAAGTCATGATTTCAGTAAGTCATGATAGCATGCTCTCAGAGTGTGTTATACCTAGACATTTAATCATTAATAATCCAGAAGCTAAGAATATAGCCTGTGACAATTCTTGTTATTTAAAAATTAACATGTTTAATCTTTAAACACCAAGAAAACTTTGACTATTTCCATGTTATGTTTTTATATGTACTTTATGCTCACTGTAACTAGAAAGATTTCAATGCATGCTATCTAACATTTAAAAAAATAAAGTACTGAAAACATATATTCAGATAGTTTTATGCAAAAATGCTTTGAAAAATCTGTACATTCATCTTTGTTTTATAATATAAAGTTGTTAAAAAATCAATACTTGAAAATTACTAAGAACTATAGTTATACATGTCACGACAAGGAAAATATGTAATCAAAATTATGAGTTCTTGTAAAATAGTGTATGTATGTATATATACATATATATATATATATACATACATGAACTCATGAAATATATATACACATATATGTATATATGTATGATATATGGCAAGAATTTTGGTCTAATATATATGAAAACTTTTGTCAGCTTTATTATTTTAAATTTAGAATAAAAATCTCAGTATATGGACATGTTAAGAGTTTATGTGATCACATGTGCAGCAGCATTAAGTATGACAGGACTTGCATTTCCCACTGAGCTGAGCCTCAATCTTCATCCTAGAACTGGAGATTTCCCAATTTTCCAGAGAGATGAATGGAAATGCAGCTCTGACTTATTGGGTGTGAAAAACTGAAATATAAGGCATTCTGTCAGAGGTAGTTGGAGGCCTGCAAGTGTTCTCCATGTATTTTCCACTCTTAGTTCAGCAACACATTTAGAACTGAGATGAACCCACTGGAAAATAGAATATCATGGATTACTGAGTTGTAGCTAGGTTACGATTGCACTGGAAACCAGCCAAATAACTTTAAACTTTAACTTTATGAGAAGTTAGCTTTCGCTTTTGATTTCAGGTACATTTCTAATCTTAATAGATTCGATTTCTTATATAGCATACACAATAGGAATGAAAAGAAATAAAAATATGTTTTCAGATAATGTGAAATGCAAGTACATTATCTATAAATATATACAGTATAAAATTGGGCATTTTAAATAAGGATTATATTTTCCCTTGGGTTAAGATAATAAAATTAATCATTTAATAATGTTATTCTGAATATTTTAAAATATTTGACACCTGTGAAAAAAATCTGCCTTCTACAAGAAAGAAGGCCTTTCTGCCAATAAAGAATATCAAGAAAACAGGGTCATTAATTTACTCTTTAAACCTTGCTTTACTTAAAAAAAAAATTCTTTCTGAAACTAATCAAGCCAGAGTAAGACAAAGATAGTACGTTATCATATATTCTTATAACACTAACTTATTAAAAATATGTTCTTACAGAGTTAATTAAAACTGAACTGTTCTATTAAAGCATACTACCAAGGTATTGATCAAAAGTCTGTCAACTCTACTATATAAAATTATTAATAATGATTATTGTTATGCCACATCAGCATATAAAATATCTAAAAAAAATATGAAGAAAGTTAGGTTTCTAGGTGACAGCAAACCTTTAAGCAATTATAGTGGATGGGAACTAAGTTTGGTGAAAGAACAGAGAATAGTGGCACAGTTTGCAGAAACCCTACTTGTCTCACTCATAATGAACACATTGAGCCAGTGATGTTTCCTGTATTGCACTGTGACTTCCCATATGAATTAACAATCAATTGGGTCCTGTTAGATCTGCAACAGACAACTTTAAAGCAAATAGAAGAAATCAGCCATTGTCAGGGCCCATTACAGTTAGCAGTATTTTCTCATAACCTATTTCCTTCTTCTCCTACTTTTATTGGCACAAACACAAAAACAAGTAACAGATTCAGAAATAAGGTGAAATATATTTGGTGGTTTGAAAAAAAATTGTCCTCATAGGCACATAAAGAGTGGCACTATTAAAAGCTGTGACCTTGTAGGAGCAGGTTTGACATTTTTGTAGAAAGTGTGTCACTAAGGGTTGGCTTTCATGTTTCTAACTCAAAGTTCAGCATATCAGTAGCATGTCTGCCTGCACTCAACCATGCTTCTTGTCAAGATGGCGATGGACTATACCTCTGAACTCTAAACCAGCCCCAATTAAACTCTCTCCTTAAAAAGTGTTGCAATAATCATGCCATCTTTCACAACAATAAAACACTAAGACAATTGAAAAAAAAATCAAATGGAAGTATTGGAGAATGACAAGAAATGATTGGACCGAAGGAAGACTGAAAAAGTATACCAGCATATACTTGATTTTCCTAGTTCCATCTCAATACGGTACTCCTTAGGGAGGTAAATATTCAAAAGCATTTGGACAGCACACCTCGCCAGCTGGGCCACTTACTTCGCTTTTGGTCTGACCCCAGTTCATGTCCCGAACATTAGCAAACATCTCATGGTAGTGGGACTTCTAACACCCGGAGATCTTTGTCATTCATAGGTTTAGCATTCTCTGAGTCATACCAGGGCAATCATGACCTCCTTGGGGGTGGGGGAGAAGCTCTCACGTGTTTATTCTTCTCAACTGCTTCTTGAACTGTAGTACAAAACTACTTTCCAATAAGGTTTCAACTATTATGTTAGTAAAATATAAAACTAGGTATGAAACTGACATATTCCACTTCTAGTTGTGATATGATTAATATTTTTTCTTCAGAAAACACGTGTCCATTCATGTATCTTTAAGGAGGACTATTTGGAACAAAATTAGGAGTCATTATTTAAAACAAAAGTCCCTTCTAGAAGTATCCTCAGTTTAAACTCTGTTAAAATTAATTTGTATTTTCACAGCATGAATCATTCATTGGATGCAATCTTGCTCTCAAAATGATCTTCATGTAGCAGAGAAGAGCAGGAGGATTCTCGTTAATAATGCTAATATCTATTTAATAGTCATGGCTTCTTTCTCATCACCTGTCTTTTCTATAACTTTAAATTTTCTCTTTATGGCCTAGGGAGAGATGGCTTGGTGGATAAGAGTGATTAATGCTTCATCATAAGAATATGAACTTTGATTCTCAGCATACATATAAAATTATTAAGCATGGCTGTGCAGTCCTATAATCCCAGCACTGGGGAGTAGAACATAGGAGACAGCAAGATTATTTATGACTTGTAACTTCCTTCTCAACCAGCATAGCTTGAATATAATGAATGTCTGGTTTATTGAGAGACTGTCTCAAGAGAATAAGTACAGTTATAGGGCAAGACACTTAACATGTTCCTCTGATTTTTATGCATGCATATATACATGTTCACCTATAAACACAAACACAGAATTATGAGAATAATGAAGATTTTTTATATATTTATGCTCTTATTATAATGATGAATAGCAACAGTAGCATTAACCATTACTCATCTTATGTGCTACTTTTGTTTAAAATTATTGCCACTGAACAAATTAATCTACTATTTTTGAGTTCGGTACTATTCAGATTTTTAGATTATGTGTAAATTGTGGTCACATTCCTTGCCAGAAGTTCATATGGACAATATTATATATATTATTAATATATATTTTAATATCTATTAAATTTCATGAGACATGCCTTAATGGGTGGTATTTCCTATGGTACTATAGTCTTCTAATATTTCTCTAAATTGACCCATTCACTTGTTTTCCATCCTTGGAATTTCTATTCTAATTCTATGGATTGTTCTTTATTCCTTCTTCAAACTAATTTCAAAGACCTATGAACACATTGTTAGGTTTGGCACACCAAAGACTGTTTCAGGGTAGACTTTTATAGTTGAAACTTTTTTCATTGATATATTACAACGCCTCACAAATTTCTCCTTCTTCAAGAAGGGGCAACTTCTTTTAGCTTGCATGCCAGGGATACAGTCTCTAATGCAAGTTTAGGGAAGTAAGTTACAAACATTGTTACATTCTATCTGCATTTAGGAAACAAGGGTAATAATGTATTTTGGTTCTCAGCTCATAATTTACTTTTGATTTGGTCTAAGAGCTCTACCAAGGAATGGTGCCAATCATTCTGGGCATCTTTCTTCTTACCCAATATAATAAAAACTAGAATTCTTCAAGTAAATATCCAAAAATTTTTCTACTAAATGATCTTATGTTATTCCAAACTAGCAGTCAATAGTAAACATCACACAAACCACACATTACCATACTTTATTAAGGAATATTCTAATTCCTTTGAAATATATTTTTACTATTGTCAAATGAAATAAATTGTCTAGAGGATATTTCAAAAAGAATAGGATATACTTAAGGTTAAAAGAAAAACTTCAATAAAATGATAGTGGATAAAATACTACATGTGATGTGTAGTCATGCTTTTTTTTTTTGATGTTTCCATTGCTTTCCTATAAACACAAATAAAAGCTCATGTGCTCAAATTTATTTTATTTTGTTCAGAAATAAATATTTGTTAAAGTATATCAAGTGTTTTAACAGTAAACCCTAACAACTTTCTATTAAGGAAATGAAAAAGACCTGCCATAATACTAAAAAATAATCCCTAGTAAAAATTTTCAAAAATAGGCATATTAATGAAGAAGTGAGCAGAGTGTTTAAACAGCATTTGCATCGATAAAATAATAAACAAAAATTCTTATTTTTATTCTTTTCAGTATCAGGAAGATAAGGATGAAAAAAAAAAAGACATTCTGGGAGAGCAGTGATTGATTTTTCAATCACGGTTTTGCCCCAGAAGAATGTACCTTTGTCCTGGCTATTTATTTACAAATTTATGAAGGTCTATAAGTCTGAAACTACATATTGTCTTGGGGATCTTTGCCAGTTTCAGATAAACTAAGCATATAATATTTGTTCTACTTCTTGAGAATGTGTGACTGTGGCTTTATCCCACTCTCAGAATTCAGTTTGTCATTGTATTTTAGTCTCTGAATGGGCACAGGAAGGCTTTCTTGTGTCATGATTTGGAGAAAAGTCCAAGGAGGGAAATCAGTGCAAGAACCTATGCACAGCCCTGGAAAGAATCTTGCAAGTTGTTTTATATGGAAATGAAAAGTACATGAAACTATTCTGTAGTTTGTGTTTCACTCTGAACTCATCTCCCAACACATGTCAGGTACATATGGGACTTTCTAAAATGGTAGACATGGTGATGGTCTCTGCTGTTGTATTTATTCCTTGGGATTAAGAATGAGTCCACAACTCCAGAGAATCAAACAATCCTATTAAAAAATGGCGTACAGAGCTAAACAAAGTATTCTCAACTGAGGAATAGTAAGTGGCCGAGAATCACCTAAAGAAATGCTCAACATCCCTAGTCATTAGGGAAATGCAAATCAAAACAACTATGAGATTCCACCTCTCACCAGTCAGAGTGGCTAATATCAAAAACTCAGATGACAGCAGATGCTGGTGAGGATGCGGAAAGAGAACATTTCTCCAGTGTTGGTGGGGTTGTAAACTTGTACAACCACTCTGGAAATTAGTCTGTGGTTCCTCAGAAAATTGGACATAGTATTACCTGAAGACCCAGTTATTCTACTCCGTGGAATATACCCAAAAGAAGTTCTAACATCTAACAAGATACATGTTCAATCATGTTCATAGCAGCCTTATTTGTAATAGCCAGAAGCTGGAAAGAACCCAAATGTCCTTCAGTAGATTAATGGATACAGAAATTTTGGTATATTTACACAATGGAATACTACTCAGCTATAAAAACAAGTTCATGAAATTCATGGGCTTATGGATGGAACTTGAAGCTATCACCCTGAGTGAGGTAACACAGTCACAAAAGAACACACATGATATGCAGTCACTGATAATGGGATACTAGCTCCAGAATGTTTTGAATACTCAAGAAACAACTCACAGACGTTATGAAGCTCACAAAGAAGGAAGGTCAAAATGTGGATGCCTCAGTCCTTTTAAGAAAAAAAATATATAAATCATGTATTCATCATATGTTATGATTTAACACATTTTCAGCTGTAATAATATTTTATATAATAAATAAGTTAATAAAAATCTCTCCCAAAAAAGATTAACAAATTTAACAAATTCTCTTGGTACGTTTACAGTGAGAACAATGAGGAAACCTTAAAAAAATATGAGTCCACCACATCTTATGTTCTTGTACATTCTCACCATTTTTGCTGTATGATTTATGTTTGAATAGATATGTATGAGTAAATATTCTTACCATTGTCTTTGTTTTTTTCAAACTCCTGTGTTAATTAGAATGCATTTCTGGTGCATTCATCAACTAATCCTTCAGTGATTTTGAAAATTTTATTTATTTATTTATTTTATTTATTTTCACACTCCAGAATTTATTCCCCTCCTGGTACACCCTTGATTGTTCCACATCCCATAATTTCTTCCTGTCCCCCTACCTTGCCTACACTGAGATGTTGCCATACTCCCACACCCTGCCCCACCAGACCTCTTAGCTCCCTAGGGGCCTCCAGTCTCTTGAGGAATAGGTGCATCTTCTCTGACTTAACCAAGAACAAACAGTCCTCTGCTATATATGTGTTGGGGGCCTAATTTCAGTGTGCTGCATGGTTGGTGGTCCAGGGTCTGAGAGATCTTAGGGGTTGAGGTTAATTAGGACTGTTGGTCCTTTAACAGGGTCACCCAGTTTTCTTCAGCATGCCTCAGCTTTTCCCTAATTCAAACAAAGTGGTCAGCAGCCTCTGTTGATTGGTTGGATGCAAATATCTGCATCTGACTCTTTCAGCTGCTTGTTGGGTCTTTCCAAGAATTTTTCATTTAATGACTCTGCGAATTTAAGTTCTGATGTGCTCACACCAACTCTTTTAGGAAGAAGCATACTCATTGTACATTTTTTCTATCCCAGAAACAACTTATTTCTAGATATAAATTATTATTCAGTAAGAAGAAAAAGGCAATTAAATATCATTTTCAAAGATACTAAATTGAATGTTATTTTAAAAGAACTGATTTGTAATGACAATCCAGCTCTAGTTTATCACATTTTCTGTACATTTCCACTGCTAAATATTTAGAAAACATTAATTGTGCAAATAAATCTGCATTTTTAGGACAAAATAATTAAATATTCCAATCAAACAGAAGGCATTTTAATTATATTTTTAAACTTTTTTATTGAATATTTTATGAATTTACACATCAAATGTTGTCCCCTTTCTTGGTTCCCCCTTTTCCCATCCCTCTCCCTCATCTTCTATGAGGATGCTTCCCCTCCCACACACCCACTCCTATTTCAACACCCTAGCATTTCCCTACACCTGGGAAATGAGCCTTCACAAAACTAAGGGTTTCTCCTTCTATTGATGCCAGACAAGGCTATCCTCTGCTACATAAGCAGTGGATCCCTAGGTCCCCTCATGTGTACTCTTTGTTTTGTGGTTTACTCTGGGCCTCTGAGGATTATGATTGGCTGATATCTTTGTTTGTCCTGTGAAGTTGCAAACCTCTTCACCTCCTTCAATCCTTTCTCTAGCTCCTCCGCTGGGAACTCAGTTCTCAGTCTGATGGTTAGCATCAAGGATCTTAACCTTTACATTTTAATTATTTTAAAAGTATGCCTGAGAGATTACACATTCTAATTTAAATATAAGATATTGATATTTATTATTATAACAAACAACCAAATATCTCTATTCAAATATTTAGAGAAAATATAAATATCTAATACAAATTTTTATGGGCAGGTCAAACATCTAGTTATAAAATAGTTGCATAAAATTATAATATATAGAAGAAATATAAGGTATAGTTAAATATATCCAATATTTATTTTATTTTTAAATGTTATGAAAATATAAACTAAATATCTGCTACTAATTTTATTTTATTTTTAATTCTCACTTTTAGATTTTTACAGCCCAGGCAATGGTCACTCCTTCTTGTACCCCATTCCTCCTCCTGCCTACCTTCAAGAGGATGTCTCCTACTTCCTACTCATTCAGCACTAAGCCTGCAGACTACATCGGGCCTCATGTTTCTAAAGAATTAGGTGCATTTTCTCACACTGAGGTTAGACCCAGCTGTCCTCTTCTATGTACTTGTCAGGGGACCTTGGGCCAGCTCCTGCTTGCTGCCTGATTGGTGGTGGAGTGTCTAAGAGATGTCAGCGGTCCAGGCTAATTGACACTGATGGTCTTCCTATAGGGTACTTCTCCCTTTTCAGCTTCTTCAATCCTTCCCTAACTTTAACCACAATGGACCCTGACTTCAGTTCAATGGTTTATAAAATTATCATGCAATAGGAGAAATTAGATTCTACAATAGAAACAAAATTTATTTAACTAAGAATAGTAAAGTTTGTAAATAATACATCTTCTTCTACACTTTCAATACAATGTTAATATTTATGTGTTAGTACTAAAAGTAGATATTTGCTGCCAGAGATTTGTGGTAACAGTATGAATATTCTTACTTCTCTTTTATTTTATTGACAATATTTTAACGTAGACCAAGAAAAGCAAGAAATATCTTCAAATTTTAAATATTTGTAATGTTAAATATTTGTTTCCCAACAATAGCTAATTTTCATGAGCTGCCTATATGGGAGTCCCTGACTTCTTTGTTGCTGAGATAAATATAATTCTAATTAAAGTCTCCTCAGATCATATAATGGTCCAGACTCTAACTAGCAAGAAATAAGTATGTTAGATAATCAGATCTTATCAACATCATTATGTATAATTTTCAACTAGAAATTATTCTAATCCCCATACTAAAAGTAGAAAAGGAATTCTCATATCTCAGATGCTCAAATGTAATCACAGTAATTTGTAAGAAAGATAACATAATCAGCAATGAGGCTAAATTTAAATGGCTGTGAAATTTTATGATTCAATTCCATGTTCTGATAGTGTCAAGTCCAGAATTGGCTAAATAATTCTGAGCACTAAGCATCCGTGTGCTCTATTTGAAGTACGCAAAGATTTTCTCTAACTCTTTCCAAACAGTAAGAAATCAAACATTCTCCCTTCTCTGAAATTCTAGTTAATTTTTTTTTCCTTTTCATGAGTTTATAAACAGTGGCTGTCCTTAAGATGGTGACAGAATGGGACTTCTTTTGGGCAGGGGGTTTAAAATGGCGAAGAATGGATATGAAGAGACAAGCACATGAGTGAGATTAGGTTGCATGAGGTGAAATTCACAAAGAATCAATAAGAATTCTGTAAAATAAAAATAACGATTTTAAAGGTCAGGATTAAGAGAATGAGAAGAAGATAAAAAGAAATAAGACATTCCATGCAAGTAAATGTGGCATTTTCTACCGAGAGTTCCGATGCTGTTCCTTTTGCGTTTAAGTATAAATCCACTGTACTAAGACCTTCATATAATTACTTATATAGATTAACATGTTCAATTTTGTATTAAAATACTTAAAAAATATTTAAATAATGATGGTGTCCTTGACCTCAAAGAAATACAAAGTCACACTTAAAATAAAAATGCTAATGGCCTCTTAAATGCTTTTGTATACGTATTTAGCATGTCTGAAGCAATAAGAGATTAAAAAAGTGATAAATTTTTCAAAAATAATCATTATGAAAAGAATGTTTTCATATGTAAGTTAAGTGAAAGAAAATTTGTCAGCATGTTTTCATTTAAATATTTATGCTAAAAAATCAAGCAAGCTAATGAGTCAGTATTTAAAACTCCAAAGAAAACATGAATGCATCCAAGAGTTATAAAATATTTCCTTTATACCTTATTTATTTATTTATTTATTATTTTTTGACTCTAAAGACTTTATTTCCCTTGTGGTTCACCCTGCTACTGTTCCACATCTCATATATTTCCTTCCCACTCCCCACCCCAGTTCCACATCTCATATACCTCCTCCCACTCCCCACCCCTGTCTCCATGAGGATGTTCCCACTCCAACCACCCTGCAGACTCTGCCAGACTTTTACACCCCTTGGGGCCTCCAGTCTCTTGGCAGTTAAGTGCATCTACTCTGAATGACCCCAGGCCTGAGAGTCCTCCACTGTATAAGTGTTGGGGGGTGCTCATATCAGCTGAAGAATGCTGCTTGGTTGATGATCCAGTGTCTGAGTAATCTTAGGGGTCCAGGTTAGTTGAGACTGCTTGTCTGCTTTCAGAGTATCCCTCCTCCTTAGGGTCCTCCAGTTTTTTCTTAATTCAACCAGGGGGGTCAGCAGCTTCTCTTGATTGGTTGGGTGCACACATCTGTATCTGACACTTTTAGCTGCTTGGTGGGTCTTTCATACAGCAGTCACGATACTTTACTTTTTGTGTGTGCTCCATAGCTTCAGTAATGTGTCAGGCCTTGGAATTTCACTTGAGCTGGATCCCCTTTTGGGTCTCTCCCTGGACCTTCATTTTCCCAGCTTCTCCATTTTAATCCCTGAAGTTCTTTCAGCAGGAACAATTATGGGTCAGAGTTTTGATAGTGGAATAGCGACCCTATTCCTCACTTCATGTCCTGTATTTCTGTTGGATATAGGCTCTACAATATCCCACTACCCACTGTGGGGCACATTATTTAGAGTCTCCTCCCAATTTGAGCCCTAAGGGTCTTCCATCTTCCAGGTTTCTGGTGCATTCTGGAGAATCCTCCCCAATTCTTCCAAGGTTGTCTGTTTATCTCTTCCTGCTGACCCTCAGGGCATCAGTCCTTTTACTTTACCCAATATCTCATCATGTTCCCCTCTAACCTCTCCAACCAGCCAGGTTTCCTTTCCTTCCCAAGTACCTCCCTGCCTCCCACCTTCTAGTAGCTTTATACTCCCTCCCAAGTGGGATAGACTTATCCTCAATTGGTCCCTTCAGATTGTTGAACTTCTGAGTTCTATAGACTGTATCTTAGGTATTCTGTACATTTTGTGGGGAGGGGAGGGTAATAGCCTCATATTAGTAACTATTTACCGTGCATGTCCTTTTGGGTCTGAGTTACCTCACTCAGGATGCTATTTTCTATTTCTATCCATTTGCCTGAAAAAACTCAATATATCCTCATGTTTTTAATTAAATATTTTCTGTATTTACATTTCAGATGTTATCCCCTTTCCCCCAAACCCAGCTGCACTCCCCCTCCCATTGATTGCCTTCATGAAGGTGTGCCCCTCTCCTAACCACCCTCTCCCATCTCAACGCCTTAGCATTCCCCTACACTGGAAAAATGAGCCTTCACTGGACCAAAAGCCTCTCCTCCTATTATTGCCAGAGAATGCTATTCTCTGCCACATATGCACCTGGAGCCATGGGTCTCTCAGTGCCAACTAATTGGTTAGTGCTTTAGTCTCTGGAAGCTGTGGTAGGTTTTGTTAGTTGATACTTTCCTCATTCTTAATGACTGAGTAGCATTGCACTGTGTAAATGAACCATATTATCTGTATCCGTTCTTCTGTTGTGAGACACCTGGGTGTTTCCAGCTTCTGGCTATCACAAATAATGCCACTATGAACATAATAGAACATGTGCTCCTATGGCACGGTGGAATATTTTGGGGGTATATTTCTAAAAGTGTTATTGGTGGTTCTTCCACTTTTGTAAGGAACCTCCAAATTTATTTCCAGAGTGGTTGTAACAGTTTGCAATCCCAACAATGAAGGAATATTCCTCTTTATCGACATACTCACCAATATGTGTTGTCACCTGAGGTCTTCATCTTAATCATTATGATTGGTGTAATGTGGAATCTCAGGGTCAAAGTGATTTGAATTTCTCTGATCACTAAGGGCTTTGAGCATTTCTTTAGCTGCTTCTCAGTCATTCAAGATGCTTCTGATGTGAACTCATATTTAGTTCTATACCACAAATTTGATTTGGTTGTTTGGTTTTTTGGCTTTTAGCTTCTTGAGTTCTCTTTCTTTTTATTGTATATTCTCTGTATTTACATATATACAAATAATTTTATTGGATATTCTCTGTATTAACATTTAGAATGTTATCCCCTTTCCCACTATTCCCATTCTCCCTCCGCATCTACTTTTTTCCATGAAGGTGCTCCCTTTCCCAACCACCATTTCCACCTCAGTGGAGATAATGGGGATTAATAATGTTGTTCTTCCCATGGATTTGCAAACCCTTTCTGCTCCTTCAGTCCTTTCTCGAGAACTCTCATTGGGGTCCCCATGCTCAACCTTATGGTTAGCTGCAAGCATCCTTAACTGTGTCCATGTGACTCTGGGAGAACCTATGAAGAAGCATCCATATCAGGCTCCTGCCAGTAAGCACTTCGTGGCATCAACAATTGTGCCTTGTTTTGGTGGCTGCACTTGGGGTGGATCCCCAGGTGAGGCAGTTTCTGGATTTTTTCTTCAATTGATGCTTGTCTATTTATCACTGTATTTCCTCCCTATTGTTTTGTTTTGGGTAGTATTCCCTTATAGGATGTAGGGTTAGTGAATTTTTTCTCTAGTCTAAGTTGCCAAATTGTCTTATGGGCTATGTCCTTTACCTTATAAAAGTTTTCCAGGTTCATGAGGTCCCATTTATCAATTCTTAGTCTTAAAGCATGTGCCATTGGAGTGTTGCTTAATTTTTTTCCTGTGCTAATGAATGAGTTCTAGGCACTTTCCCACATTATCTTTAATTAGATTTAGTGTATCTGGTTTTATGTTCAAAGCCTTGATCCATTTAGATTTGAGCTTTGTAAAAATGACAAATACAAGTCTAATTTCATTTTTCTACATACAGACAGCCAGTTAGACCAGAACCATTTATTGAAGATGAGTTCTATTTTCCATTGTATTTTTTTGCCTTCTTTGTCAAAATCAAGTATGCATAAGTGTGTGATTTTATTTTTTGTCTTTAATTTTATCCCATTGATCAACCTGCCTGTCTTTATACCAATACCATGCAGTTTTTATCACTACCTCTCCGTAGTGACAGCTTGAGGTCAGGGATGGTCATTTCCCCAGCCATTCTTTTATTAGTAAGACTTGTTTTTACTACTCTGGGTTTTTTGCCTTTCCAGATGAATTTGAGAATTGTTTTTTACATATCTTTGAAAAATTGTATTGAGATTTTTCTGAGGGATTGAATTAAATCTGTAGACTGCCTTTGGTAGGATGTTCAGTTTTACTATGCTAATTCTTGCAATCTATGAGCATTATTTATTCTTAAGATTTAAGTTAAAATTTATTACAATACAATATTAGCCACCAGAATGTTAACAAGCCTAATAAAAATAGGGGACTTTTATACTAATATAGGACACTTATGGTGTTATAAATCATAAATAGTAATGTTGGTTAGATACAGTGGATTACATTAATGTATTTTCATATATTAAACCAACCTTTCATCACTGGGATAAAGCCTACTTGATAGTGAAGAATGATGGTTTTAATGTGTTCTTCAATCCAGTTATGAAGAATTTTATTGGGTAATTTTGCATCTATATTTATAAGTGAGGTTGGTATGCAGCTCTCTTTTTTGGTTGGGTCCTTCTGTGGTTTAGGTATCTGAGTAATTGTGGCTTCATAAAATTAATTAGATAATATATATTTCTACTTTTTCTATTTTATGGAATAGTTTGAGGAATAGTGTGTCCTTTGACAGTCAGGTAGAATTTTGAACTAAATCCATCTGGCTTTGGGTTTTTTTTTTTTTTTTTTTTTTTTTGGTTACAATGTTTTTAATGACTTCTTCTAGTTCCTTAAAGGATATGGGCCTGTTTAGATAGTTTGCTGCTCTTGATTTAACTTTGGTATATGATATCTGTCTAGTAAACTGTGTATTTCATCTAGGTTTTTTTTCCAATTTGTTGAATATAGGCTTTTGTGGTAGAATCTGATGATTCTTTGAATTTTATGTTTCTCTTTTCATTTCTGAATTTGTGAATTTGGATACTGCCTCTGGCCCTTTCCTTAGTTTGGCTTGGGTTTATCTATCTTATTAATTCTCTCAAATAACCAAAATTTGGTTTTGTTGATTCTTTGTATTATTTTCTTTGTTTCTATTTGGTTGATTTTTAGCCCTGAATTTGGCTATTTTCTGCCTCCTAATTCTCTTGGGTGAGTTTGTTTCTTTTTGTTCTAGAGCTCTCAGGTGTGCTGTTAAGTTGGTAGTGTAAGATCTCTGCATTTTCTTTACCAGGTCACTTAGTGTTATGAATTTTCCTCTTATCAATGATTTCATTTTGTCAAATACATTTGGGTATGATATATCAACATATTTAGTAAATTCCAGGAAGTCTTTCTTCTTTACTTCCTTCCTCCCTCCCTTCCTTCCTTCCTTCCTTCCTTCCTTTCCTTCCTTCCTTCCTTCTTTCTTTCTTTCTTTCTTTCTTTCTTTTTTTCTTTCTTTTATTCTTTCTTTGTCCCTTCCTTCCTTCCTTTCTTTCTCTCTTAAAAAAGTTATCTTTGAGTAGAGAGTTGTTCACTTTCCAGGTGTATGTGTGCTTTCTATGTTTTTGCTGTTATTGAAAGCCAGCCTTAAGCCACAGTGGTCTAATAGGTAGCAAGAGATTATTTCAGTCTTCTTGTATTGATTGAATACTGTTACTTACAATTACATGGTCAATGTTGAAGAAGGTACCATGAAGTGCCGAGAACAATGTGTATTCTTTTGTTTTAGGGTAAAATGTCCTGGAGATATTTCTTAAATCCATTTGCTTCATAAACTCTATTAGTTTCATTGTGTCACTGTTTACATTCTGTTTCAATGAGCTGTTTATTGGTGAGAATTGGGTCTCTAAATCTACCACTATTGTTGTATGGAGTTCAATGTGTGTTTTTAACTGTAATAACGTTTCTTTTCTGAATGTTGGTTCTCTTGAATTTGGGGAGCAGATGTTCAGAATTGAGACTTTCTCTTGGTGGAATTTTTCCCTTTGATGAATATGAAGTGTCCTTCTTCAACATACTTGATAACTTTAGGTTAAAATCTATTTTATTGGAAATTAGGATGGCAACTCTAGCTTGTTTTTTGTTGTTGTTGTTTTTTTCTTTGGTTTGGTTTTTGTTTTTGTTTGTTTTTACCATTTGCTTAGAAGACATATTTCTATCTTTTTACACTGAGGTAATGGCTGTCTTTTTTACTTAGGTTTGTTTCTTTTATGTAGCAAAATGCTGAATTTTGTCTTCATATCCAGCTTATAACTCCTTTATAGGTGAGTTGAGTCTCTGAATTTTGAGAGATATTAAAGGTAGATGACTTATGGTTCATGTCATATTTATTTTTGTAGTTGGCTTTATATGCTTCTGGTTCATGCCCCTTGGCTTTGTTGTGAGATGCTTAATATCTTGTGTTTTCTTTTGTGTAGGTACCTTACTTGTGTTGTGGTTTTCCTTCTATGATCTTCGGCTGGATCTGTAGATAGGTACTTTCAGAATGTGGGTTTATTCTTAAGTATTTTGGTTTCTCCATCTATGTTGATTGGGCCTTGCTGGGTATAGTAGCCTGAGCTGGCATTCATATTCTATTAGAATCTGCATGACCTCTTACTAGGCTCTTCTAGCTTTTATAGTCTCTCCTGAGAAGTCTGGTTAATTAGGATAGGCCTTTCTTTTTAGTATTACTTGGCCCTTTTCCCTTGCATATTTTAATATGCTTTTTTTGCTCTGTACAGTTAGTATTTTGATTATTATGTGATCAGAGGATGTTCTTTTCTGGAACCATTTGTTTGGATGCTTCTTGTTCCTTTATAGTCATTTCTTTCTTTAGGTTGTGGAAGTTTTCTTCTATGATTTTGTTGAAGATGTTTTCAGGTCCTTTGAGCTGAAAATCTTTGTTTTCTTCTATTCCAATTATTCTTATATTTGGTCTATTCATTGTGTCCTTAATTTCCTGGATGTTTTGTGTTAGGAGTTCTTTATGTTTTAATTTTTTAAATAGATTTGCCATTCACTTCTAAGGTTTCTTATACCCCTGGGATTCTCTCTTTTATATCTTTATATTTTGCTGGTGGTACTTATGCCCGTATTTTCTGACCTTTTTCCTAGGTTTTCCATTTCCACATTTTTCTCTATTTCTATTTTCTTTTATTGTTTCTACTTACAACTTTATGTCTTGGACTGTTTTATGCAATTCCTTTTCCTATTTAATTGTGTTTTCCTGTATTTCTTTAAGGGGCTTATTTATTGCATTTTTAAGGGCTTCTACCCTTTTATCTGTGGTTTTTGTTTTTGTTTTTAATTTCTTTCAGTGAGTTCTTTTTACCCTCCTTAAAGAACTCGATTATCTTCATAAAATAAGATTTTAGGTCAGATTTTTATGTGTGTTGGTGTATTCAGGGCTTGCTGTGGTGAGAAATATGGGTTTTGATGATGGCCACATATATTGCCTACTGTTACTTATGTTCTTGCATTTGACTCTCACCATCTGATTGTCCCTGTTGTTTACTTGTTTGGATGACTTTGACTGGGGTCTGCCTATTTGTCCCTGGGTTACTATAGGTCTCTGTAGACATTATTCACTGGCTGTATCTGATCTCTTGTGTGGCCTTTCAACTGGAGGGTCTTCAGAAGCGTAGATAGAGAAGCTGCTGATTTGTTGCTCTGGCTGCAGTAGATCTCCTTAGAGGGCTTCTGACTGTTGGGTCTTCAGCAGAGAAGTGAAATTGTTGTCCTGTGTGAAGATGTTCTCCGAGGAAAGGGTTTGGGGTGTGGCTATGAACTGTGGTTTCTGTTTCCCTGTTTGGAGCTGAAATCCAGAGAAGTTTTCAGTCCTTTGTGTTAGATGTCCTGTGAGGCCTTTAGGCTTGTTGTATGTTTCCCAGTTGCCCTGTGTAGAGAGGTACTACCAGGATGCCTTCAAGCTGTGGTATCCTGGTTGCAGCGGATCTCCTGGGATGTCTCCAAATGTGGTGCCAGATGCCCTGGGTGTAACAGACCTCTACGGATGTCATAGGATGTAGTAGCATATGCTCTAAGTACAGCTGACCTAACATGCCTTAAGTAAGTGCATCCTCTGAAGAGGAGACTAGCTAGCAGTCTGTCTCAGCAGAAATGATCAGGCAGAAAGACAACTTCTTTTAGCAAATGAAAACTGTTGTATTCTATATTTTTTTTCAGAAACTCTTCTTAAAAAGGCTCTTTAGTAATATGGAATAACAAAAAACCTAGAATATTGGAATTCATTCTCAACAAGAAAACATCTGTGGAAATCACCATCCCTGACATCAAGCTATATTACAAGGCAAGTGTGTTAAAACAGCATGGAACTGGTACAGAGATAGGCACGTTGATCAATGGAATAGAATATAAGATCCAGAAATGAACCCTCAAACATATGGTCACTTCATTTTTGATAAAGGATCTGTAGATATTCAATGAATAAAGGACAACCTCTTCAACAAATGGTGTTGGTTCAACTGGCAATCAGCATGGGGAAAACAAAAATAGACACTTTCTTATCTCCTTGTACAAAGCTCAAGTGCAAGTGGATCAAAGATCTCCACATTAAACCAGGTACACTACAACTATTAAAAGAGAAAGTAGGGAAAAACTGAGAAGACATAGGCACAAAGGAAAATTTCCTGAACAGAACACCAATGGCTTGTTCTCTAAAGTCAAAGATCCACAAATGGGGCTTAATGTGACTGTAAAATTTCTGTAAGGCTAAGGACACTGTCAAAGAAACAAAACAGCATCCAACAGATTGGGAAAATACCTTTACCAACCCCACATCTGATAGAGGTCTAATATCCAAGGTATACAAAGAACTCAAAAAGTTAGACACAGGAGAATAAAACAATCCTATCAAAAATGGGGTACAGAGCTAAACAAAAAGTTCTAAATTGAAGAATATTGAATGCCTGAGAAGCATCTAAGGAAGTACTTGACATCCTTAGTCATCAGGGAAATACAAATCAAGCCAACCCTGAGATTCTACTTCACACCCATCAGAATGGCTAAGATCAAAAAATCAGATGACAGAAGATGCTGGCAAGGATGCAGAGAAAGAGGAACACTCCTCCACTATTGTTGGGGTTGTAAACTGGTACAACCACTTTACAAATCAGTCTTGTGGTCCCTCAGAAAATTGGACAAAGTCCTATCTGAAGACCCAGTTATTCCACTTCTAGGCCTATACTCCAGAAATGCTCCAACATACACTTAAGACACATGTACCACAGTGTTCATAGCAGCCCTATTTATAATAGTCAGAAGGTGAAAAGAGCCCAGATGTCCTTTAGTAGATGAATGTATACAAAACTTGTGGTATATTTACACAATGGTGTACTACTCACCTATCAGAAACAATGAGTATATGAAATTCCTAAGAATATGAATGCATCTAGAGAATATCATCCTGAGTGAGGTAACCCAGTTACAAAAGAACAGACATAATATGCAGTCACTGATATTTGGATACTAACCCCAGAAAGCTCTGAACAACCCAGAAACAACTCACAGGCTATATGAATCTCAAAATAAAGAAAGGCCAAAAATAATAATAAGGCTCAGTCTTTCTTAGGAAAAAAAAATAAATGTGTAGCACCCTCTCAGAATGTGGTAACCTGGACCTTAAATCATTAATAATTCAAGAGCTAAGATAATAATAGCCTTGTGGCAGTTTTTGGTATTCAGAGATCATTGTGCTTGATATATATTCAACAAGAAATCTATTTTCATGCTATATTCTGTCCTGCATGTGCTTTATGCTATGGTAACTAGTGGGATTTGCATGCTATCATTCCTCTAAAAGAATTAACTAATGACAAAAATATTCATATAATGTTATTTCAAAATGCCTTTAAAAATCTGTATATGTATCCCTCTCTTTTTTAAAAAAATAAACCTTTAAGAAAAAAAAATGCTTATTAAATGGTCTTTGTGTTCTTTCTGCCTAACTTCAAAGGAAAAATGAAAGTATCGAATGATCACTGGTATTCTTTACATTATCTACTTTACATAAAAACAAATGAAAAACACATACAGTATTTCTCCAAAATATAAACAAATAGTTGTCTGCTATGATTTTGCATTTCTATAACTGTTACAGAATTCAAAACTTCACTCATATTTGTAACTTAGAATTCTGTTTCCATACATTTAGGTATGATTATAATATCCATGTCTAGAAAGTATACAAAATTATTTTGTGCTAAACTGTGTGTGCATAGTCAGTCATGAATAAAATGTAATTGCATATTCTATTGCAAGACACATTGATTGTTTTAAAATATAAAATAATTGGTAATTTAAAACACAAGAAGATGTCACTATCTCTCAGCTGCCTCTACAAGATTTTATGCTGAAGAAACATTCTACTCCAAAATGCCATAAGAAATATTTTGAAATAATACTTATGAAGATAGGAACATTATAGAAAATTTAGTTTTAATTTTATTCTACTTAAGGGAGAGAGAATTTTCATAAGCACAGCTATTTCCTTTAATACTGATATCACAGTCCTATTCTTATCTTCAGCAGGATATTTAAGGCTGAGAGCAATTCATTTACACTTATTGCTCAGAAAGTTTTTACCCAGCCTTAGACCACTTTGCTTCATTACATTTTCACCTTTCTATGGCTGGATGGGTTGATAGATATTGTGCAATTTTTTTTTTCATGGAATATCTTTGCTTTTACATCTATGGTAATTGACAGCTTTGATCAGCTGCTTGGGGTCACATTTGTGTTCTTTTAGGGCCTGTATGACATTTGCCAAGGATATTCTAGCATTCATATTCTTTGTTGAGATATCTGGTGTAATTCTGATAGGTCTGCCTTTATATGTTATCTGACCTTTTCTCCCATTTCAAGTTTGGTCCTATTTAGGCTAAAAGTGTTTTTGACAGTAAGATATTGCTTTCTAAAAAATGCCTTGAATATTTATATAACTTATATTAAATGCATTTGTATGTTTTCTTATGTTTGATTTGTGTTACATTAAGTCAATTCTCATGCTTAAACAAGATAATGGAACAGAGAACAGATTATTTTTGTCCTTTCCTACATATGTATGATTCTGTGAAAGAGAAACCCTTTTATGCATGATGTATAATTACATTCATGGAAGAGATTAATGGAGTAGAATTTAGGAGCCTAAATATGGGAGGTAGAATGACCTAAGCATAAAAATATTATATCCTTAAAGTTTCTTAAAATTCCAGTGTATACTAGTGATGAAAGGCTTAATGTTTCTTTTTAATCTTTTTATTCTCTGAAACACTTTGGAAAAGGATAAATTCATATCTATGTACTGTGTCTCACAGTCATCTGAACCTACAGCTGCAGAGAACGCAAGGAATGTTTCTCTCCTCTGCAGACTTTTTCAATCATGTACACATACACATATGTCTACTTAAAATACAAATTAAAATATAAATGAATATTAAATAATTTGTGATTTCTCCAGCTCCAGATTTATAATGATTTATTTTTAGTAAAAGTAAATTTTATTTCCTTGGATGAAATCACATCTCCAAGGCTTACTGATAAATAAGCTTACTCTATCTATGTTTCCCAACTCTGCCTGGCTGGATTAACTCATGTGTTCTCGTCTAAACATCTCTCAAAATTGACTTGTGCAGTCTGGCTTCTTTCTGCTTCTCATTGAATTGCTCTGATTGTTTGTTCTGGAAATGATTTCTAATCTCCTGGCCCCTTTTTATTCTTTGGTTCCAACTGGTACGACAGATCTGCATTGCACAAAATATACAAATTGAACTGAACTGAAGTAACCTGCATGAACTCACCTGATCTCCAATGCATTCAAATTAACTGCATCAAACTGCATGAAACTGATCTCAACTTAACTCAAATGCATTGCATGAATGCCACTGAAATGCCCAACTAAACTTGCCTTTCTTCTGAGTCTATCTTGTGTGTACTTATGAAAGTTGGGCATCTCCTATCTCTGAAGACTTCTGTCAAGTCTCTCTCTGATTTGTCACTTTGTCTGCCCCTCAAGTAGACATATTTGTTTGGGATTAAAACTGTGTACTACTGGCACATCTGTATTCCAAGCAGACAATGCAGTATAGTCCACATAGAGGTTTTAAATACCTTAAATGTATTTTGGTATAATTCCTTGCCAAAGCAAACATGTTGCTAGATTTAAATTTTTCCACATATTTTTCTTAACTATATATATATATATATATATATATATATATATATATATATATATATTTAAGAAAAAAACAATAGAAACAAAACTAAACAAAGTCTTTATATTTTAATATATATGTAATTAAAAATGAAAGTAAATATTAAACATCATAATATACAGAAAGTCTATTAAAACAGTTTTTGAATACGAGCTAGACTTCAGTTGTTTCCCTTCTGATATTTTTACAAGGGCAAAGAACACACAAAGCAGAGGAGCAGGAAGACACATAAATTCAGGCCACATAGTTAAACTTCCCTGAGTCCTTTTTCAGTTCCTAAGGGTATCTTTTCATTAGAGTGTAAATTGCCAAAGTATTAAATCTCTTTAGTAGAGAGTCTATCTATCTCATGTTTTTTAACATGTAATTAGCTATTTTTAGATGTAAATTAGCTATGTAGACTCATAAACTCATGTCACATAAATTGTCAGTTTATGCTTTTTAAATTTAATCTATGATGGGCTCTTTAGCTGTAGATGTAATGCATAATGATGATACTACTTTTATTGTTTCTTTCTCATCCAAACCACACACCACTCCTTTCTTTTCAAGTTCTCCTTTCTGGCATGTATTTTGCTTTATTTTATCATTTTATTTTAATTTAAAAAAAATATAGGATATAGCCACTGTTAAGCTGGCCATGGTTCAATTGATAGCTTCACAGTCAGATAGTCGCTTCTTGAGCACAGTGGGTAACAAAATACATACATAAATAAAAGCAAGAACAATAGAAACAAAACTAAACAAAGTCTTTATATTTTAATTAATATTATAAAGTGCAGAAAGTGAAATCAAGTAGTCCACCTCCCATAGATAGACAGAGCCTTTATTGTATGGACTGGGTTAATAACCAACATTCGAAACTTCTGTCCAGAAATTATTGGTATCTAAAAGAACTGAAGTAACAAAAATAGAGATGAGACTGAAGAAAAGGCAATACAATTAATGGCTTAACTTGGGATCCATCTCATGAGGGAGGACCACCAAGACCTGACACTATTACTATTCTATGATGTGCTTGATGTAGAGGAGCCTGGCATGACCCTAGCAGCAGCTGACTGAGATAGATACAGTTTCTTACATACAACCATTCGACTGAAATTGGAAAACCCTATGATTGAATTGGATAAAGGATTGAAGCTGAAGGGAGCTAAACTCCACAGGAATACCAGCACCCTCAATGATCCTAGACCTCAGGATGCTTCCAGAGATTGAGTCACCAAGATGAAGCATGCAGGGAAACTCCTGGCACATAAAGAGCAGAGGAATGCCTGGGATGTCCTCAGTGGGAGAAGATTCACTGAATTCTGGAGACATTTGAATCCCCAGGGAAGGGGGAACATGGGTAGGAGATGGCACACTCTTGAAAGCAAGGGTGGGGGGTGAATGGGATGACAAACTATGGGAAGGGAAACTGAGAGAATGACAATGACTAAAATTTAATTGAATAAAAAGAAGAGTTTCAAGCAGAAAAATATCATGACAAACCTCACCTGAAAAAAGGGGAAGAAAAGAACCTGATCACACTGGTTTTGGAAGAACATATAAGACTTTGGAACTTAACTGTGGGAGTGTTTAAACACTGAAAATAGAAGTCAATGTCCATCTTAGCAGAAGCATAGAAAACATTGCTGTTGAGAGGTGTATTGATTATGGTTGTGCAATTCAATATGTTTCTTAAGAAAACAATTATGGTATATCCATTAAGAACCGAATCCAAGAACACATCAAAACGATCGTTCATCATGACCAAGTAGGCTTCATCTCTGGGATACAGGGATGGTTTAACATAAGGAAATCCATCAACGTAATCTACCATAAAAACAAACTCAAAGACCAAAATCACATGGTCATCTCATTAGACACTGAGAAAGCATTCGACAAAATACAACACCACTTCATGTTAAAAGTCCTGGAAAGAACAGGAATCCAAGGCCCATACTTAAACATAATAAAAGCAATATACAGCAAACTAACAGCCAACATCAAACTTAATGGCGAGAAACTTGAAGCAATCCCACTAAAATCAGTAACTCGACAAGGCTGCCCTCTCTTCCCCTACCTATTCAACATAGTACTGGAAGTCCTGGCTGGAGCAATTAGACAGCAAAAGGAGATCAAAGGGATACAAATCGGAAAGAAAGAGATAAAAACATCACTCTTTGCCTATGACATTATAGTGTACTTGACTGACCCCAAAAATTCCACCAGAAAATTTCTACAGCTGATAAACAAGTTCAGCAAAGTGGCTGGATACAAAATTAACTCAAACAAATCAGTAGCCTTCCTGTACTCAAAGGACAAACATGTGGAGAAAGAAATTAGGGAAAAGGTACCCTTCACAATTTTTAAAAAAACTACGAAATACCTTGGTGTGACTCTAACTAAGCAAGTGAAGGACCTGTATGAAAAGAACTTCAAACCTCTAAAGAAAGAAATTGAGGAGGATCTCAGAAAATGGAAAGATCTCCCATGCTCATGGATTGGAAAGATCAACATCTTAAAAATGGCCATCCTACCAAAAGCAATCTACAGATTCAATACAATCCCCATAAAAATTCCAACCCAGTTCTTCATGGAATTGGAAAGATCAATGTGCAATTTCATATGGAATAACAAAAGACCTAGAATAGCGAAATCCATCCTCAACAACAAAAAAACATCTGCGGGAATCACTATCTCTGACCTCAAGCTATATTAAAAGGCAATTGTGCTGAAACCTGCATGGAACTGGTACAGAAATAGGCATGTGGATCAATGGAATAGAATAGAAGATCCAGAAATGAGCCCTCATGTATATGGTCACCTGATTTTTGCCAAAGGAGCAGTAAACATTCAATGGAAAAAGACAGCCTATTCAACAAATGGTGCTGGTGCAACTGGCCCTCAGCATGCAAAAGAATGAAAATAGACCCGTTCTTATCTCCTTGTACGAAGCTCAAGAGTAAGTGGATCAAAGATCTCCACATTAAACCAGATACACTGAAACTATTAGATGAGAAAGTGGGGAAAACCTTAGAACACATAGGTACAGGAGAAAATTTCCTGAACAAAACACGAATGGCTCAAGCTCTAAGGTCAAAGATTAATAAATGGGACTTAATGAGATTGCAAAGTTTCTGTAAGGCTAAAGACATCGTCAAGAAAACAAAATGGCAACCAACAGAATGGGAAAAGATCTTTACCAACAACACATCAGATAGAGGCCTAATATCCAAGGTGTACAAGGAACTCAAAAAGCTAGACACCAGAGAATCAAATAACCCTATTAAAAAATGGGGTACAGAGCTAAACAAAACGATTTCAGTTGAGGAACACCGAATGGCCAAGAAACATCTGAAGAAGTGCTCAACATCCTTAGCCATCAGGGAAATGCTAATCAAAACAAGCCTGAAATTTTACCTCACACCAGTCAGATTGGCCAAGATCCAAAACTCAGATGACAGCAGATGCTGGCGAGGCTGCGGAGAAAGAGGAACACTTCTCCATTGCTGGTGGGGTTGCAAGCTAATACAACCACTCTGGTAATATGTCTGGCGATACCTCAGAAAATTGGATATAGTACTACCTGAAGACCCAGCTATTCCACTTCTGGGCATATACCCCAGAGACTCTTTAATACACAACAAAGATATATGCTCCACAATGCTCATAGCGGCTCTATTTGTAATAGGCAGAAGCTGGAAGGAACCCAGATGTCCTTCAGAAGATGAATGGATATAAAATTTGTGGTACATATACACAATGGAATAGTACTCAGCCACCAGAAACAATGACTTAACCAAATTCTTAAAAAATGGCTGCATCTAGAGAATATCATCCTGAGTAAGATAACCATCTCACAAAAGAACAGACATAATATGCAGTCACTGATAGTGGGATACTAACCCCAGAGGCTTGCACTCCCCCAGAAACAACTCACAGACTGTATGAAGTCCAAGAAATTAAGAAAACAAAAAAAATACTTATATTTACAAAACAAGAAGACTTTGACTATTTCTATGTTGTGTTTTGTTTTGCATGTACTTTACACTTATTGTAACTATTAGGTTTTCAATGCATACTGTCAAGCCCGTGAAAAAAATCAAGTACTGACTAAAAAAATATATTCACATGGTTTTATGTAAAAATTATTTTAATGTCTGAAAAAACAGTACTGACAAAAATGTGTAATTTTAAGCAAAAATGTTTAAAATCTGTACATTCATCTTTGTTTTGTAAAATAAAGTCATTAAAAAAAAGAACCATTCTACTGATATTTTTGCAAAACATGGGGTGAATTTATTTCTACATTCTGAGAAATTTCCTGAGGATATATCTAAAGTACTGGTTTATTATTATTATTATTATTATTATTATTATTATTATTATTATTATTATTATTTACATAGGAGTTTAAGACATCTCTGTGATTATGCAACTTGATCATATTTAATTGCTGTTACATAGACCTCTAATTAAAAGAACAAATGGGACAGAAAAAAAACATAAAATTAAAATTTAAAATAAGAACACATGGAAAAAATGTTGTAGCTAAGGTTTGTCCTAAAGGATGTAATGAAATTATCATGAGTTCTACAGAACGGAAATATGAAGTCAAGACAGGACCCTACCTAGGCAACCTGCGAACTAATAAGTGAAAAGTTCTACAGAATCGTGTGCTGCTAAAGGAACAACAAAAGAGATATGTGGAAACTGTAATTTAAGCATTCATTCCTTTTTAGTAAGCTAGCTTGAAAATGTTCTGTCTAGTGATGGCTCTTGACTCATAAAAGCAACTGATTATTGTTGGAAACTTCTTCAAGGAACTACTAAACTCTTATCTATCTATTTGTTTATTTATTTATTTTATTTGTATACTTTTGTGTAAGTTCTTGTAAAAGCTCTTTTCATTTGTTTGTTTATGTGTTGTTCTGATCAGAGTGTAGAATTCTTTACCATAATGAATTTATGCCACTAGGATATTTGGAAAGGAGGGGAAAGGAAGGGAAGGTAAGGGAAGGGAAGGGAAGGGAAGGGAAGGGAAGGGAAGGGAAGGGAAGAGAAAAGAAGGAAAAGGAAGAGGCGTTTCTGCAAGAGTGAAAAAAATGACTAGACAATGAAAGTTAGGAACTTATATAAAGTACCATTAATCAATGAGCTATATTCCATAAGTCTATTGAGCAGGAGATCACAGATCTGACCTATTGTTGGCACTGAATTAATAAAAAAAATAAGCAGTTTTGTGTTATCCTTTACTCAAGGAAATTAAAGGTTCATATCATTTTTAAATGTAGAAAGAAAATAAAAAACTGGGTAATAGAAGAGTAGAGAGTTGTAATCTACTAATGTGATAACACTCACTGTTTATAAAAACTAAGTTAAGTAACAGAGCATTTACATTAATTTATAACTGCAGAAAGATACCATCCAGCATGTTGAGGAAGATACAGCAACAGAAAAAGGAAGCTAGGTGGGAGGAGTAGGAACATGTCTGTTCACGTTGAATTCACAATCAAGAAGCAGATGGAGAACATGGAATTTCCCATTAGAGATTTTCTAGCATTGACATCAGTAAATTATTCAAAGTTACCTCCAATAAAGGAAGACAAATTTCACAGTATTACCAGCTGAGGACCAATATTGAACACTTGCACCTGAAAGGGGTTTCACATTCAAATCAGAACCTGTACTGGTATTAAGACTGGAGTATTGTCTCACAAAGGGCTGTAGGATATAACAAAACTACTGGATGTTGTAATAAAAGTCTTGTTTGTTTTGTTTGTTTATGACAGCAGATATTATACAACTTTAGTAGTAAATCATGGTATATCAAACCTTCATGTATTTTTACCAGGTTTGTATTATTTTATTCTCTTCCACATGTGAATCAAAGGACAGTTTATAACATAGTGAGTCCAAAAGCTCACCTACAATCTTTTGAACTTAATTCAAAAATTATAAACAAAACAAAAATATTCTAGTCGCTTTAGCTTATGTTGCATCTGCCTTAAATATTCATTGTGGCTAAATACAGAGTATGATTTACATTTCATAGCTCATGGGAGCTGTACTTTTAAATGTTTTTGCATCTTCTTTTTTGTCATTTTGTCATGTGATACTTTAAAAGTGTTTAGGCTCGTTGAAGAGAATGTACAAAAATTAAATACTAAAAATATTAAGTTAAATATTTGACTATTTCCATGTTGTGTTTTGTTTTGCATGTACTTTACGCTCATTGTAACTACTAGGTTTTCAATGCATACTGTCAAGCCCTTGAAAAAATCAAGTACTGACTAAAAATTATATCCACATAGTTTTATGTAAAAATTATTTTAATATCTGAAAAAACAGTACTGATAAAAATGTATAATTTTAAGAAAAAATGTTTAAAATCTGTACATTTATCTTTGTTTTGTAAAATAAAGTCGTTTAAAAATATTTAACATATAATTATAATATGTTTCAAATCACTTTATTTCATTGTTCACTGGACAATTTTTTTGGTAATTTATAATTACCTATTTAAATTAAATGCTTTAAGTGACACTATTTTGTTTCAGTATATTTGCAAATAAAAATATCACAGAGCTAGTTTAAAGAAGCCAATCAAACACATGCCAAGACCAGTGAAGAGAACAACATCACAAGCTTTCTTAAGTAACACCTCCAAATCAGTTGATTCGTGGTAGTAAATGTCATATTTTCATTTAAAGAGATTGTCTGGCATGCATTCTACCAATGGAACTGATTTCTCAGTTCCAAAAATAAATTCTTAAATGAATTCCAAACCATGTCTAGACCCAAAGCAACATATCTGTGGACAAATGTCACTTATCAGTTTTCTGATATTTACAGAGCTGTAGCATAACTAAAATTGTATTTCATACACAGGCAAGATATATGACACATTAAACACTAAGAAATTTCTTTCATACATATTTAGTGGGGATTCCATCTACTTTTGTGCACTCATATACTATTTATCTGTAGTGAGTAGACAAAAGTGAAAAGCTTATTTTTGAGAGAAAAAGTGAAAAAAAAAATAGAAGTGATGATACAATCCATTTTCTAGGTCATTCACTTCCAGGCAAAAACACAATCTAATGAGAATAAGGACATTACATTTCTTGATGGGAAATTGTCTTCGTAAGTAGTAAAGTTTGGAGACTTCAGAACATACAGTTTTTTTCTCCCACTGACCACTGTAAGAATGAATAAACATTAATTAGAGACAAATAACAGCTCATTAATAATTTAAACCAATATTTAATTATGGAAAGTTGTAGAAAAACTATTTTACAATTGTTAAAAACATATATTGATGCACAGAGGATGTTCTCTTGCTCAAATTATGGGTTCAAAACAAAGTTCAATATTGGGCTGTACATGCCATTGTACTTTTAGAAGTTCCCAATAGCACCATGCCAGTAAATCTGAAAACATAAATAAAATAGTTGAATAAGAGAATACTTTATGGCTGGAAATAGAAATGATAGCTCAGATAAGTTCATGGATACCAGGTAGAGAAAAATTAAAGAAAAATCACATGGACAGTTACATTGGGCTGAATGAAGGAGTGAAGGAGAAGAGGGCAATAAACACAAGGAGTTTTTTTTTTTTTTTTTTTAAGTCTCATATTTCTCATTTTATTCCTCTTTGTTCTGTAGATGCAGCATTAGAGGTTCCATATACTTATCAGTGATCTGATGTTATAAAGAGATAATTTATATTCCATAATCACAAATTAAAAATCTTGGGTAAACTTGCACAACAGAAGGATCTTAGAAATACATGTTTCTGGAATATAATTCTATGTAATTTAATGTTTTAATTAAGCTTGCTTTTAACTTTTATGTGTACTTTCTTTACATCACTGTGCCTCTCCTGCATTTATCTGCTTGTCTTATTTCCTTTCTAATTCCCAGTCTCTTATTCTTTTATACATATATATATATATATATATTGAATATATGTTAATTTCATATTTTATATTTAATAAAATATAAATACACACATATAAGAAACTCATCCCTGAGGAAGAAGAATTTCTCTCTCAGCAATCCTGTTGTTCTTTATATAATGTTTTCATACATGATGTATTCTCATTTCATGTTCATGGGTTAAGTGTCAAGGGGTGGCACTATTCTCCAGGTCTCATTAGGCAACTATGCTGTTGAAATTTCTGTGGTCTAGTTTTCCTTCCATAGATAAAAGTCTCTAATCTGATGATACATTTGTGTCACTCTTATAACCTCTGGGTCCCATTTTCAGCAATGTTCCTTATGCCTAGCTATGATAATGGTAATGCATATGTGCAATTTCACCTTTCCCTTGGTTATTTTTTTGTTTTTCACCTGTTGTAGCTTTCTGAAAGAATCACGTAGGGGTACAAAAAGATATTTATTTGATCAGATGTGTTATCTAAACACATCTGAGATGTAGGTATGAAAATATATAATGCAGTTAGGAATTAAATTTGTTTAGGAAAGGGGTTTATTAATGTATGTTCTAGAACCTATAACTTGACTTTCTACAGATAGATATCTAGCTTTGCATTATCATGTATGTATCATTCCTTATTGAGACGAACATAAGTTCTGTTTGAAACATTTCAGTTAGCACCAAAGTATATGGCACTGTTCTATCTAGAGTTAGTTTGCAATTATGGTGAGCATGGCCTTTGATTTGTGGCATGTCTAGGTAGGATTATTGATTGCTTTTCACCTTTCAAAATTCATGTAGCATGTAGCAGTACAATGAAATCTCCACCTCAATAAACATCTTCTTTTTCATAGCATTTTTTTACTTCTTTAAAGTCCTGAGTCAAAACTACACAGTATCTATAGACATGTAGACTTACCTCCAAGTTCTGAGGTGCAATCGTGGACAACTACAACATATTATATTGTTTTGGTACTTGCTTGGAATCACTTGATCTACAATTAAAATAGTTGTTCCTTTAAATACTAGAATTTGTGAGATAGTCTACAGTTCTGTGGAGAGAATGTTTACCTATAGTACTTTAACTCTGCCTATCATCTATTATATATCTACTTACCTATCAATCTATCCATCCATCTTTCATCCTTCCATCAATGCACCCATCAGTTCTTCCTTCATTTCATCCTTTCTTCATTCCATCTATCCATCCATCCAACTTTCTTTCATTCCTCCCATCTTTCAATCCTTCCATCCATCCACCCTGTCATCTGTCATCTATCTATCTATCTATCTATCTATCTATCTATCTATCTATCTATCATCTATCTATCTATCTATCTATCTATCTATCTATCTATCTATCCATCTATGTATCTCATCTATTTATACAATATAAAGCTGCAATTTAGAAACAAATCTAATCATTCAAATCTATTATTTAGCTGCAACATGCTACATGCTCATCACTTTATAATACGTACTATATAACTTATAAAGAATGACATATCCTCTCTACAGGGGCACAAACTGTGATATAACTTGATACTTCTATTTTAGAAAACTTCACTTCACATTATTTTGCCATATGTTCTGTTGCAAGCTAAATGATTATTTATATTAAGTGTTTCTTTCAGTGGCAAGTATACCTTGTCAAGCCAAAGGCTCATAATGTACAAGATAACTGCAAACCTTAAGACATTTTCTTCTGTTACATCCAGCAATAGTCAAAATAACAGGTGAGCAGTAATGAAAACATGAGAAAGAGAGTTTATATGAGTAGATTGGGTAACCATATACTTAAGAAAATATACCTTGAAATGAAAGTAAGTAACTTTATAACATTCCCTCTAGAAACTATTTTCATAGATTTATATATAAACAAGTCGATGGGTTAACTCTTTTGTTGTAAATTTAATTAATTAATTGATTGATTCATTTACATCCTGACCTTCTCTCACTGAGTCCATTCCTGCATCACCCCTTTCTTTCTCCCATGAGATGGTGGGAACCTACTGGTACTACCCACACACCTCCCTGTCTATCAAGTCTCAGCCAGTTTGGTGCATGTGCTCCCAATGAGGCCAGACAGAGCAGCCACAAAGACTGAGCTGCCTGTCTTCTGCATAAGATCTGGAAGGCCTCATTCCAGCTCCTGTATGTTTGATGATTGGTGACTCAGATTTTGTGAGCTCCCATGGGTGCAGATTTGTGGACTATGTTGATCTTCCTGTGAAGGGGTAAATATTTTTTTTTAAGATGTATCTCTCATTTTTACCTGTTTTTGTTTGTGTTTGAGGGTATGTATGATGATAACATGAATACGGGTGCCTAAATTGCTTGGAGAAAGCACTGGTCTCCTGCAACTGAAGTTACAAGCAGCTTTGAACTGCTGGATGTGAACAGCCCCAGGTCTTCTGCAAATCTATCGAATGCTTTTGACAGCAAGTCTTCTCTCCAGCCCTTGGGTGTAGTTATTTTTCTTGAAGATTAGATTTCAAAGAGATAGCCTCTGGCTTCTTAAGAAGACAATTCTGTCAAGGGGCTTTAAAAATATTTCCACTTCAAAAGAGTAGAAAAGGAATTTATGGTTATTCTTGAAATTAATGCATTAATAATAGAGAACAGAATCAGGAACCAGCTATCACTCTACGTAAAATAAAGTTACTCTTAAGAACTGTGAAAATCCTCTTACTCAATTTTAACTTTTATTTTATAATGAAAGTATGATTAAATGAGAAAATAAAATGGACAAATAGAAAGTACAGAAGGAAAAGGTGTAATAAATCGTGATAGCAAAATATTTGAAATAATTCTTAGATTTTTCTTATTTTAATTGTGTAAGTTTTTTGTTATAAGTGTGGTGAAGACAGTATAATTTTCAAACTAATGTTCTGTGCCTGGTAATAGTTCAATTTGGATATCCTCTCAGTTGTAACAAAGAATTATAAGCATTAATTTTTAATAACAAGAGAAAAAATATAGGACAATTATTTCTTAAAATTGCTCAGTTATTCAAGTTACTGTATTAACTAATCACTCACAATAAGCGAGTTTTGTATTTAATAAAAGTTTCCAAGTTTTTGCTGCAAATATCACCTTTATTTTTCATCAGCTGAAGAAATGAGATGCACCTGGACCCAATCCATGCAAATACACAGCTCAATCTTGAGCCCAGATTACCATGTTGGGGTTCAGAAATAGCCACAAAGAAGATATAAACATTGATCTCAATTAATCAAGAATAGTTTATGAAATGCACACATCAAGACTGATTGTTCCAGAACATAAAAGGACTCAGGAGCCTAATTGTGCTACCAGTGTCTTCTCATGGGCTGGCTTATAAAGAATACACACAGAGAACACACACACACACATACACACAACACACACACACACACACACCACAGTGAGTTTATGTGAAGTTGGATAAAGTGTTTCCTGTTGATCAGTTTTGATTCAAGCCATTTTAGATATAACAGTTCATGTTAACCTTCAACATGATAGGACTGACATAAAGCTTTATGAAATTTCTTAAGATTAACAAACTTTATACAGAACATAAAATACTTAGCAGAGAAAGTGATCAGCATAATCCTGCTCTGAATCATTATTTTTCTGTGTCAAGTACTGACAGCAATATTGCAGCAACAATATGAACTAGTTGGGACCCATAGAACAAAATGTGTACATCTATGCTAGAGGTAGGAATCAGATCTCAAAATACCACATAATTTTATTTGTAACTATCAAATGACAAATAATACAATTACTTATATTTGTATATTGCTACCACTAAGTTTTCTCCTGGTTTCAGATGGTAAACCTAAATCTTTGGTGTCGGACTTTACAAATTCTTAACCAAAGTGATATTTAGGAATAAGTCCACTGAAGGAAGTAAAATATTTGCATGGTAAAAAATTTAAGACTATGAAAAAATAAGTTGAAGTTATCACAAGATGTAAAGTTCTCTCATATTCATGGACTGATAAAATTAATATGAGTCAAATGGATATGAAACTAAAAGCAATCTACACATCAAATCAAAATTTCAACTTAGTTCTTCACAGATTTTAACAGGAAATTTCTCAGCTACATGTGCTGGTTCAACCAAATGACCGCATGTGAATAAATCTAAAAGACTTCTTACCTTACTAAACTCACAATGGATTGAGGGCATTAACAGAAAAGCAGATACACTAAACCTAATAGAAGAGAAAGTGGAGAATAGCTTTGAAATAATTGTCACAGCAGAAGACTTTCTGAGCTGATTACTTTTATCATAGGCACTAAGAACAATAATTAATAAAATGGACCTCACGAAAGTGACAACTTCTGTATGAGGAAATACATCATCATTATTTGGACAAAGAAATGCTACAGAATGTTAAAAGTTTTTACACACTATTTATACAATAGGAGTAGTGCTAGTTAAGGTTTTGTTGTGATGAAAAAACACCAGGACTATGACAATCTTATAAAGAAAACTATTCAATTAGCTGGTTTACAGTTTAGAGGTCTTTATTATGGGGATACAAAACATGGCACCATGCAGACACACATGTACTAGAAAGTTAGCAGGGAAAGAACTAGGTGGAGCATCTGAGCCCTCAAGCCTGCCCCACAGGGACTTCTTTCAGCAAGGTTACCACTTCAAAATGGCTACACCTTCGAATAGTGTTACTTCCTATGGTGAAACATTTATATGCATGTGTATTATCAAGGACAATTCTATTAAAACTACCACATGCATCTGAATATGTATAGACAAGCATTTTATACAAAATAGCCCAATTACCAATGCACTAAATATTAAAATAGAGAATGTTCAGAAAAGGAAACATAAATGGCTTGGAAACCTGTAAAGAAATGTTTAACATCCCTACTCATCATGGAAATACAAATTGAATCTTGCTTGAGATTTCATCTCACACTAGTCAGAGTAGCTAAAATCAATAAAAATAACGTTAGTTTCTGATGTCAAGTATATGGAACAATCATAACCCTCATCTAAAGCTGCTTGGAGAATAAAATTGTATATCTACCAAGCAATTTTGTGTAGCTTTTCTCATGGAAACTGAGGATAGTTATATTTCAAAATCTAGCCCTACCACTCTTGGTACCCAAAAGGACCCAAGGTCCTATTTATAGGGACATTTGTTCAATAATATTCATAACTTTATTTTATTCACAACATTCAGAAATTGGAAAAAGCCATATGTCCAGTAACAAAGGAATTGGTAAATAAAATGTACAGTTCCACAATGGAATATTATTCATCCTTTAAAAAATGAAACCAGAAAATTTACTGATAAATGGATGGAGTTAAAAAAAAACTTGAGTGAGATAAAGTAGACTTAAAGACAAATATGTGGACTTTCATGTGGATGTTAGAGGTTAAGTTATTAATAAGCAGGTTACAATCAAAGAAGTACAACATTTAGGTACAGTAAAACTGAGCAAGTAAAAAGAGACTGTTCTCTTTAGGAAGGAAAATAGATGATATTGTTATGGATGGGGTTCTGGGAGTGGGGAATGAAGTATGAAGATCAAACAAAAAGTGGGCATAGAGAGGAGGCAAGGCACCCACAAGTGATGTGATGAATATAAATTATGCAGATTTTCATCTAACCCAAGGATATTTAGTAGTGATTATATATAAAAATTGAAGAGAATAATTTATTTTGAAAGTTGGTCAGTGGAACAGAGCAGGTGCAATGCCATGAAGAGAAACTACTAAAGAGCCAAATGCATAGGATGAGTATTATCAAAGATAGCATAGCCTTAGAGACTCACAATAATTCTCAGCAACAAACAAAAGCAATGAACACATTAGAGAACCAGCCCTCCTCTAGCAGAGCAATCCACACTTAGAGTCCATTGCAACGTTCTTTGTCCACATGGTAAGAACACAGCTGGCACTGACATTAAGATTGATTCCTACTCTGGATATGAAATTCATTTCCATTCTTGCTGTTCCTACACTAGCAACATCTGCAGATTTATGCCGTGCTTGATCTATTGGCAAGCTCTCCTGAATAAAATTTTGATCCCCAGGGCTATTTTATAGCAAAAGTCTTTCCACTCCCCTCACTATGCCTCTCCTGACCTTTAGAGTTTAAGAGTGAAATTTTATAAAAATAGCTGTAAGTGATGAGCCTTCTGAACACTGTATGGTATTGGGCACTCTTCTTTACATTTTCAAGAACAACCTAACTCAGCTCCTAAAGCCAGAAAATATACAAGGTTTACAAGCATAGGCTGTTCTTTTTATTATCTTTTCAAATAAACAATGTGTTAAGTGTATGCTTCTAACTTTAGACTTTTCCGAATTAACTTATTTTTTGGTATAAAATATAATTTTATTGAACTTGAAACTATGACTAGCTCTTTGTTAGTTTTGCTTATTTTAATCCAGTCATCCAGAAGGAAGTAAAAACAAAAATAGTTACAGCCCAGTGTTCCATAAGTAGCTGGTTCCAACTGCTATGCAAAAAGAGAAATTTAAAAAAAATAGAAATGTTGATGAATTATGAGCCAACAAGAGAAATAAATATATTCATATTTTTCATATTATTACATATTTACTTCAATACTAAGTAAAAAATAGGTGCAAAGGAAAGTGGAAAAATAGGGTGACAGGTATCAGCACTTGTCTGACTGACTTCAACAGGGCGGAATTCTAACTCATTTCAGAAATAATTATTTTAGTTTGTTTGAATCCACATCCACCACAGCTAGAAAGATGATGATGCAGTGACATAGCAGTTTGTATATACAGGAATGTAAGTTATTCAACTCTCAACTCATGAGCTTAAAATTAACTTTATACAATTCATTTATCACATTTGGATTACCTTCACACATAAGCATTCTCATCTCTTACAGTTGTAGAAAGTGCACACAAACAGTTGAAGGGATGGAATATAGGAATGGGGTAGGGAAAGAATAGATAAATAGGAGGGAGTGGGTGAAGACATCCATTCATCCACACAGACGATATGCATTTGAAGAAACTAGTTGATCTTGAATCGCTTCTAAATTGTTCTCTAGTTACTCAAAATATCAGTGTGGACATGCTCTGAGCTTGTGAAAACAAAAATTCCAGAGAAATTAAATCTAATTGAGCAGTCATTAATAAAGTGTGCTTCATAGACCACTGTTTCTTTTTCTATGTTCAGAGGACAATCTGAGGGCATGGATTAAAATATGTTTTCAGAATGTATTGATGGAGTAAACACCAGTTTCAAACATAATCATATAAGGTGAACATGAATATAGATATAATTTTCTTCCAGTTTTATCCCACCAATATTTGTGTCTCCTTAAATGTAATTTATTGAGGAATCTCAAAGGAGAATTATTATTACAAGGTCCAGCTGTATGCTGAATGAATGTTACCATTCTTTGGGAAGCAGAAGAATAGTGTAAAGGAAGGAAAGAGATTGTGAGAATTTGAGATGCAACAAGATGAAGTAATGGTGGTTAGATAGAAGGAAAGGAAAGGTGAATGAAAGGGGAAGTAATAAATGGATGAAGAATGAATGATTATGTCTGGTCAAATGAAACTTAAGCCTGTCTTTATTAAACATGTCTTTATTAAACACATAAACTCTTTAAAAAATGTTTAAAAGCAGTATGTCTTTGTTCTCTCTGAGACTGACTAAGCCATTCAGGCTAAAGAGCACAAATCTTCAACTCAGTTTTTGGAAAATATATAGAAGGCAATGGAGAGTTTGAAGTCATTAGTAGATCAAGGTTATCCTCAGGTACATAGAAAGATTGACATAAGCATTTATAACTTTCATTGCTGCAAAGAGACACCATTACCAAGGCAAGTCTAATAAAGGGTGATATTTAATTGGGAATAGCTTACTGGTTCTCAGGTTCAGTCTCTTATAATTTTGGCAGGAAGTGTTTCAGTGTCAAGGCAGGAGAAACAGCAGAGAGTTTTTCATCTTGTTCTAAAGGGCAACAGTAGAAGACTGACTTTCTCAAGAAGCTAAGAAAAGGCTCCATTCTTCAATGAGTGAAGGCAGAGCATAGAAGGAAGACTGCAAAGCCAATAACATAGTAACACATTTCCTCCAGGAAGGTCACACCTTCTAACAGTACCATTCTCTGTTGGCCAGTCATATTCAAACTATCACTTTTCATTCCTTGAGTACCCATAGACTTGTGCAAACAAATGGGGATTTATGGGGGGGGGAGGCATTTCTATCTATAGACAAATGCAAAATACATTTAGTCCATCTTCAAGAACACCTGTAGTCTACAACAGTCTCATCAATGTATAAAAGTTCAAAGTTGAAATCTTTTTTTTGAGATTCATGCACATTCTTAACTGTAGCATTCTACAAATTTAAAATAAAAATAATATAGATCACATGATTCCAACATATGGCACAGGCCATACATTACCAGGAATTACTGAAAATACCAAGAAAGATCAAAAATGAGCTGGACAAATTCTAATCTCCAAGTGTCCATGACTTATGTCAAAATACTCTTCAAATCTTCAATTTTGTTCATCTCTGTTGACTCCTGCTGTCAGACCTGGCATTCAGTAGCAAGACATTTAATTCTCTGGTCCCACTTTCTTTTTCCACCTATACTTGGCAGCTATCCCAGGACTCTGACATCACTAACATCTTGGGTGTCACCAATCCAACTTCAACATTATAGCTTCTTTCCCCAATGTCTATGATCCACACATGATATTCTGAGTTCCTCTAAAGGGCTTGGTGTCTCATTTTCAGCTTTTCCCTCTATAGTACTCTAGGCTCTGCTTGACTTTACTCCACTATTACTGCTGTTATTGGTGGTCATCGTATGTAAAAGGCATCTGCAATTTGCTTAAGTCTTTCACTGCAACTAGATTTTACCAATAGCATCTCACAGAACACCTTCATGGTAATATGCTTCCAATACCTTGCTGGATCCCTTTGGTTCTGAGCTATCAGCTACAAATAAATGAGGCTATACCTCACCAGTGGCTACTTGGGTCTCTCACAGTGCCAAGCCTCATATGCTCTCCATGAACTCATCCTGCCTTCACAATCAGTACCATCTGGGTGATTCATACATATTACCAACTTTAGCTACAGCAGGAAAAACAGTCTTGGCTGTGTCTGGAAAATGGCTTCTGTGTACTCTCAGAAAGCTCTCTTCAGAATATTTCAATTAAGTGATACTTAATCACCACTAATTTCTTATCTTTAGCTAAAGAATATCACTTTTCCCAATAGTCCTTTCTATTCTTGACTCTAAAGATAGAGCAATATCTTAGAGTCTCCCAAGATCTGCTGTTTGCTGTAGCTGGAAAATGGGTCCCTTTTCAACTTGACACAAATCATATCTTATGTACAATTGCAAATTATAACCTGTTCATAATTTGACATACATGATAAAACATTTTTTTTTAAAATGGTAAATATGCTGTAAATTTGGAACAGGTCATACTGTTTCAAAACAAAATAAAATATTGAGTGCTAAGCTTAAATTTATCTTATAGTATAAAAGAGATTCCTTATGCGTTCATTGTTGAGAAGTCTTTTCCCAAGTATATTTTACATGCATATTAGTAACATTATAAACACCAGGAAGTTTTTATGTATTTAGAAATGTGTGTGAATGTGTGTGTGAGTGTGTGTGTGTGTGTGTGTGTGTGCGTGTGTATGTGTGTTTGTAAACAGAATGCCACAGTTTGAAAGAGGTTCATGAGGACAAGATATAGAAAAGTTGATGTTCAGAGAGGGTCCTGAGGAGGAACAGGGGAATGGGTGCTGCTGAAGAGTGTCTCAGAGTTAGGAATGAATGCAAACTGATAGCTCTCTGATATGCTCAGTATAGCACTCTCTTGTAGACAAAGGCCTAGTCATTTATTTGTATAAGCTACTTCTTTAGAAGCTGTATTAACATTTACTTCATATTGCCTTTTGACCATTTTATTAATCAGCATTTTGTGACTCCAGTATCTTTACTCTTACAAATGCAAACACACACACACACACACACACACACACACACACACACAGAGAGAGAGAGAGAGAGAGAGAGAGAGAGAGAGAGAGAGAGAGAGAGAAACACACACACACACAAACATTCAAATGAACCATGTACCAATTATGCTTTTTAATTTTTTTTTTAACATACCAAGTCTTATGAGGTTTTCTGTCACAGTGCTTGCTATTTCAAAGTCTAGACATATAGGCTATTCTCATGTGGAATTTTAGCTATTCATTTTGCTAAATATTTCCTTTTTCTCTCTCTTACAAATTTACTTAAAAAAAGAGGAACAGATATAAAGATTTTTAAAGGAAATTTCACATAACAGTATATGAATATATTTTCATCAGTACTTAATTCTTTTATAGGTTTGATAGCATGCATTGAAATCCCACTAGTTACCATAAGCATAAAGTACATGCAGGGCAAAATGTAACATGGAAACAGTCAGTGTTCTTGGTGTGTATAGATTAAGCATAATGATCTTTGAATACGAAAATTGGCACAATGCTATTGTCTTAGCTCTTGCATTATTAATGATTAAAGGTCCAGGTGTACCACATTTTAAGAGAGTGCTATACATTTATCATTTTTCCTAAGAAGGACTAAGGTTTTCATTTTCTGGCCTTTGTTTTTCCTGAGCTTCCTATGGCCTGTGAGTTCTTTCTGGGATGTTCAGAGCTCTCTGTGGGTAGTATCCAATTATCAGTGACTGCATATGATGTATGTTCTTCTGTGACTGGGTTACCTCACTCAGGATGATATTCTCTATATGCATGCATTTTCTGAGGAATTTTATAGAATCATTGTTTCTAATAGCTGAGTACTCCATTGTGTAAATATACCACATTTTTTATATTCATTCATCTACTGAAGGACATCTGGGTTCTTTACAGATTCTGGCTATAATAACTAGAGCTGCAATGAACATTGTGGTGCATGTATTTTATTGTATGATGGAGCATTTCTGGGGTATGTGCCCAGAAGTAGGATAACTAGGTCTTCAGGTAAGAATATGTCCAATTTTCTGAGGAGCTGCCAGACTGATTTCCAGAGTGGTTGAACCAGTTTACAAACCCATGAGAAGTGGAGCATTGATCCTCTTTCTCAGCATCCTTACCAGCTTCTGATGCCATCTCAGTTTTTGATCTTAGCCATACTGCGTGGTGTGAGGAGGAATCTCAAGACTGGTTTGATTTGCCTTTCCCAGATGACTAAAGATGCTGAGCACTTCCTTAGATGCTTCTCAGCCATTTGATATTTCTCAATTGAGAATTTTTTGTTTAGCTCTGTACCCCATTTTTAATAGGATTGTTGAATCTCTGGCATCTAACATATTGTGTTCTTTGTATACATTGGATATTAGACCTCTATCAGATGTGGGGTTTGTAAAGATCTTTTCCCAATCAGTTGCCTGCCATTTTGTTTTTTTGACAGTGTCCTTATCCTTATAGAAACTTTGCAATCTCATTAATTCCCATTTCTTGATCTTTGACCTTAGAGCACAAGTCATTGGTGTTCTATTCAAGAAAATTTCCCCTGTGCCTATGTGTTCTAAGGTCTTCCCTACTTCTAACAATAGTTTCAGTATACCTGGTTTAATGTGGAAATATTTGATGTACTTGCACTTGAACTTTGTGCAAGGAGATAAGAAAGGGTCTATTTTTATTCTTCTGCATGCTGAGTGCCAGTTGAAGCAACACCATTTGTTGAGAGACTGTTTTTTATTTTTTCATTGAATGTTTATGGCTTCTTTGTGAAAAATCAATTGAGCATATGTGTGAGGGTTCATTTCTTGAACTTCTATTCTGTTTCATTGATCAACATGCCTATCTCTGTACCAGTACCATGCACATTTTAACACAATTGTCTTTTAATATAGCTTGAGATCAAGGATGGTGATTCTCACAGATTTTTTTTTTGTTTTTGTTGAGGATGGATTTAGATATTTTAGGTTTTTTGTTATTCCAGATAAATTTGCAAATTGTTCTTTCCAAATATATAAATAATTGGGTTGGAATTTTGATGGTGATCACATTGAATCTGTTGATTGCTTTTGGTAAGATGGCTATTTTTACAATGTTAATCCTTCCAATCCATGAGCATGTGAGATCTTTCAATCTTTTGAGATCTTCAATTTTCTTATTCAGATATTTGAAGTTTTTGTTTTTAAATTTTTTATTGGATATTTTATGTATTTATATTTTATTTTTTTTTATCTTTTTTTACCCTCTTCTCTCTTTCTCTCCTTAGAAGATGCTCCCACTTCAAACCAACCAATCCTACCTCACCACATTCACATTCCCCTACACTAGCAAAATGAGCCTTCACATGATCAAAGGCTTCTCTGCTTATTGATGGAAGACAATGCCATTCTCTGTTTTAGTTTTTAAAGAACACATACATACACACACACACACACACACACACACACACACACACACACACACACAAACACACATTGCAATGTAATATGCTCATTTTGCCACTGCAATCAGCATTAAAGTTCAGTTTCATAATTTTTAGCTGTATCAATATATTCTTTTAATTTTTGGATATATTTTTGTTCTTCTTTTTATTCCAGCAACTCTAAGGCTCATTTTTGAAAACTAGTAAGAGATCCTAGTATATGGAAAGATCTCCTATGGTCTTGGATTGGCAGGATTAACTTAGTAAAAATGGCTATCTTATCAAAATCAAGCATCAGATTCAATGAAATCCCCATCAAAATTCTAATTCAATTCTTCATAGAGTAGGAAAGAACAATTTTAAAATTCATTTAGAAAAACAACAACAAAAAAACAATGATAGCAAAAAATATTCTCAACAATAAAAGAAATTCTGGAAAAATGACCATCCTTAACCTTAAGCTGTATTACAGAACATTAATAATAAAAATTGTATGGAATTTTTCCAGAGACAGGCAGCTAGATCAAGAGAATAGAACTGAATACCCAGAAGTGAATCTACAAATCTATGATCAATTGATCTTTGACAAATGAGAGAAACCTTTCCAGTGGAAAAAAGACAGCATTTTCAACAAACAGTTTTGGCTCAACTAGAGGTCTGCACATATAAAAATGCAAATTATATTCATCTCAGCACCTCATGGCACCTTCTCAAAAACTGACCATAGCATTGGTCACAAAACAGGCTTCAGTAGATAGAAGAAGACTGAAATAATTCTATGCATCCTATCAGATCATCATGGGCTAAGAATGGTCTTCAATAAAAACAAAAACAACAAAAAGCCCACATAAGCATGAAAACTAAATAATCTTCTCCTAAATAACAGCTTGGACAAGGGATAGAGAAACAAATCAAAAACCTTTTACAATTTAAGGAAAATGAAGGGAAACATACCAAAAATTATAGGATATGATGAAAGCAGTGCTAAGAGGAAAACTCATAGCACTGAGCACCTCCAAAAAGAAAACTGGAGAGAACATACACAAACAACTTGACAGTACAACTGAATGCTCTAGAACAAAAAGAAACAGATTCACTAAAGAGAACTAGACAGCAGGAAATAATCAGACCTAGAGCTGAAATCAACCAAATAGAGACAACAAGCAGACAAAGAAAAAAATCTACAGAAAGAATCATCAAAACCAAGAGCTGGTTCTTTAAGAAAATCAACAAAATTGATAAACCCTTAGCCAAACAACCAGAGTGCACAGAGAGAAATGAAAGGGGAGATATCTTATTTGTTGCATATATTAGTTTGAGCTGATTTACAAAGCATTTCCTCTCTTGGGTGTTTTTTTTTTTTTTTTTTTTTTTTTTTTTTGCCTTGTTTGTCTCATTGGGAATGCCTGTTTTTCTACCAAGGTCAATAAAAATTTGAACCTAAACAATATAAAGTATCAAGTGATAAGAATAACAAGACTTTTGTCTACGGATAGTAAGTTGGATGCCTAGATCATTAATCTAACTCTTTTGCTTCACAAATGTTTTCAACTTAAAATAATTTGTCCAGTATTACTAAGAAGACAAACCAAGTGATTATGATTCACAGACAAAGATTAATCTTATCCATTAACTTAATTTTTAAAAAGGATATGTTTTTGGCTTTCATATTTTAGGTTCTTTATGCTAAAGTGATCCTGAGATTTTTTTTCATTTATAGAATTTTTAGTGAAAGAATATTTAGAATGTACTGAGAACAAATATCATTTCATTCTAAGTCAAACAACAACATATAACAATTTTACGTTGTTAAAAAACAAAATATTGGGTAAGTAAAAAATATATATTTTGACAGTATTTACTGCATGAACTGAAAGTGAGATATAGGCCAGTCAGCAAAGAATTCAAACAGTTGTTTGTGGAATCTAGAAGAACTGTTAGGCTCAATCATAGTAAATTAGTAGTTTTGATTACCCTGTCAATGTAGGTTAAAAACTGATAAGTAACTTGGAATACTTTTATTCAAGCAATAAGACATGGATATAGATATATTATGTTAAAAACTATCATATGAAAAAATATAAGATTAACTGACTCAAGAAAGCTCAGCAGACTCTGTTATGTCTTTTCAGAATTTTGTACATTTCATATACTTATTTATTATTTTAAGCATTCAGAATATAGCATAATTTTTAGAAGACTTAAGGTTATTTAATGCACTATAGTTCACTAAATGATACCAATCAAGAGGTTAACACAGAAGCCAGCCATGTTAAGTTGTAAGTTCAGTGGGATTGTTTGCACTTTGCAATGGGATAAAAAAATTATCTAAACCAATACAAATAGAGAAATTACTTTTTCTTTAAGCCAAGCACATTTGTTCCAACTCATCAGTGTTCCAGTTGAGTAAATTTCACAAAATATGCATCACTCAGGATTTTCAAATAGATATAATAAGATATACAGAGATATGTGCCAAAGCTGAGAAATATATTGTAAACAGGTAGTCCATAAACAGACTTTCAAGAGTAGAAATTTCCATGAGGTTAAGGTTAAAGAGGCATAGAAGTTGTTCAATAATTTATTCTGAACTTGAAAAGCTAAGTATTTGAAAACCGACGTCTGAAAATATAAACTATCTCTGTTTTTCAAGAGGGATGTAGGAAGTGTTGAATGCATGAGATAGACAACAGTAAAACCAGGATTCAAGCATTTAATTTATTCCTTTGGCATCAAATCTCTTGTTACATCTTATATATATATATATATATATATATATATATATATATATATATATATATATATATATATATATATCTACATATATATATATATATATATATATATCTGTGTGTGTATGTATGTATGTATGTATGTATGTAAATTTATGTGCTATAATAAATCATAGAAAACTTTTAATAACTTTTTATGATGAAGAATATTAATCAGAAAACCTGATCAGGGATACATTGATATGACCCGCCCAAAATTTGCAGAGCTTGCAGAGTAATAGTAGTCATGTGCCTCAAACACAGTTTGCAGAGACTGGAGGAGCAACAGTGGCCTTGTGATCCACCTATTGTTTGAAGAACCTGCATGAACAGCAATAGCCACAGCTACTCCTCATTCAACTATAACTCTTATTGGTCACATATTTATTTTTCTTAAATATGTTTTCAGAATTCTTCATTGAAGTTATTTTGTCATCTTGTTAAAAGCTCTGAGCTTTTGGCCAGTATGACTGACATATAATTTTTCAATCTATGCCTGTGATATGCATTTTTAGCCAAAAAGCAAGTATAATGCAACAGAGAGTCGAGTAATTTGTCATTGTCTTTGTCAATCCATCATACAATTTGAATTTCCTTTCCTTGTAGTTTGATTATTATTATCACTAAAAGGCATGAAAATTTTAAGAGTGGACCTTCACTCTTAATAAGCATCCCAATGCCATTTTCATCTGAGTGTCTTGAAAAAATCTGATGCTTCAGTGCCTTCTTTTTGTTACCAACTTTTGTTGCATAGACCAGTGCAGCATTAAGACCTTTGATGAAACAGATGTGCTGGGTTTTACAGCATTTAGATAGCTGAGATCATTATATATTTATTCTTTATTAGCCTTGATCAAGATACTGCTAAATGCAAAAATGAAATGAGACAGAACTGAACACAAGCTCAGTCATGGTTGGTGATGATACAGTGACTCCTGCAGTGACTAATTCAGCTAACAAGTAAGTTCCGGTGTCTGAGTTCTGCATTGACCTTATTATAATGATTTTTGCACTTTTGATAAGGGCATGAGATAATATTCTAGCACTAACTGCTCATTACCTCTCAGACTCTTATATTGAGCTTTGAAAGTGTAATATAAATGAAAACGTACTGCAGGTTTTACCATACAATATATATTTAATGTAAATATATATATATATATATATACATATATATATATATATATATATATATATATATATATATATATATATACATAATTATTTATATAGTTGTACCATGTAAAGTCATGTAACAAGTGAAATGACTATGAAAGTTACATGTTAGTGAAATCTCACCAGAAGACAAATGAGGAAAATCTATTTACATGTAAATTAATTTCTGAGCTATGCCTTTTTTACATTATGTAAAATAGAAAACTGAGACTATAGAGCTAAACTTGAAACTGTATTTATGCAGTAGTAGTGCCATGATGAAGGATGCTATCACTATGTTAAAGAAAGCTTTGCTAATGACTAAAATTTTGATTTCTTTTTTATTTTTAATCCTAATGTGTCCACTATCCATAAGAACTGCACAAACTATTTTTGGGATAGAATATTTATAATATACTAATAGTTCTAACATGTTATAAAGTTGACTCATTATTAAGGAATGTATGTTGATTAATAAAAAATCACTATATATAATATATAATAAATATCTATGTGTGTGTTTGTATGTGTGTATCTTTGTATCCAGTCTGATAGCCTATGTCTTTTTATGGGAGAATTGAGTCCATTTATGTTAACAGATATTAAGGAATAGTGGTTGCTCTTTCCTGTTATTTTTTTCTTTTAAAGGTGGAATTGTGCCTGTGTGTCTTTCTTCTTTTGGTTTTCTTGCTTAGGAGTTTCCTTGTTTTTATTAGGATGTAGTTCCCCTCCTTATATTGGGTTTTCCACCTATAATTCATTGTAGTGCTGGGTATGTGGTCAGATGTTGTGTAAATTCAGTTTTGTACTGGAATATCTTGGTCTCTCCATCTATAGTGATTGAGAGTTTTGCCTGGTATAACAGCTTGGGCTGACACTTGTGTTCTCTTGAGGTCTGCATGATTTCTGTCCATGATCTTCAACCTTTCATAGTCTCTGTTGAGAAGTTGGGTGTGATTCAGATTGGTCTGTCTTTATATGTTCCATGAACTTTTTCCTTTACTGCTTTCAGTATTATTCCTTTGCTTTGGGCACTTGGTTGTTTTCACTGTTATCTGTCTGGAGGAATTTCTTTTCTGGTCCAATCTATTTGGAGTTATGTAGGATCCTTTTATGCTCATTGTCATCTTATACTTAGGAAGTTTTCTTCTATGATTTTGTTGAAGATAATTACTGTATCTCTTAGTTGATATTCCTTGTCCTCTTCTTTTCCTATCATCCTCAGGTTTGGTCTTCTCATTGAGTCCTGAATCTCCTGGATATTTTGGGTTAGGAGGTTTTTGGCTTTTGCATCTTCTCTGACTGTTTGTCTATGTTTTTCATGTGGTCTTCTGTCCCGGAGATTCTCTCTTCCATCACTTATAATCTGTTGGAAATGCTTTCATCTGTGACTACTGATTCCTTTTTTAGGTTTTCTACCTCCAGGGTTGTCTCTTTTAGTGTTTTCTTTATTGTTTCCATTTCTATTTTTAATTCCTTCTTCAATTCCTTCATCTCTTTGGTTCTGTTTTCCTCTAGTTCTTTGATTTTTTTTTTTTTTTGAGGGTTTTTCTTTTGTCCTCTTTAAAAGCTTCTATTTCTTTATGCTTTTCCTTACGTTCTTGTTTAAAGATCTCTATCATCATCTTGAGGTATTATTTCAGGTCTGAGTCTTCTTTATCTGGAGTGTTTGGCATTCTGCTGTTTGCTGTGATGGGAGAGCTGGGTTATGGTGTTGGTAGGATTTCTTGGTTTCCATTGGGTAAGTTCTTTCACTTTCCTCTTGTCATCTTGTTGTCTGTGATTATATGTTATCTTGTTGTCAGTGCTTGGATCCAGTCTCTCCTGTGTACCTTGCCTGTGTTCCTGGATCTCCACTGTTCCAGGTGGCAGATGGCCTGAGTGTTTTGTCAGCACACAGGAGCCCTCTGGATGTAAATTGAGGCCCTATGGCAGAGTTCCTGTTCCGCTGAACCAATCGGGGTGGGGGGGAAGGGCCTGCTTTCCGCATTCTTGGCACAGTACTCTGTGCCCCAGTTAGTGTCACCAAGCCTGTGTCCCGGAATCTCCGCTCTTTCCGGTGGCATATAGCCTGAACATTTGTTCAGCATGCTCGGACCCTCTGGGTTGAAACTGTGCCCCTACAGCAGAGTTCCTGCTCCCCTGAACCAATGGGGGGGACATATTTTTCCTATGATCATCCCAGATCTCTCTGCAAACTGGATACTCACAGGTCAGTCTCACCATCCCTGTGTCCCTGGATCTCTGCTGTTCCTGGTGGCAGATGGCCTGAGCAGTTGTTCTGCACGCATGGGCCTTCTTGTTGGAAACCGAGTCCCTATGGCAGAGTTCCTGCTCCCCTGAACTAATGTGTATGGTGCTTTCTGCTTGCTCAGCCCAGCTCTCTCTTGACCCCAGGTAATCTCAGCACAATCTCACCAGTCCTGTATCACTGGATCTCTGCTGTTTCCAGTCTGGTTCCATTTTTCATGGGCCACATTTTAAAATGCTTTCAACTTCATGCCTTGATTCTCAGAAAAACACCACCTGGCTTGGCTGTAAATCCACATGTCCTTGAAAATAGAAAAGTACTTTTAAAAAGTTATAGTGAGTTACTAATCTTCTATCCATTTTCGGTGATGTCTAATTATTGGATATATCTTTAGCCGAGCTATAAGCAAAAAGCAGTACATTATAATCTCATGATATTCATCAACAGAAAGAAATTCATTCTTCTTTATAATAATATATAGCTAAATATTTTCAATATAATGAACTGCTGATTGATAAAAACTAGTGTGTTATAATCCTATTTGCCTTACTGATATTATTTATTACCACCTAAATTTTTTGTCTAAAATTAATTGTTCTAGAAAGATTTGTTAATTACTCAGCAATTGAGAGCACCACATAGTCAATGTTCAGCAGAAACTATTGAAAAGTCAAAATGTGGCCTTTTGGCAACACTAGCTATCTATAAACATATGTTTTGCATAGTGATAATCGAACAAACATGTACATACATAAAAATAAAGAAAATAATACATGCTTGCTATCTTCCTATGAAATCTAATTAAGTACCAAATGTTAAAAGCCCCTCATCATACATTATCATGGCCTATATCAATAAGTGCATTTCTGTCCTTTCATTAAAGAAGATTGTTCTTTCAGGTGAAAATAATTAATAGAGAGATCCACAACGGAAAAAACAAAGAGAGAAAGACCTTAGTCGACACAGTTCTGAGTAGAGTCTCTGTATCGCAGGCCCTCTCAAAACTACAGGATCTTTGTAGAAGTGGTGGAGGTAAGATTGTAAGAGGCAGAAATGGTGGACAGATTCAGGGAAAAATAAATGTTCAGGCAGAATTCAATGCATATATGACTTCTTAGAGACAGAATGCCCAAGACTGGCATAAGTTTAAACCAAAATAAACCCTTTACAATATGAATATAAACATAATAGGAATATAAATATGACAGAAGGAATACAGAGTATATTTCAATCTCTTTCATACTTTTGTTTTCCTTTGCCCCAACCCGGAAACCTTTGCTAGACACAATGTTAGAAGATATATTTTGCCCTACTGCAATTGAATGTGCAAGGCAGAATGAGATTCACAAAAACTCTTCCTCCCCTTCCTAAGACGGGAGAGAAGATAGGAGAGAGGAACTGGGAGAAAAGAGGGGAAAGGTAGTTACAATCTGGATCAAGGTTATTTGTAATAAATTAATACATTTATTTAAATGTGAAAACATGATTGGAATAAAATAGCCAAAGGAATATTGAAATAGCTAAATATGAATAATTACCTACAATTTGAAGAGTCTTTGATTTAGGGGTCTATGAATGGTAATGATTGGGTTAGAAAAAAATTCCTAAAGTGACAGAAAGCAGAAGGAAAGAAAGAAGCTCAGTACCTCAAGACCCTCTTAATCCTCTCATTGACTTAGTCTTAGAATTCCAACTCAATTCTTCATAGAGTTGGAAAGAGCAATTCGCAAATTCATTTGGAACAACAAAAACCTAGAATATCTAAATTCATCCTTGATAAGAAAACATGGGAATCATCATCACTGAACTCAAGCTATATTACAAGACAATTGTATTAAAAACCACATGGTACTGGAAAAGAGATAGTCAGGTTGATCAATGGAACAGAATAGAAGATTCAGAAATGAACCCTCACAATTATGGTCACTGATTTTTTACAAAGGAGCTGAAAACATACAATGGATAAAAGACAGCCTCTTCAACAAATGGTGTGGCTCAGCTGGCACTCAGCATGCAGAAGAATGAAAATAGACCCTTTCTTAACTCCTTTTACAAAGCTCAAGTACAAGTGAATCAAAGATCTCCACATTAAACCAGGTACACTGAAAATATTAGAAGAGAAATTAGGGAAAACCTTATAACACATACATACAGGGGAAAATTTCCTGAACAGAACATCAATGGCTTGTGCTCTATGACCAAGGATCTATAAATGGGACTTAATGAGATTGCAACATTTCTGTAAGGCTAAGGATACTGTCAAGAAAACAAAATAGCAGCCAAGAGATTAGAAAAATATCTTTACCAATCCTACATCTAATAGAGATTTTATCTAATACAGACAAAGCACTCAAGGAGTTAGACACCAGAAAATAAAACAATCCTATTAACAAATGGGGTACAGAGCTAAACAAAAAGCTCTCAATTTAGGAATATCAAATGGCTGAGAAGCATCTATTTAAGTGCTCAACATTCCTAGTCATCAGGGAAAAACAAATCAAAACAACACACAGATTCCACCTTATGCTAGTAAGAATGGCTAAGATCAAAAACAGAGCTGACATCACATGCTGGCAAAGATGCAGGGAAAGAGGAACACTTCTCCACTGTTGGTGGAGTTGTAAGCTGGTACAACCACTCTGGAAATCAGTCTGGCAGTTTCTCAGAAAATTAGACATAGTACTACTTGAGGACCCAGTTATTCTACTTCTGGGCATTTACCCCAGATACACTACAACATACAGTAAGGACACATGCACCACAATGATCTTAGAAGCCCTTTACATAAGATCTAGAAGCTGGAAAGGACTCAGATGTCCTTCAGTAGCTGAATGGATAAACAAATGTGGTTTATTTACACAGTGGAGTACTACTCAGGTTTTAGAAACAATGGCTTTATGAATTCCTAGAAAAATAGATGCATCTAGAGAATATCATCCTGAGTGAGGTAACCCAGTGACAGAAGAACAGACATAATGTGCAGTCACTGAAAATTGAATACTAGCCTCAAAAATCTCTGAATACCCCATAATCAACTCACAGGTCATATGAAGCTCAAGAAAAACAAAGGCCAAAGAATGAAAATCTCAGTTCGTATGAAGGAAAAAAAAAATAAGTGTAAAGCACCCTCTCAGATTGTGGTACTCCTGGACCTTAAATCATTAATAATCCAAAAGCTAAAAATATAGCATTGTGGCAATTTTTGGTATTCAAAAATTATTCTGTTTAATGTATGCAAACCAAGAGAACTCTGGCTGTTTCTATGTTATGTTCTATTCTACACATACCTTATTTTTATGGTAACTAGTAGATTTTAATGCCTAATATCAAACTTCTAAAAGAAGTAGGTACTGACAAAAATATATTAATATATTGTTATGGTAAATGCATTTAAAATCTATACATCTCTTTCTCTCTTACTAAAATAAGGTTTAAATAGAAAAAAAAATCAAAAGAAGCAAAAAAATGTAATTAAGATTAAAAATGATCACTAAATAAAAAATGAAGGAAATGGAAAGAATATAAAAAAAAGAGATAGAAATTTCCATCCTAAGTTAAGTTGTACCTGTCCATCACCTACTTTGTGAGATATTATCATATTATCAAGACCTCAGGAATTACTTGAAAACATTGCTGAATGGATGGTTGAATTATTGTTTTTGTTTGTCTTAATATATGATTCAATTTGGACAGTTATATTATTGAAATCATTTAGCACAAACACCATTGTTTCATGCCCATAAGAACTGTTTAAAAAAAAACAAAAAAAAGAGTATTTCAGGAAATTCTGTGGTAATCTAAACCCAAAGTAAACTGCACTTGAAGTAATAGAACAATAAATTGTTAACTAATGTGACATAAAAAGGGCATTTCCTTCCCATGCATTGTAGTTTTAACATCTGACTATCAATTATATGAGGTGCATTCTAGTTTTATAGAGCTTTGTTAAGTTCTAGGTTTACAAAAACTGAGGGCACTTCTTAAAGTATAGTAATATAAAAAGAATATGAGCCTCAGAAGAAATGGAAATTTTGACTGTTTTCACTCTTTGCTTTAAAATTGTATGTCCTTCTATAAGGCTCTCATTATATTTCTTTAATGACTGTTTCTGTTCTTAATTCAAAAAAAACTTGCCTCTTACATAATAGGAAAATAATACTATTTGCTGAGGCTGACATACAGCAAGGTGGGTAGCACTTTGAACATTTTGAAAGGAAGGGCAGTCACCAAGTAAAACTAAATCAGTCAAAGATAAACAATCAAAAACATTGAGAAATGGAACCTTTCTAGTCTTTCTTTTTCTTTTTTATTTTATTTTATTATATATTTAACAACTATACTTTAAAAACAAAGATAAATGTACAGATTTTAAGCATTTTTTGCATAATATTATACAATTCATTTTTTTTATTTTTTAAACGACTTTATTTTGCAAAAAAAGATAAATGTACAGATTTTAAACATTTTTTGCTTAAAATTATACATTTTTGTCAGTACTGTTTTTTCAGAAATTAAAATAAATTTTACATAAAACCATGTGAATATATTTTTTAGTCAGTACTTGATTTTTTTCAAGGGCTTGACAGTATGCATTGAAAACCTACTAGTTGCAATAAGCGTAAAGTACATGCAAAAAAAAAAAAAAATGCAACATGGAAATAGTCACAGTCTTCTTGTTTTGTGAATATATGTAAATTTTTTTTTCTTTCTTTCTTGGACTTAATACAGTCTGTGAGTTGTTTCTGGGAGAGTGCAAGACTCTGGGGTTAGCATCCCACTATCAGTGACTGCATATTATGTCTGTTCTTTTGTGACTGGGTTATCTCACTCAGGATGATCTTCTCTAGATGAAGCCATTTTCTTAAGAATTTGGTTAAGTCATTGTTTCTGGTGGCTGAGTAGTATTCCATTGTGTATATGTACCACAATTTTTGTATCTATTCGTCTTCTGAAGGACATCTGGGTTCCTTCCAGCTTCTGGCTATTATAAATAGAGCCGCTATGAACATTGTGGTGCATATATCTTTGTTGTGTATTAAAGTGTCTCTGGGGTATATGCCCAGAAGTGGAATATCTGGGACTTCAGGTAGTACTATATCCAATTTTCTAAGGTATCGCCAGACAGATTTCCAGAGTGGCTATATTAGCTTGCAACCCCACAAACAGGAGAGAAGTGTTCCTCTTTCTCTGCAGCTTCGCCAGCATCTGCTGTCATCTGAGTTTTGGATCTTGGCCAATCTGACTGGTGTGAGGTGGAATCTTAGGGTTGTTTTGATTTGCATTTCCCTGATGGCTAAGGATGTCGAGCACTTCCTCAGATGTTTCTCGGCCATTCGGTGTTCCTCAACTGAGAATGATTTGTTTAGCTCTGTACCCCATTTTTTAATAGGGTTATTTGATTCTCTGGTGTCTAGCTTTTTGAGTTCCTTGTCCACCTTGGATATTAGGCCTCTATCTGATGTGGTGTTGGTAAAGATCTTTTCCCATTCTGTTGGTTGCAGTTTTGTTTTCTTGATGATGTCCTTAGCCTTACATAAACTTTGCAATCTCATTAAGTCCCATTTGTTAATCTTTGACCTTAGAGCTTGAGCCATTGGTGTTTTGTTCAGGAAATTTTCTCCTGTGCCTATGTGTTCTAAGGTTTTCGCTACTTTCTCATCTAATAGTTTCAGTGTATCTGGTTTAATGTGGAGATCTTTAATCCACTTACACTTGAGCTTTGTACAAGGAGATAAGAACGGGTCTATTTTCATTCTTTTGCATGTTGAGTGCCAGTTGGACCAGCACCATTTGTTGAATAGGCTGTCCTTTTTCTATTGAATGTTTACTGCTCCTTTGTCAAAAATCAGGTGACCATATACATGAGGGCTCATTTCTGTATCTTCTATTCTATTCCATTGATCCACCTGCCTATTTCTGTACCAGTACCATGCAGTTTTCAGCACAATTGCCTTGTAATATAGCTTGAGGTCAGAGATAGTGATTCCCGCAGATGTTTTTTTGTTGTTGAGGATGGATTTCGCTATTCTAGGTCTTTTGTTATTCCATATGAAATTGCACATTGATCTTTCCAATTCCATGAAGAACTGGGTTGGAATTTTGATGGCGATTGCATTGAATTTGTAGATTGCTTTTGGTAGGATGGCCATTTTTAAGATGTTGATCTTTCCAATCCATGAGCATGGGAGATCTTTCCATTTTCTGAGATCCTCCTCAATTTCTTTCTTTAGAGGTTTGAAGTTCTTGTCATACAGGTCCTTCACTTCTTTAGTTAGAGTCACACCAAGGTATTTCATAGTTTTTGTAACAATTGTGAACGGTACCTTTTCCCTAATTTTTTTCCCCACATGTTTGTCCTTTGAGTATAGGAAGGCTACTGATTTGTTTGAGTTAATTTTGTATCAGGCCACTTTGCTGAACTTGTTTTTCAACTGTAGGAGTTCTCTGGTGGAAATTTTGGGGTCACTCAAGTACACTATTATGTCATCGGCAAAGAGTGATGTTTTTATCTCTTTTTTTCCGATTTGTAGCCCCTTGATCTCCTTTTGCTATCTAATTGCTCCAGCCAAGACTTCCAGTACTATGTTGAATAGGTAGGGAGAGAGTGGGTAGCCTTGTCAAGTCCCTGATTTTAGTGGGATTCCTTCAAGTTTCTCGCCATTAAGTTTGATGTTGGCTGTTGGTTTGGTGTATATTGCTTTTATTATGTTTAAATATGGGCTTTGGATTCCTGTTCTTTCCAGGAATTTTAACATGAAAGGGTGTTGGATTTTGTCGAATGCTTTCTCAGGGTCTAGTGAGATGACCATGTGATTTTGGTTTTTAAGTTTGTTTATATGGTGATTACATTGATGTATTTCCTTATGTTAAACCATCCCTGCATCCCAGGGATGAAGCCTACTTGGTCATGATGAATGATGGTTTTGATGTGTTCTTGGATTCGGTTTGCAAGTATTTTGTTGAGTATTTTTGCATCAATGTTCATAAGTGAGATTGGTCTGATGTTCTCTTTCCTCGTAGGGTATTTGTGTGGCTTAGGTACGAGGGTTATTGTAGCCTCAAAAAATGAGTTGGGTAATATTCCATCTGATTCTATGTTTTGGAATTGTTTGGCGAATATTGGTGTTATATCCCCAATAAATGTCTGATAAAATTCTGCACTGAACCTGTCTGGACCTGGGCTTTTTTTGGTTAGGAGGCTTTTGATGACTTCTTCTATTTCTTTACGTATTATAGGGTTATTTAGATGGTTTACTTGGTCCTGATTAAACTTTGGGACCTTGTATCTGTCTAGGAATTCGTCCATTTCCTCCAGATTTTCCAAATTTGTGAAGTATAAGTTTTTGTAGTAGGATCTGATGATTTCTTGAATTTCCTTAGTTTCAGTTGTTATGTCACCACTTTCCTTTCTGATTTTGTTAATTTGGATACTCTCTCTTTGCCCTTTAGTTAGTCTGGCTAGGGGTTTATCAATCTTGTTGATTTTCTCAAAGAACCAACTCTTTGTTTTGTTGATTTTTTCAATGGTTCTTCTTGTTTCTATTTGGTCTGTTTTTGCCCTAATTTTGATTATTTCTTGCCGTCTACTCTTTTTGGGTATATCTGCTTCCTTTTGTTCTAGGGCTTTTAGCTGTGCTGTCATGTTGCTGATGTGAGCTCTCTCCAGTTTCTTATTGGAAGCACTTAGAGCTATGAGTTTTCCTCTCAATACTGCTTTCATTGCATCCTATAGGTTTGGGTATGTTGTGTTATCGTTTTCGTTGAATACTAGAAAGTCCTTAATTTCTTTCTTTATTTCTTCTTTGACCCTCCTATCCTTTAACAGAGCGTTGCTTAGTTTTTATGTGTATGTGGGCATTTTGTTGTCTTTGTTGTTGTTAAAGACCAGCCGTAGATCATGGTGATCTGAGAAGATGCATGGGAGTATTTCAATCTTCTTATATCGATGAAGGCTCGTTCTGTGTCCAATTATGTGGTCAATTTTCGAGAAGGTGCCATGGGGTGGTGAGAAGAATGTGTATTCTTTTATTTTAGGAAAGTATGTTCTGTATATATTTATTAATTCTAGTTGGTTCAAAGTCTCTGCTAGTTTTGCAGTGTCCTTGTTCATTTTCTGTTTCCCTGTTCTGTCCATTGGTGAGAGTTGGGTATTAAAGTCTCCCACTATTATTGTGTGGGGTGAAATGTATTTTTTGAGCTTTAGTAGAGTTTCTTTTATGAATGTGGGTGATTTTTTATTTGGAGCATATATGTTAAGGATTGAGAGTTACTCCTGACAGATTTCCCCGGTAATGAGTAAAAAGTGTCCTTCTTTATCTTTTTTGATAACTTTTGTTTGGAAATTTACTTTATTCGATATTAGAATATCCACTCCAGCTTGCTTCTTGGAGCTGTTTGCTTGGAAATTTTTTTCCCACCCTTTTACTCTGAGATTTTGTCTGTCTCTGTCTCTGAGATGAATTTCCTGTATGCAGCAAAAGGCTGGATTTTGTTTATGTATCCAGTCTGATAGTCTATGTCTCTTTATTGGGGAGTTGAGACCATTTATGTTAATAGATATCAAGGAATAATTGTTTCTGTTTCCTGCTATTTTTGCTTTTTTGGGTTGAGTTGTGTCTGTGTTTTTTTCTTCTTTTAGTTTTCTTGTTTAGGGTTTTCTTGTTTTTATTAGGCTGTATTTTCCCTCCTTGTATTGGGTTTTCCACCTATAATTTGTTGTAGTGCTGGGTTTGCGGTCAGATATTGTGTGAATTTTGATTTGTCTTGAAATATCTTTGTCTCTCCATCGATGGTGATTGATAGTTTTGCTGGTTATAGCAGCTTGGGCTGGCACTTGTGCTCTCTTAAGGAGTGCATGATGTCTGTTCAGGCTCTTCTAGCTTTCATAGTCTCTGTTGAGAAATCGGGTGTGAGTCTGATTGGTCTGCCTTTATATGTTACCTGACCATTTTCCTTTACTGCTTTTAGTATTCTTTCTTTACTTTGGGCACTTGATGTTTTTACTATTATGTGTCGGGAGGTATTTCTTTTCTGGTCCAACCTATTTGGAGTTCTGAAGGCTTGTTTTATGCTCGTGGTCATCTCATTCTTGAAGGTAGGGAAGTTTTCTTCTATGATTTTGTTGAAGATATTTACTGTGCCTCTTAGTTGATACTCTTCTTTCTCTTCTATTCCAATTATCCTTATGTTTGGTCTCCTCATTGTGTCTTGTATTTCCTGGACATTTTGGGTTAGGAGCTTTTTGTTTTTTGCATCTTCTCTGGCTGTTTTGTCTATGTTTGCAATGTTGTCTTCTGCCCCCGAGATTCTCTTTTTGATCTCTTGTAATCTGTTGGAAATGCTTGCTTCTGTGACTCCTGATTTCTTTTTTGGAATTCTGACTCTAGGGTTATCTCTTTTAGCGTTTTCTTTATTGTGTCAATTTCTGTTTTAATTTCTCTCTTCCATTCCTTTATTTCTTTGGTTCTGTTTTTGTCTCGTTATTTGAGTTATTTGAGTGTTTTTCTTGTTTCTTCTTTAAAAGCTTCTGAATCTTTTTACTTTTCCTCCCTTTCTTGTTTAAGTAACTCTATCAGCGTCTTGAGGCATGATTTCAGGTCTGTGTCTTCTTTATCTAGAGTGTTTGGAATTCCGATGTTTGCTACTATTGGAGAGCTGGGTTCTGGTGTTGCTAGATTGTCTTGGTTTCCTTGGGATATACTCTTTCTCTTTTCTCTTGCCATTTTGTTGTCAGTGATATGTTCTTGCCTTTCCCTTGTATCTGGTCTGTGTCCCTGGTACACTTTCCGCGTGCACTCTGCAGAGATCTCTCTACTCCCCGGCAGCCCAGGTTCCGGGTGGCAGCTGGGCCAGGCTCTGCTCTGTGTCCTGAAGTCGCCTCTTGGTGGAAACAGATGTTCCTAAGATCTGTTCCTGGTCACAGATGCTCAGCCTCTCCGAGCCACCTTTCCAGCTGGCAGGTGGGCCAGGCTCAGCTCTGCATCCTGAAGTCATCTCCGGGTGGGAATAGAAGTTCCTAAGATCTGTTCCTGGTCACTGGATCAGAGAGGACATGGCAGGTCAGGGCAGGGGGTGCCCTTTCCTTGTGCACTCCGCAGAGATCCCTCTGCTCCCCAGCAGCCTAGGTATCCCACTCACCAGTTGCTCAGCCTGTACTAGCCGCCTTTCCGGCTGGCAGTTGGGCCAGGCTCTGCTCTGTGTCCTGAAGTCGTCTCCGGGTGGGAACAAAAGTTCCTAAAATCTGTTCCCGATCACTGGATCAGGGAGGACAGGTCAGGTCAGGGCAGGGGGTGCCCTTTCCCTGTGAACTCCGCAGAGATCCCTCTGCTCCCCAGCAGCCTAGGTCTCCCACTTACCAGTTGCTCAGCCTGTAAGTGCGGCCTTTCAGGCTGGCAGTTGGGCCAGGCTCTGCTCTGCATCCTGAAGTCGTCTACAGGTGGGAACAGAAGTTCCTCTATACAATTCATTTTTGTCAGTACTTTTTTTTTTTTTTAAAGGTTTGATAGTTTGATAAAGATCCCACCAATAACAATGAACATAAAGTACATGTAAAACAAGATTCAACCTGGAAATAGTCAAAGTTTTCTTGGTGTGTAAAGATTTTTTTTTTCCTATGAGCACACAGTATATGTGAAACAGGGTACATCCCGGAATTTGTCAATGTGTTATTGGTGGGTAAGGATTGAGTATGACTATTTTTTTTGTTTTGTTTTGTTTTCTTTTGTTTATTTCTTAGACTTCATACAGTCTGTGAGTTGTATCTGAAGCAGTGCGAGCATCTGGGGTTAGCATCCCACTATAAGTGGCTGTATATTATGTCTGTTCTTTTGTGACTGGGTTATTTCACTCAGGATGATATTCTATAGATGCAGCCATTTTCTTAAGAATTTGGTTAAGTCGTTGTTTCTGGTAGATGAGTAGTATTCCATTGTGTAAATGTACAACAATTTTTGTATCCATTCATCTTCTGAAGGACATCTGGGTTCTTTCCATCTTCTGGCTATAATAAATAGAGCTGATATGAACATTGTGGTGCATATATCTTTGTTGTCTATTAAAGTGTCTCTGGGGTATATGCCCAGGAGTGGAATAGATGGCTCTTCAGGTAGTACTATGTCAAATTTTCTGATGTATAACCAGACTGAATTCCAGAGTGGTTGTATTAGTTTGTAACCCCACCAAGAGTTGAGAAGTTTTCCTCTTTCTCCAAATCCTCACCAGCATCTGTTGTCATCTAAGTTTTGGATCTTGGCCAGTCTGACTGGTGTGAGGTGGAATCTCAGTGGTTTTTTGACTTGCATTTCCCTGATAGCTAAGGATGTAAAGCACTTAATCAGATATTTTTCAGCCATTCAATTTTCCTCAACTGAGAACTTTTTGTTTAGCTCTGTACCCTATTTTTAATAGGGTTATTTGATTCTCTGGTGTCTAGCTTTTTGAGTTCTTTGTATACCTTGGATATTAGGCCTCTATCTGATGTGGAGTTGGTAAAGATCTTTTCCCATTCTGTTGACTGCCTTTTTGTTTTCTTGACAATGTCCTTAGCCTTACAGAAATCATTAAGTCCCATTTGTTAAACTTTGACGTGAGAGTTTTAGCCATTGGTGTTTTGTTCAGAAAATTTTCTCTTGTGTCTACGTGTTCTAAGTTTTTCCCTACTTTCTCATCTAATTCTTTCAATGTATCTGGTTTAATGTGGAGATCTTTGATGCACTTACAGTTAAGCTTCGTACAAGGAGATAAGAAAGGGTCTATTTTCCTTCTTTTGCATGCTGAGTGCCAGTTGGAACAGCACCATTTGTTGAATAAACTGTCCTTTTTCCATTGAATGTTTACTGCTCCTTTGTCAAAATCAGGTGACCATATACATGAGGGCTCATTTCTTCATCTTCTATTCTATTCCATTGATCCACATGCCTATTTCTATACCAGTACCATGCAGTTTTCAGCACAATTGCCTTGTAATATAGCTTGAGGTCAGTGATAGTGATTCTTACAGAGGGTTTCTTATTGTTGAGGATGGATTTCGCTATTCTAGTTATTTTGGTATTCCATATAAAATTGCACATTGATCTTTCCAATTCTATGAAGAACTGGGTTGGAATTTTGATGGGGATAGCATTGAATCTGTAGATTGCTTTTGGTAGGATGGCCATTTTTAAAATGTTGATCTTTCCAATCCATGAGCAAGGGAGATATTTCCATTTTCTGAGATCCTCCTCAATTTTTTTTTTTTTTAGAGGTTTGAAGTTCTTGTCGTACATGTTCTTCACTTGCTTAGTTAGAGTCACACCAAGGTATTTCATAGTTTTTGTGACGAATGTAAAGGGTATCTTTTCCCTAATTTCTTTCTCCACAAGTTTGTCCTTTGAGTATAGGAAGACTACCAATTTATTTGAGTTAATTTTGTATCCAGCCACTTTGCTGAACTTGTTTATCAGCTGTAGGTGTTCTCTGGTGGAATTTTGGGATCACTCAAGTACACTATCATATCATCGGCAAAGAGTGATGTTTTTATCTCTTACTTTCTGAATTGTATTCCTTTGATCTCCTTTTGCTGTCTAATTGCTCCAGCCAGGACTTCCAGTACTATGTAGAATAGGTAGGGGGAAAGTGGGCAGCCTTGGCGAGTCCCTGATTTTTGTGGGATTCCTTCAAGTTTCTCGCCATTAAGTTGGATGTTGTCTGTTGGTTTGCTGTATATTGCTTTTATTATTATGTTTAAGTATGCACCTTGGATTTCTGTTCTTTCCATGACTTTTAACATTTAGGGGTGTTGAATTTTATCAAATGCTTTCTCAGGATCTAGTGAGATGACCAAGTGATTTGTTTTTTGTGTTAGTTTATATGGTGGATTAAATTGATGGAATTCCTTATATTAAACCATCCCTGCATCCCAGAGATGAAGCCTACTTGGTCATGTTGAATGATCGTTTTGATGTGTACTTGGATTCGGTTTGCAAGAATTTTGTTGAGTATTTTTGATTCGATGTTCATAAGCGAGATTGGTCTGAAGTTCTCTTTCCTTGTTCGGTCTTTGTGTGGTTTAGGAACGAGGGCTATTGTAGCCTCAAAAAATGACGTAGGTAGTATTCCATCTGATTCTAACTTTTGGAATAGTTTGGAGAGTATTGGTGTTATATCCGCAATAAACGTCTGATCAAATTCTTCATTGAACCCGTTTGGACTTGGGCTTTTTTTTGGTTGGAAGACTTTTGATGACTTCTTCTATTTCTTTAGGTGTTATAGGATTATTTAGATGGTTTACTTGGTCCTTGTTTATCTTTGGGATCTTGTATCTGTCTAGGAATTCGTTCATTTCCTCCAGATTTTAAAATTTTGTGGAGTATAATTTTCTGTAGCACGATCTGATAATTTCTTGAATTTCCTCAGTTTCAGTTGTATGTCTCCACTTCCCTTTCTGATTTTGGTAATTTGTATACTCTCTCTTTGCCCTCTAGGTTGTCTGGCTAGGGGTTTATCAATCTTGTTGATTTTCTCAAAGAATCAACTCTTGGTTTTGTTGATTTTTTTCAATGGTTCTTTTTGTTTCTATTTGGTCTGTTTCTTCCCTAATTTTGATTATTTCTTGCTGTATACTCTTCTTTGGTATATCTGCTTCCTTTTGTTCTAGGGCTTTTAGCTGTGCCGACAGGTTGCTGATGTAAGCTCTCTCCAGTTTCTTTTTGGAAGCACATAGGGCTATGAATTTTCTCTCAGTACTGCTTTCATTGCAAGCCATAGGTTTGGGTATGTTGTGTTTTGGTTTTCATTGAATTCTCGAAAATCCTTAATTTCTTTCTTTATTTCTTTTTGACCCTGCTGTAGTTTAACTGAGCGTTGTTTAGTTTCCATATGTATGTGCGTTATTGTTGTCTTTGTTGTTGTTAAATCCAGCCATAGACCATGGTGATCTTAGAGGATGCATGGGAGTATTTCAATCTTCTTATTTCAATTGAGGCTCGTTCTGTGTCCAATTATGTGGTCAATTTTTGGGAAGGTGCCATGGGGTGCTGCGAAGAAGGTGTATTCTTTTACTTTATAATGATATGTTCTGTATATATCTATTAATTCCAGTTGGTTCAAAGTCTCTGCTAGTTTTCCAGTGTCCTTGTTCAGTTTCTGTTTCCATGATCTGTCCATTGGTGAGAGTGAAGTATTAAAGTCTCCCACTATTATTGTGTAAGGTGAAATATATTTTTGAACTTTAGTAGGGTTTCTTTTATGAATGTGGGTGCTTTTTCATATGGAGCATATATGGTAGGGATTGAGAGTTCCTCCTGAGAGATTTCCCAGGTAATGAGTAAAAAGTGTCCTCCTTACCTTTTTTCATATCTTTTCGTTGGAAATTTACTTTATTCGATATTAGAATGGAAAAAGGACAGCCTATTCAACAAATGGTGCTGGTCCAACTGGCACTCCGCATGCAAAAGAATGAAAATAGACCTTTTCTTATCACCTTGTACAAAGCTCAAGTGTAAGTGGATCAAAGATCTCCACATTAAACCAGATACACTGAAAGTATTAGATGAGAAAGTAGGGAAAACCTTAGAACACATAGGCACAGGAGAAAATTTCCTGAACAAAACACCAATGGCTCAAGCTCTAAGGTCAAAGATTAACAAATGGGACTTAATGAGATTGCAAAGTTTCTGTAAGGCTAAAGATAGCGTCAAGAAAACAAAACGGAAACCAACAGAATAGGAAAAGATCTTTACCAACACCACATCAGATAGAGGCCTAATATCCAAGGTGTACAAGGAACTCAAATAGCTAGACACCAGGGAATCAAATAACCCTATTAAAAATAGGGTACAGAGCTAAACAAAACGTTTTCAGTTGAGGAACACCAAATGGCCGAGAAACATCTGAGCAAGTGCTTGACATCCTTAGCCATCAGGGAAATGCAAATCAAAACAACCCTGAGATTCCACCTCACACCAGTCAGATTGGCCAAGATCCAAAACTCAGATGACAGCAGATGCTGGCAAGGCTGTGGAGAAAGAGGAACACTTCTCCACTGTTGGTGGGGTTGCAAGCTAATACAACCAGTCTGGAAATCTGTCTGGTGATACCTCAGAAAATTGGATATTGTACAACCTGAAGACCCAGCTATTCCACTTCTGGGCATATACCCCAGAGACACTTTAATACACAACAAAAATATATGCACCACAATGTTCATAGCGGCTCTATTTATAATAGCTAGAAGCTGGAAGGAACCCAGATGTCCTTCAGAAGATGATTGGATACAAAAATTGTGGTACATATACACAATGGAATACTACTCAGCCACCAGATACAATGACTTAACCAAATTCTTAAGAAAATGGCTGCATCTAGAGAATATCATCTTGAGTGAGATAACCCAGTCACAAAAGAACAGACATAATATGGAGTCACTGATATTGGTATGCTAACCCCAGAGGCTTGCAATTCCCCAGAATCAACTCACAGACTGTATGAAGTCCAAGAAATAAAGAAAACAAAAAAAAAATATGCATATATTTACAAAACAAGAAGACTTTGACCATTTCCATGTTGCGTTTTGTTTTGCATGTACTTTACGCTTATTGTAACTATTAGGTTCTCAATGCATACTGTCAAGCCCTTGAAAAAAATCAAGTACTTACTAAAAAAATATATATTCACATGGTTTTATGTAAAAATTATTTTAATGTCTGAAAAAACATTACTAACTAAAATGTATAATTTTAAGCAAAAAATATTTAAAATCTGTATATTTATCTTTGTTTTGTAAAATAAAGTCGTTTAAAAAAAAAAAAAAAAGAATAACCACTCCAGCTTGCTTCTTGGGTCTGTTTGCTTGGAAGATTTTTCCCCACCCTTTTATTCTGAGATAATGTCTGTCTTTGTCTCTGAGATGCGTTTCCTGTATGCAGCAAACGGCTGGATTTTGTTTATGTATCCATTCTTATAGCCTATGTCTCTTTATTGGGGAGTTGAGTCCATTTATGTTAATAGATATTAAGGAATAGTTGTTTCTATTTCCTGGTATTATTAATAGGATGTATTTTCCCTCATTGTATTGGGTTTCCCACCTATAATTCATTGTAGTGCTGGGTTTGTGGTCAGATATTGTGTAAATTTTGATTTGTCTTCAAATATCTTCATCTCTCCATCTATGGTGATTTATAGATTTGCTGTGTATAACAGCTTGGGCTTGCACTTGTTCTCTCTTAGGGTGTGGATGATGTCTGTCCAGGCTCTTCTAGCTTTCATAATCTCTGTTGAGAAATCAGGTGTGATTCTGATTGGTCTGCCTTTATATGTTACCTGACATTTTTCTCTTACTGCTTTTAGTATTCTTTCTATGCTTTGGCCATTTGGTGTTTTGACTATTATGTGTCGGGAGGTATTTCTTTTCTGTTCCAACTTATTTGGAGATCAGAAGGTTTTTTTTTTTTTGCCCGTGGTCATCTTATTCTTGAGGGTAGGGCAGTTTTCTTCTACAATTTTGTTGAAGATATTTACTGTGCCTCTTAGTTGATACTCTTCTCCTTCTTCTATTACTATTATGCTTAAGTGTGTTCTTCTCATTGTGTCCTGGATTTCCTGGACATTTTGGGTTAGGACCTTTTTGTTTTTTGCATCTTCTCTTGCTGTTTTGTCTATGTTTACAATGTTGTCTCTGCCCGCGAGATTCTCTCTTCCATCTCTTGTAATCTATTGGAAATGCTTGCTTCTGTGACTCCTGACTTCTTTTTTAGGTGATCTACCTCTAGGGTTATCTCTTTTAGTGTTTTCTTTATCGTGTCAATTTCCGCTTTATATTCACTCTTCCATTCCTTCATCTCTTTGGTTCTGTTTTTCTCTAGTTCTTTGAGTTCTTTGAGTGTTTTTCTTGTTTCCTCTTTAAAAGCTTCTGAATCTTTTTTTGCTTTTCCTCCCGTTCTTGTTTAAGTATCTCTATCAGCATCTTGAGGTATGATTTCATGTCTGTGTCTTCTTTTTCTGAAGTGTTTGGCATTCCAATATTTGCTGTTATGGGAGAGCTGGGTTCTTGCGTTCTCAAGTTTTCTTGGTTTCCTTGGGATATACTCTTCTGATTTCCTCTTGCCATCTTGTTGTCAGTGATATGTTCTTGCCTTTCCCTTGGATCTGGTCTGTGTCCCTGAATCTCCACTGGTTTAGGTGGCAGATGGGCCAAGCCCTTTTCTGAGCCCCATATTTGCCGGGTGGGAACAGAAGTTTCAATGTTGTTTTCCTGGTCTCTGGATCGGGCAGGTTGGTTGCGTGCTATCCATGCGCACTCTGCAGAGAACTCTCTACTCCCTGGCTGCCCAGATCTTCTACTCACCAGTTTTTAAAACTTTAGGAACTGCTGGTCCGGGTGGCAGATGGGCCAAGCTCTGTTCTGTGCCCTGAAGTCTACCTTTCTAGTCTTTATTCACAATTTCTTAATAAAATCCAAATTGACTTTTTTGTTCTAATTATTTTGTCATTGAGCAATATTTTATTTTGTCTCTAGCCACAGTGTACTTGTTAAGTTGAGTTTCATTGCTCCACCATATACTTGCATCTCTTATATTTTTCTGGAAATACATATTAGCTTTGACTAAGTTAGAAAGCTAAATTTTCTGTGAGAGTAGTATTTACAATGGAGATGAAATGTGTTTATTCCCCTAGAAAAATGCATGTCTGTCCTATAATGTATAAGAGAGATTTCATGTTTTATTATATTTTGCTATTATGTAAATAAAAATATCCTTGTTTTATACTATTTATTTTTAAAATCATATATATGTATATATATATATATATATATATATATATATATATATATATATATAGGTGTGTGTGTGTGTGTGTGTGTGTGTGTGTGTGTATTGACATATACTGTACACACATATAGAATGATTAAGTTCAGGAATATAGCCGAATGATGAGCTCTGACCATTATTCTACCATATGCTTTATAGATCTCAACATTAAACATTGCTTTCAGAAGCAACATAGGCCACAGTTTTTTGTTTTGTTTTGTTTTGTTTTTTTTTTTTTGTTTGTTGTTGTTTTTTTTTCCAGGAGGACTAACCTAGAAAATGAAATACTCTTCATCTTGAAAATCCTGGATACTTGTGCTCCAAGCCAGACCCAACCCAGTTTCTGCAGGTTGTTCTAACTCCTGTATGCAGGAGTGAGTCCATATTCCATCTCCAGTGACTATCCCAGGAAAGAATGCATATAACTCTCAGTGCACAAATGGTGGTGCTGCCTGGGAACAGACACTTACTGTCTGAGGTCAGAGCCTTCCCAGTTTCATCAGGACTGGGCATTGCCATCAGAATTCAGAGCCTACACAGAATGTAGAACACCCAGAAATGATCCCCTCTGGAGACAGATCCACCAGAGAGAAAATCTCCAGTAAGAGATATATAGATTGTCCTGAAGCTGTTTGTATCTTAATGTTAATTCTGCTCCCCCAAGAAGGGCTGGCTAGTCACATGACTCCAACTGAACCTTCCCATTTTAATTAGTAAGATAAAGAAAAGCCAGTGACTGGTTGGGATGAGGAAAGTAGAGAGGCCTAAGAAGTATAAGAGGTCAGAGGGCAATGAGGATCCCAAGGACCAGCTAGTACCAGATGATATTGATTGGCATTAAATAGCTACAAACATTAAGGGGTTTATAGGTCTAATATCTCATATAGAAGGGCAGTTTGTATCTTTGTCTATTTGATAAAATCTTGTGTAGAGGGCTTGTAGATTGAGAGTTAGATATATAAACCTGTATGAAAACCTATCAGGCTGTAGAGTTGTATTTGTTGGGTTTTAGGGTACAGGAACACACTGGGACAAAGGCAGAGAACAGGCAGTAGAAAACCACTAGGGAAGGGGGTTGTGCAAACAGAAAGAGATCCAGGTGGCGATTTGGACTGTGTGTGTAAGGTTCTGTATTAGGTTCAGGCCTGAGGAGTGAGACTTCTGGGCTGATAAAGACATAACCCATATTTATTTATTTATTTTTTAATATTTACAGAAACATGTAACCTGATCACCTAACATTACCAATAACATGTTGGCAAGAGGTAAGCACAAGAATCTAAGATACAGAAACCAAGACAACCTGGCAATATCAACACTCAGTTCTCCCAACATTGGAAATAGTGGATATCTCAATTAGACAGACAAACAAGATTTAGACTTAAATTTTAGACTTCATGATGATAATAAAGACCCTTGAGAAGCAGATAAATTACACACTTAAAGTTCAGGAAAGCCAGGAGAACACACACAAACAAGTTAAAGCCCTAAAAGAGAAAACACACACACACACACACACCACACAAACACAAAAAACACTTCAAGAGCTAAAAGAAATCACAAACAAACAGGTGAAAGACTTTAAAACAGAAATAGAAAACAATGAAGAAATTACAAAAGGAGACAATCCTGACATTGGGAAACTTAGATAAAACATTGGGAGTCATAGAAGCAAGCATCATCAACAAATTGCAAGAGATGGAAGAGAAAATCAGAGGAGCAGCAGATACCATAGAAAACATCGAGAATAGTCAAAAAAAGTGCAAGAATCAAAAATTTTCTAACACAAATCATCCAGGAAAGCCAGGACACAATGAGAAGACCAAACCTAAGGATAATAGGTGTAGAAGAGAGTAAAGACTCCCAACTAAAATGGCAAGTAAATATCTTCAACAAAAGTATAGAAGAAAAATTCTTTAACCTAAAGGTAGTGATGAATATGAACATACAAGAAGCCTAGAGGACACCAAATGGATTAAAAAAGACAAGAAAATTTTCCTGACACATAACAAGGAAAACACATATGTTGAAACCAAAAAAAGAATTCTAAAAACAGTAAGGGAACAAAGACATATAACAAATCCAGGCATACTGATCAGAATTGCACCAGACTTTTCAACAGAAACTATGAAGCTAAAGATCCTGGACTAACATCATACAGACACTAACAGAACACAAATGCCAGCCCAGTTTACTGTATCCAGCAAAACTCTCAATTGCCATAGATGGAGAAACCAAGGTATTCCAGGACAAAAGCAAATTTACACAATATCTGTCCACAAATCCAGCCTTACAAAGGAAAATAGGTGGAAAACTCCACTACAAAGAGGGAAACTTCACCATAGAAAAAGCAAATAATTAATCTTCTTACAGCAAAGCCCAAACAAGAAAAGCAAACAAACTTAATTCTATCTCTAACAACTTAAATAGCAGGAAACAACAATAACTATTCCTTAATATCTTGTAACATCAGTGGACTCAATTACCCAATAAAAGGACAGACTATCAGATGAAATATGTAAACAGCATACAGTCTTTTGCTGAATGCAGGAAGCTTATCTCAGCAACATAGACAGGTACTACCTCAGAGTAAAAGGTGGAGTAAACACTTTCCAAGCAAATGGACCTAAGAAACATGCTGGATTAGCCATTCTAATATCGAATAAAATTGATCTATCAATGAAAAGTCATGAAAAAAGATAAGGAATAACACTTTTTACTCATCAAAAGAAAAACCTATCAAGATGAACTCTCAATCATGAACATCTTTGCTCTAAATATGAGGGCACCCACATTCATAAAAGAAATTATACTAAAGCTCAAAGTATATATTGTGTCACACACAATTATAGTGGGGGACTTCAACAACCCACTTTCATCAATGAAGAGATCATGGAAGCAGAAACTGAACAGAGACACTCTGAAACTAACAGAAGTTATGAACCAAATGGGTTTAATAGACATCTATTACATAATTTATCCTAAAAAAAAAAAGAATATACCTTCTTCTCAGCACCTCATGGCACCTTCTTTACAGTTGACCATATATAATGGTCACAAAACAAACCTCAACAGTTAAAATCATATCAAAATAATCCCATGCACCCTATTATCTAACCATAGACTAAGGCTTGTCTTCAATAACAAAAACAACAAGAATCCCACATAGACATAGAAGTTAAACTGTGCTCTTCTCAGTGATAGCTTGGTCAAGAAAGAAATAAGAAAGAAATCAAAGACTATATAATTCAACAAAACTAATGATATAACATACCAAAAGTCATGGAAGGCAATGAAAATAGGGCTAAGAAATTTCATAGCTCTGAGTGCCTTCAAAAAGTAACTGAAGAGAGCATACACTAACAGCTTGACAGCACAACTGAAAGCTCTAGAACAAAAAGAAACAGATACACCCAAGAGGATTAGACTTCAGAATATAATCAAATCCAGAGCTGAAATCAACCAAAGAAAAACAAAAAGAACTAAACAAGGAATCAACAAAATCAAGAGCTGGTTTATTGTCAAAATCAACAAGATTAATAAACCCTTAGCTCCAGGTACATATGCAGCAAAGGACAGAATTTTCTGACATCAATGGCAGGAGAGACCTTCGGTCTAGAAAAGACTTGTTTTGGGAAACACCAAGATGTTGAGCTGGTTGACCATGGTTGGGAAAGTAAGCAACTTCAGAGAGGCAATGGAGGAATGTGACAGTGGAAAGAGATAACATCCAAAATGCAAATGCAGAAAATATCCAATAAAAAAAAAGAAAGAAAGAAAATGTTAACTTTGCTCATAGTCAATTTGATCCTGGTTCTGGGCAACATGTTCAGGGGCAGAGTCTGAGTATTAAATCTACCTTAAGGTTTTTGCTTTCTGACACTCCATCAATACTGACCCACCACATCCTGCTGTTGCAAGTTATATTATAATTCATCTATGATTTGACTAAACCATCTCCTTTCCAGGTTTCATCAGCTTATAGATGAGGTAGATGTTGGACTGGACTGATTTCAATTGCTGGATTTGGGTCCAGAGAATAGCTGAAATGGTAAATTGGTATATAAGGTCCTCAAAAATAACCCTTTAATAAATTCTATAAAAATATCAGCTTTGAAGATTGCATCACTAAATATTTAGCCTTCAGAGTTTTGCATATATAATTTTTTGCCCAGAAAACTTAAAGATTAACCAATTTCCTATAATGAAACAAAGAAAAATATGACAATAATATAATGTTTTGTGTACCTACATCCGCAGTTATTTGTGGTGGTATTAATATCCTTAGACCAGAGAGTTGGGATCGGGGATTACAGTCAAATGACTGAATGAATCTCAGAAGACATTTCAAACTTCTAATTTTTAACAAGATTGAAACTGTTATAGATCATGGAACTTTTGAAGTTTGACTAAATGTATTTTGCATTATTATATGTCTAGGTACGGCCCCCATAGACTCATGTGCTTAAAAACGATTATGGCTCCAGTGAATGGAATGGGGTAGTTTAAATATGCTTGGCCCAGGAAGTTTCATTATTAGGAGGTATGGCTTTATTGGAGTAAGTGTGGCCTTGTTGAAAGAAGTATGTCACTTTGACTGTGGGCTATGAGCTTTCTGGAAGACAGACTTCTTTTAGCTACTTTCTGATCCACATATTGAACTCTTGCCTCCTCCAGTAACATGGTTGCCTAGATGTTACCATGTTTCCCATCTTGAAAATAATGGACTGACACTCTGAACCTATACAATTTCAGGGACAGCATATCTAACTATAGCCTTAACAAAAGTAAGAGGAAAAAATAAAAGAATCAAAATTCTAGCAGATTATAGAATGGATAATCTATACCAAGGCCAAACCATAGCGACTCAAGATCAATGAGTATTGAATGCCTGTAACTAAAGCAAACATGGACTTCAGGAGCTTGAGTTTTACCTTAGTTCGTTAAAGATATGTTATGAGACTATTTTAATACTCTACTTGAACATTGGGTCATTAAATATTATCAATTATTAAAACTTAATCATGAATGCTTGCTCTTTTGAGAGAAAATTAAGTAAACAATTAAAAGTGAAACTACACAAACAGTCTAGAAAATGTTTAGATAGCAAAGATAAACCAACTGCTATTTTTCCTTTGCTATAACACAGCTGGCACAACTTCCATGTTTAATCAAAGTGTGACTATGGGGTCATCTTATGGGAAACAAATACCTTTCAAACATTTATTCTCTATAAGTGAATTCTCACCTCAGTTGGTCAATTTTCCTAAATCACACAGCTGTGACAAATTTTGTTAAAGTTAAAATCTTATTATAAAATGGTCAACCCTCCCTATCTTTATTGCTGCTTCTTATCTTTAGTATTAAAGAATATATTAGTGAAGTAAATTGGTAAGGAAATATTAGCATAAACAAAACCAGCCAACTTTGCTACTTTGTTATACATCAATTCCTTATTAAAGAAATTAAAAACCCTGAGCTAATTGGGAAATATCTGTACATTTTTGTTTTTGTTCCTGTTAGTATATCAGTAATATGTAATATTGATACATTATACAAACCCTCTGACAATCTTCTTTTAAAATTTATGATACTCATTATAAATTCATGTATACTTATCACATATTGTCATTCTAAGGTTTAGTAGGCAGTACACAAATATGTATCTTAAGTAGGCTGATCACCAACATCTGATCTACAACATCCTAGCTATCTACTAGGAATAAATACTTAAGCCTGAGAGAGTTTAGATTGCTGAATTGGAGAAGAGAAATACAGGCAGAGAAATCCCAGTATACTACTGGGTAGAAATGTGAAAGCAATATGTTGCTGATTTTTATGCTGATACTATTGCTTATTATATTCTCCATGGGTTCAGTCAGCATTTGGTGCAGTTAAATAGAAACAATGTTTTTTATTGCAGTATTTGGACCTAAATGCCCTTGAGCCTATGAAAGGATAAAGTGGCTTAAAAGTTTTACTTTTCTCCTAATACAACAAAAGCTAGAAAATCCTAAGATTAAAAAAAAATACACATCATTACTATATATCTACCTCATTTTAAGTAAGGACAATATATTTATCTTAAAAATTCATAAACATAGAAGGACTTAGACATTTATACTTGGAGAAAATACTTCTGAATTGATTTGATTTTACAAGCATCAACTTTCTCCTCAGTAGCATATATATCCTATCTCTATATCTCATTTTAATTTGATGTATACAAATATATATCAAACACTCTTTCCTCATAATTAAATCTGAAAGTGAATTTTAGAGCTATCTCATTTAAACTAATGTTTTCTAGCACAAACGGTGTTAAAATAAACAAACAAACATCATTAGTTAAACACATGTGTTAAAGTGAGTGGAAGAGAAAGGCCTTGCTTATCCAAACAATTCACTTATAGGCTGTTTATGTTGATGAAAATCACCATAATCCTATTTAAATCTTTACTCTCATTCCCCTATGTAAACAAATATTGTGCAATCCTACATGCAGTTTTAGGAGGATGGCTAGCAATTTGTAAAGAGCTCAAACTTTGTATCAGTCTTCCCACAAAACCTAAAGTCAGATCTTACTGCAGAAAGTAGAAAACCTGAGTCATGAAGGAGTGGTGTCTTTCTTAAACATCATAGTCATTGACCTAACATTTTGTCTTCAAAAATTCAACATTACTGGGTTATTTTTGGTTGTTTGTTTTAAAATGTGTGTAATGTGCTTTGAGCAAACAATAATCTAGCTGTAAAAAACATAAGGGTCTTAGGCTACCCATTTTCAAGTGCCTTCTGTTTACTCCATACTTCTTTTGTTTATTTCTATTTAATTAAAATTTTAAGACAATAATTACAATGATACCACATGATTCTGTTAATTCTCCTTACTATTTTTGAAATTGTTTGTCATTGTATTCTTTATAAAAAGGCTCTTCTCCCTGTTCTTTAATAGCCACTATGACCTCTGTCAAGTTCATAAAGACAATTTCACAACCAGTATGTGTCCTCTATAGTCAGGGAGTGAAAAAATAAGGATACTGAATGGAGTCTCATTTCCCATGATGTAAGCTTAAGGAGTAATTACATTTTGTAATTATGAGTAATTAAATGAGATACTGTGCCTAACATACACATTTCTAAATTAAAAATAAACCCTTATTTACAGATGTGACCCTCTCATATAATGAAATAAGATTAATATCTGAAGAAAAAGATTGCCCCTATAAATCCAGTACTATCCAAGGTAAAATAGCAGAGAAAAACAAAATGTTTCATGAGCGGCAGCTGCTCTGAGCATTCATAAAGATTAAACTAAAGGGTGGGAGTCAGTTTAGGGATTCAGATAGTAAAATTATGTGGACCTAGCTATCTACTAGAAACAAGAAACTTTTTGGGAGCTGGCGATAGGGAATAAAGCTTCACTTGAAATGCATTTTTGTATATTTAGATTGATTCTGCAAAATAGTTCGAACTAGGTGATTTTTTTTAGAGATAATTTTTTGAGTTCTCAAGATAAGAGAGTTAAAGATTAAGGAAAAAGCAGAGTGTTTTCTGCTACTGCCAGCATTCTGGTTCACACCTTCTAACATGGTTTATAATGGTTCTTCATTCTAGAAGGACTGAAAGCTCTTCTTTGGATCCTAGGATGCTTCCATCATGAACTAATCATATTTTTATATTGCTTAGTGTTTAAAGATAACTTCAGAGGCACCAAAATGTGCCAATATAGGGAATAAAAAGAATGATATGAGCAAGAGTGAATGCATATTTGTATTCTACAGTTTTCCATATACATTCCATCTGTTGGTAGTTCATGGATACTAACCTAAGCTTAATCAGGGTGCTTTGTTTCTGTCCCTGCCTCAATTTTATCTGAGGCTATACTATTGTTATGTGTGCCCCTAAGGAAGGGATTTGCTTTGTATGTATTGAGCAGCAAATAAAGTGAAGCATATGGAAGGTATGAGGGATTTTTCAGAGATCGTTTGCAGAGTTTTACAAGGGAAAAATTTTACTGATTCCAATTGACTCAGAATAACAAATGTAACTGCAAAAAAACATTATCAACCTACAGTTGTGAAGTTTGAAATATTATGATGAGTAATTGTTATATAAGGTTGTTTACAACTTGTTGGCTTTGTGACAAAACACACAGAGAGGGAGAGAGAGAGAGAGAGAGAGAGAGAGAGAGAGAGAGAGAGAGAGAGAGAGAGAGAGAGAGAGAGAGACTCTTTATTCTAGGCCAGATTACTGAAAAGTTAATAATTTAAAGTTAAAGTCATGCACTATCTTAAGTTGTAAAAAAGGTTGGTTGTTTTCTCTTCCAGCAAGCTAAACAGACTGAGTCTACAATATAATATCAGGTTAAGTCTCTTTTATCTTTTATTTTCTTGATATTAACGAAAAATAGAAGAAGTAAAATGTCACAGGACTAGGTAGAAACCATTGAGTATAACTGCAGATTTTATTTCCTCGGATGACGGGATAAAATGAAAGCTGTACCCAAGCTTCTAGAACACTGAGTTTGGACTGAGCCCAGAGTTTCTTTCTATGTTCTAACTATCCCTATGCCTAGGTTGCTTACTTATACAAACTAACCTCACTTCAGGGATTAAAGGTGGGTACTAAGATCATGACTTTATTGCAGCCAGATCATACTGTAATCCAGATTGAGAAGAGTAACTCATTGGTTTAGCAACAGCTTAGGTTGTTGGGGATTTCCATGGAACTCCTTTGGCCAACTCTTAAATTGACTGCAGTGCAATCATACTACTAGAATCCTTTGGTGATGAGAGATGGATAGTTGGAACTTTGTATGTCTCATTATTAGGAGAACTCATTGAGATATCCTTAATATATTTTAGAAAGTTTTCATTCTACCCCTCAAACAACCCTGAATTATAGCTGTCTCTTTCCATAGATAAGATTGAGAGAGGAAATGCAGAATGCCTTTCAAATGACTTCAAGGGGGTATTATTATCCTGTCTCTGAGATCCAACAAGTATTTTGTATTGTGAGAGACATGAGATTTTTTTTAAAGTGGAAATGAACTACCTCCAAATGACTTCAGCTAAAATTATCATTCTGGATGTTAGATTTTGGTGTATGGCTTCCGAAGTTGAGCACTAGCATTGCCCTTCCAGATATTGAAAAGAATAATGACATTTTCTTCTTTCCTGTACATTCTTTGTTCTATCAAATTCTGGCATCATCCAAACCATGACAGTTTATTTCACCCTTCTTCATGGATAAGTTTCAGTTCTGAAGCTCCTCTCATTTCCCTCCCTGGCATACTGTGCTTGGTGAACCATGTGCCTTCTTAATTTTACAGCCTCAAAATAACTAGTATGATGAGAAATATAAATGCTTCAATAATCATGAATATTTTTCTCTTTATGCAAAGAATACTTTAGGCATTTTTTTCAAGTGTTTTTTTCCTGTATTTATTAACCTTAATTAATACATTAGGTCAGGCTTTGGGAAATTTTAGAATGGGCTTTTAAAATTTTTACAAGAAAGCAGCAGCTCTGGTGTGTTTTTTTATTTTTTTATTACATTTTTACTTACATGTGCATGTGAGATGTCAAACTTACTTCATCTTGGCACCAACTTCCATTCTAAAACAAAAAAAAAAAAAAAAAAAAAAAAAAAAAACCCTGAAAATTGGACTTAGAGGAGAGCCCAAGTACCAGGAAGTACTGCATGCATTGTCCTTGTCCCATACCCCAGTTAATCCCTAGCTACTTCCTAGCAAGAGTTAATCAATGACTAGTCTGATTGTTTCAGGAGGACTTTCATACCCTTTGGGATTTTTCAAGGTCTAGCTTCAGAGCAACCACCTGTTGACTAACAATATTTATTCAGTAATACAGTAACCAGGTTAGACCTCCTCTCACATGCTTCCATACTCTATAAAACCTTGTCCTGCTAAGGGTTTGAGGCTGTTCCAGTTTCCCTTCCTGTCCTGCTGTGTCAGGGTTGGGTTGAAGAATAGCACAAGCCCAAGCTTGTAATACAGGGACCCTAATGCTATTATACTGGAAAGACTTCCTTGGTGGTCTTTTACGGTTCATAAATACTTCCTGGCAAAACTCATGAACATGTCTGACAAGTATATTCTGGTGATTTAGGGCATGAGAAGAGGGAGTGTGCTGCCCTGGAGTTGCTGTCATAAGAAATTGCATGTTACAACATACAGGTGCTAAGAAATAAACTTAAGTTCTCTTCTAGGAGAGAGATTGTTCTTAACACTGAGCCATATCTCAAAATCATCCAATGTAAATTTATAGCAGTATTACTAAAACATACTATTGCAAAATTATATGGATATTATCTACTTTAAAGTTCTATTTTTGGTAGTCAATATAGCATTTGTGCAGCTGAGCTGAAAGAAAAATCAATGTGTACTTTTCATTTTGTAGCTCAAGTTATATTTCAGTATTCTCCATGAGTATTTCATATCAAAATCCCTTTTCTCTCTAGATTTTTCATCTGCCTCAGTTTTGGCACATTTGAAAGTGTTTTAGTCCTTACCAATCACAATGAAAATTACTGATATACAAAAAAAAAATCTTAGTTTTATCTTGTTCAGCAAAATTTACTGTTTGTCACTTTTGTAAAGATCTTATGTAATTATTACTTCACTGTCTCAGCAAAGTTTATGCTGAGATTCTGTACAATGTAAACCTTCCTTAATTGCTATTTTTAATTAAGTTGTCATCATCCTGAATATTTAAGGTACATAAACATTGTGTGACTGTTTTTCCTTTACCACTAGACAGTCTGTTGCTAATGATGGTGTCCACTCTAAACATAGCAATGCCAAGTTCCTAGAAGTGACAAACACTGACAGGCCAAAATGTTCATGTCTCCTTCAAACCGGTTTTCATCAAGAAACATTACTTATCTCATCATGTACTACTCTTTGATTTTCTAACAGCCTGTGGAGAAATGTCATAGGTCCCTTTCAGAGAGGACTCTCAAAGACATTGTAAATGTGACCATTACAAAATATTACAGATTCTAGAAAGAGACTTCATATGTTAAATCAATAATCTTCATCTATCCTGAAAAGAAGATAACATTGATTTTATAATTTTAAGTAAAATAAAATAAAGTGTAACTTTTCAAAATTAATGTTAAAAGCCATACAAAGTCAAGCTATTCTAAGTTTAGCAACCACTGACCTCTGATCTCATCTAAATCATAGTCCCAATGATGGTCTTGAGTATTTTAAGACTAACTAATATTTCCTTGAAATTCACCCACATATTCATGCACACAAGTATTTATTTTCAAACACCACACACACACACACACACACACACACACACACATACACATATACATGTCTGATTAAAATAAGAGTATGACAAAGAATTCAAATATACCAATTAATATCCATGGAGTTTTTTATTATTATATATTAGAAATTGAATGAAGCTGGGAATGTTTTAAGAAAATAATATTTTTGTTGAATATGACCCATACATACATATGATTTATGTGGATATTACTTTTGTACAGAAATTAAAAGAAGAATAATACCTTCTTATGATTTACAATTACATTTTGCTTCAATTCACAATTTTTGGTTGACTGATGCATTTTTTTTTCTAAGTGAATGCATAAGCAACATAAATTGCTGTTTTATTATTCTCATCATTATGTAGTTAAATATTTTTATATCTATTATGAAACAACCACCATAGGGTCAATGTTACCAGATTACCTGCCAGCTATGATGCAAGTTTACAACATATAGAAATTTTAGTAGGTGATATTTCGAGGCAAGTTAAGACACTGGATGCTTGCCTTTGAGATTATGACAGGTTAGCAGATCTATTTCCTGTCTCTACTTCCTGCTTCTTATTCTGTGGAGTCTCTGCCCCACTTTTTCACTGCCATTGTGCTCTTCCTCAACACTAGTTTATAGTTCATAGACCCAAGAACATTGGATTAATCCCTTTCAAAATAGATTCCAAAGTAAAACATTTTCTCCTCTGAAGTGATATTTATAAGGTATAAATCTTATAATTTATCACATGGACAAAAGTCTGACTAATAGAACAAGAAACACCATGTTATAAAATTCTTTGCTTAGTTGTTAGTTTTATTGTTGTAAACTCTTAGATCAAAGTCCTTTTCATTATTTTGTTGTCAGTTTGTGAGGAGAGGCACTGCACGTGTGCGCCAGAGACTGTGAAAATAGGGTTTCAGTTTCCTAGCAGGTAGATTTACAAAGTTTATAACCTTTGTAAATGTTAAAATAAAATGACCTTGGTTCTTTTGGAAGGGCAGCAAGCACTCCTCAATCAAGAGATTCAGGTGTTAAAGGTTAAATATATGCATATTAACACCAAGATAGCTGAAGAAATAAATAGTTGTATTAATATATCTTTCACTTACTTCATTCATCCTTGTATTGTCAAAACCATTACATTATGAATAGCCTATGACTCTCTGCTATCTTCTACTTCATGTTTGATACCTGGTGAAGATGCTTATTCATATTTAGAAATCATATCTCAGATATTGGCAAACTTCTAGCTCATGTAGAAATCACTCCTGTGATCATATAAGTTCACAGAAGAACACTGTTTGAGTAGGCATGATTATATTTTATACTTATAGAGTATGACAATAAAATATTAATCATATTCCTTTGTGATATTTATTCCTGTATAGTAATCACTTCTAAACGGATTTGGTACTATCAGAGATTTTTTTAAACTGCATTATCTGAAGTATTTTCTTAAATCAGTATTAATAAAGTAAGTAAATCAGTAAGTAACCTAAGGAACACGCAAGTCATATGTATAATAATCATCCATTGTGGACACATAAACATTTCATAAATAAAAGGTTCAAACATAGAGGATATTGCAACATGGACAGAGGTGTTACAATCTTCACACTTCTATGTTCCTGTCACTTATATTGTTATTCATGTTTTGGTTAGAGAATTGAATATAGGATTGCAAACGAGGTAAAGGTCAGTATTCTGCAGCTTAGAATTCTCTTTGAGCACCACTACTGAACTGTGCAAATGTACTGATGTGGATCAGAACCTATATCTTTGTCACCCTCACACATTCTGAAACCTGGATTTTAAATGAGATATATTAGGTGTTTTAGAGATAGAAGAATAAGTTACCTTCCATTTCCTCATCAATATTCCCTTCTTAAAGACATAGCAATTACTGGTTGCTACAGTTTTCCTTGGAATGGGCACATTTGCTTGATTTAACCAGGGCCACTTTTTCAAGGTCAGACTATTTATGATATTTTGTTTAACAAGATGCATTTCAAGTGTCAACCTGGAGTGTGATCAACATTTCTTCACTATTACAGTTGAGGATGCACAGGTTTGTGAACTGACAAGTGCTTTACCCAATTACCTTGGAAGAAAAGCTTAAATAAAAATGAATTTTAAAATACTATTTATTGTTTCTTTGTGAGTTTCACATCATGCACACTAATCCCACATATCCTTGTCTCCTCTTATTCCTACTGCATATCCTCGTGAAATACTTCAAAGGAGAGAAAAGCAAATTCCATTGTGTAAATTCTTGTGTGTCACCCTGAGTCCCACAGTATAGCCTTTTGTTGATACTTCTTTATCTGTGAATGGTTATTGCAATAAGTTGTTGGTTTGGGACATGGCCTCTGGTTTCTGCTACTCTTTCAGTTTTGAAACATCATTGGGACTTCATTCAGACATCCTTGAGATCTTGTAGTTTAGCATTTTTCAGACTGGACTCTTCATTCACTCCAGCTGCATAGGGTAAATTTTAAGATGGGCCAATTCATAGCATCAGATCTGCATTACGAGTTATCTGAGCTGGTCAGCCTGTCATCTTTCCCATGCACATACCATTATAGTGAGCTCTTCTATCCTGCCCTACATGGCTCATCCAATGCCACTGCTATCAAGCAGAGTCCATTCTGTTCATATGTCTGCATCACCTCCCACACCATAAGGTCCAGAACTTCTGTGGTGGTGAGAGCAGGTGAAAGGTCTCAGTGCTGCACCAGGTAAAAGAGAAGTGGGTTCTCCAACTCTCATGTCCTGGGGGGTGCTCTCCCATAGGAGAGCATCTTTCCCTCACGGGTGCCACCTTAAAGCAAAAGCACAACATTAACATTGGCTCTTTAGTTCTTTGTTTATGTTCTTGGGGTAGCTTGCTGGCAACCTCTATGTCCAGTGCCAGGTCTACTCCAAAGGGAAGGGATTGACATGCTGTACTGCAAGCTGCAAGAGATTTCCTACTCTCAAGATAAGGGCCATATCTTCTGCCTCTCATAGGTGACATGGGCAATGATAGGGTTGTCTTCTTTCCTGCTCACAACTCACTGTCCAAAATGCAATGTGCAGGGCCAGCTCGCCCATGCTCATACCCTTAGGTCCTGTTCTCCTGTTCCCCAATCCTCAGGGTCAGTTCTACAGTTCTTTTCTACCATTGTACATAGTCTATAAAATTGATAGCCTATAAAACTACTTGATGATTAAAAAGTAATCTTCCAAGGTTTCAGCAATCAGAGGAATAACTCTTGCTCTTTAGAAGTATAAAACAGCCTTGAGGGGGGAGAAGGTAATGATGTTTTGCAGTTCATTAAAAGCCAAAAATCTCAGAAGGCCCAATAAATCATCCACAGAACTTATGAAACTCAAAAAGAAGAAAGAGTAGAATATGGATGCCTCAGTCCTTCTTAGAAGGGAGAACAAAACAGGGGAGGAAATACAAGGTCAAAGAGTAGAGCAGGGATCAAGGAAAAGATCTACAGATACTTTCTCACCTGAAGAAATACACGTTATGCAACCACAAAACCAAGCACTATTGGTGATTCCAAGAAATGCTTACTGGCAGGAACCAGATATGGATGTCTCCTCAGAGGCTCTGCCAGAGTCATATAAATACAGATGATGATACTTGTGGCTAACCATCAGACTAAACACAAAGAACCCAATGAAAGAGTTAGAGAAAGGACTGAAGGAGCTGGAAGCTTTGCAACCTCATTGGGAAGAACAACATCATCAACAGCCAAGGCACTGAGATGGAGAGGGTGATTGGGAGAAGGAGCAACTTCATGGAAGCAAGTTGAGGGAAAGAAGCGAGAAGATGTGGGTACAATATTTGAAATCTAAATGCAAAGAATATTCAGTAAAATTTTTAAAATGGTCCCATTCATCTGTAGACTCTTAACAGGCTTTGGTGAGTGACTTGGTATGTTCTCATGTAATGTTAAACAAAAGTTAATGTTAAAAAAAACAATGAAAAAGAAAAGAAAAATCCTCCTGGGAGCCCTGAATTCTTTGCCGTTATCAACTTTAGAGGTATTTCTGATAGCTATCTAGAAATAAAATTTAAAATAATTCCTATTAATCATTATTGGAAAGCTCAGGAGAGCAAAAAAATTATTTTCTGAAGGATCTCCACATTCACCAAGAAAAACAGCACACATCTGAAAGAGAAAGCAAGACAATTTTGTTGACTTAACGTATTTATGAACATCATTAAGGGAACTAAAGTCCCACTGGTTTGAAAGTAACAACACTGCCAGTCATGAATTATTTGTTTTGTAGAATTAAGGGGAAGCACCATAACTATTTATTTTCGAAGAAAAAATAACAAAAGACCTTTTGGGTAAATTTTAGAAATGACTTTTACCTTTAATCCTAGAAGAAAACATGAATTTATGTATTTTTTTCAAATGATTGTTTAAATTTTACCTTGTGTATTTGAGCATTGAAGTCTACGCTTTAATTTCTTAAACATTCAACTGCATGTTATCTCATTCACTATATCAAAAAAGTTCCACTTCATTCATCTAAAAGAGAAAACTAGAATATATGCATTGTGCATGGTTACTTAATACGTTTGTATTCTAGAAGAAGTTGCTTTAAAAAGAATTAAATATGCACTAAGCTTAAACCAAAGAAAGTAGGAAGTTTCCAGAACAACTAGGAACATTATATATATATATATATATATATATATATATATATATATATATATATCATTATATATATATTGATATATATATATCAATCCTTTCTTGCGAGAAGCCAAAAGATTAAAAATACTTGTACATAATCAGGACCACAGTAAGTTTCAAATTTGGAAAGTAAATTTGTAAATGCAAGTTCTGATGTGATATTAAACTATTAGGCAATCAATCAATCTCACTGTTACAAAAAAAAAAAGCTTCATATCTATACAGGGGATAAACAGATAAGAATAGAACTATTTTTTTCTGTTAAGTACAAATCAAAAAAAATATTTATGAATTTTATCTTTTCTTTAATTCTTTTTTATTGAAAATTCTCTGTATTTATATTTCAAATTATTTCCCCTTCCTCTTCCCATTCCCCTTCCTCTGTATTATTGCGTCTATGAATATACTACCACTTCCAACCACTCACTCCTACCTCGGTTACTTGGCATTTTCCCTGAACTGGTCATCAAGCCTTCACAGGACCAAAAGCCATTACTCCAAATGATGGCAGACAATGTCTTACTCTGCTACATATGTGACTGGAGCCAAGGGTTACTCCATGTGTATTCATTGGTTGGTGTTTTAGTCCCTGGGAGCTCTGGGAGGGGAGGAGATTGGTTGGTTGATATTGTTGTTCTTCTGAAAGGGGTGCAAATTCCTTCACAGCCTTTATTCTTTTCTTTAGCTACTCCATTTAGTCCTGTGTGTTCAGTTTGAAGGTTAGCTGCAAGCTCTCTCATCTGTATCAATATGGCTCTGGCAAAGCCTCTGAGGAGGCATCTATGTCTGGCTGCTGCCAGTAAGCACTTCTTGGCATCAGCAATAGTGACTGTGTTTGGTGGCTGCATATGGGATGGATCACCACATAAGGCAGTCTCTGAAAGATTTTTTCTTCAGTCCATGCTCCTCTATTTGTTCCTGTATTTATTCCCCTTTCTTTTGTTCTCCCTTCAAAGAAGGACTGAAGCATTTTCATTCTGGTCTTCCTTCTTTTTGAGCTTCATAACATCTGTGAATTGTTTCTTGGGTATTCAGAGCTTTTGGGCTAGTATTTTTCCATAGTTCTTAAACCTTAAGTGTTAATAAATTACATAAACTCCAAAGAGATAATTTATTTTTTAATTTAATTTTGGAGGATTTGACACAAAATTTTAAAACTAGACCTTTACTTTTGGTTTCTACATTTATTTGTGTCTATATAATTTAGCTGAAAATTCAGTACATAATAATTCTAGTATTACTTAGACAATTTCTATGATTCTAATGGGTAAAATTCAGAAATGAGATTCTAAAACTGGTTTAAATTTTAGATTTCTTAATTTATAAACTTTGGCAAACATCATAAAATCAAGGTCAGTAACTTTCCTTCTTTGGTAATGAGCATTGATATTCAGAGATGACACATTTTCTGAGAAAAGTCCATCAGAAATCTTTAGAAACAGAACTGAATGACTCCCAGTGAGGACAGAGGAAGGAGAAAATTTTGGGTCTCCTGATTCTAATCCCTTATTATCCCAATCTATGCCATGTTTGCTTCTATGACATTGAATTCGATCCATTCTCAGAAAACACATTTTTGAATAGCTCTGTGACCAGTGGAAAACTCATCTATTAGCAGCATGTCTAGCAGAACTGTACAAAGAGAGGCACATTCAGTTAATGTATGTTAGCAACCAATAGGTTGCCATTTGTTGATTTCTGGCAATGAAGTTCTCTTCCAGAGATGTCAAACCAGAAGCAAACTAATATAGTCAACAAATGATAGGTCCATTAAGAGAGGGGTTTCTAGCAGTCAAACCAACATACAGCAGCACAAAATGAAGAACATCTTAACAGTACCATAATATTCTCTTTGTAGTACTAAAACACTAAGAATTGTATGCTTGTTTGAACTAGATAGACTATGGTAGTTCACTCTATGCTCACTATCTTTTTAAAATGAATTAATAACCTTTACATGGTAGATAAGTCTGTTATGACTTTAGATGTGTGTTAGCTTCAGGTAGAACTATTCTGATCTCTAAATTTAATATCATTTCTCTTTCCATTAAGAAGCTATGACTTAAGAACAACAGTGTTGGCTTGCCAGACCACTCATAGCTTTCAGAGAGTAGATCACCAACCTAGGAGTGTTCATGGAGAAATCCATGGCTCCAGGTACATATTTTACAGAGAATGGCCTTGTCTGACATCAGTGAGAGGTGAAACTCACTGTGGAGGATTAATGCCCCAGGGTAGGGAGACACTGCAGTGGTGGGACTGAAGAGAGTGGGTAGGAGTGTGAACACCTTCATAGAGCCAAAGAGGAATGGGAATAAGGCAGGCGTGCAATAAGGGATTTGTGGAGGGTTAAGTATGGAAGGTGGGATATCATTGGTGAGGTAAACAAATGAAATGATTAATAATATATGAAATAGAAGCCAAGACTTTGAAGCTGCTTTACATGCTTACACTCCTGTTAGAGTTAAGAGTTGTCAATGCATTATTCAAGTCATAATTTTTCGGTTATTAAAAACATTCTTGTCATTGTATTATTAGGATGATCAGAAACATTGAAAAAAATTAACATTGAATGACTAGAAAAAACATAATGCATGTTACATAATGCATCTTAAATAAGAAAACTTTTAAAAACATCAGTTGTATACATGACAATAATTATGTTACATTAGTCACAGTTGTTTAAGAATCTTAACAAAATTCCTCAGGAGATGTCAAACCTGATTTGAAAACTTATTGTTCTTTGTCTTTGACATATAAGACACACAAGAATAATTAACAAATATGGAATGATGTAAAAAAAAAACATTTTCCAAACTGTCAGTTTTTTTGTTCACATGTGTAGCAGTAACAAAAGCAAATATTGTTAATGTGAAATATAATCACATTTAATTTATTCATCTTTCATTACTTTGATCTTTCTTTAGACAGACTTCAAATCATTCAGTTTTCTATTTATACCTTTAAGGAGATAGGTTAATCTGTTTCTCAAAAGAATGTTCTAACAGTCTTTTGTTAAGCAATAGAGATGGTATTCTATTTTAGTTAGCTTGAGTAGTATTGTTTATTGAGTAGTATTGATTATTCTAAAGGTAAGTTTATTTCTTACTTTTGTATATTTTCATATTACTTTAGCTCAAGAAAACATAAATGTTCCACAATAGAAATATGGATAGAGAAAATGTGCTTCATTTACACAATGGAATACTTTTCAGCTCTTAGGAATGAGGACAAAATGAGTTTTGAAGGCAAATAGATAGAACTAGAAAATATTATTGTGAGTGTGGTTTCTCAGACACAAAGGGATTTGCATTGTATTTACTCATTAATAACTGAATATTAGCCCCAAAGTGCAGAATAGCCAAGATGCAATCCATAGAACTCAAGAAGGTTAACAAGCCTAAGGCCCAAGTGAAGAGGCTTTAATCCCACTTGGGTGAAAGATTCTTATACTCAACCAATAGACTAAAGTTGAGGACATATGTCAATGAATTCAAAAAAGAAGATGAGGAGGTCAACACCATGGTAAGACATATAGTCACAAGAACCCAGGCACCTAAAATTTCTCAGACGCTTAGCCACCCACCAGGCAGCATACATCAGCTGCTCCAAGGCTTCTTACAAATATACAGCAGAGGACTGCCTTGTCTGGCCTAAAAGAGAAGATGCACTTAACTCTTGAGAAAGTTGAAGCCCCAGGGTGTAGGGAAGTCTGGTGGGCTTAGTGGGATGAGGATGTGAGAACATCCTCCTGGAGACAGAGCGGAGGAGGAATGGGACTTTGGAATTGTGGGAGGATGGAACCAGAAGGGATAACAATTGGACAGTAAAATACTAAAAGTAATAAAAAATAATCCTTTTTAAAATAAGAGTAATGGATATATTGATATGACAGTCATTCATAGAATGAATACCCCTCAGTACTAACCCCTGAGTTAGTTGTGTACTTTAAAACCTGTTTTACAAAGAATTCGGAGGGTTAGAAATTAGATTCCTTCTACTGCCAAATGCTCGCATAGATGGGAGAGTATATTTTGAGCCACATTAATGTGTATTCCAAGTAGGCAAAACTTTTTTTCTTGACTACTGCAAGGTATAGGAGTAATTCAGTTGCTTTTTAATAAATTGGTTGCTTTTAGAGTCTGAGAGCAAATGCTTATGCAATGATACTTGATATCATGTGTTGGGCCCTTTTGTATTAATTAAAAATTAAAATAGTCCCTAGAAGAACTGATCATTAACCAACACAATTAAGAAACTTAATGAATTGACACCAACTCAGAAGAGTCTAGGTTGGGTCAAGTTTAGAGTTCTGGTGAACTAGAGGAGTCCCTCATCTTAGGGTTGCATTCCTACAGCTTAACAATCTAGCTTAAGTTACAATTAGCAGGTATGCACAGAACTTCAGTCAAAGACAGTAATAAAAAATTAAACTTTTTCTTTTCTGAATGGAAAAATATAAGAAACTAATAGCTGCCATTTAAGATAACTTCTTAGTGACTTTCTTGAGACTGTTGTGCCGTCATAAAATTTAGGAGAAACTTCCTGACTCAAAGCTTGTTTTTCTCTGATATCAACAATTGAAGTAGTAATAAAACTGACCTTTGTAAGCTCCAATATTACTTAAAATGAGACAAAATTTTCATGGTACTCATTGACTGAATAAATAATACTATCTACAATGTAGGGTAGCTAGTAAATTGGACTTATTTTTCTAATAATTCATATTTTACTTTTCTTATATTTTTGTTGGATATTTTCTTTACTTACTACTTACATTTCAAATCTTGTCCCAATTTCCTGGTTTCCCCTCTGGAATCCCCCTATCCTATTCTCCCTCCCCCTGCCTCCATGAGTGTTCTCTTACACAACCACTCCCTCCCAACTCTGGGTCCTATCATTAACCTACATTGGGGTATTGACTTCTCTCTTAGTGCCTGCTAAGGCCATCCTCTACTTCATATATTGCCAGAGCGATAGATCCCTCTATGTGTACTCTTTGGTTGGTGATTTAGACTCTGGGGACTCTGGGGGAGGATTTTCTGGTTGGTTGATAGTTTTGTTATTCCTGTGGGGTTGAAAAACCCTTCAGCTCTTTCTAACTCCTCCATTGGGGACCCCACTTCAGTCCAGTTGTAGGTTGAGAACATCTGGCTCTATATTTCCCAGACTCCTAAAGAGCCTCTCAAGTGACAGCTATATCACACACCTGTCATTGTGTATGTCTTGGAATCAGCAATATTGTATGGGTTCAGTGGCTGTATATGTGCTGGATCTCCTGGTGGGGCAGACTCTGCATGGCCTTTGCTTCAGTTTCTGTTTTAAACTTTGTCTCCATATTTCCTCCTGTGGATATTTTTGTTTCCCTTTCTAAAAAGGACTGGAGCATTTGCACTTTGATCTTTCTTCTTGACCTTCATGTGGTCTGTGAATATTTTGTTGTGTAATCTGAGATTTTGGGCTAATATCCACTTTTCAGTGACTGCATACCATGTGTGTTCTTTTGTGTCTGGATTTACTCAATCCAATGATGTTTTCTATTTCCATCCATTTGAGTAAGAATTTCATAAAGTCATTGTTTTTAATAGCTGCATAGCACTTCATTGTGTAAATGTACCAACTTTTTCTTATTGATTACTCTTATCCATTGAAGGACATCTGGGTTCTTTACAGCTTCTGATTATTACAGTCAAGGCAGTATATGTATTGTAATGCTGTGTCCCAAAGATCCAACAGATTAAATGCATATATCGATCATACAAACATTTTCTGAGCTCCATCAGGGTTATATGGATGATTATGAGTGTAATAAGTATCTGAAAAGAAAACTAAGGAGAGTGGGCTCTTGAACAATCAGATTGTTAAATGTTAGAAAATAAATCATGTTCATGAGAAGTGATGGCACAAATTATCAAATTTAAGACTTAATATCATTAAGGAAATAAATATTACTATACTTATCTTGGTTGAACTAAACATTTCCACATCTCTATTAAATTATTTAAAATATTTTGTTTAAAGGAAACTACATTTTCTGTCTTATTTGTTATTTGAATATATATGCAATCAATAACCACCAAGTTGTACCCCAATTAAAAGTTCTACAAGAGTCTTACCATACAATGTTGTTTACAGAATCATATTTGTTTTACTTTTCATTGTAATTTTAGCATTAAGTATGTTGATTTTATGTTTGTTTGCATATTTTTATGTTTATTTCTATGTTTCTCCACAGCATTCCTTATACTTTATAACTTGCAATTTATTCAAACAAGATGCGTGATACAATTTTTCAGTAATGTCCCATGGGTTATGTCACGGTGCTGTTAGATTTCACTCCCTACTATGCTATTTCATAATTGCTGATTAGATCTTCATTTGAACTATAGTTACATAAGGACTATTTTACAACTGTATAGATGATATGTTTGCTTCAGTTGGGAGAAATTAAATGTATGACAAATACTCATGTTGTAGTTTTAGCTGAAATGGATTCTAACTTCATTTATTTGTAGGAACAATACAGAATTATCACAAACTGAAAGCTCATTTATCTTTGAATGTTTGACAGAAATCCCATACTTCTCTGAGAATGCATTTCATGCATATATGGGTTTTTGTTATACAAAGAAGGAATTACTCGTTTTCTTACCTCTAACAGTAAATAGTGTTGATATTTGAAATCACAATGATGTAATCATTTTGTTCATTTTTTAGTAGCATGGTCTTTGACTTTGAATCTGTTGGTGGAGTTTATTCTCTTGTAGTTATTATACCCACTACTGAACTTAAGCATCCATTTACACAATCTTTTAGGATGAAATATTATTCCAGGACATCACTGTGGATAGTAAGATGGAACATTTTTTTTTGTTTTCTCACTGAAGTGATGTAAAGAGATTTAAGATTGGGTTAAAAACCACATTATTTCATATATGTAGGTCCATTTTATAATTTTAGAATTGATATCACAAAATCTTGAGATTCTTGAATTACTGTGCATAATATTTAAACCATGTCCTATCTAATGCTTTTCTATCTTAATCTTCCCAAGGGATGGATCTTATATGCCTCCTTCCATTGCTTTATGATTTTCTTGGTTTATTTTTGTTGCTTTTGTAGTTTCATTCTACAAGATATTTTCATGGGATATTAAGGCTTATTTTCTCTTTTTTTTTATTTTGACAGTTCATTTATTCAGCATCTGTTACATACCCCTAATGTGTCATGAACTGCATCATGGGCTTGAAGATTTAACAGAGAGCTAGAGAGCAGGAATCCCAGGTTTTCTCTCCAAAGGGTTTACTTCACCACTCACAAATGGAAAAGCAAACATTTCAGTCTCAGTATCACACATGCGATAATAAAGAATAGAAAGTTGTCATGCATTAGAAAGAGACAGACAAGGAACCGAGCACTGGTTTTCTCGCCGTGTAAAGACTATGCAGATACTGTAGAGGCAGATGGAGAAGGGAATGCACTTAGACAAATAAAAAATGGCTGGGTATTGGTTAAACTACATTATGGGGGTAGCTGTGGAATGGATAAATCAAGACAGATATTTCAGATCAGAGATGTCCCTGCTACATACAAATGATTTGTAAAGATAACACATGTCTACTGCACACATGGAAAGGAACTTCCTGAAATTACTTAAAAATAGAGATAATTTAAACAAATGTCTAGTCTCTCTTGAATTATAAGCCCATCACTCTATATCAGTCTTACACTCTGTATTTTTAACAGTGCCTAGATCACAGTAATTTGTTTTCTTTTTTGAAGAGGAAACTTCTAGTTTATTTGGAAACTTTGTCATATCAATGTTATGCTGGGACACACAGAGGAAAGGGTGTCTTTTTTTTTTTACTTTATTTTTAAAAACAAAGATGAATGTACAATTTTTCAGCATTTTTGCATAAAAGTATACAAATACATTTTTAAAGGTTGTAATTAAGTATTTGGTGGTACATATACGTACACATAGGTTTAAATTTCTTTTCTCTTGTTTTCTATTACTTGTGTCTTCAATTTTAGAAAGGTTAAAATTATCTGAATAAGTATTTTATATTGATAAAATATGTCTTAAATAATTAAGATAATATGATTTCTTGAAACTTTCTTAAGAAAATTTGAGGTTATTTTTTCAGACTTCTCCTTCTACATGAAATTCTTTCCAACCCAGTTAAAGGCTCTTCCCATTATGATAATTCTCACTTCAATTCACCTGTATCCTGTTGGTTTCCCCTCCATTTTTTTCTGCCTAAGATCCCATTTATAATATGTATGTATAAATATATAATTTAAAAATTATGTTATTTTATATTATATCATGTGTATAATATGTAACACATCATATTATATACAACTCTATGTCATATTAATATATAATCGCATCAATTATATATTGGTAGTATACACATAATATATTAATGTGTATATATATTATATAGAATATACCAATATAAAAACTATATAGAATAAATTATATAAAGTATATTATATATATATATATATATATATATATATATATATATATATATATATATATATATATATATACTAAATGTACATATGTACAAACATATGCACACACACACACAAACAAATATATATATTTACACACACATACACACATGTGTGTATATGCAAACAAAATCCTCAGTACTACATACAAGAAATTTCTATTGAAGGACTGGTCAAATTAGTTCAAGAGACTCTCAAAAGAATATAAATAATTGATAGAAGCTTTGTTTGCCTCTAAAGAGTTAAGAGTGTCCTTCTGTTGGAATGTTTAACTAATCTTTGCCCAGAGATTACCTAGAAGCCCAGAGGTCTGATTCTAATACTGCAAGTTTGTTTTGAAGATGAGGAATTGCTAGTGCTCAATGATATGAGCATAATCCCAGCGATATATATCACTCTGCTATTATATATAGCTCCAAAAGAGGACCATATTCCCAAGCCTGCATCATCCTCACACAGGAATGCTGTAGCAGAAGACACTTAGGACTCTTATGTAGTTTTTGCTGCACTGAGGTAAAATGGTGCTATGTCACTCTGTATTCCTCAAAGTCCACCTGCATTTCTTTAACCTCCCAAGTTTGGTATTATATGTGTTATTCAATACTAATGGCTTGGCTTTTGGAGAGAAAGGGATGTTGGAGAGAAAGGGATGGCATGAGATGATCTGTGTTGCTATCTCAAAAGTGACAATTAGTCAATAATTGATGTGTCATTTTGTTGCAGCTTTACAAGAGTTTCTCTGACCAATTTGCTACCATCCTGAGCTGATGAGGTAGACTTGTATGCAAGACATTTGTACTGTCACCATGGGTGTTTATTTTATTTTATTTTTTGTTATTTTCTGCTTTTTTACATTTCAATTTTTAATTGAAATTCATTTCATAGATTTTTTAAAGTAAACTGTAAAAAAAAATACATGTATAGGGGAAGAATGTTCTTACCTTGTTGCAAAAGAAGAGAGAAATAAGATAAATAAAGATATAAAGGGGAAATTGAGACAAGAGAATTAAATAGCAGCGGAGATTGCAAAGCAGGAAACGACTAACACTAAAGACCTTTGACAAGCTATATCAATATCTACTACTGTAGAAGTTTCTTAAAGTACGTACATTTATATAACAAATTTATATTACAATATATTGCAAAAGACAATACCCCGTCTAGACAGCATTTTCTGGTGTACTGGGTGGTTTGTGTCAACCTGATACAAGCTGGACTTTTCACAGAGAAAAAAAATTCAGTTGAGAAAATGCCTCTATGGTATCTAGCTGTAAGATATTTTCTCAACTAATGATCAAGCAGAAGGGCCCAGCCCATTGTGGATGGTACCATTCCTGGACTGGTCGTCTTGAGTTCTATAAAAAAGCAAGTTGAGCAGACAGAGGAAGCAAGCTAGGAGATAACTTCCCTCCATGGCCTGTCCATCAGCCCCTGCTTGCTGACCTGCTTGAGTTCCAGTCCTGACTTCTTTTGGTGATGGACAACATTTTGGAATCATAAGCTGAATAAACTCTTTGCTTCCCAACATGCTTCTTGTTCATGTTTGTGAAGAAAAAGAAATTGACTAAGACAGATGGCAAATGCCAAGTAATGTTTTCCAATTATTAGTCAAAGGAGAACCACAGACCATCCAATCATTATAGACTATTACCCATGCTATTGACTACAAACCACAATTTGATTATAAGATTTTTTTTTCTGAAAGAAGAAAACAAACAAACAAACACATGTGCAAATTGTATGCAGCAATTAAACTGGTTCTCAAATGGAAGTTTCATATTTACAAACTTTTTTTTAGCGTGGAAGGTACTGTAGAGATTACCAGAGGGGAGGAGTAGATGGCACTATAGAGACTAGGTAAGTGGAGGGGTAATTATCTATCTCACCCAGCTATGAAGCCTATGAGATACACTAGGTACTTACTCAATATGCTCATTAGTGTATCAGGTCCACAAAGGTGGTGGGGGTAACCATACACTTTTATGTTAAATTTATGCCCAACTCCATGTATCAGATTCCATATCTGACATTGTTAATACAGGAAAATTTTGAAATTATATAGGTCAGAGGACACAAATACAAATTTGCTCCTCTTATTCTACACATGGAAACCAAGTGAGAAAATTTTGTAATGACATATTGCTATATCATAGAAAAGAACATGTTTAAACCTTCATCATAAATATTTCAAAATATTAATGTATATTCAGAAAGTACATGACTTTCTGTGGATTAAAATATTTAGTTAATAATAAAGTGTGTAGTAAAGAGAAAAACCTAAAGCAAAAACTTCACAGAAATTCCCCTACAAAAAATATCTATTCACTTATATATAATAATTAAACAATAAAATTACGAGAATCCCCATAAAAATGCAAAGAAACAAAACTATTGCCTAAAAATCATCAGAAATGTAAATAAAACAAATATTAAAATCTTAGTAGATTAAACACCAAAAGCATAAAATATCTATATGGATTTGTTTTATTCTAAAACATAACTAATTTGAATTTAAAATACATTTTGAATACACATAGTTCTACACATCTAAATTTCTTCTTATCAAAACATCAATGGCATTCTTTACATAATAAAAGACACCCATTATGGATTTATTTTTGAAATATACAATTCATTGGTTTAGCCAAAGTGGCCTTGAGCAAACAAACAGTGAATCTGGAAACATTATAATACCTACTTTAAAAACACACTACAGAGATATAGAGATAAGAGCCAACTTTGATTTGGCATAAAACAAGACATACCATACATATCTATGGACTAGGAGAGAAGATACAGATAGTTTTGTCCAACCAAAGCTCAATAAAGATGTCAAAATATCACTGGTTTAAAATAGTGTTTTGTAATTGCTTTCTTTGCATCTATACATTTACTAATGTGGATACTCTCTCTCTCTCTCTCTCTCTCTCTCTCTCTCTCTCTCTCTCTCTCTCTCTCTCTCTCTCTCTCTCTCTCTGTGTGTGTGTGTGTGTGTGTGTGTGTGTGTGTGTGTATCTGTGTGTCTCTTTCTCTTCTTTTCTTTTTTCTCTCTCCATTTTCTTTGGATAAATTAAATAGGTAACTTGCCAATTTTGATAATCTTTTCAAAAGACCAACTAATTATTTGATAAAAATTAAAGCCATATGATGCAAACTATTTGAACAACAATAATAAGAGATGAAAAAAAAAACTGCTGTTGTCAAAATTGAAAGTAATATTCACAAAGAAATGTTTGGAGAAAGACAAGACTCATACTAAATTTTACTCAAAATTTAGCAGGATATAATACCAAATACTTTTAAATTCTTTTACCCACACCAAAGAGAGAGAGAGAGAGAGAGAGAGAGAGAGAGAGAGAGAGAGAGAGAGAGAGAGAGAGAGAGAGAAAGAAGACCAACTTCTCAGTTGAAGCCAAGGTTGCTCTGATATCATCACTGAATAAAGACAAAGAACACTAGAAACAAATATCCTTCATTAATATAAATGATAATAATATTTCTAAACTGTACTGAGAAAGTAATTTCAATAATTCAAGAACATGTAACACCTGTGTCTTATTATTTCTCTCTCTAAAGCTTTCTCCTCTTTCCCATGTGTTTCCTCTCTATTTACCAACCTTGCTCAGTTTCTTAAGGTTATAGACTCAAATTTGAAGATTTGAAGATTTAATCCATTAATAAATGCAAACATTCATAGCCTTGGGGCAATTTTTTGTATTCAAAGATCATTATGCTTAATCTATACTCACCAAGAAAACTGACTGTTTCCATGTTACATTCCATTCTATATGTATTTTATGCTTATGGTTACTACTGGAATTTCAATGCTTGATATCAAACATCTAAAAGAGTTAAGTACTGACAAAAATATAATCATATAGTGTTATGCCAAAATGCCTTTTAAAATCTGTATATGTTTTCCTCTGTTTTTTAAAAAATAAACTTGTAACAGAGAGAGAGAGAGAGAGAGAGAGAGAGAGAGAGAGAGAAAGAGAGAGAGACAGAGAGACAGAGAGACAGAGAGACAGAGAGACAGAGAGATATAAAGTTAAGTGCCAATTTCAATGTCCTAATGAAACTAAAAATTAAAAAAAATGTGAACATGCAGCCTCCTCACCTGAGGCCCTGGTACCTCCCTCATACAACATTATCACAACACCAGTTCACATTTCAATATGATAATTAACAAATGTCCCAACACTAGACTAAGAGCTATAAAGAATTAGTGGTCCCCAAATAGTGACAATAATTATTAAACTAGATGATATAAATTTGAGAAGGTTTTGTGTGACTCATGGGATACTGGTAGGGAAAGAGAAATGGTAAAAATTATGTAAGTATAAAATCATAGATGAGATTTTAAAATCAAAGACAGTAAATTGAACAATAGTATGACATATCTACAGGACTAATTTTCCTTCACTACACAGACCTAAGTTTCATTCACCACCACTGTACAAGCCAAGACATACAACTTACTATTTTGTTTGAAAAGTGGTTAAACAACTCTGGAGAAGAGTCCACATTGCAGAAAATATGCTGACTTAATATACCTTAGAATTACCTTATCAAATACATTTTCACTGTGAATGAAACAGAGCCTAGTCATGCTGTCATGTAATATTAACCAATGGAAGGATATACATTTTATTATTTTTACTTAATCTTAGACTGTGGGTTTGAAGTTTGTGCCTAGAAGTTGGTTTCTTATATTATTAAATATGGATATAAAATGCAATGGTGATGAAAGGAACTTTTGAGCAACTGGTACATCTGCTTTTGGTTCAAGGTAAAACGTACAGTTAATGCTGTTGTTACATTTACATGGACAGAACTTAGACAACAATCAAAAATATAGAAGATAGAACAACTATATATTATTTTTAAAATAGTGTGACAAAATTTACAATAAGACATTTGATTAAATGTTATGTTGAAAATCGAGTATGATCATTTGACAAATGATATTCATTTGGAAGCTGTACATATATCCAGAGAATGCTGCGTGTTCCTACACACTGAATGGTGTATGGACGTTCAGCGCCTACATGATAGCATTCAACCAGCATGGTCATTGCATAATAACCAACGCCTCTGTCTATATATTCTAAAGGTATTTGAATCTTCATGCACTTTTAAAGCAAGAATTCAGTTACATACATTGAGTAAATATCTTATGAAAAATAAACAATTTTTCATTGAATGTAAGAGATTTGGCTATTTTCTTCTCTCATCATAGATACTATATATTAACAGCCAATCACAATGGTCATAAAAAATGAAGAATATGAAAGTAATAACCATGGTGGTCAAAAGTGTTACAAGTCAGTTCTAGACTTTTTTCACTAATTTCTAAATTACTTTATTTTGCACTGTTTCTAATTTTTATACAATTTTAAAGGATTTTATTTTATGGACAAATTTGCTCAACAAATATTGCTGCAAAATCTATTCATTTTAAAATTCAATTTTAATCTCACTCTTAGTTGAATTTCATCTTTTGGACCTGAAAACACAAAATATCCCTTCATCTGCTAAAGATGTGCTCTCAAAAAAAAACAATAAATCATTAAACAAATTATAAAGAAAACTAAATATATAAAATTTATGAATTGTGTCTATTTTAGAAGCATTTTATTAGCTAATGCGTTGCAATTTTTTTCCTTGGTGTTTGGTCAAAAATGATGTGAATATTATTTATGTTAAGAGGCACAATAAAATGTGGTTTTGTATTTATTTATACTTGGAAGTGTTATAAAGGACAAAGGAGATATGAAATCCAGCATTACAGATTTTTAGGAAAATTATACTTTGTTCATTAATATGATTAACATTTATGTTCTATATTAAATTTAAAAATTACAAATGATATTTAATAATAAGATTTAATATAATAAGGTTGGGAAAATCGTTCAATGAGTAAAGTGGTTGTTACACATTCATGGGATCTAAGTTTATGTCCCCAGAGCCCAAAATAAGTACAGTCTGTTAGGTCCTATTTGTTCAGATATATGAGTGTGATGAACCAGGAACATCAGTAGATACTCATTGGCTTTTTAGGGTATTTAGGCTGGGCTGCACAGGAAGAATCAATGAAAGACCCATATTCATGCATCGTGAATGAAGAAGATAGATATGCAAATTTGTCTTCCGATACTTTTAATGGTGCATTAAATGAATAAGTGTACAGCACACACATATGTACACAGCACACTCAGATTTGCATACACACAAACATTTATCAAAAAGTAAAAAATGTTTAATATATTATTCCAATAGATATTTTGAAGCCTGATAATTATTATTATTACTTCACCAGTGATTGTATTTCTATAATGCTTGTGTTAATGCTTATGTAGTTTATTTATCATAGAAAATGTCTTCACAAAATATTCATAATCAATATATGTTGTTCCCTAATACAGAATATAGGCTTCATTACAGACAGTTAAATATTGAATGTTCTCTAATGTTTGTTTTTCATTCTACAAGATGATGAGTAGGAGTCAATGACACTTATTCAGTGTAATGTCAGCCACTTCTACATGATGCCTCAGCTTATTCTAACTCATGATAGAAGAAGCTCTTGTGAATAGGCTTTTCTTTCACTGATGTGACTCTATCAGTTTTCTTTCAGTTTAAACCTGTTTTTTCACATGAAATTACGTGACATAACAAACTTATGCTACTGTAAACATGTAGCTAACATTCAACCATGTGAACCCAGGCAGTTAACCCTGATAGAGCTGTAACAGGTCTACAAAAGCAAATTTCTGAGTCAGCTTTAAATCCCAAAGCAGCAAACCCAAGATACATTTCACAGGACCACAACAAAGGACAATAAATAATTTAATATCAGACAAATGTGGCACTCAGCAGGTTAATAGCCCAGATAACAAACATTTTTTTTCTTTCATCCTCTGTTGTTACCTGTCTTCTTTATGATGACATAGAAATATTGTCAACTCCAACTTTTGAATTTAGTTCTGCAAATGCTTACAATAAATTAGCCCCAATTCACAGGCATGTAAATAAATCTATTGATGATTATTTTCTGCAAAAAGGATAGTGAGCTTCTCCATTTATTTCAGTTCATCATTAGTGTCCAGACACATCAAAACAACAAAAGAGTGTTGCAGGGGTAAGTCTTTGTCTTTAATCATTTGTTGAAAATGCTTTTTGCCACTGGATGGCTTTAGCTCCTTTGCCAAATGTCAAGTGACCCTAGGTTTATGGGTTCATTTCTGGGTCTTCAATTCTATTCCAAAGATACATTTGCTTAAATATTCACTTTGGCAATCTCACTTTGGGGATCTGTTTGATAGGATATACCAGCTCAAAAAATCTGAGTCTTTACAATGTTTTTTTTTTTTTTGTTTTTGTTTTTTTTTTTTTTTTTGAGTTCATAATGCAATTACACTTCTCTCTTTGATTCCTATCTCCAAACAATTGTTGACCATTGTAACTTTACAACAATATTATTATTATTTTAATATTTTTAAAAAATTAGTCTTCTCTCATACATTTCACTCCGACCCCAGGGTACTATTATGTAGCCCTGGCTGCTGCTCTATAATGCATATTGTGGACTAGCTTTACTTTGAAGTCATAGATATTCACCTGTGTCTCTCTCACATGCTCACATTAAAGAACTATACCATTTTGCCAATCTACTTATTTTTAAATTTTTATTGAAAATATAGTTTTTGTTCATACATTCTGATAACAGTTTCTCCTACCTACATCCCTACTCCACCTCACTTCTTAAATCCACTTGCCCCCTTTTTATCTTAGAAAAAGAGCAAGACTCTAAGAGATGACAACCTAACAGGCCAAAAAGTTGCTAATCAGTATTTAGTTTAGTTTAACTCATTGACCTATGCCATCAGATGGAGTCTATGGCCTACACTTCATAGATGGTCAGGAAACAGACTGGAGAATATACAGACCAAGAATAAAACCAAACATGACTTGGGGAAGGGAGGAGGAAGTCTAATGTGATTCCGCTATAATTATATAACAGTGTCAATCTATTTATTTCTATAACTACACAATGAATACCGAGAGAAAGCTAAAACTTTTGGTGATTTGATGGGCCAAAATGAAATTTTATATAGTAAAATCTCCCTAAAAATGTATATATATATATATATATATATATATATATATATATATATATATATATATATATATATATTTAATCTAAATTAAATCACCAAATAATGAGAGAGACAGAGCCCTATCTGGAAATCTGGTAATCACCATATGAATGTCCCAATATGTGGAATACCTAATGGAGGTATTGGACAAAGGGTCCTACCCTCCTTCCACTCTATTAAAAAGGCTACTTGTGGCTCTTCAAAAAGTGTAAGACATTATTGTTGAAGACAAAACATACACAACTCACTGGGCACACAGAGTGACAATTTACCCTGTTACCTACAGAGAACGTTCTTCCCTCCAGACTGGTATTCATAATATTGGAAACTAATCTTAGCAAAACCAAAAGAGAAGGGTAGCTCCAACCCAGTAACAAATGTTCCATCTATAATGGCTATCTTTCTCAAAAACATGGGGATGAAATTGTGCCACAAAACATTTTGAAGTAACTCATCAAACAATATTTGACTTAAAACCTACTTTTCAAAAGGAACCCATTAAAGAAGATTCATTCTGCATATTGTGTTAATATGGATCATTGTCCATTGAATTTATATATCACTATTTAGAAGTACATAATCTACGGGAAATATTTAGAAGACCCAGAGAACTGATACATCTTTATTACTTTCAGTCTGTAGACAGTTTTGCTCTCATCAACAAACTCCATTTTCTTTGATTGTTTTTTTTTTTTTTCTATTTTTTTTTTTAATTTAGATAGAAACAGTGAATTGAATCTGCTTGGTTGACAGAGACAGACTTTACTGGGTAGAAACCAAAAGTGCTCACCCATCAAAAGAACAAATTTGTCAAGTCTGATATAGGTGCCCAATTCCCTGAGTTAAAGAAGAGATAAAAGGACAGAAGAGGGCACATCCATTCAAGACTGTAAGAGCTGGTAGAATTCTGGTAAAGTAAAATTTCAGAGTATTTACAGTTACAGAATAAAATAGTCAAAACCAATAGCCCCCAAACTCTCCCAGATATCCACTTAGAAAAATAAATTCCTCATTGCAAGACATGCCTTAGGACTGTCTTTTAATCCATTGTGACATATGGGAGTGAGCTTTTCAGACGTAACTCTCAGCTTGAGGAATAAAATCAAGACTTCTAAAATAAAATGAGACTACAACTAATAACTTCAATGTAAGAGTGTTTTTTTTTCAATCACCCAGAACGTTTTTGAAGAATTTTACTTAAAATTTGTAATCAATGACCTATTATTGATTACTCATGTCCAAACAACCCTTAAGGTCAATGAAAATATATGTTTTACATTTTTTCTTTTGAAACTTGTTATTCTTTATCTTCAAATATCTGTTTTTAAAATAATGTTGCCTGTGACTTTGTTTAAATGCATTACATTAGAATGTATCTGTTTTGAAGTTTATGGTTTAATATGTTTACACCAGGTACAAAACTACTGCTGCTGTTAAGATGTTTTGTCTGGAGCCATCTAGCAAATGCTAAAGGTGAGCAGGTGACTTCACTAGAGATGACAATATTATTTTTCATAGCTGTTATAGAGAAAGTTTTTCAGAAATCTCAATTCCCAATTGATTCTTGAAACTGATATGCCTTTCCTGTTCTTATAAAATTAATCTAATGATACCTGGGCATTATACTCTATTAGACAAATTTTCTGCAGATCTAGAGGGCTGTACTGTCTTGTAGTGATGCTATATAGTTAAATAGATTATATCTAATTCATAGTGATGATTCTATAACCATTCCTAAAATTATACCAGTAGTTATTAAGCCATTTTTAATAGGACTAAAATTAAGGCCCTCTGTGATACAAATACTACAATTAGAACCCTGCCAGTCTCTATATGTCATGGGTCATTTGCACCAAGATAGAAACAGACAGAATCACAATTAATAAACATTCCTTGGGACTGTAAAGCAATTAACATAAATGAAGAATGAATATTTCTTTTGTAGAGAAGGCAGAGATCAAACATTGACTGGGCTTATCTATAGAACACTTAATTGTTAATTTAGGCATCAGAATCATAGTTTTGAATTTCAATGAACCTGTGGAGCCAGTGACAGAAAATGAATGTCTAGTTAGATAACTAGTCTTAATGGACACATATGTAAATATCAATCTATGATTTGAAATTATGCATAAATCTGAGGTGAATTTTTGAAATAGATACCATGTGATCTATTCTCCGAAAAGAAGTACAAAGAACTAGAAATGCTTACATCAGCATGGGGAAGGAGAGAGCAGAATATAGACTGCAGAAAGAGAGTTAGAAATCAAGCACAATGAGGAGAGATAGAAAGAACATAGTAAAATTTAACAGAGTTTAAGAGAGAGATGAACAAAGAAGGTTTGAGAGAGAGAGAGAGAGAGAGAGAGAGAGAGAGAGAGAGAGAGAGAGAGAGAGAGACAGACACAGACACAGAGGGACAAAGAAAGAGAGAGAAACAGAGAAAGCAGTAAGAGCAAGCAGGTTTCAGCTTACCATGGGACAGAACACAGTTATTTCATAAAAGCAAGGTAGGTTTAGTCTTACTAAAGAGAACGAAGCTTTTCCACACAAAATACTGTGACTTAGTGGTTGTTTCAGATTAATGTGTAATAAAATATAAACATGCAGCAGGGTAGTGCAGGGCTATGCAGTCTCTTCTTGGTTTGAATTCCTATAAAACCTACAACTCACTTCTCACATAAAGCAGAGAAGAAGAAAATATTCACATTATGCCAGCAGCAATGTTAAAACTTACTTCAGCCCGATATATTACTCAAGATAGAGAAAGAAAACAGTGGATTCAAAATTTTATTATCATTATTTTATGTTATTATTTCATTATCAAGGATATTAAATTCATGTTAAAAAAAAGTGTAACAGCAAACACACTTACCTTTTAGAGAATGTGTCTGATAAAGCAAATTGTAATGTAAAATTTTACATGGCCTTTAATTTGGATAAAATATTTGGGTGGCCTTCACAATTTGTAAAGATGTGTTGAGTATAAATACTAATATTTGTAATGTATTCTTTCTTGTTTTTAAAAGAAGTGACTATACTGAAAAAGAAAGGAAACAATAACTTACACAGCTGTAGACTAGTTTTAATTAAATTATAAGAAAACAAATCAATGAACATATGTTTGACTTTATGAAGAGTTTAATTTTTATGTCTCAAAGAAAATGACATCCAGAAGGCAATGATGTTTAAAAAATCTTATTTAAAACTACCATCATAAAGTATTTATATAAACAAGTTGGTTACAATTCAAAATCTCTATAATTCTACGCAGAAAACACAAATGGAATTTAAAGATAATTAGTTCATTTGTTTCTGCTGATGATGTAACCATTTTTTTTGTACCAAAACTTAAAGTTCCTATCTTGTGCAATATGCCATCCATTCTTGGCATCATCCTGTTCTGCTGTTCATAATCCATCCTTCAACTAGTCCTGTAGTTAACTGAGAAACACTACATAATCCAATGTCGTATACAAGCATACTTTCAGTTTCTGCCTCACTCTTAATCCTTATCTTACTTGCTAAACCAAGTGCACTATTCATCATTGATTTCTTTGGGCAATGTGACCCATAAGCTTTCCCATGGGCTTCTTACTGACATACTTTCCTCTTTGTGAGAGCTAAGTTTAATTGAACACAAACAGCCTGAATTCTATCAGGACTTCTTCTTAGCCATATAAACTGCATGCAGTATGATTTAAACTGCATTCTAAATTGTATCTATTTAAGTATGTTATTCCCTGAAGTCTTCATTTTATTCCAAAGGAGGATTTGTGCTTTGGTTCCTGTATTACATTTATAGATAAGACACCATTTAGTTAACCAAGAGAGCATTCAATCTCTTAGTGAACAGGCTTCTTCAATTGATACTCTCTATACCTGAAGCTATGAAATAAAATGACATTGCACAGGATAACAGAAGTTACAGAAGATATTCTTCAATAGCTTCTTGGACTTTTGTTTCTTTTTATTTTTCAATTGCAATACAAATATAGCACATAGATATTTTGTTACTTGGGAAAATGTTTACAGAGCCATATAAAATCTTGTAAAAAATGTAAAATAAAAAGCAAAAAACAAATCATAGAGCATATACCCTGAGGAATGTTAGTTTATTGATCTCATTAATAATCTTTCCTTCAGCGTTGAATTCTGAAATTATAATGACAGGTTAAATGAATCATGATGTATTAAATAACTTTAAAGCTTGATACATGACTGCCAAGGATATTCTCAAAACTATTATCTACAAAGAAACTTTAAGTCACATGTTTCTTTCAGTCACTAACTCAATCATTTTCAGTATATCATAAGTGACAAGTAGCGTGACAGCATTATTAAGTACATAGAACATAAATGAAAAAAATAATTTATACCAATAAAAGAGTGGTCAAGTAATTAGCAAACAATTTCAAGGTAAGCTTGCTATGACATTTATTTAGTAACGCTTAATATCATAGTTAAATGAGCTATGGTTACCATATTGGTATTATATTTCATAAAGTCATTGGTTTTCTTAGAAAAATTTTCATAATTATTGTGGATAATTTACTTTGACAGTCTATAACAGAAAGTACAAAAAACAGAAGAATAAGACTTATCCAATACAGACAACTTTTTAAGAATTTTTTTAAGGTTTGACACACTGCATTAAGATCTTACTAGTTACAATGAGCAAAAAGCACATGCAAAACAGGATGTAACACAGAATTAGTCAACATTTCCTTAGTGTGTAAGGATTCAGCATATTTTTTATTCTTTAACTTCACACAGTTTGTGAGTTGTTTCTGGGGCAGTCCGAGCCTCTGGGGATAGCATCCAACTCTCAATGACTGCATATTATGTCTATTCTTTTGTGAGTGGGTTATCTCACTCAGGATGATATTCTCTAGATGCAACCATTTTCTTAAGAATTTGGTTAAGTCATTGTTTTTGATAGCTGAGTAGTACTCCGTTGTATAAATGTACCACGATTTTTGTATACATTCATCTACTGAAGGACATCTGTATTCTTTTCAGCTTCTGGCTATTATAGAGCTGCAATGAAGATTGAGGTGCATGTTCCTTTGTTGTATATTGGAGTGTCTCTGGGGTATATGCCCAGAAGTGGTATAGCTGAATCTTCAGGTTGTACTATGTTCAATTTTCTGAGAAATCGCCAGACTGATTTCCAGAGTGGTTGTATCAGTTTATAACCCCACCAACAGTGGAGGAGTGTTCCTCTTTCTCTACAACCTTGCCAGCATCTGCTGTAATCTGAGATTTGGATCTTGGCCAATCTGACTGGTGTGAGGTGGAATCTCAGGGTTGTTTTTATTTGCACATCCCTGATGGCTAAGGATGTTGAGCACTTCCTTAGATGTTTCACAGACATTCCATATTCCTCAAATGAGAATGTTTTCTTTAGCTCTGTACCCCATTTATAATAGGGCTGTTTGATTCTCTGGTGTTTAGCTTTTTGAGTTCTTTGTATACCTTGGATATGAGGTCTCTATCTGATGTGGAGTTGGTAAATATCTTTTCCCATTCTGTTGGCTGATGTTTTGTTTTCTTGAAAATGTCCTTAGCATTACAGAAACTTAGCAATCTCATTAAGTCCCATTTGCTAATCTTTGACCTTAGAGCTTGAACCATTGGTGTTTTGTTCAGAAAATTTTCTCCTGTGCATATATGTTTTAAGTTTTTCCCTACTTTCTCATCTAATACGTTCAGTATATCTGGTTTAATCAAGATCTTTGATTCACTTACACTTGAGCTTTGTACAAGGAGATAAGAAAGGGTCTATTTTCATTCTTCTGCATGCTGAGTGCCAGTTGGACCAACACCATTTGTTGAATAAACTGTAATTTTTCCATTGAATGTTTACAGCTCCTTTGTCAAAAATCAGGTGACCAAATACGTGAGGGCTCATTTCTGGACCTTCTATTCTATTAAATAGATCCACATGCCTATTTCTGTACCAGTACCATGCATTTTCACCATTATTGCCTTGTAATATAGCTTGAGGTCAGGGATAGTGATTCCTGCAGATGTTTTCTTGTTGTTCAGGATGGATTTTGCTCTTCTATGTCTTTTGCTATTACAGATGAAATTGCACTTTGATCTTTCCAACTCAATGAAGAACTGGGTTAGAATTATCATGGGGATTGCATTGAATCTATTGATTGCTTTTGGTAATATGGTTATTTTTTAAATGTTCAACCTACAAATCCTTGAGCATGGGAGATCTTTTCATTTTCTGATATATACCTAGATTTCCTTTTTTAGACAATTGAAGTTCTTGTCATACAGGTCCCTCACTTGCTTAAATAGAGTCACACCAAGGTATTTCATACTTTATGACTATTGTGAAGCATATCTTTTCCCTAATTTCTTTCTCCATATGTTTGTCTTTTGAAGGTAGGAAAACTACTAATTTCTTTGAGTTAATTTTATATTAGGACACTTTGCTAAACTATTTTATTAGCTGTCGGAGTTCTCTGGTGGAATTTGTGAGGTCACTTAAGTACACTATCATGTCATCTGCAAAAAGTGATGTTTTTAGCCAACATCAAACTTAATGGCGAGAAACTTGAAGCAATCCCACTAAAATCAGGGACTCGACAAGGCTGCCCACTCTCTCCCTACCTATTCAACATAGTACTGGAAGTCCTGGCTGGAGCAATTAGACAGCAAAAGGAGATCAAGGGGATACAAATCGGAAAGGAAGAGATAAAAACATCACTCTTTGCCGATGACATGATAGTGTACTTGAGTGACCCCAAAAATTCCACCAGAGAACTCCTACAGCTGATAAACAAGTTCAGCAAAGTGGCCGGATACAAAATTAACTCAAACAAATCAGTAGCCTTTCTATACTCAAAAAACAAACATGTGGAGAAAGAAATTGGGGAAAAGGTACCCTTCACAATAGTTACAAAAACTATGAAATACCTTGGTGTGACTCTAACTAAGGAAGTGAAGGACCTGTATGACAAGAACTTCAAACCTCTAAAATAAGAAATTGAGGAGGATCTCAGAAAATGGAAAGATCTCCCATGCTCATGGATTGGAAAGATCAACATCTTAAAAATGGCCATCCTACCAAAAGCAATCTACAGATTCAATGCAATCCCCATCAAAATTCCAACCCAGTTCTTCATGGAATTGGAAAGATCAATGTGCAATTTCATCTGGAATAACAAAAGACCTAGAATAGCGAAATCCATCCTCAACAACAAAAAAAACATCAGCGGGAATCACTATCCCTGACCTCAAGCTATATTACAAGGCAATTGTGCTGAAAACTGCATGGTACTGGTACAGAAATAGGCAAGTGGATCAATGGAATAGAATAGAAGATCCAGAAATGAGCCCTCATGTATATGGTCACCTGATTTTTGACAAAGGAGCAGTAAACATTCAATGGAAAAAGGACAGCCTATTCAACAAATGGTGCTGGTCCAACTGGCACTCAACATGCAAAAGAATGAAAATAGACCCGTTCTTATCTCCTTGTACAAAGCTCAAGTGTAAGTGGATTAAAGATCTCCACATTAAACCTGATACACTGGAATTATTAGATGAGAAAGTAGGGAAAACCTTAGAACACATAGGCACAGGAGAAAATTTCCTGAACAAAACACCAATGGCTCAAGCTCTAAGGTCAAAGATTAACAAATGGGACTTAATGAGATTGCAAAGTTTCTGTAAGGCTAAGGACATCGTCAAGAAAACAAAAGGGCAGCCAACAGAATGGGAAAAGATCTTTACCAACACCACATCAGATAGAGGCCTAATATCTAAGGTGTACAAGGAACTCAAAAAGCTCGACACCAGAGAATCAAATAACCCTATTAAAAAATGGGGTACAGAGCTAAACAAATCTTTCTCAGTTGAGGAACTCTGAATGGCCTAAAAACATCTGAGGAAGTGCTGGACATCCTTAGCCATCAGGGAAATGCAAATCAAAACAACCCTAAGATTCCACCTCACTCCAGTAAGATTGGCCAAGATCCAAAACTCAGATGACAGCAGATGCTGGCGAGGCTGCGGAGAAATAGGAACACTTCTCCACTGTTGGTGGGGTTGCAAGCTAATACAACCACTCTGGAAATCGGTCTGGCGATACCTCAGAAAATTGGATATAGTACTACCTGAAGACCCAGCTATTCCACTTCTGGGCATATACCCAAGAGACACTTTAATACACAACAAAGATATATGCACCACAATGTTCATAGCGGCTCTATTTATAATAGCCAGAAGCTGGAAGGAACCCAGAAGTCCTTCAGAAGACGAATGGATACAAAAATTGTGGTACATATACACAATGGAATACTACTCAGCCACCAGAAACAATGACTTAACCAAATTCCTAAGAAAATGGCTGCATCTAGAGAAGATCATCCTGAGTGAGATAACCCAGTCACAAAAGAACAGACATAATATGCAGTCACTGATAGTGGGATGCTAACCCCAGAGGCTTGCACTCCCCCAGCAACAACTCACAGACTGTATGAAGTCCAAGAAATAAAGAAAACAAAAACTATACATATATTCACAAAATAAATAAATAAATAAATAAATGGACTGACTCATGCATTGATGATAACAAGCTGAAGAGAAAAAAGAACAGAAGCAGGGAGAACTACAAGGAATGTAGCCCAGGCTGTGGCCAGGCATGAGTCTTCATCAGTGATTTTGGAGAATGACCTGCCTGGAGAGAGGTTGTGTTTGTGAAATTAGTGACTCCTGCAGAGGAGAACCCACAACCAAAGGGAAGAAAATGTTATAGGATGAAGGGAAAAAAATACTGACATTTTATATAAATGTTTATTAATCCTGAATGTACCCTGAGGGTGGCAGACAGGCAGAGAGATAGGAAGACAAACAGGAATGATCCGCATTGTTATGCATGTTGCGTATAGATGATGTGTCACTCATATAATAGAGTTCATGCTGAATTTATATGTTTACTAACCATAAAGTAATCTGTCAAATGAGGAAAAAAAAAAAAAAAAAGAAAAGGTAGATTGAGATTGTATTGTAGAGTTTTAATAAAGGGATTTTGCATCACAAAAAAAAAATAATTTTTTCCTATAAAGAAATTTTGTATTTCTCTAGTGCTCTATTTTAGTTTTATTTTCCAATATTGTGGCCTATAAATTTTCCTGTTATAATAATTTCAAGAAACCTCAGAGAAATGTTGAATATTATGTCTGAGATTTGTATATCGATTTCTTTGGCTTCAGTTTTCTATTTTTGCTATATTACATCCTATATTTTATTTTATCCAATATGAGAAAATATTGTAAGCAAATCTATCAAGAAAAATAGAAATTATATTTATAAATAAAAAAAAAAGTGATGTTTTTGCTTATTCCCTTCCAGTTTATATCCCTTTAATTTCCTTGTGCTATCTAATTGCTCCAGCCAGGATTTTCAGTAATATATTGAATAGGTAAGGGGAGAGTGGCAGCCTTGTCGAGTCCCTGATTTTAGTGGGATTGATTCAAGTTTCCCACTGTAAAACTTGATGTTGGCTATTGTTTTGCTATATATTTCTTTTATTATGTTTAGGTAAGGACTTTGGATTCCTGTTCTTTCCAAGACTTTTAACATGAAGGGGTGTTAAATTTTGTCAAATGCTTTCTCAGACTCTACTGAGATGTCCATGTGATTTTGTTTTTTGATTTTATTTATATGGTGGATTACACTAATGGATTTCCTTATATTAAACCATCCCTGCATCCCAGGGATGAAGCCTACTTGGTCATGGTGAATGGTTGTTTTCTTGTGTTCTTGGATTCGGTTTGCAAGGATTTTGTTGAGTATTTTTGCATCAATTTTCATAAGTGAGATTGGTCAGAAGTTCTGTTTCCTTGTAGGGTCATTTGTGGTTTAGCTACGAGGGTTATTGTAGCCTCAAAAAAAAAAAAAAAAAAAAAAAAAAGAGTTAGGTAGTATTCCATTTGAATCTTTTGGAATCGTTTGGAGAGTATTGTTATTATGTCTGCAATAACTGTCTAATAAAATTATGCACTAAACCCATCTGGACCTGGGCTTTTTTTTTGGTTTGGAGGCTTTTGATGATGTCTTCTATTTCTATAGGTGTTATGGGATTATTTAGATGGTTTCCTTGATCTCGGTTTAACTTTATGATCTTGTATGTTTCTACAAATTCATCCATTTCCTCCAAATTTTCTAATTTTGTAGAGTATAGGCTTCTGTAGTAGAATCTGATGATTTATTGAATTTCCTCAGTTTCAGTTCTTATGTCTCCACTTTTCTTTCTGATTTTGTTAATTTGGATACTCTCTCTTTGCCCTCTAGATAGATTAGCTAGTCCCAAACTATAGAAATGATCCGTGAAAGTATAGTCATTTGTATTATGATACTGAGATACAAGAGAGTGGAGAACATTCAAGGTCAGCTCTGAAGATCACCATCATCTATTTATTGTTATAATTCATGTATGTTATGTAAACTTCATGCACCTCATTTAAATGAGAATCCTGATACCTCTGCATCAGAGAATTGTAAAAACTACTATGATAATTAAACTAGTATTCTGAATTAAAAAAAAAAAAAAAAAGATTAGCTAGGAGTTTATCAATCTTGTTGATTTTCTAAAAGAACCAGCCCTTGGTTTGGTTGATTCTTTCAATGGTTCTTTTTGTTTTTATTTGATCTATTTCTGCCCTAAGTTTGATTATTTCTTGCCGTCTACATCTTTGGTTGTATCTGCTTCCTTTTTTTCTAGAGCTTTTAGGTGTGCTGTCAAGTTGCTGATGTATGCTCTCCCCAGTTTCCTTTTGGAAATGCTCAGAGCTCTGAGTTTTCCTCTCAGTATTGCTTTCATAGCATCCAATAGTTTTGGGTATGTTGTGTTTTCATTTTCATTGAATTCTATAAAATTGTTAATTTCTATCTTCATTTTTTCTTTGATCCTGCTATAGTTTAACAGAGCGTTGTTTAGTTTCCATGTGTATGTGGGCTTTTTGTTGTCATTGTTGTTGTTAAAGGCTAACCTTAGACTATGGCGGTCTGAGAGGATGCATGGGAGTCTTTCTATCTTTTTATATCAATTAAGGCTTATTCTTTGTCCAATTATGTGGTCAATTTTCAAGGAGGTGCCATGAGGTGTTGAGAAGAAGGTGTATTCTTTGCTTTACAATCATATGTTCTGTAGATACCTATTAATTCCAGTTGGTTCATAGTTTTGCTAGTTTTACAGTGTCCTTGTTCAGTTTCTGTTTCCATTATCTGTCCATGGGTGAGATCATGAGTGAGATTGGGGTATTAAGGTCTCTTACTATTGTTGTGTGTGGTGAAATGTATTGTTTGAGCTTTAATAGGGTTTCTTTTATGAATGTGGGTGCTTTTGTATTTTGGAGCATTTATGTTAAGGATTGAGAGTTCCCCTGACAGATTTCCCCTGTAATGAGTAAAAAATGTCCTTCTTTATTTTTTTGATAAATTTTGGTTAGAAATTTACTTTATTCATTATTAGAATATCCACTCCAGCTTGCTTCTTGGGGCTGTATGCTTGAAAGTTTTTTTTTTTCCCAAACCTATACTCTGAGATATTGTCTGTCTTTGTCTCCGAGATGAGGTTCCTGTATGTAGCAAAATGCTGGATTTTGTTTACATATCAAGTCTGATAGCCTATGCCTTTTTATTGGGGAGTTGAGTCCATTTATGTTAATAGATATCAAGGAATAGTGGTTGCTATTTCCTGCTATTATTGCTTTTGTAGGTTGAGTTGTGTCTGTGTCTCTTTCTTTTTTGGTTTTCTTGCTTAGGAGTTTTCTTATTTTTACAAGATTTAGTTCCCCCCATTTTATAGGGTTTTCTACCTATAATTCATTGTAGTGCTGGTTTTGTGGTCAGATATTGTGTAAATTTTGATTTGTCTTGAAATATCTTCGTCTCTCCATCTATGATGATTGATAGTTTTGCTGGGTATAGAAGATTGGGCTGGCACTTGTGGTCTCTTAGGGTCTGTATGATGGCTTTCCAGGCTCTTCTAGCTTTCTTTGTCTCTGTTGAGAAATTAGGTGTGATTCTGATTGGTCTGTCTATTTATGTTACCTTACCTTTTTCCCTTACTGCTTTTAGTATTCTTTCTTTGTTTTGGGCACTGGGAGTTTTGACTATTATGTGTCAGGAGGAATTTCTTTTCTGGTCCAACCAATTTGGAGTTCTGAAGGTGTCTTTTATGCTTGTGGTCATCTCATTCTTAAGGGTAGGGAAGTTTTCTTCTACAATTTTGTTGAAGAAATTTACTGTGCCTCTTAGTTGATATTCTTCTCCTTCTTCAATTCCTATTATCCTTATTTTGGTTTTCTCATTGTGTCCTTGATCTCTTGGACATTTTGGGTTAGGAGTTTTTAGTTTTTGCATCTTCTCTGACTGTTTTGTCTATGTTTTCAATGTTGTCTTCGGCTCCCGAGATTCTTTCTTTCATCTCTTGTAGTCTGTTCGAAGAGCTTGCATCTCTGACTGCTGATTTCCTTTTTAGTATTTCTACTTCTTGGGTTGTCTCTTTTAGTGTTTTCTTTATTGTGTCCATTTCTGTTTTAAATATCTTCTTCCATTTCTTCATCTCTTTGGTTTTTTTTTTTTTCTTCTAGTTCTTTGAGTTCTTTGAGTGTTTTTCTTGTTTCTTCTTTAAAAGCTTCTAATTTTTTATTCTTCCCCTCCTGTACCTGTTTAAGGATCTCCATCATTATCTTGAGGCAGGATTTCATGTCTGAGACTTCTTTTTATGGAGTGTTTTGCATTTCCGCTGTCTGCTGTGATGGGAGAGCTTGGTTTTAGTGTTGCCAGGTTGTCTTTGTTTCCCTGGGATATGCTCTTTTGCTTTCCTCTTGCCATCTTGTTGTCAGTGATAGGTTCTTGCCTTTCTCTTGTACCTGACATGTGTCCCTGGATCTCCGCTGGTCCAGGTGGCTTATGTTCCGAGCCCTGTTATGCATCCCAAACCCACTAGGTGGGAACAGAGGTCCCAATGCTGGGTTCTTGGTCCCTGGGTCAGGCAGGGCAGGGGCGTGCTTTCGGTGCACGCTCGGCAGAGATCTCTCTGCCCCCTGGCTACTTGGATAACCTTCTCAACAGGCCTTTATCTCTGGGACTCTGATGCTCCGGGTGGAGGATGGTCTGAGCCCTTATCTGCACCCCAAAGTTGCAGGGTGGGAACAGATGTCCCAATGCTGGGTTCCTGGTCCCTGGATCAGGCAGGGCAGGTGCGAGCTTTCGGTGCATGCTCAGCAGAGATCTCTCTGCCCCCTGGCTCCAGACAACTTTTTTGTTCCATGTTCCTGCAAAGGAGATGAGGGGACTGAATAACTGGATGGGCAGAGGAGAAAGCAGTGCTCTTACTCGAGATTTTGATTAGTTTTCTTTTTTTTCCAAATATTGAAAAAAACAATAATACCTACTATGTTGATAGAAATGTATTGAGAAGGAAAATGATAATGTGAAAAATATTTTGAAATTCTCTGAGTACAATAGACTGAATATATAAATACATTATGTATATTATTAAACCCAATTGTAAATAGTTCATCTAAATTTTGATTATATCTGAGTCTGTGTAGTTATGGCTGTGTGTTGAAACATTGAAAGAGATTTATTTTATAAAGAATGTTTTTCAGTATTTTACGGCTTGTTTTTCTTTGCTAATGTATAGGTTAAAAATCAAACTAGTTTAAATGCTGAGAACATTGTTGCTCTTTCAGGGGTCCTACGTTCAATTCCCAGCAACCACATTGTGACTTACAACCATCTATAATACAATTTGGTGCCCTCTTGTGACATACAAATATGTATGTAGAACATTGTGTATATAATAAACATATATTTAAAAAGTATTAAACTAAACACCTTAAACAGTTGACAAGAAAGAGTACTGGCTGCTCTTTCAGATGATCTGGATTTAATACCCAGCACCTACCTGGTCTCTCTCTGTCTCTCTCTGTATCTGTCTCTGTCTCTGTTTCAGTCTCTCTCTCTCTCTCTATCTATCTATCTATCTATCTATCTATCTATCTATCTCTCTCTCTCTCTCTCTCTCTCTCTCTGATACTCTGTATCTACATTTGATATGTTATCACTTTACCCTGCCTTGCTCTCATCCCCCCACTCCATTTTCCTTCAAAAATGTGCATTCCCGATCTGGTCTCTGTTATTTATTTAAAACTCTGTATCCCATTTTTAAATTGAGTTATTGTAGGTTTTTTTTTCTTTTGAGTCTAACTTTTTAAGTTCTCCATATATTTTGGATATTAGCCCTCTACTTGATGTAGGCTTAGTGAAAATCTTTTCGCAATTTATGAGTTGCCACCTTTTCCTATTGACAGTGTCCTTTGCCTAACAAATGAATTTCAGTTTCATATATTTTTTCTTGCAGACAGGAGCCTCACATAGTGGTGTACTAAGAGCCTCGATCAGCAGCTGAGACAGATGCAGATACTTTCATCCAACCATTGGACTGCGTTTGCAGACCCCTAAAGAAGAGTGAGGAGAAATGCTTCAGAGGCTGAAGCAGATGAGAACCTCTTAGAAGACCCACAGTGTCACATGTCCTGGACATCTGGGACCTCCCATAGACCATGGTACCAACCAATGAGCACACAAGAGCTGGTCCGACACTTCCAGGACTTATCTAGCAGAGCATTGCCTTCTCAGGAAGTCAGAGAGGATGCCTGTTATTCTGTAGAGACTTGATGCCCCAAGAAAGGGAGATACTGGGGGACTATATGAAGGGAGGCACCCACTCTGAGATGAAGGGAAGAAAATTTGTGTGACGAACTCTGGGAAGAGAGACCTGAGGGTCATGCAACATTTAGAATTTAAATAAATAAAATAAGATAATTCATGTAAATTGTTTTGTAAATAAAAATCTCCAGGTCTAGGGAATCAAATTCTCTCTTCTAGTCTTTGTATACATTAGATACATTTGGAGTATATAAATTACTCATGCAAAAAGTACATATAAAATAAATTCTTAAAAAATTAAAATTTTCTTGATAGCCTTCAGAATTTGGTTTCTATAATGAGTATCATCTCTTAGCTGCTGTACCTTTTGACACACAATGCTTTTATTGCTTATGAGGTAGTATGAAGAACTAAATATCATAAAGTATGGTATTTGATCTTTCCATATTCATTTCCTTGCTTTGACATTTCTTTGTTTTATTTTTTTCTCAAAAGAATATTTTTTTTTCAAAATCTCATTTATTGGGAATATATAGAACTTGACTAAAATTCTCATAGTTATAAAAAATTTTTCTATGGCATGTTATCTTTGAATCTTGTTCAAATTCTTCCCAAGATAGTATGTCTTTATAATTCGATATTCTATTTAGAAGTGCTTTCTATTTTGAAATTACTCCCTGGCCAGGTTTTTCCCTTAGCAAATTGCTGGCACCTCAAGATAGAAAATCTCTTGGCAAGTTACTCTGAGAATCTTCCAACTTCATTTTAAGAGTAAAAAAAAAAAAAAATAAAAAAATAAAAAAATAAAAAAAAAGTCTATGTGAACAATTTGAACCAAAGTAAGTATATAATTAAATAGTTATCATCATGGCAGAAATAATGTCCTATTTACATTAAGAATAGGTCCTATGTTAGAGTTCATTACAATGAAATAAAAGAGTCAAATCCCTTGTTTTTCTGGTGGATATTAGAACAATACTATATATGTTACATTTAACTCCTCAGATATGTAAGAAGGCATTAAACATTTCAGAAGTCAGTAAATAAATCTGACCTAGGAAAGGAGATGTCCAGGACCTAATCTGAAAAAAGAGAACCGGGATCAGCAACAACAGAACTGGATAAAATATTTATTTTAAAATCCACTGTTTTAACATATTTACAAATGTCAAAAATATATAGTGAGCTCTGAGGGTGGTTCCCTATATTATAGTTTTGATGTACAATTTCCAAGTGAGGGACGGTACCACTACAAAAACAATTATATATATATATATATATATATATATATATATATATATATATATATATATATATATATATATATATTTAATAGCATATATAATTTAAAACATATGTAGATGTTTGTATTATGTATAGGGCATGGGTATTTGCAAGTACAATTATTAATCAATATATATATATATATATATATATATATATATATATATATATATATAAAACATTTCATTATTTTGTAAAAAATTAGACTACTTCACTTTAAATCATGCTAAAATTTGTTACAAGTTACTAAAAATGCATCCTTCAAAAAGAAGTCAGAAAATAAATGAATTCTATTTTTTCTGGAGAAAGAGAAGTATAAGAAACATGACCAAAGAGGAAAAGAGAAAATAATGACACAATAAATAATACTAAATTTATGTTTGTTTATATCATATTTTACACAGTATTAAAAAATAGCATCTGCATATGACAATCAAAATTTTAATCTCACAGGTAAATATTTCAGCATGTTCACAAATACTGTAATGTCAATGGAGGCCTAAGAAAGGATAGCTAATTCTCTAGCGTGGGGAAATCTAAAATTATTAGCTATCCCCTACAAGAGTTCATTCATATGGGCTACATCAATACCTATCAAGAAATAAAAATAGCCTCACAATTAAAGAAAGCAGATGAGCCTTAAGCCATACTACAAATATGGAAAGAACAAGAATAATCATTTCTTTAATACATAGTATACCTTCCATAACATAAAGCCTGCCTTTCATGCAGATGCTTATAGAACTACAATTCTGCAAATTTACTACTCGTTCCAACCATTCTAAATTACTTAGTAAAGATAATATCATTTTTGCCTTTTATTTTTTTAAACTCAATTTTCTTTCTTTCAGAAATATCCCAAGCCTAAGCCTAGATATGGTTGCCATAATGCTTTGGGGCTTTCTCACTTCCTCCCATCCATCCCTGCCTTTGTCAGGCTGCAGAGTCTCTTCTTTGATTGTTTGTTGACATTCATGACAAACTCAAAATGCTCAGTTTTTTTCCCTTCTTTTCCTACTCAACCCTCACAGATGATGAGAACACTCAAAGCCTTCCTGCCTGGAGTGAGGGGCTTCTTTCATAGTCCAATAAATTTGTCCTAAATCTTTCTGCTACTTTCATTTTTAAAGTATTTTATTTGTAAATTTAAGGACTCCAGTGAGTGCTCTAGGTTTACTCTGTATGATGAAACCCTCTGAGTGGGCATACTTGATTTTTCTGGTAAAATAAAGAGTAGAAATGATGGTGCGTGCAATAAAACACTGATGTAACAAAAAAGAAAGCAAAATACAATAAACTCATCTGCAAATATAAAAATCAACAGACAAAGTTAAAAAAAAATTTCTAAAAATCTGTTATTACCAAACATACATATAAACCAGAATTCATAGGTCCCTAGGACATTCTACACTGGAGCTCTTAAATTCTGTAACTGGCCAATGACTGTCAGAGTAGCCTCAAGACAGGCATGTATGCCTCACTACCATAAGAGAGTAGTGCTCTAGGTGTTTAATGAATAAAACAAAAACAAAAACAAAAAAATTATAATCTTATCTTTTATACTCCATGCCTCACAAAACAGTATGCTTTCTACTAAGTTGTGTTCCAAGCAATATTTTTCTAAACAAGGAATGGGTTGGAAGATTCAGCACATGGGACAGCGCCAAGACAGCCAGAGCTGTGATTGTGTCTGTGTCTGTGTTCACAGAGGAGCGCAGGGAGAATGCTGCCAGAATATCTCAACTGTTCTCAGGTCAGGAAACACAAACACTGAAGGGAAAATGGTATCTTGCCAGAAGAGATGATCAAAAAAAAAAAAAAAAAATGAAACATCTGACAACATATTGCTCTATCCATATGGCGCCAATCTTTGTCTAATCAAGAAAAATAACAATAAATAGATGAAATTAACATTCCCAGATATGACTTAAATTCTTATGAAGTCAGAAGAGGTGATGCTACAAAACTTATATAAACAAGTTTTATTTTATTTCTAAAAATATTATATAAACTTTAGGAATAAATTATCTTTTGTTTAAGTTTTTAAATAAAAACACTCATTAAACATCTCATATTGCTAACTGGGTGTGATGATATAATATATTCTGTATGTATTTTATTCTGTTATACTCCATGCTCAACTCTTAATAGGAGTGGAGAGAGCATTAGTGTTCTGTTTTGTTGTTTTCTTTTATTTTTCCAAAGGGCATATGCATTCCTAGATGAGGTAAAGCTACCTTGCTTTATCTTCTCATCAGTAAATTCTGATTTTTTTTCCCTAGGAGACAATCATTTACTCATGTTACAAACTTACTGGTAGAAGAATAAGCTCATCTTATGTAACTTTATTTGAAAAGGGTTTGTGATAGTTTGTATGTGGTATCTATTTGTGTCTGTTGTGTGCATGTGTAAGTGTGCATACCTATAAGCCAGAAGACAGAATAGAAGTCTAGTGGAGCTCAGGTTACAGATTTTTGTTATCCATGTGATGCTGGCATTTGAAAATGAACTAATGTTCTTTAAAAGAGCTCAGGACTTTGAGCCCATCTTGCTCCTTCTATTTTAAGATTTCTTTTTAAATTTTATTATTTTTCCTTTCTCCTCCCATCTCCCCTTAATGCACTGCTGCTCCTATCTTTTCAGAAAAGGGCAATTCTCCTAGAGAAACCAAAAATGGTTTATTAATTTACACAACAAACATCAGGCACCTTTGCTCTTATTATGGCTGGAAAATTCAACCCTGTAGGAAAGCAAGGGTCCTAATAATGGGCAAAAGAGTGAAGGGATAGGCCCACTACTATTTTTAGAAGTCCAACATTAAACCAATATACTCAATCATAGACTATATGCAGATGGCCTATGTCAGACCCATACAAGCTCATAGATTATTTGGTACAGTCTCTGTGGTCTTTGAGCTCATCTGAGTTAATGCTACAGGCCTTGTTCTATTGATGTTCCTGCAATACTTCATAGCTCTCTTTCTTGAGCTCCAGCAATTGTTTGTCTATGAGTCTCTGCATCTCTTTCCACCAGTTGCTGAATGAAACCTCTTTGATGACAAAATGCTAGGCTCTGTATACAACTATTGTAGAATATCTTCAGAAATCATTAAGATGGTTTTGGTTTTGTTTTCATGGATGTGTTTTGTTCTATAGTCAGTCTCTGAGCTATACAACCTTTAGTTCTTTGCCTTATTTTTAATTACTCAGTTTTTTCATTTATCTTTTAAATGTTATCCCCTGCCTAGATTTGCCTCTTGGCAATTTTATAGGGTTCTGTTGTGATATAATGGTCTAATCAGATCTGTAGCCAAATTTAATTAGAATATGTGGTTTGCTAATATTTATATTCTTGAGTTCTTTATATATTTTGGAAATTATTCTTCTTTTAAATGTGGGTTTGGTGTAAATCTTTTCCCATTCTCTAGGCTGATATTTTGTTCTATTGATAGCGTCTTTTGCCTGACAGAAGATTTTTAGTTTTACTAGTAATGGTCCACCTTAGTGCCTGTGTTATTTTTATTCTGTTCAGGAAGTTGTTGCTTGCATCAATACATTGAAGGCTATCCCCCACTTTTCAATTTATCATGTTCAGTCTCTGTGGTTTTATGTTCAGGTCATTGATACCCTTAAACTTGAGTTTTGTATAGATTCCTAGATACGGATTTATTTGTACTCTATTTTAACATCCATTTGGACAAATACCTTTTGTTGATGATTCATTCTTTTTCCATTGTGTAATGTTTTGTTATCAAAAACAAGGTATCTATGGGTATCTGGGTTTAGTTCTAAGGCTTTGATTCAATTACATTGATCAAATGATCAGTTTTAATGGCAGTACCAGAGAGTTTTGATTACCATTGCCCTGCAGTCCAGCTGGAGATCAATGATAGTGATATGTCTACATTTTCTAATAATTGTACAGGACTGCTGTAGCTATTCTGTTTATTTTTTCATTAATTTATATATTAATTTATTTACATCTGAAAATAATATAATTTTTCCTACATCCCTCCCTCTTCTCCTCCAAGTCACAGCCATACAAATCCTCCATTACTGCTTCTCCTTCTCAGACAAGAAGTGCTGGGACCTCACGTCACTGCAGCTAGGGGAAAGGCATCCAATGGCAAGGAACAGTATCAGAGACAGTTCCTTCTCCAATTGTTAGGGTATCCACATAAAGACCATGCAGCAATTCTGCTACAAACATGTAGAAAGTCTAGGTACAGCCCCTACATGATCTTTGGTTGGTGGATAAACTCTGTGAGCCCCCATGGACCCAGGTTTGTTCACTCAGTAGATCCTCTTGTTGTATTCTTGAACCGTCCAGCTGCCTCAGTCATATTATGCATTCTTCTACAAGACTCACTGAGCATTCTCCTGATGTTTTCCATTTCGTCTTTGCATCTGTTTCCATCAAGTGCTAGATGAAACCTCTCAGGAAGCAGTTATACTGGGCTCCTGTATACAAGAATATTAGGCTATCATTAATAATGTCAGGTCATGTTTTTATCACACGGGATAGGTCTTAGGATGAGCAAGTCACAGGTTGTCTATTCCTTCAGTCTCTGCTTCATTTTTATCCTGCATTTCATGTAGGCAAGACAAATTTTGAGTCAAAAATTTTGGGGGTGGTTTGACATGCCTTGCCCTCTCCTGTAAGTTCACCTGGCATAGAAAAGCCCCTTCAGGCTTCATATCCCCAGCTACTAGGAATTTCAATAAGGGTCACTACCATAGACAACCAGGAGCCTCCCAAGTCACAAATCTCCAACTAGCCCCAGAGATAACCATCATTGTGTGGTTTCTCTACCAGATGTTTTGTTCTATTGATCATGTCCTTAGCTTTGGAAATGTTTTTCATCTTCATGTGGTCTTATTTATTAACTTTTTATTTTAGTGCTTGAGCTAGTAGTATTCTGTTCAGAAACTTGTCTCCCGTGACAATGATTTCAAGGGTATTCCCCACCTTTTGTTCTATGACACATAGGGTATTCTGTTTATATTGAGATCTTTAATCCAGTTGAATTTGAGTTTTTTGCAGCTGAAGATCCTTTTGTTGTTGAATTGTATGGTTTTGCCTTTTTTGTCAAAATCAAGCATCAGTAAATGTGTTGGTATATTTTTGGGTATTAGATTCAATTAGATTGAAAAATTGATCTGTTTTTATGGCAATACCATTACTCTGTAATACAGCTTCAAATTAGGGATGGTGGTACATCCAGAAGTTCCTTTATTGTATATGATGGTTTAAGAACTTTTTTTAAATCCCAGAACACTGAGACAAACAGATCTCTGAATTCAAAGGCACACAAGACAAAGCAAATTCTAGATCTCAGAGTGGTGATACATATCTTTAATCTGGGCCATATCTTCTGCTGGAAGTCTACAGAAGGACATTAAAAGAAGACTCACTCTTCTTCAAATGCTTGCACTTAGTTGCCAGAACATCTGAAGAAACCCACTTCTTCAAGATTCCTCTTTATACAGATGAAGAGCTGCAACAACTAGCCTTACAGAAAAGGCCACTATATCCTTGGCCTTTTCATTCACAATTGCATGATTGGACTACAGACTGTAAGTCTTTCCAGTAATTTCCTTTACTATAAAGAAACATTCCATAAATTCTGAGACTTTAGAAAACCCAGACTTATACATCAATCATGAAGGAATGAAAAATTTATCAACACATCTTCCTTCTAATTTTATTATTTCTTTCTCATGTTATAAGTCAATATATTAGGATAATATTAACATTTAAATTCATAAAAATAAAAAAAACTGTGGTTCTATATGTTCAACTCTTAAAAAGTATTGTCTCTAAGATGATCTGTTAATCTTATAAAATTTTGCATCATATAAATATTTCAAGAATTCCTGCTACATGGTAGATGATGTTTTAGATAACATGAGATAAAAAAGTAATATAAATATTTCTAGGCCCGAAATAAAATATTATAGAAATTTGTCTTTCATTTTAATTCTGTTCTTTGTTAATACCACCTTTTATTCACTTTTAGTATATTGTTTTTACCTGATATGTTTGTGAGAATGTGTTTAATGTAAAAGTTTTCCAAATTAAAAAGTTATTATTCTCACTCATTTTTTTCTTTACCCTATTTTCTACCTAGTTTCATGACTTATTCCTTTGGTTTATATTAATTTTCTTTCGGGTTGTCCCAGAATTCTTTTGATGACATACACTTTGTTTTGCTTTCTCTCATGATTCCTTGTACTATTACAAATTCCCACACAAATACTGCTTTTATATCAACCTTGTTTCATTAGATATAGGTATATTTACAAACATTTTTAATGGTTGTAAATATACCTATATCTTTAAAAAGTTTAACATTTACTTGAAATACATACATGATCATTTCCCTCTAAGAATAAACAGAATATATTTTAATTAAAATAGAACTGTATCACATCCCCCTTTCCTTCCTACAGCCCCTCCCAGTTTCTCTCCTATCCCCTCAAATTAATAACCACTTTTCCTATATTATTATTACATATATTCATATGTGTATGTATATGTACCCACAAATACTTAATTACGCCACCTTATAAAAATATATTTGTAAACTTTTATGCAAAAATGCTTAGAAATCTGTACATTTATCTTTGTTATTTAAAATAAAGTTAAAAAAGATTAAACATATTTATTCTTGTCTTTGTGAATATTAATATTCATTTTGTATTTCTTATGAAAGTACTATACTTTAATAAGATATGTCAATTTATAGTATGTTTTATAATTTTCTTATGTGTTCCAGGGCTTGAGTTTAATTTCCAATATAACAAATCAACAAAAACCTTGATATCAGATTCTTTAGATCTATCTTAAAGCAATATAATATATAAAAATGTAAATTTTACAACTATATATTTCTAAGAAGTCTGTCTTCATATTCAAAATAAAATAAAATTACAAGCATTCTTACAAGGTTAGAGAGTTCAAGTGCAAATATGTGATCTTTCAAAAGAATCCTCTTTCCATAATTCCGTTAGAGCATTTTATGGATAGGAATTTCATTTGCTAATAATGATAACATTTTCTAGACTAAACCCAGTAAGTATCTGGACTTTCTTACATAACTGTCCTTACATTTGACTTTTCCTCCCTTCGTATGTTTAGCCTGGCCTCCCTGAATCGTGAGATTCACTGTATCACACATTTTTCAGAATCCTCTCTTTGGTGATGTTTGTTTGAAAAATTATTGCTAACCCGAAATTTTAGTACAGATGTCACTTCTGAATAAGAAGTGCCACCAGCACTACATTTCAATGATAGCCTTTCCTTTGACAGACTTCATCTGTGTGCCCTTGTAGCCCATTTTCCCATTAGACTCTGACATGACTTATAATTGCTTGTGCTCAAATGTTTTTCCCTTGCCGGAACATAGGTTCTTTGCCCCGAGATATGTGTGCTAGATTTTATAAACACAGTTATCTTATTTGAAATGATTCTTTTGTATTTTATTTCATTATTCTACAGAGATGGTGAGAGTTCAACTCCTGTTTGTAAATTAATTGAGCAAGTCAGGTTGCAGAGAGATTAAATGATGACTACAAAAGCAATAACAACAGGGAGAGAGTACTTCTACATTTAGGTACCATGGGTTAGGGAATATCAGCACCATGCAGATTTTTTTCAAATGCTGTTTTCTACTTCTTTACCAGTGGAATTTGTCATAGAAGAGATTACAGAACAGGGATTATTTTTTTTTCCTCCCAAATGACTTCTTTCTCATTTCTCTGAATTCCCTGGGGTGTTAAAGTCAGAATCAAACACCAAAGGAAGTTCTCTTTTGCAGTGTGGTAATTGATTTAGCCTAGTGCTGAAGAATTATCTTTTGTCCATGCTTTTCTCCCCGTGGTGACACAGAAGCCTTTTGAAATGAAGTATTGTGAGGGAGTTATCTCTAGGGCTTGTCCTTATTATAGCAGCCTTCATAATTTAAATGTGTCACTGGTAAGATTCTGTGTCTACATTTGAGAAGTTGGAGTTTCATAAGGGAGTCAACCATAGTATGAAGAATAGCTGGTTAATAATATAGGCCTAACTAGAAACAGTTTGCTCTTTTTTTTAAGGATATTATATAAAACATTGGTTTTATTCTTGAATACACTAAAGAAAATCATAGAGACTCTGTCAATTTGCATGGATAATTTTTGTTGCAATTGAATGTGGTTATAAAAACTAAATATTAGCTTCCAATGTTTCTGAAAGAAAAATCAAAAGGAACAAATTACTTGGCAAATGGTATGTTTATCTGTATAATGCTGTTATGCAATTTCTGCTATTTCATGGCAAAGATATGGCACACTTATATTTCATTATAAATATTAAGAAAACATGTACATATTCCTCAAAGATTTTTAATTATATCATATTTTCTATACATTTGTGTCTTAAATTACTCTGGTACAAATTTAATATATAAATATGTTATAGTAGCTATACTATATGATTTTTCATTAAAGTTATTTGCACTGTATAGTAATAGATGATGTTGCTTTTTAATCTACAGTATATCACATAAAATATCATTCCTAAACTAAGAAATTAAGATACAGTTTACAGCACCTTTCTTTTGCATTAACCTTTATTTGATTTCCTCATTTCTCCCATATGTAAATTCTACTTCTGCTTTAATTACTTTTTGCTTTTAATATAAAAACTGACCACAATCATTTTATTATAATTTAGCATCTTATCCTCTCTCCTTTATATACCTACCACAAAATTTGCGATAACTCACATAGCCTCCGTTTATGATTCATACTAAACCTAAATAACAAAAAAGTAAAATTATTTATACTTGAGTTATATTGTTTTGCATACAATCATATTTTTCTTTTCTTATCCTTTAATTTACTGGTTAATGGCTAAGTTGATTGCATTTTTATTTATCATAAATAAATCAGCAATGAACATGAATATTTGTGTTTCTCTAAGTAAACAATAAAGTCCTCTAGTTATAAGCCAGGAGCAATAGAAGACAATAATAGAAAAGTCATATTTTTACCATTTTTTCAAAATTATAACCTCCTGATTCTTTAACAGAATGGCTTTATTAGTTTATGAAGTAACATAAACTATGTTTATATCTGACTTTCCTACTTGCCACAGTCATTCTAAAATTTCTTGTTATTTGGATTTCTAAAGATGTTCATTATGACTGAGGAAATGAATTAGTTTTATAAGTCAATATGCTGATCAAGGAGTTTTTTGGGCACCTAAGTTGAAGCATTCTCTCCACTTTTTCCTTTTGCAGTTTCATCTTATCAGTTTATATGTTGGTATTAATGTTTTTGCACAATGATCTAGGATCTAGTTTAATTTCTCTGATTGTAGAAGTGCAGTTTTCACAGTCTTATTTTTGAAGTGGCTTTCTTCAGGGGTTATTGTTGAAAACTTTGTTAAAATCTTGGAACTATGAGTAGACTTATAGCCAGGTCCTAAATTTTATTCCATGGGTTCATATGTGTACATGTACTAAAACCAAATTGTTTTGTTACTATTGATTTTTAGTATAATTTACAATCTTCTTTAATGATAGTTCTTACAGTATTCATTCTGTTTGGGATTGTTTCAACTACCCCAAATAAATTTATAATTTTGTTTCTCTATATGAAAAGAATCACATTCAGATGGTCCCACCTAAAGAGTCAGTCCTATCTAAAAATACCAAATGCAGACACTATTGCTGATGCCATGAAATACTTGCTAACAGAAGCCTCATAAAGCTGTTCATGACAGGCTATGCCAGAGCCTGACTAATACAGAGGCAGATGCCCACAGCCAACATCTGAATGAGCCAGCAGACACCAATGTAGGAGTCAGGGGAAGAAGCTAAAGGGGTTTGCAACCCAATACAAAGAACAATACCAACCAATCAGAAACCTCAGAGCTCCCAGGGACTAAAACACTAACAAAAAAATACACATACAGGGACCCATGTCTCCAGCGCATATGTAGCAAATGATTGCCTTATGTGGATTCAGTAGGCAAGGAGGTCTTTGGTCCTGTGGACACTTGATGTCCCATTGTAGTAGAATGCTAGAAGGTTTTGGCAGGCGTAGGTGGGTGGAAGGGGAGCACCCTCATAAGCAGTGGGAGGAGGGAAAGTGTTTGCAGAGGGGAAACTGGAAAGGCAGATAACATTTAAAATGTAAAAAATTAAAATAACCGGTAAATCAAAAATAATTACATTAGAATTTGCGTGGAGTGATTTGAATCTATAGGTTGTTTTGATAGGACTATTATTTTCAAAAATGTTTTTATCCATAAAGAATTAGAAAATATCTTTCCATCTTCATGTTTACTTAATTTCTTTATGTCCTCAAATTATTATATGTGTCACTGTTTCCTGGAATATATTTATTCTCAGGTACTTAATATACTGTGTTCAGAGGAGTGGCTAATAAAAATGGATTTTCTCCCTGGTTTCTGTTCTGAGCTTCTTTTTAGAGAGTTAGATATTTCCCCTTTTGAGAACTTAAATATTAATAAAATTCATTTAATATACTTTATCACTCATTCTATCTCTTTAAATTTTTCTCATGTTTGTTCACCAGTCTTCTGTTCCATTTGTTTTGATAGTTTAATTTTTCCCTAGTTCTCACACTTCGTGCTATGACTATAGGATCACAGGTGTATGAAAATAGACTGGAACACAGGCAGCTCTAGTAGACTGTGTCTCTGAAGAAAACATAATTTTTCTTGACCCTAAGAGCCATTAGCTATAGCTTTTCAGCCTGGGACGAGAAATAATGTGTATTACAATTAAAATGTACCAGAATATCTGTGTTCAGTTTCTGTCTGCAGCTTATGGTCCAGCTGGAAATGCTTTCTCTCTCTCTCTCTCTCTCTCTCTCTCTCTCTCTCTCTCTCTCTCTCTCTCTCTCTCTCACCTAATTAATTGTAGAAAACAAGATTCTAGTCTGATCAAAAAGTAATTTCTAATAATCCTGAGATGCATGTCACTAACATACTAGCAGTTAAGTCTTGCAAGGTCAATTGTTTTAGTATCTTTTTAGGCTTACAACTCGGTAAACAGTCTATATGATTTTTTTTTCTGTTCTGGTATCACATGTGGTATTTCTGAAAACATTAAAATTAACTAGAATGGATGAGGTCTCTAGGTCTATACAAGTTTAATTTCTTCATACTTAATGATTCAAATATACTTTAATAGTAGTATCTTACAGTTAAGTTAAGAAGTGTAACCAGAATCAAGACCAATTAACAAGTACTAATGCACAGATAGATAGATAGTTCATAGATAGATAGATAGATGTTAGATAGATAGATAGATAGGTAGATAGATAGATAGATAGATAGTAGATAGTAGAATGTGGAAGAAAGCAGGGGACTGTATATATATGTTCATAATAAATTGATATTCTATAAAACTGGCTATCCCAAATAGTCTATTGAACTTAATTAAATTGTAGAAAGATTAAGGCAAGAACCAGTTTTATGGGAAATTAAAATTTTGTGAATGCACCTATTAACCATGACCTGCAATCAATCCTTTGTATTAACCTGTCCCGTGAACATTTCCCTAAAATATTTTTTGAATAACCCAGTTGCATATAATCAATGTTTCAGGTGCTTTGTACTTTTTAAAACCTCCTCTTATATAGAAATATTTGGCAAACAGTTGAATTTATATTGTAGAATATAAATTGACAAATCTTTCCCTCAACTTTCCTATGAATTTTTTATTCGTTTTAGTAAATTGTATTTAGTGTTTATTTATGTTGATTTGCATGTGTGCCTGTGCACATGCATATCCATGTGGATGTGTGTGAGTCCTGAATAGTTTTGTTCAGGTTATTTACAGAATTTAAAGAAGTGTGTGTATTTGTAACTTGCACAGTAGGCATACCATTGAAGAATATATTTCTCTTCCATCATTTTGATTTTATGACTTTAAATTGTCAAGGAGTAAGTCCCACAAACCACTTATCATCTCTGACATAGTATTGAGAAGCCCAGTACTCTAAGGTTCCTGTGAAGGTAAGCATAATTGCTTTGGGTTCAAGTGTGCAACAGCCATATTATGTCCTGGAGTCAATGATCTGCACCACTTTCTTCCACATCTTGCTCTTACATTCTTTATAGTCTGTCCTCTAATATATTTCCTGAGCAACTGAGATAATGTAGTTATTCCATTTATCTGAGAACATTCAATCATTATTTATTCTGTGGACTTGGCTGGTTATTAATTTCTACAGTTTTACCTACAACACTATAAAAAGAAACTTTTCTCACCAATGCAGTGCTATATAGAACAATAAAGTTAATTTTATCCCAAAATTGCATACAAATAAATGATACTCAGATTATGATTATTTTCTTTGTCTTTAACAAGTATTGCTGAATAAACCCTAATCTACTCTTTTAAATGCTGGCTTGTGTCTGGCTACTTCCCCAGTGGTACACTCTTGGTTCTTGCTTTCTTCCATGTCCTTATAGTCTATGTTCTGTAATCAGCTTCCTCTCGCCCCTTCTTCTTTCTCTCTACTTTAACATCTAACTCTAATAAACGATTAACAAGACTGTGGTTGGTTAAAAAAGTATGTCCCCATAGGTTCATAGCGTTGGAGGCTAGGTGCTCAAAGACACAGTTCTAGAAAGAATTAGGTGCCTAATTGTTGCAGGAGGTGTGTCACTATAGATGGCTTTGCAATATAAAAACTGGTACTGTACCATTTTATTTGGTTGCTCTTTCTCTGTGTCTGTGTCTCTGTCTGTCTCTGACTCTGAATGTGTCTATGTCTCTTTGTCTCTATCTCTGTCTCTGTGTCTGTGTCTGTCTTTGTCTCTATCTCTGTCTCATTCTCTGTGTCTGTGTCTATATCTCTGTCTGTGTCTGTGCCTCTGTCCCTATCTCTGTCTCTCTCCCTCCCCCCTCTCTGTTTCCTGCTTGTGGATCACATACACTTGCCCCACTATTGTGTCAATACCATGTATTCCTTTGACCACCTTCCTCACCATTACACTGTCAAGGTCACAGAGCCATGCCCTGAAGGAATAAATAAATCTCCAACTCAATGTGTTCTTGCTTGTTCTTCCTTTGCTATTTAGTAAGGTTTCCTGGTCAATGTGTCTATTTTCAGAAATATAAAAGCAAATAAATTAAGGGTCAATGCCGGCAATAATTTTATACTCACTGAATAACCTGAGACTTCAAGTTACAGCAAAAAAGGCCATCTTTAATATGAGAATTTTTGTTTAATAATCTATGTATATTGAGAGCAGCTTAACCCATTTATATTGGGTATTGTATTTCATAGTTTTCCTTAGGCTAATATATCAAGTATCAATGTTCATATGGATTTTTCACAAAATGTTAAGATTTTGTGGGTTTTCTGCATTCCTATTTTTTCTATCTCATTGAACCCATTATCTTACCATTTTTGCTGCTTTTCATAAAATTATTATAAAGGTTAAGAATGAACTATACATTTATCCAGGGACACCACAACTAAGCAGAGGTAGGTATCTGATTCATTTGAATGCTACCTTGTTCCTATATTACACTTCGACAAAGAGATTATTACTTACTGTAACCTGAATAAATACACTAAATTGACAAATCCTAATTCTCAAATTCATGTTCAGTGGCAGTTGTGGATATGAAAATAATGCTATAAAGGTCCTAAAAAGGCATCAAAAATAGTGAACAAATCATATTTTAGAGAAGTAAAATGCACATGATCATATTAAGGTGCAACAGAAATAATAAGACGAAGGAGAAGAAAATTGCATCCTATACTGGGGAACAAAAAGGACCAAGTTAAGACTTTCAAGATTTTCACATTTAAATAATCTGAAACCTCCTATCTTCATGTATGATGATTATTTCTGCTTTGATTCAGGTGTGGGGAGAAGAAACCCTTACTATGGTGTAGTGTTCCAGCACAGAATTTTATAGCACTACAGATGTTTCTTGGGCTTTGTCACTGAGACCTTTTTGAAGAAGTGTTGTGTCGGTTTTCAAGCAATTGAGTGAGAGAGTGGATCACTTGATATATATTTGAGTATGCACATAGACTGTATCAATGGCCCTGCCACTGTTAAAAATGTTGCTCCTGTCCTAGTTAACAAGTTTCTGTTTCTATGCTGCCTAAACCAAAGGATCATTTATCTCCCAAGATGTCCTATTGAAAGAGTCAAAGTAAGTGAAGAGAAATATGTGTTTGTAGAAACTGATCACAAGCTGCACAGATGGGAACAGGGAGGTGTTGTTAACCTGAACTTCATAAATGACAAGCATGTTGTTCATATTACAAAGGATGATTTGAATTGATAAGTAAATAATTTCCTGAGGAAGAAGTAACACTCATTTTGGTCATATGATTAGCGAAATTTATAGAAAAATAAATTTGTAATATAGGTTTAGTTAAAAAGGTATATACAAATTTATTTTTAACATGAATAGATTGGTTAAAGGATATACAACCATTGGAGATATCTAATCTATGTACTTTTGTTTGCTATCCATGAAAATAAATTTTATAAACAGTTTCCATTCATTAGTTCTTGTATTTTATATATAATATAAATGCATGCTTTCCTAAAATTCCCTTTTCCAGTAGTGCTGAGATACCAAAAGAAGACATGCTTAGTCATTATTACATAAAATCAAATTAGAGATTATATGACTATTCTGTCCCTACAATATTGAGTGAAAAATTATCAATATGTGGAAAGCTTTAGCTAGAACGCCTTAGAATCACTAAAAAAGGATAAGGGAGACTCCTTCCCCAGAATAAGCTGAGTTCTGAATACCAGTATATCCCTAAAAATTATACTTCATTAAATTTCAGAACTATAAATCAATCCATAGGACTCCTACTTTAGGTGAATTATGAGAACCTACAGTTTATTTGTTAGGACTGGAAATATAAAAAGAAACATCTCAAGATATATTTGTACTCTTAGTAAATAGTGACACACTCAAATCAGAACTCAGAATAATAAAATATTACTGGTTATAATGAAAACTAACATTTGAAATAAAAAAGGTAAAGTAGAGCTACACCACACCTGTGTTCTGTTTATAAAAGTCTTAGTAGAAGAGAAATGTAAATCCTCTTTTCTTATATTTCTTCAGGTATGGACTGGTTCTTCTTTTGGGTGGCAATGATTGGAAATTTATTGCCAAAGAACTGTGAATGCTTGGAATCGAATACTAGGTTGCCAGTATGTGCTAGAATTCAATGGAGATTTCTTGAATTTTACTGATTGTCCACTTCTAAAAACATGCTTACAAGTAGGAAATAGAATAAATTTTATCCTCACAACATCCTCCAAAGTTCATATATATATATATATATATATATATATATATATATATATATATATATATATATATATATAATTTCCCTGCTATGCCTACATCCTGTTATTTGTATGTCTATTTTCTGCAGATCATTTGAAATTAGATAACAGTGGTTGTATTCTTCCCTGGAAGAGAATATTTCTCCTCAGCAGGACAAATATAAGCCCAGTTACTTATTGATTTCTGTGCCATTTTTGGCATATAGGAGGTATTAGAAATTTGTTATGAGGCTATTAATCACCCATATTCTAGTCACCTATGAAGTAATATATACTATAATGTCATAACGCTGGTATAGAATTTAACTATTTATATTTGAAGGACTCGAACACAGATATTTCGAATGTAACACAGATGAAGAAAACATTTGCCTTCACCTGAATTTTGAGACAATTTTTTTGCATATTTTTTAAAAAATGTTCTTCTGCTGAAAAAATAAAAAAAATATTTACTAATGGTCGCATATTTATTCTTTCTTTATATAAAGGTACAAGTTTATCTAATTAAAATTTCTTCAAGAATTTTAATCTCAGTGGTGCTTGATGTTATCCAATACCCTGGTTACATAAAAGTGAAACCAGAAACTCCAGTTTAATTGTTCATTGTTTGAAACTAATAGATGATACAGTATTGTCAATCATCTATCAACTACCAAAGGAAATATTTGATTAGTTATAGTTTCAGGATCTCAATACCAGTATGTAAGAAAAATCATTCTTACATTATATCAAGTACCAACAGTGATAACACTGGAGATGTGATAGAGTCTTGCAGGCTTTCCTAGTGAACACAAACTCTTAACTAAACATAAAATGAGGACAAGTAAAGGGAAATATTTTCTTGCATTTGAAACCTAGCCAACTCTCTATGTTTATTGAAGTCAGGAAACTAGAAGTATCACTACATCTTTATTAAACATGCACAACTCCTAATGACATTCTCAGTACATACTTTATGCCCACATATGTGTGTAAAGTATACTTTATCTTTCACCATTCACCAAGAAACAATCTTCTTTTTAACAGATGGACAACATTACAGAAAAGAACACTTGAGTAAAATGTAGAGTTGTGGAGGTCAGAAACACTGGTTCATTGACAAAAACTCCAGCACCCAATGCTTAGGGATCACTATAATATAAGACTGGGTTTGTTTTAAATACCAGACACTGTTCTTTCTGTGATCTTGCATCTGAGTAATTTGAGAGAAGCTTTACCTTAAGATTTCATCAATAATGCTGATTAAGATGGCTTGAACATAACACTAATTGACATTCATTGGAAGAAGCTCATGAGGCCTCAGACTTAGATAAAAAACTATATGCAACTAGGAATACTGAGAATAGAAGAAATAATCTTCCAAAGAAAAGAACATGACAAGTAATTCTTTAATACTAAATGAATATGTATATAACAAATTTATACACACGTGTTATTTTACAGATTTTACAACCTGTGTTCATATATTTTGAAACAACCTTGCCAATGTGCATGCCTCCCCCACACACACACACACACATTCCAATTGAAGAAAGTGAGATCAAAAGAATCATAAATTCAAGGTAGGCAAGTAAAAACTCATGAAAAGTTCTGGAGGATGGAGGTAGTGATGGGACAGAGTAAATGATATATCATAACTTTTAAAATAAGAGGAACACTCCAACACTGTTGGTGGGGTTGTAACCTGGTCCAACCACTCTGGAAATCAGTCTGGCTTTTCCTCAGAAAATTGGACATAGTTCTTTCTGAAGACCCAGTTATTCCATTTCTGGGCATATACCCCAGAGATGCTCCAACATAAAATAAGGGTAAATTCACCATAATGTTCATAGCACCCCTATTTATAATAGCTAGAAGCTGGAAAGAACCCAGATGTATTTCAGTAGATGAACGGATACAAAAATTGTGGTATATCTACACAATGGAGTACTACTTAGCTATCAGAAACAATGACTTTATTAATTTCCTAGGAAAATGGATGCATCTAGAGAATATCATCCTGAGTGAGATAACACAGTCACAAAAGAACAGACATAATATGCTGTCACTGATAATTAAATACTAACTCAAGGAAGCTCTGAATACCCCAGAAACAATTCACAGGCCATATGAAGCTCAAGAATATCAAAGATCAAAAAATGAAAGCCTTAGTTCTTCTTAGGAAAAAATAAATGTATAGCACTCTCTCAGAGTGTGGTACACCTGGACCTTAAATCATTAATAATCCAAGAGCTAAGAATATAGCCCTATGGCAATTTTTGGTATTCAAATATCATTATACTTGATCTATACTCAACAAGAAAACTGACTGTTTCTGTGTTACATTCTGTCCTCCATGTACTTCATGCTTATGTTAACTAGTGGGACTTCAATTCATGCAATCAAACCTCTAAAAGAATGAAGTACTGACAAAAATATTCATATAGTGTTATGCTGAAATGCTTTTAAAAATCTGTATATGTACCCCTCTTTTTAAAAAATAAAGTTGTAAGAGAAAAATATTTCAAATTGATAACAGAATTATAAGACAGCAGTACATGTGAACCTATAAATCCATTTTTAAGATTTGTAATGTTGCCTCATTAAAAATGTGTGGTTGTTCATCTTTGAATTTAAAAAAAAAATAAATGTAGTTAATTTTGATTTTATATAGTCACAGTTAAAATGCATGGATAGGACAAACTAATATGAAAGTCATATTTATTAATTTTGGCGCATATATATGCTTGTGATATGCATTTGAAAAGTAAATCTGAAATTATTTAATCACTGTCTTTGTTTATTCCTCACTGATAAACTTAAACTTCACAAGGCCATCATGTTTGGCATAGTGCAAATGGACGTCTTAGTCTATATGAAAGCATAAATGGCTCCTATCTTATTTTTTAACAGTAAGAAACAGATTAATTTTTACAAAGCAGTTTTTATTTCTTGTATTAATGCATTAGTAAGCCAAAAGTTCACTAAAGCTGTTGACTTATCTGCATATAAAATGCTTAGTGCTATCCAGGAGAGAGTGCTAAATGTTCCACAGCACTGGAAATTTGCATAATGAAGAAGAGAGTGCATTTAATTTACCATTAACTTGTTAAATCTCTTCGTAATATTTTCTCTATGTAATTTATTCTTATATGCATTACAAGATAATTGAAATCAAAGCTGCAATAGGTTAATGGGGTAAAAGGGAAAAAACAGAACTATGAACTGAATTTGCCCTTAGAATATTATCATAAGGAGATAGTATATTAGACTGTGTTAATGTGGAAGCCATTCACTGAAGCCTAATATTGGGCATCCAGATGGTAAGTATAGCACCTTCTCGTCAATTTTTATTTATACCTTCTGTGGAGATGGCACATTAGCTGGAAGTACTACAATACACAATGTGAATCTTGTACATTTTGCTTGATGTCTATTATAACTGAAAATCCTACAGAAAGAAGATTCTAGAAATAACGTACAGAAATAAGCTGAAAGTAGCATGCAGGCAAGTTCCTGTCATTCTTGCTATTTCAACTAGGTTTGTTTGAAAACACTAAGAAAGCAATCCTTCAGTTAAGTGTTGACACATATTAGAAAAATCAGAATAATAAACAAGTGATTTTTTACTGGTTATTTTGTTTACATTTCAAATGTTTTCCCCTTTCCTGATTTCCCCTCCACAAAACCCCAATACCATCCCCCATTCCCTATTTTCATGAAGGTGATACCCCATGCACCTCACCACCATAGCATTCCCCTTTGCTGGAAAAATGAGCCTTCACAGACCAACTGATTTGTAAGCAAAGAAAGTATTCTTTCTTATTAGCATAGATTTCCTCAAAGCCAAACCTGTAGTTCTGAGTGAATATCATAATTTTGCCATGTAGACAATATTAAAAAAATATTTTCTCAAATAAATTTCCAAGACTTGAATAGGTGGCGCCAGCTTCTCGCCCAATATTCAGCCTAGAAAAACCTTTTCCGTCGTGTTGCTTGGCAACCACATAAGTCACTGCCCAATCTCGGGGCACGTGAATGAGCTACTGGAGGATGCACCAATCAGGTAGCAACACAAGCCTCTTAGGCATTTATAAACAGTGCATTTCTCTCCCATGTGGGAGATAGTGGAGAGATTGCGGGAGACCCCACATGGAGGGATGGCAGGGAGATCGCACGTGGAGAGGGACCCGGTAAGGTAGATTGCACGTGGGGAGAGACCTGGTGAGAGAGGGACAAGAGAGAGAGAGAAAGAGAGAGAGAGAGAGAGAGAGAGAGAGAGAGAGAGAGAGAGAGAGAGAGAGAGAGAGAGACTCGGCAAGCACGTGGGAGGTCGCCTGTTCAGGGAGATCCCACCAGGCAAGCACCTAGAGAGATCCCCTGCTCAGAGAGAAGTTTCCTGCTCAGGAAGTCCCTTGCTCAGAGTGCTGTACAGTAAAGGTTGTCCGCAGGAGAATCTGTTTCTTGTTGCACGCCTGTTCCTACAGGCGGGAAGCGTGGGTGTGCGACAATTAGAAGCTCAGTAGAGGTCAGAAATATATCCATTCTTTTTGTTTATAGATAATATTGAGTAGATGACAAGATGGTTCAGCAGACATGAAGAAATTTGAACTCCAAATTTTTTTTCCTTGTTTGAATTCCTCTTATAATGGAATTTGTTTTTTTTTTTATTTTTATTTTTGGCAAGTATTATCTTCAATATATAAAAAATTTAATAAATGTTATACTACAGAGGACAATGTTTTCATTGAACATGTTAAATGTATTTCTTCTGTATATGAAACGTGCTTTGCTAGTAATCCTTTACCATGAAAATAAGTTTAATACAGAAAGGTTTCATTTTTTTGATTTATGATTTCAATGTTTATGTCCATGGTTTTCTAACTCTCTTCGTACTAGGTCTCTGATGTCACCGTCTTGTAGAGAGTATATTGTGGAGCTCATCCCAGTGTGTGGTTTTATGTGAAAAACCTTATTACAAAATCAGACATTTGGACACTAGGTCTTTAGCTGTTGGTACAGTGGGAGTAAAAAGGTGATCTTGGTGAGGGAAATAATGTCACTGTTGGTTAGTTTTGAAAGTTTATACGTTCACCCAACTCACCCCTCCCTCTCCATGAACTTGGCCAAGGAACTGATTGTTATGTTTCTTATTCCTTCAAAACACCCTGGCAGCTGTTATGCCTCTCAGAAATGATGAGTTTTCATCCCTCTGTGCTATAGGTTTAAACCTAATGCATTTCTTCTAAAACTTCTTGTCAATCATAGTGTTTTATAAGAGCAACAGAAAAGAAACAAATATACACTATGTCAAAAGGAGAGCAGAAACAAACAAGGGAAGTGTGAAGTACATTCTTCAATCATGTCTCTTGTTCGCTATTTCACACAAGTAGACCCAGTGTCAAAAGGTCAATCTGTTCTTTCACTTACAAACACATCTGTTCATGAGGTTGCTCTGGGTGATCAAATGCCTCTCAGTTGCATGTTTAGTTCTGAGCCAGGGAGTCAAGTCAGAAGCTTCAGGGACATAATATATGCAATATTTAACACCATCATTTGCTAAAATTAAATGTCTTCTATAAGATATTATTTATAGCTGTAATCTATTGTACTCACAATAATTGTCATTTCCTCTAACGTTCAGTTCTTTAATATCAGATTTTGATTTACTAAATTTCAGCATCCCACACCAAATGAAACATTCAAAAAATCAAAGAATCTCTTCTATGATCTATGGTTCAGGTTTTTATATGTTATCAAAACTACATCAAATAACAGCTGTTTTTCTTAGAATGCACTCTCTCTTTATGAAATTCCATTGTTTTCATGTGTAAGACTTTCTCATACCCATATAAATTTCAGGCCTGGGAATAATTTCATTCATCTCTATATTGACACTAATGAAAGTTTGCTTCAATTTTACTCTAAAATTTAGCCAAAAAGGGATGCCATAGACTAAGCCTTGCTTTTGAAATAGGTGACAATTTTAGATAATATTTAGTGGTGAGTAATTAAGTTCAGGTTATAAGCATATAAATAAATATACTGTGTTCACACAGTACTGGCAGCTTGTATTGTAATATATATTATTCACTTGGTTTATCCTTCAGTAGTAACATAATTGCATTCAATTAGATTTTGTATTAATAAGATTCTTTTAGTAAGTCATGTTAGTATCCTGGCACACTTTCATTGCATGGCTTTTATTGGTGTAGTTTTCTCTGCATTTCTCCTGTGAATACACATCTTATTTATTTGCTTTCCTTGTAGACTATGTCAAAGTCTATTTGTATTGTATACACTGTTTCCCCCATAAGACTCCTTCACCTTTTCTATTTCTTTTCGTATTAAGTTAAAAATATTGTAAAGGATGAAATCTCATATATTCACTGAAGTCCTCTTGGCATGATAAAGTATCAACATTGTTATTATATAGAAGCAATTTATTAGACTGAGGGGATAATGAAATGATGCTGAAGAATTCTTCTGACATTTGTTCTCAAAGAAGCCATTGTTGTTTATCCACAGGCAAACTGCAGTTCAATGGCTGGAGTGCCTACCTAGAGAAGCACCTTAACAAGCTATATCTTTTCTGTGATGAAATGACAGAGTCCCTTTAAATGGGATTTTTCTATACACTTGTTATTTATTTATTTATTTATTTATTTATTTATTTATTTATTTATTTATTTATTTTTTGCTTTTGAGAATGTGCTCTGTCTTGAGCACTTTATGACATTAATATGTAAGGTTCCTTTGTTCAAATATGGCAAAAGAAAAAGAAACTATCTCAATGTCACACTTCATAATTTTTAATGTGTATCCCTGGGTTCCTTGTACTGCTGGCTGGGCCCTAGCATGTGATGCTCTTATGAGGGTAAAACCTTTAGGAGGTATAATCTGTTAGAAAAATATAACCCAGGGTTCAATTCTGAACCTTTGTGGAAGTCAAATAGACCTTTCTTTTGTAAACCTGACAATGCTTAATATTTTGTCACAAGAAAGGAAAGGTGATAAGTATGCATACATAATTTTAAACATTTGTACATATTAAAATTCAGTATTTATCAAGCACAGTAGTACATACTTACAATCTGAAAATTGGAAAACAGAGACAAGGGGTTCAGCATGAATTTGAAGTCCAAATTGGCTCTGCGTTACAATATCCCTGTAGATTTCATTTGAACATAACACATGTCTGATTTGCTAAAATTTCAAAACAAACAAACAAACAAACAAATAACAAACAAATCCAGAACCCACCCAAACTTTAAACAGTCCAAAATAGAATTTTTGTTTGAAAGGGGAACAGAAAGATTAATAATGTTTACATTATTCACAGCTTGAATGTGCTGAATGGCCTGTCATCACATTGTTAAACAAGTCTGGGGAAGCTATGCCATTTTATATACATGGAACTCTTGAATTAAAGGCCACTGTTTGCAGAAAAGCTGCTTTTAGTATTTTAAATCACATATGATCATTATGGTAGTGTTACTAGTTTGATAACATTGCTGCATATCAGTTCAAAGCAGACACCATAGATTCTGACAATATTTTTATGTATTCTATTCTTTATACATGACATTTTGTTTTGCTACAAGATAATTTTAAGAGAGTGTATGTCTTTTGATGATCGGAGTAAGTACTACACAAATGTCATGGGTTAAATCACCATCATTAAGGATAATAAGCATATTCAAAGGGTCTGATAACACACTGTGAACAGGGTAAACCCATCTAACTGGTTTTACTATGAGTCTTTCCTTTTATACTTTTTTTATATTAGTAGACTGGAAGAGAAGACATATTTAGTTCTTTTATTAAGAAAAAAATAATACATTTACATTCCTAAAACTTAAAAGTCTTAGATAATTCTTCATAAAACATTGAACTTCATGGGTTGGGTGATTAATTAAAATGTATATACTCAACTCATTGCATTTGTTCACAGTTTGTGTGTATGTGCGTGTGTGTATTGCATTTTGATAGTATACATGCATACATAGATATAAATAAGATATATAAACACAGTTATAATGTTTTTAAAACATTAATTTGGCAATACAAAGATATCTAGAATCTCATAGAACAAGAACCAAATTATCCAGATAAAGTACAAGGCATGGGTGTGATAACAAAGGGAAGGCATGGTCACACAGTTGTTGTGACTGGGGGCAGTGAGCATCCTCAGTACCTCAGATCTTGAATGGGCATCCCCATTAACATCAAACTCACCGTGCTGTGCTCTTGATCCAAGAATTTTTGAGCAGTGATGTAAAAATGCTGAGTAAGAGCCAACCCAGAATTTAGTGTTCAGACATTCTAGAGTGTTCCAGAATTCTGGGTAAGATCAGAACTGTCTTCACTGAAGAATAATCTAAGTGCCTATCAAGTCTGGGGTAAAAAGGCAAAGAAAAATATATCCTTCTGTTAAACTTTGTTGGATTTCCTGATCACTCTATGAACACGGGGATGTTAAGTAGAGGTATCATCCTTGGAGCACTTTTGCTGCCCGTGTATATGTATGCCTCTGTGTAATGTGTACAAATGTTTACATATGTCTATACAACATTTATATTTTTATCAGATCAATATCTATCAGTAGTATGTTTGAGTATGTATACATATATTAGAAAATGTATACACAAGTGTTTATTAATGTTTAAAAATAGAAAAATTTTATATTTTATATAAAATTCAAAGTTCTTCAATTGTTATAAATCTATTAAAAAGTATAGTATAATGAATTCATACTGATATAAACTGTTTATTATCAAAGAAAATGTATAAAAAGATTGTGTTTTAGTGTATGTATGAGTGTATCTTTCTGTCTGTCTGTGTGATTGTGTTATAAGGAAACCACGTTATTGCTCTTGTTGTTTGTGTTCCTCTTAATAAAAAACCCTTCATATGATAACTGATTCCCAAGTGAAAATGTTTGTCAACCTTTTTACTTACCAATGTTCAGTCTGAAACATCTGGTGAGTTTTTAAAGAAAAATATACCTAGGGGAGAATTCCAGAATCATTTTACATAAACAGTGTTATTACAATGTCAAAAATCAGAATAACACCATGGACTTGAACTAGTTGCCAGGACATATAATTTGAATTTATCTGCAATTCCTCTCCAATACCCTAGACATTCATACCTAAATGCTTATACCTAGAGGTGGAATTTCTTCCATGAAGTAGTGTATACCACTGTAAGAGATTAAAGTTAAATCACTAAATAGTGTTAGTCAATAGTTTATAAAAGTTCTAACAAAGTAATTTTGCAAAGCAAATCAGCCTGTTTTCATGATAAGTATAATTTTAAGTCTGGATAGAACCTCAATTTTGAATAATCTTTCAATTGTAGGACAATTATTCAATTAATTTTAGGAAATGCAATTTTCTATAATTGCATTTTGGCAGAAATTATATTAACATCTCAAAAATTAATAAGAATAATGGTGGTAATAATAATAGTAATAACAGTAGTCTGTTTTGATATTGTTAAATAATTCGAAACAACGTAGTTCTTGATTAAAATAGAAAACCTGTTAGAAGTTAATGAGTTTCAAGGGTATGGTAAAACTATTGATGTATCTACAACCATAAAAATCTTTGGAGATTGTTCTAGGAAAGCATGTATATAAACAATCACTTTGATCCCTGAATTCAGACTTAGCACGCAATCAATTTTGTCTTACACATTAATTTTATCTTGTTAGTTTATTTCTTCTATATTTGAAATTTAGCTATTTAATTTATCCTTTCCTTTTCCAACTAGTTTGTATAAAATCCTTTTATCTCCCTCTTTTTAAAAGTTGGATATTTTAATAATTTACATTTTAAATGTAATCCCCTTTCCTGGTTTTTCCTTAGAAATCCCCTAACATATTTTTCCCCTGTTTCTATGAGGATTCACTCCCTAACCCACTTTTGCCTACAATTCCACCCTACAATTCCTCTACATTGGGGCATCCATCCTGCATAGAACCGAGGGCCTCCACTCCCACTGATGCCATATAAAGGTCCACTGAGCTCCTTCAGTCCTTGTCCTATCTCTTCCATTGGGCATCTCTGTGATCGGTGTGATGGCTAATCACATTAAGCCTCAGCATCTGTATTGGTCAGGATATGTCAGTGCCTCTGGGGAGGACGCTATAACAGGCTCCTGTCGACAAGCACTTCTTGGCATCCATGATAGTGTCTGGGTTTGGTGTCTGCATGTGGGATGGATCCTCAGGTGGGTCAGTTTCTGGATGCCCTTTCGTTCTACTCTTTTCCCCTGTAATTCCTTTAGACAGGAACAATTCTGGGTTGAAATTTTAGTGGCCAAATTTCTTAAATGAAGGGGGCATGCCTAACTTCTTGATTTGGTCTCCACAGATTCTACTTTCCCTTTTTGGGGTATTTCAATTAATGTCATTCCCATGTGGTCCAAGGATGTTCTTGCTTTCCTGTTATGTGGGACTTTCAGCTCCCCATAGCAAATTGCCACAAACCTCTGTTCAATTTCAGTACCCTCTGTGCATCTCCTTTATCTCCTCCCATACTTGATTCTACCCCGCTTTTTCTCTTACTTCTCTTCTATTCATCCCAAGTCCCTCCCACCCTCTACTTTTCTTGATTGTTTTTGTTTCCCCAAATAGGACTGAAGCATCCACTGTTTGGTGTTCCTTCCTCTTCAGCTACATGTGGTCTGTAAGTGTACAAAAGCTTTTAAAGAACAAAGTATCTATTACATCTTTTATTCACAAATATTGAATAATGAAATTTGAGACAGAAGTAAATGTTTTTCACAAAATGGATGTTGATATCATTCTCTGATGAATTTCTTTTTTTTTCCTTTCAAATTTTTATTTTAACAAACTTTACATGAGGAGATTTGATATCTTAATCATTTTATGCACATATTTTGATGCTGTATTTTTTTTTCAGTGAGTATATTACATAGTTTACTTTTTTGGTAAAATACCAATGAAAAGAAAACAATAAGAACAAAAATGGAACGGTGTAATTTTTTTATGAGTATAAGTTAGCCATATGAATGCTCCGTAATGCCCTGATGAATGTAAGAATGAGTTGATGCACATTCATCTATTTAATTATTCAAGTTTCATTTTTGGACATTTCTGGTCCTAAGCCTATATTGGACATTTCTCCTTTAAATGCAAATTCAGTCTCTTTTCCCACTGGAACCATTCTGGCAGACACAATCAGAGTATCTCTTCAGATACACAATATCCAGAAAGCAGTGGAGAGTAGAGCACGGGCCAGAGGGTAGGAAGGAGATGTTTTCAAATCGTTTCATATTGGCCAGAACATGACTACCCAATTGCACTCAGCTATCAGTCATGCTAGAACATATTAAAGACCACCTCTGTCTATGTTGTTGCATTTCCTGTTCTTGTAATTTTTTCCATGCCATAGATTTTTTTTTCCTCAAACCCACACAATGTTTTATTTTAGGTTTCACAGTGCTATTTTTTTTGAAGATGTGCAAATGTCTTGCATATCACTATAAATTTCTTGAAGCAATCCTGTTCATGGGAAAAATGGCTATTTTTTTTATTTGACAAACAGGAAACAAAAAATTGATAAAGTTGATAAAGTTATGCCAATTTAGTATTCAAGTAACCATATTTCTATTCCTTTTGGATATTTATTTTGATAGCTTTTTCATTTTGTTTTGTGACTTAATGTGTGGATGATTGATTGGTGGGGTATTCTCAATGGGCTGTTTCTCCAATAAAAAGATCATCTTCACCTCTCTTTTCTTTGAAGCTTATGAGATTCTAGATTCTAGTCTCTTTGTAGATTAGAAATCATATTGGTATTGAGAATAGAAGATTATATTAGATGTCTACTAATTCAAAAATTTTCTATAAAACATAGAATATGTACTCTGTGTGATGATGGTAATTATTTCTTTATTATAATAAATATTCACCCAATGAAAGGTGATAAATATTCACAAAATCATTTGCCTTTCAAAAATTTTAGTTTGTAAGAAGAATTTCCAATAGTTTTCAGGTCAAATGTAGCAGCATTTAATTCAGATGCTGGGAATGTTACCTCTTGCTGGATAATAGTAGTCTAGAACATATCTGTCATAGTCAACCTTTGACACTTAAGGCAACAAATAATTTTTATACTGCAGAAAATCAAAGTCTGAATCCAAACTAAGAGCTTTGAGAATACCAAAGCTGTTCTCTAAGACTAAATACTGACTCAATCATTTTGTATATGAGTTAACTTAGAAAGTTTATAGAACGATTTGGTGTCACAATTTTCTCTTTTATATAAAAGAACACGTAGTAGTTTATTTTTTCTCTCATATGGACATAGTCTTATATAGTGTTTTAGCTGACAGAGATTATGAAATTCACTCAAATAATTTTATAAGCATAATACTGAAAAATCAAGTGGGAGAAACCTCAAGGTTTAATTTATACAGTGATTATACAATAGAAATAAAAGTATTTGATTTTATATTTACTCAACAAAAATGTTTTCCTCATCATAGTTTAGAATAAATATATAAAAATCATTGTAACTATTACTAAGGCATCAGTATTAGAAATTTTGTAATACTTAGATAAAATTTAAATTATAAGTATAAAGGGCCACACATTGCTTTAAACTTCAATTTTGCCATATTTACTATTGTAAAGATGTTGCTTTGTGCCCTCACATGTGGACCAAATGCTCAGGCCATTTGACACTGGGAAGAGCAGAGATCAAGGGACACAGGCCTGGTGAGATTGTGCTGTGAGAAGCCGGGGCACAGAGATATCTGGACCAAGCATGGGGAAAGCACCCACCCACTGGTTCACGGGAGCAGGACCTCGGCCACAGGGACTCCGTTTCCAGTCAAAACGCTCAGGCCATTTGCCACGAGGAAGAGCAGAGATCCATGGATGCAGGCCAGATACACAAGAGAGGCAGGAACCAACCACTGACAACAAGATGTCAAGAGGAAAGCCAAAGAACTTACCCAATGGAAACCAAGACAAGCTGGAAACATCAAAACCCAGCTCTACCATCACAGATAACAGCGGAATACCAAACACTACCGAAAAAGAAGAATCAGACCTGAAATCATACCACAAGATAATGATGGAGATATTTAAACAATAACGAGAGGAAAAGCATAAAGAAATACAAGCTTTTACAGAGGAAACATGAAAAACACAAAAAGAAATCAAAGAACTAGAAGAAAACAGAACCAAACTTATGAAAATAGAAGCAGGAATTAAAAATGGAAATGGCAACAATAGAGAAAACAGTAAAAGAGACAACCCTGTAAGTAGAAAAACTAAAAAAGAAATCAGAAGTTACAGATGCAAGCATCTCCAACAGACTACAAGAGATGAAAGAGAGAATCTCGGGAGCCGAAGACAACATTGAAAACATAGACAAAACAATCAGAGAAGAATCAAGAGACAAAAAGCTCCTATATCGAAATGTACACAAGACAAAATGAGAAGACCAAACCTCAGGATAATAGGAATAGAAGAGGGTGAAGAATATCAACTAAGGGGCACAGTATATATCCTCAACAAAATCATAGAAGAAAACTTCTTTACACTTAATAATGAGATGACCATGAGCCTAAAAGAAGCCTACAAAACTCCAAATAGAGTGGACCAGAAAAAAAAAAAAAAATTCCCGACACCTAAGAGTCAGAACGAAAGTGTCCCAAAGCAAAGAAAGAATACTAAAAGCAGTAACTGGTAAAGTTCATGTAACATATAAAGGCAGACCAACAAGTATCACACCCAAATTCTCAACATAGACTATGAAAGCAAGGAGATACTGGACAGACATCAAGCAGAACCTAAGAGAGCACAAGTTTCAGCCCAAGCTGCTATACCCAGCAAAACTATCAATAACCATAGATGGAGAAAACAAGATATGCCACGACAAAAATAAATTTACAAAATATCTGAACACAAACCCAGAACTACAACGAATTAGGTGGAAAACCCAATACAAGGAGGGGAACTACTTCCTAGTAAAAACAAGAAAATACCTAAGCAAAAAAACCAAAAGAAGAAAGACACACAGAAAAAATTCTACCTCTAAAAGCAAAAATAGCAGAAAACAACAACCATTGTTCCTAAATATCTGTTAACATAAATTGACTCAATTCCCCACTAAAGAGACATTAGCTATCAGATTAGATACATAAACAGAATTCAGCATTTTTCTGGATAATGGAAACTCATCTCAGAGACAAAGATAGAAAATATCTAAGAGTAAAAGGTTGGGAAAAAAACTTCCAAGCAAACAGCTCCAAGAAACAAGATGGAGTGGCCATTCCAATATTGAATAAAGTATATTTTCAACCAAAAGTTATAAAAAAAAAATAAGGAAGGACACTTTTTACCCATTACAGGGAAAATTTGTCAGTAGGAACTCTCAAACCTTACCATGTATGCTCCAAAAACAAGCGCACCCATATTCATAAAAGAAAACCTATAAAAGCTCATTAAATACATTGCACCCCATACAATAATAGTGGGATACCTCAACAACCCACTCAGAAACTGAACAAGGACAAAGTGAAACTACCAGAGGTTATGAACCAATTGGAATTAATATACATCTACAGAACATTTCATGTCAAATCAAAGGAATGCAACTTGTTCTCAGCACCTAACAGCACCTTTTCCAAAACTGACCATATAATCAGTCACAAAACAAGCCTCCATAGATATAAAAAGATTGAAATACTCCCATGCATCCTATCAGATCACCATGTTCTAAGACTGGTCTTCAATAATAAAAAAGACAACAAAAATTCATATACACATGGAAACTAAACAATGCTCTATTAAATGATAGCATGGTTAAAGTATAAATAAAAAATAAAGGATTTTCTCAAATTTAATGAAAATGAATATACAACATACCCAAAACTATGGGATGCAATGAAATCAGTACTGAGAGGAAAACCCATAGCTCTGAGTGCTTCCAAAAAGAAAATGGAGAAAGCATACACTAGCAACTTGACAGAACAGGTGGAAGCTCTAGAACAAAAGGAAGCAGAAACACCCAAGAGCAATAGAAGACAAGACATAATCAAACCCAGAGCAGAAATTGACCAAATACAAACCAAAAGAACCATTCAAAGAATCAACAATATCAAGAGCTGATTCTTTGAGAAAATTAACAAGATTGATAATCCTTTAGTAAGAATAATGAAAGGGCAAGGAGATAATATCAAAATTAACAAAATCAGAAATGAAAGTGGAGACATCACAACTGAAAGTGAGGAAATTCAAGAAATCATTAGATCTTACTACAAAAGTCTATACTCAACAAAGCTGTAAAATCTATAGGAACTAGATGAATTCCTATCCATATACCAGATATTAAAGTTAAACCAGTACCAGATAAACCATGTAAATTATCCCATAACACCTAAAGAAATAGAAGCAATTCTCAAAACACTACCAACCATGAAAAGCCCAGGTACAGATGGTTATAGTGCAGAAATCAATCAGACATTTATTGACGACCTAAGAACAATACTCTACAAACTATTCCACAAAATAGAGACAGATGGAACACTGCCTAACTCATTTTTTGGGGCGACAATTATCCTCATTTCTAAACCACACAAAGACCCTATAAGCAAAGAAAACTTCAGACCAATCTCACTTATAAAAGTTGATGCAAAAATACTCAACAAAATCCTTGAAAACCGAATCCAGGAACACTTCAAAATGATCATTCACCATGATCTAGTAGGCTTCATCCGTGGGATGCAGGGAAGGTTTAATATACAGAAATACATCAATGTATTCCACTATATAAACAAACTCAAAAACAAATACACATGGTCTGCTCAAAGATGCTGAGAAAGCATTTGACAAAATTCAACACCCCGTCCTGCTAAAATTCTTGGAAAGAACATGAATCCAAGACCCATACCTAAACATAATAAAAGCAATACACAGCAAATCAATAGCTAACATCTAACTTAATTATGAGAAATGTGAAGAAATTTTACTAAAATCATGAACTAGATAAGTCTCTGCCTCTACCTATTCAACATAGTACTGGAAATCCTGGCTGGAGCAATTAGACAGCAAAGGGAAATCAATGGAATACAAATTGGAAATGAAGAAGTAAAAAATAGCACTGTTTTCAGGTGGCATGATATTGTATGTAAGTTAACCCTAAAATTCCACCACAGAACTAAAGCTGAAAAACAAGTTCAGCAAAGTGTCTGTCTTCATATAAAATTAACTCAAAAAAAAAAATCAGTAGTCTTCCTATATTCAAAGAACAAACATGTGGGGAAAGAAATTAGGGAAAAGATACCCTTCACAATAGTCACAAACTATATGAAATACCTTGGTGTGACTCAAACTAAGCAAGTGAAGGTACTATATAACAAGAACTTTAAAACTCTGAAGAAGGAAATCAAGGAAGATCTCAGAAAATGGAAAGATCTCCCATGCTCATGGATTGGAAGGATCCATATTGTAAAAACAACCATCTTACCAAAAGCAATCTACAGATTCAATGCAATCACCATTGAAATTCCAACTCAATTCTTCCCAGAGTTGAAAGAGCAATGTGCCAATTCATCTGGAAATACAAAAAAAACCTCAAAAACCAACAAACAAAAAACCATGCTCAACAAGAAGAAAATGTTTGAGGGAATTGTCATCCCTGACTTCAGGCTATATTACAAGGCAATTATGTTAAAAACTGCATGGTACTGGTACAGAGATAGGTACATGGATAAATGGAATAGCTTAGAAGATACAGAAATGAAGCCTCACATATATGTTCCTTTGATTTTTGACAAGGGAGCTGTAAACACTCATTGGAAAAGGACAGCCTCTTCTACAAATGGTGTTGGTACAACTGGAACTCAGCATGCTGAAGAATAAAAATTAGACCCTTTCTTATCTCCTTGTACAATGCTCAAGCATAAGTAGATCAAAGATCTCCACATTAAATCAGATACACTGAAACTATTATAAGAGGAAGTAGGGAAAACCTTATAACACAGAGGCACAGGAGAAAATTTCCTGAACAGAACACCAATGGCTCATGCTCTAAGGTGAAAGATTAACAAATGGGCCTTAATGAGATTGCAAAGTTTCTGTAATACTAAGGACACTGTTAAGAAAACAAAATGGCAGGAACAGACTGGGAAAAGATCTTTACCTATCCCACATCTGGTAGAGGCCTAATATCCAAGGTATACAAAGAACTCCAGAAGTTAGGCACCAGAGAATCAAACAACCCTATTAATAAATTGGGTACAGTGCTAAACAAAAAGTTTTCAATCGAGGAATATCGAATGTTTGAGAACCATCTAAGGAAGTGCTCGACATCATTATTCATCAGGGAAATTCAAATCTAAACCACCATGATCTTCTACCTCACACCAGTCAGAATGGCTAAGTTCAAAAATACTTATGACAGCACATGCTGGAAAGAATGCGGAGAAATAGGAACACTTCTCCAAAGTTGGTGGGGTTGTAAGCTGATACAACCACTGTGAAAATCAGTCTGGTGGTTACTCAGAAAATTGGACATAGTACTTCCTGAAGACCCAGGTATTCTACTTTTGCGCATAGCCCAGAGACGCTCCAACATACGATTAAGACACATGCACCCTAATTTTCATTGCAGCCCTATTTATAATAGCGAGAAACTGAGAAGAACCGTGATGTCCTTCAGTAGATGAATGGATACAAAAATTGTAGTATATTTACACAATAGAGTATTATTCAGCTAGCAGAATCAATGACTTTATGAAATTCTTAAGAAAATAGATGTATCTAGAGACTATCTCCCTGAGTGAGTTAACCCAGTGACAAAAGAACAGAAGTTCAAGGAAAACATAGGCCAAAAATTAAAATAAAAATAAAATTAAAAAAATAAAAAATGATTTATGCTAAATCCTTACACACCAAGAAAACTTTGATTATTTCCAGGTTATATCTTGTTTTCCATGTATTTTATGCTCATTGTAACTAGTAAGATTTTAATGCATACTATCAAAACTTCAAAAATCATGTAATGGCATAAATGTATTGCTATATATTTTTACAAAAAATGTTTTTAAAATCTGTTCATTTATCTCTGTTTTATAAAATAAAGTAGTTTAATTAAAAAAGATATTGTTTTGTATACAAATTTTACTATACCTTTGAAATATCTTTATATAATACTTTGAATTTACTTTCAATTATATCAATAGAATTATCCAATCAAGGGATCTTTAATCTTCAAGGATTGGACCACTTTTTATATAGAAAATTACACCATTTATTTATTTATTTATTTACTTGTAAATAACTTTATTTTACAAAACAAATATAAATGTACAGATTTTAAACATTTTTTGCTTAAAATTATACATTTTTTTGTCAGTACTTTTTTCAGATTTTAACATAATTTTACATAAAACTATATGAATATATTTTTTAGTCAGTACTTGATTTTTTTCAAGGTTTGATAGTATGCCATTAAAACTTAATAGTTACAATGAGCTAAAGTACTTGTAAAATAAAATGTAACATGGAAATAGTTAAAGTTTTTTTGTTTTGTAAATCATTTTTTTTTTGTTTTGTTTTGTTTTTGTAATTTCTTGAACTTCATACAGTCTGTGAGTTGTTTCTGGGGGAGTGCAAGCCTCTGGGGTTAGCATCCCAATATCAGTGACTGCATATTATGTCTGTTCTTTTATGACTGGGTAATCTCACTCAGCATGATATTCTCTAGATGCAGCCATTTTCTTAAGAATTTCGTTAAGTCATTGTTTCTGTTAGCATAGTAGTATTACATTGTGTATATGTACCACAATTTTTGTATCCATTCATCTTCTGAAGGACATCTGGGTTCCTTCCAGCTTCTGGCTATTTCAAATAGAACCACTATGAACATTGTGGTGCATATATCTTTGTTGTGTATTAAAGTGTCTCTGGGGTATATGCCTAGAAGTGGAATAGCTGGGTCTTCAAGTAGTACTATATCCAAATTTCTGAGTTATCACCAGACAGATTTCCAGAGCGGTTGTATTAGCTTGCATCCCCATGAACAGTGGAAAACTTTTCCTCTTTCTCTGCAGCCTCTCCAGTATCTGCTGTCAACTGAGTTTTGGATATTGGCCAATCTGACTGGTGTGAGGTGGAATCTCAGGGTTGTTTTGATTTGCATTTACTTGATGGCTAAAGATGTCTAGCACTTCCTCAGATATTTCTCGGCCATTCGGTGTTCCTCAACTGAAAACTTTTTGTTTAGCTCTGTACCCCATTTTTAAGGGTTATTTGATTCTCTGGTGTCTAGCTTTTTGAGTTCCTTGTACACGCTGGATATTAGGCCTCTATCTGATGTGGTGTTGGTAAAGATCTTTTCCCTTTCTGTTGGTTAACGTTTGGTTTTCTTGACAATATCAGTGGCCTTACAGAAACTTTGCAATCACATTAAGTCCCATTTATTAATCTTTGACCTTAGAGCTTGAGCCATTGGAGTTTTGTTCAGGAAATTTTCTCCTGTGCCTATGTTTTCTAAGGTTTTCCCTACTTTCTCATCTAATAGTTTCAGTGTATCTGGTTTAATGTGGAGATCTTTGATCCACTTACACTTGAGCTTTGTACAAGGAGATAAGAAAGGGACGATTTTCATTCTTTTCCATGCTGAGTGCCAGTTGGACCAGCACCATTTGTTGAATAGGCTGTCCTTTTTAGTTTGAATGTTTACTGCTCCTTTGTCAAAAATCAGGTGACCATATACATGAGGGCTCATTTCTGTATCTTCTATTCTATTCCATTGATCCACATGCCTATTTCTGTACCAGTACCATGCAGTTTTCAGCACATTTGCCTTGTAATATAGCTTGAGGTCAGGGATAGTGATTCCCACAGATTTTTTTTTTTTGTTGTTGAGGATGGATTTCGGTATTCTAGGTCTTTTGTTATTCCATATGAAATTGCACTTTGATCTTTAAAATTCCATGAAGAACTGGGTTGGAATTTTGATGGGGATTGTGTTGAATCTGTAGATTGCTTTTGGTAGGATGGCCATTTTTAAGATGGTGATTTTTCCAATCCATGAACATGGGAGATCTTTCCATTTTCTGAGATCCTCCTCAATTTCTTTCTTTAGAGATTTGAAGTTCTTGTCATACAGGTCCTTAACTTGCTTAGTTAGAGTCACACCAATGTATTTCATAGTTTTTGTGACAATTGTCAAGGGTACCTTTTCCCTACTTTCTTTCTCCACATGTTTGTCCTTTGAGTATAGGAAGGATACTGATTTGTTTGAGTTAATTTTGTATCCAGCCACTTTGATGAACTTGTTTATCAGTTGTAGGAGTTCTCTGGTGGAATTTTTAGGGTCAGTCAAGTACACTATCATGTCATCAGCAAAGAGTGATGCTTTTATCTCTTCCTTTCCGATTTGTATCCCCTTGACCTCCTTTTGCTGTCTAATTGTTCCAGACAGGACTTCTAGTACTATGTTGAATAGGTAGGGAAAGAGTGGGCAGCCTTGTTGAGTCCCTGATTTTAGTGGGATTGCTTCAAGTTTCTCGTCATTAAGTTTGATGTTGGCTGTTGGTTTGCTGTATATTGCTTTTATTAATTTTAAGTATGTACCTTGGATTCCTGTTATTTCCAGGACTTTTAACATGAAGGGGTGTTGGATTATGTCAAATGCTTTCTCAGCATCTAGTGAGATGACCATGTGATTTTGGTTTTTGAGTTTGTTTATATGGTGGATTACGTTGTTGGATTTTCTTATGTTAAACCATTCCTGCATCCCAGGGATGAAGCCTACTTGATCATGATGAATGATCGTTTTGATGTGTTCTTGGATTCGGTTTGCAAGGATTTTGTTGAGTATTTTTGCATCAATGTTCATAAGTGAGATTGGTCTGAAGTTCTCTTTTTTTTGTAGGGTCTTTGTGTGGTGTAGGTAAGAGGGTTATTGTAGCCTCAAAAAATGAATTGGGTAATATTCCATCTGCTTCTATCTTTTGGACCAGTTTGGCGAGTATTGGTGTTATATCCCCAATAAATGTCTGATAAAATTCTGCACTGAACCCGTCTGGACCTGGGCTTTTTTTTTGGCTGTGAGTCTTTGATGACATCTACTATTTCTTTAGGTGTTATAGGGTTAATTAGATGGTTTACTTGGTTCTGGTTTAACTTTGGGATCTTGTATCTGTCTAGGAATTTGTCCATTTCCTCCAGATTTTCCAATTTTGTGGAGTATAAGTTTTTGTAGTAGGATCTGATGATTTCTTGAATTTCCTCAGTTTCAGTTGTTATGTCGCCATTCCTTTCTGATTTTGTGAATTTGGATATTCTCACTTTGCCCTCTAGTTAGTCTGGCAAGGGGTTTATCAATCTTGTTGATTTTCTCAAAGAACCAACTCATTTTTTTTTTTTATTTTATCAATGGTTCTTTTTGTTTCTATTTGGTATATTTCTGGCCTAATTTTGATTATTTCTTCTCGTCTACTCTTTTTGGGTATATCTGCTTCCTTTTGTTCTAGGGATTTTAGCTGTGCTGTCAGGTTGCTAATATAAGCTCTCTCCAGTTTCTTTTTGGATGCACATAGGGCTATGAGTTTTCCTCTCAATACTGCTTTCATTGCATCTCATAGATTTGGGTATGTTGTGTTTTGGTTTTCATTGAATTTTAGAAAATCCTTAATTCCTTTCTTTATTTCTACTTTGACCCTGGTATCCTTTAACAGAGCATTGTTTATTTTACATGTGTATGTGGGCTTTTTGTTGTCTTTGTTGTTGTTAAAGACCAGCCGTAGACCATGGTGATCTGAGAGGATGCATGGGAGTATTTCAATCTTCTTATATCGATGGAGGCTCGTTCTGTGTCCAATTATGTGGTCAGTTTTCGAGAAGGTGTCATGGGGTGGTGAGAAGAAGGTGTATTCTTTTACTTTAGGATAGTATGTTCTATATATATCTATTAATTCTAGTTGGTACAAAGTCTCTGCTAGTTTTGCAGTGTCCTTTTTCAGTTTCTGTTTCCTTGATCTGTCCATTGGTGAGAGTGGGGTATTAAAGTCTCCCACTATTATTGTGTGGGGTGATATGTATTTTTTGAGCTTTAGTAGAGTTTCTTTTATGAATGTGGGTGATTTATTATTTGGAGCATATATGGTAAGGATTGAGAGTTCCTCCTGACAGATTTCCCTGGTAATGAGTAAAAAGTGTCCTTCCTTATCTTTTTTGATAACTTTTGGTTGGAAATTTACTTTATTCAATATTAGAATAGCCACTCCAGCTTGCTTCTTGGAGCTGTCTGTTTGGAAGTTTTTTTCCCACCCTTTTACTCTGAGATAGTGTCTGTCTCTGTCTCTGAGATGAGTTTCCTGTATGCAGCAAAAGGCTGAATTTTGTTTATGTATCCAGTCTGATAGTCTATGTCTCTTTATTGGGGAGTTGAGACCATTTATGTTCATAGATATCAAGGAATAGTTGTTTCTGTTTCCTGCCATTATTGCTTTTTTTGGTTGAGTTGTGTCTGTGTTTTTTTCTTCTTTTAGTTTTCTTGTTTAGGAGTTTTCTTGTTTTTACTATGCTGTATTTTCCCTCATTGTATTGGGTTTTCCACCTATAATTCGTTGTAGTGCTGGGTTTGTGTTCAGATATTGTGTGAATTTTGATTTGTCTTGAAATAACTTCGTCTCTCCATCGATGGTGATTGATAGTTTTGCTGGGTATAGCAGCTTGGGCTGGCACTTGTGCTCTCTTAAGGAGTGCATGATGTCTGTCCAGGATCTTCTAGCTTTCATAGTCTCTGTTGAGAAATCAGGTGTGAGTCTGATTGTTCTGCCTTTATATGTTAACTGACCTTTTTCCCTTACTGCTTTTAGTATTCTTATTTTGCTTTGGGCACTTGATGTTTTTACTATTATGTGTTGAGAGGTATTTCTTTTCTGGGCCAACCTATTTGGAGTTCTGAAGGCTTCTTTTATGCTCGTGGTCATCTCATTCTTGAGGGTAAGGAAGTTTTCTTCTATGATTTTGTTGAAGATATTTATGGTGCCTCTTAGTTGATACTCTTCTCCCTCCTCTATTTTTATTATCCTTAGGTTCGGTCTTCTCATTGTGTCTTGGATTTCCTGGACATTTTGGGCTAGGAGCTTTTTGTCTTTTGCATCTTCTCTGGCTGTTTTGTCTATGTTTGCAATATTGTCTTCTGCCCCCGAGATTCTCTCTTCGGTCTCTTGTAATCTATTGGAATTGCTTGCTTCTGTGACTCCTCATTTCTTTTTTTTTTCTTTTTTTCTTTTTTTTGGTGTTCTGACTCTAGGGTTATCTCTTTTAGCGTTTTCTTTATTGTGTCAATTTCTCTTTTAATTTCCCTCTTCCATTTCTTTATTTCTTTGGTTCTGTTTTCCTCTAGTTTTTTGAGTTCTTTGACTGTTTTTCTTCTTCTTTAAAAGCTTCTGAATCTTTTTGCTTTTCCTCCCTTTCTCATTTAAGTATCTCTATCAGCATCTTGAGATATGATTTCAGATCTGTGTCTTCTTCCTCTGGAGTGTTTGGAATTCTGATGTTTGCTGTTATGGTAGAGCTGGATTCTTGTGTTGCTAGATTGTCTTTGTTTCCTTGGGATATACTCTTTCTCTTTCCTCTTGCCATTTTGTTGTCAGTGATATGTTCTTGCCTTTTCCTTGTATCTGTTCTGTGTCCCTGGTTCTCCACTGGTCCAGCTGTCAGATGGGCTAAGCCCTGTTTTATGCCTCAGAGTCATTGGCTGTGAACAGAAGATCCAATGTTCTGTTTCTGGTTGTTGGATCAGGTACGGCAGGGCAGGGCTAGGCAGGGGGTGCACTTTCCGTGTGCACTTCACAGAGATCTCTCTGCTTCCCTGCAGCCTAGGTCTCCCACTCACCATTTGTTCAGCCATTACGAGCCACTGTTCTGGGTGGCAGATGGGATAGTCTCTGCTCTGCGTCCTGAAGTCGCCTCCGGGTGGAAACAGAAGTTCTAATTTTCTGTTCCCAATCGCTGGATTGGGCAAGGCAGGGCAGGGCAAGGCAGGAGGTGCACTTTTCGTGTTCACTCCGCATAGATCTCTCTGCTCCCTGGCAGCCCAGGTCTCCCCCCCACCAGTTGCTCAGCCTCTACCAGGCTTGGACCATTTATCCACCAGAAATATTTAAATTCACTCTGTTAGGTATTCTTCTACACAAACATATTTATGTGACTTTTTTCTACTTTTTATGTTTTCTTTTCCGTGTGTGGGGCTTTTAATATCTATTTGAGTGTTGGTAAGTGTACAGGTATAGGAACATTTATGTGCTTATATGTAAAGACCAAGCATCAAGCTCTGATATCATTATTTAGAATTAATTTATTTTTGTCTTATATCTTTATAATATCTGTGACTCATACACATATTCTCATTGTTAATTTTCATACCTTTGAATTTCTTTAATAACAATCATCATGGAACACTTGATTAGTTTGCTTATCATAAGACCTATCTTCTTCAGAAGAGTTCTTCATGAACAAATGATTAACTCCTTTATGGTCATGTGATGTTCCTAGTTCCTCTCACATAATTAAAAAATACATATGATAAGTGAATGTAAATGAAGTATATTATGATTTTAATAGAAAATGCATAAGCATGCATACATACAAAAGTTTCACTACATATGTGCTGTATAAATACAAGGTACAGAATTGGTAACATATGCTATATTTCTGTCATATTTTGAATAATTAAAATGTAATATTTGTTACAGTATATTTGATTCTGGTTCTAGTTAGGAGGTATCTCAGCTCTTATTCCCCACTTTTAATCCCTCTGGCTAGAATACAGATCAGACACACACTTAGAACCCAACTTGAATTTCAAATAATGAGGTATAGTTGCTTTGTAGAAGGAAGTACAATGTTTAGAAGTGACTTTGAGTAAAGTGGCAGAAAAAAGTGATGAATCAGAGAAAGATTTGTCAAAATAGGATATGCCCAAAGCCCAGGAGAAGTGAAAGAAAAGAGACAATGAAACTTAAGGAATGGACAGACCGTACAGGAAAAAGTACATTGTAGGAATAAAGCAGAGTCTGTGAGCAGCATGGAGGCAGATTTCCCAGTAGATTTTACAAGGACAGATTGAAGAGAAAATAAGCTACTCTGAGAACAAGGGGAACAATGCAAAGGCCTAGAGAGAAGCCAGATTGAATCAGTCAGCTGAGAGAGAAGGTTGAGCCAAAATGGATGAATTGAACCAGCCAGCTAGGTTCAGAAAGATCAAGATCAGCAGCAAGACTCAGAGGTTGAAATATTCTAGGCCAAGATTAGATTGTTCAGAGGCTAGAAGCTACCAAGACAAGGCCCAAGGACAAGGTTGGCCAACCAAAAGAGGCAATAAGACTCTTCAACATCAATTACAACAGGAGAAGGAAAAAACTTTTACTTTTTTTTTCCAAAATAATTATTAGTATTTGAATGCTATAAAATCATTTCGTTTTAAATGAAGAAATTTTCATGCATTGTTTTTTCTTTATAGAAAGAAATATTTGAAACACTAACCTGGAAAATGCAATAGAGTTGAAGCCATAATTTTACAGATCAAAAAACATTTCATAGTTGCCAAGCTAAAAGCAATTATTAGAGTGCAGTGTGCTTATGTTTATCATAGCACAATTAAGGCTGGGTGGAATCTAGAAACAAAATATCCTTAGAAGATGTAATAACAGACTCATTCTATGATTGGCCAAAAGGAAGCCAGTAGGATAAACTGACACTGACTTTCCCAAATACTTATGCTACTAGACATGGACCCCATTTGTAATCTTAATGTATTTGTTATTTTTGTTTCAATGGAATATCCACCTAAAAAAATCTTAGAAACAATTCTTCTTTCTGTCTTTACCAACTCTGTCCTATTCAGAGTTCTTAGAAGTTGTTATTGATTGCTACTACATTGTGTGTGTGTGTGTGCGTGTGTATGTGTGTGTGTGTGTGTGTTTGTGTGTGTGTGTCTTGTGAGTGAGTGTGTGTTTGCCAGGTTATAAATCCAATAAAATGTAATGATAAGACTCTTAAAACATGCATAGTGTCAAAAGATCAGATTCTGTTTATACTACAGTGAAACTGTCAACAGTATTCCTGATCTCTTCACATTAAAGTTAACTTGATCATTAACCAGGGAAATTACTGTAAGTTTTCTTTTAGTTGCTTAAGATTGTTATTTTGAATTTTACTTATTTCATTTGTTTGAAAAAAAAATACAGTATGTGCAGCCCCAGTTAATCAAGTGGTTATTTCTGTTATACCCTACTCCATGCAACCTCACTTGTAAATTTTCCTTGCCTTTAGTTAATGTTCTGGTTATGTTTATTTGTCAGTTTCTTTCTGTCAACTTGACAAGTTAGAGTCATCTGGCAAAAAAAAAAAAAAAAAAAAAAAAAAAAAAACCTCAGTTGAATATTTCCTCCATTTTTCTGGCTTCTGGAAATTTCTGGAGAACATTATTTTGTTAATGTTGGAAATGAGAGAGTCCAGGTCATTTTGGGTGGTATACCCTGAGTAGTTAATCCAGAGTTGTATAAGAAAATAAACTGAGAAAGCGATAGGAGGAAAAAAAAAAAAAAAAGACTAGCAAATGACTTTCTTGCGAGGTCCAGGCATCTGCTCCCGAATTTGTATCAATCTATAATAAATTATAATCTAGGTATCCAAGCCAAATAAACAATTTCCTTCTCAACATGCAACTGGTCATAGTCATTACCACAGCAATAAAAAGTCAGTTACTACAATTAGCATATTTGCTAATCTCAGTGGCTTTCATGTTGTGAAGATAGATTATCATGTTATTGAGGGATTACAGTCTGGCAAGGTCAGTAAAAATATTCTTTCTCTTGAGAACAGAAAGTATAGACCAATAAATAACAAATCAATATACACTCTGCTTGCAACAATGTAATTGTGTGAAGTAATGATTATTTCTTCTGTCTCTTTGATTTGTGAATTCTTCATTTCTTTTTATCTTTCTATCTGTCTGTCTATCTATCTATCTATCACATCATCATCTAGGTATTTTTAAGTACAAGCTTTTGTTGATGAATTCTTTTAAAGAGACATGAATAAATCCCTTCTCTAGGGACCAAATAACTTTGTAAAATACTAAGTTTATTGCAGTTATTTTTATGAGAATGTGTGTGATTGCCAAAAGGAATATGTATGGACAAGTTAATGTCCTCTACATTACTGAAGAGATAACCCATCCATCATGGGCAATGCCTACAAAGCTTCAACCCTGGAATCTTTATATTTATTGAAGCCTGCTCATTATACCATAGAATTGTTCTCCACTGTTGTGCTTACAGCTTAACATATCTGGAAATCTAGAAAGTTGACTGAGAATATTGTAAATTTGACAACTTTAAAGAATTACTCGTGTTGTCACCATGGTTCAAATGAATATTCTGGCAGATGCTCTCAAGAGCATCAACAACACCAGGTCCATATCAGGCTGTGTTCCAAAGTCATTGCTAGGTTCTTAACTGTGATGATGAGGCATGGATATATTGGTGAATTTAGGATCATTGATGACCATAGAGGTGGGAAGACTGTTGTGAACCTCACAGGAAGGTTGAATGAGTATGGGGTTATAAATCCTAAGTTTGATGTTCAACTCAAAGACCTAGAACAATGGCAGGAAACCCTGATCCCATCACGGCAGCTTGGGTTCATTGTGCTGACAAGCTCTGCTGGCATCATTCACCATGAAGAGGCAATATGAAAACATACAGGAGGGAAAACCCTGGGATTCCTATTTTAAATGTAAAGCATAAATAAAAAGGTTTTGTGGACTATAAAAAAAGAGAAATGTCTGGACCTTTTGGTTTTTCTACTTGCTTTCTGTTGAGTATATCCATGTGCCACATGATTCCAATTTTCTTTCCCTTTCATTTTATATTCCTCAGCTTGGTTAACTACCTAGCTTGTCCATTGTAAAATCACATCCTTTCTTCACCTGAATTTGAATATATGTCTCTAGTATGGATTGATTAAATTAGGAAAGATTTGCTGCTTTATAAGTTGTGAAGATTATTCTTTTTAAATCATTCCTTATAATCTAATTTTAAAATTATTGTTTGATTCAATGTATTATTACTTAAAGTAAAATTATGTGACTTTTTCCTGTTCACATTTCTCCTTCAATCTCTCCTGAATCACCTTATCCCTACAAACTCTTATATGCTTTTCTACTCTTGCTCTAAATTGATAGCAGTTTTGTCTTTTTTGTAACAAACACGCACACACACACATTGATAGGCACATGCACACACAGGTATATATAATGTACATATAGGTACATCATTATATGAATACATGAGGACAGCCTACTGTACTTTGCATTGCCTAGTCAATGTAAATCGTGGAACTCGGACTTGCAAGAAGCTAACTCTCATACTCTCTATGCATTAAATACATAAATTCATTGTCCAATGTTAGAACAGTAAGCACAGACAATTCACATTTTCTATCTGTGCCTTTCTTACAGTTAATCATTTTAGATTATTATTAACATCCGGAAAAAGGATCATCCTGTTGGGACATTTTCATAAGTTCACTTATGTGATACTTCTCTGTCTTTTATGAGAAATCTAGTGGTTATTTCTCATAATCTGAACCAAACCATAATTAATTATTCACAGATTTATCCAGCATAGCTGCCGCAGTCACTTCCACTTTATTTATTTTGTATGATATGTGTTTCAGTATATGCCGGATATGTTGCTTTTAAGATGCCTTGTGCTTGGATACATCAACTTATGAATAGTTCACATTGATTAAACCGGCCTGTGGTGGTTTTAATATGTTTGGCCCAGGGAGTGGCACTATTAAGAGGTATGGCCTTGTTGTAGTAGGTGTTGGCTTTTTTTTTTTTTTTTTTTTTTGAGAAATTGGGTTACTGTGGTAATGGAGTTTGAGAGACCTTACTGCCTGAAAACTACTCTGCTCCTGTTTGCTTTCTGATCAAGATATAGAACACTCAGTTCTTCCAGTGCTATGCCTGCCTAGACACTGCCATGCTTCCTTCCCTAATAATAATGAACTGAATGTCTAAAACTGTAACCCAGTCCCAGTAAAATGTTGTTCTTTATTAGAACTGCCTTCATCACGATCTCTCTTCATAGTAATGGAATCCCTAACAAATACATGATCCTTATTTTCTGTTCTTTACAATTTTTTAGTCATATTCACCTGAAGAACACCCAAGAAGGTGTGGACACAAGGGGTTGTAGACTTTCTGGTGAGGAATAGGTGGCAGTATGTGTCTACCTTCTATACTGTTGATGTGTGCCTTCTAGACCTACTGTATGGACCAATATCTATGCTTCTAATATATACCTAATTGCTTCTATTCTTCACTTGGCCTGTGCCTTGTGGGCATAACTAAAGCCACCTCACATGGTATTTTCTGCCTGCATATACCTTAATGAATCACTTTCAAATGTCACATTTAATCCAAAGCCCACATTCTAGAGTCTGATTAGATATGCTATGTAACTTCCTGCTACAGATGGCACAGCTTTGCTCCAGAAGTATAAGGGCCTACATTTTGATTGAGTATTTTGCTAAAATTTTCTAACTACAAACTACCTCAGAATAAAAGCATGTCTCTTGTGGCATTACTGAAATAACCTACTCTGGACCTTGCACATAGTTAAATTTTCCCATTTGCTTGTCAATGCCTCTGGACATTATTCACGACTAAAGAACCCTAGGCAGTACTCAAAGCCTGAGTTGTTTTATTTTTTTAGATTGCAATATTAACACATCATTTTTACTTTGGTTTTCTTTCTTCTCTCCCATAGCATGACCTTGTTTTAATTGTTGTTGCATATATACCTATATGAATACACACACATACATATACACACACACTAAATTTCTGAAATCTTGACAATAATACTTCTTAACAAGACCAAAATAAATCTAAACACCGCAGGCATTTTAACATAAAAATGAGAAGTTTCAAGAGGCCTTAATATTGGATAATAAACTGCAGGAAATTAAGAATTGGTGAGACCATTTTCTGCCTGTTCTACTGACGACTCCTTACTTTTTATGTTTGTTTGTACTTTATTTAGGTTTACTCCTTGCCAACCACTTGATTGTTCCACATCTAAAACTATGGTTGACTTTATTTAATTCTTTTACAATAAACAGAAATGCTGTTATTGTGATTAAAAGTGTAAACTAGGACTGAGCAATCACAAAACTAGAAACAAGTATTTCCAGTAAACAATACAATCTCAAGGTTCACACTGTGATCAAACCCTCTACAACATTTGTATCAAATCTCTAATCCCCTATAGCTGATCTTAGTGTGTATATTTCTTCCCTCTTGTGAGGTCATTATGATTTCTTTTATTTTTGAATGCCTATTGAAATATATCTCTTTACTCTTCACAAGTGTGAAGAGTCTTTTCTTGTGTTCTTAAATTCTGTGTAATAAAACAATGACTAATAAACCTTTGAATATGAGTTCTACCTGAATTTATATGCAAATATAAATCTGTGAGTCTTATCCACCTTCTGAACTTCTTTAAAACATAGATTTATCTTTTAGGTAGCACATGAAGTGAGTTTGCCAGCACTTCTTTGATATGATAGGAGAAATTGAAATCCATGGGAGTGATCCCATTTTATAAGGAGAAAGTGAAGAGCAGAGAGTAGATAGAGGAGAATGAAGATGACTGGAGGCTGATGTCTGGATGGAAAATAAATAAACAACTTAATCAATTTTTAAGAAGTGACTTAAGCCTACAGACTTGGGAAGTGGTTGTACCTTAATTTTCCCTAGCTCTTGGGACTTTTGATCATTAGCCTTAGATTGCTCCTGTTTCCCTAGCAAATTCAAGGAATTAAAACATCATACACTTGTTCCTTGAGGGTCCTAGGGTCCAGAGTACTGGAGGCAGTTTAATTAGTAGAAAGTAATGTTTCTGCCAGGACTGTTCCTTCTGGGAGTTTTACAAGGATATCTCCTTTCTTGACTTTCACAGCTTCTCTCACTGTACAGGCTGTGACCCTTTTCTATTTGAAAAGCTCTCTCTCTCTCTCTCTCTCTCTCTCTCTCTCTCTCTCTCTCAATATGGATATAGATATAGATACATATGATATGTATAAAAAGATATGAGTATACTAAAATAATATATAGATATAGATTTTTTTCTAAAGTTATATGTGTATTTCTGCCTTTTGCAATCATGTGTTTTGTTTTATTAATTTGGTTTATATGTTCCATCTGTTATATTTGGATTATTTGAGAGTAATTCTTCACACTAAATCAGCAAATTTTATTATATTTTTGGTACCTTTTGTTGATTTTTAATCTTCAATTCTTGGAAAATATCTTGATACAACTAAATACTTTAGATAGTAGGGGCAGAAAAGCTCTGATTGCCACAAAGGTCTTGTTTAATTGGCTTTGTCCTTGTTTCCTTTGGACAAGCTGTTTCTAACCTCTATTATTTTGTATGAATGGAGAGAATTGAGAGGTCAGAATTATGTGAGCTAGATAGGTTTCTATGGAGAAGAGGTGATTTAGAACAGCTGAAGTATAATGAGATATTTCCATTTTATTTATTGAATCAATAATATTCTCTGAGCTCTAGTATGAAACATGACCAAGAAAAGTATTATCACTTACTTTTTTGAATTTATTCGGTTTTCGTCCAGAGAACTCTCTTCTGATATATTCGTTACTTGGGATAGACTAATGAAGCAAATAGGCTTTAGTAGAGTTATCAGTGTATTGTTAGAATATTACAGGAAATTTGTATATGTTTTTCACATTTTTAGAAAGGAGATACTATGAGGACAGCTGTGTCATTTTTACATTTTTAAAAAATCATGTCCCAATTTCAGGAATAGTGTAAAAAAGTAATTCAAATTGGTTAGTATGGTAGAAATACATGTCTTAGAACTTATCATTTCTGTTTTGCGGCTCTCATTAATTCTATTTTGATTGATTACCATGAGAAGATGTAATTTCAAATGAACACATTAATGACAAAGGGGTAATATTGTGTACTAAGATAGTGGGCCACATACACAAGAAATATCTGGGGTCTGATGCTATGTGTCTTACATAGAGAACATCAGTTACTCACTAGAGCCTGCACTTCCCCAGATGTGTTTACAGTAGCAGCAGTGCACTTGTTTTGTGAAGCAGGCATCAGTTCCATGATAAGAGTAATTGATTAGCTCCATAAAATACATGCCATGATAGCACTTTTGGCTACATCTCAAGTTGTAGATTGCTATTGCCATTTATAAACTTATTGAGAACTGTGAAACTTGGGACACAAAAATATAATGGAAATAATAGGAAGGAATATGTTTAACACAATTGAAAGATATATGAAGAAACTCATGCAAAAATCACCTAAATTGTAACCCAATTAAGTATAGTTACCAGCCAACCAATATAGCATTTACTAATTTTATTTGTTTATCTACCAGAACTAGCTATTAATGAAGACTTACTATACTTTAATTGCAAGATAGGAGAAACCAATCTAGAAGTGACCTGATCATGTTCTAGTTTCCACAATGCTGAAATTCTATGCAGTATATGAAGCCATTAATGTAGTTGTTCTAAGTAAATAAATTTTAAATGTATTTTGTAGTTATAAGAAAAATATACTGGGACTCAACAAGGCTGCCCACTCTCCCCCTACCTATTCAGCATAGTACTGAAAGTCCTGGCTGAAGCAATTAGACAGCAAAATGGGATAAAGGGCATACAAATTGGAAAGGAAAAGGTAAAAGCATCACTCAGTGGCAGATGATATGATAGTGTACATATGTGACCCCAAAACTTCCACCAGAGAACACCTACAGCTTATAAAGAAGTTCAGCAAAGTGGCTGAATACAAAATTACCTCAAACAAATCAGTAGCCTTCCTATACTCAAAGGAAAAACATGTGGAGAAAGAAATTAGGAAAAAGGTACCCTTCACAATAGTCATAAAAACTATGAATTACCTTGGTGAGACTCTAACTAAGCAAGTGAAGGACCTGTATGACAAGAACTTGAAACCTCTAAAGAAGGAAATTGAGGAAGATCTCAGAAAATGGAAAGATCTCCCATGCTCATGGATTGGAAGGATCAACATTTTAAAAATGGCCATCGTACCAAAAGCAATATACAGATTCAAAGCAATCCCCAAAAAAATTCCAACCAAGTTCTTCATTGAGTTGGAAAGATCAACATGCAATTTCATATGGAATAACAAAAGAGCTAGAATAGCAAAATTTATCCTCAAAAACAAGAAAACATCTGCGGGATTCACTATCCCTGACCTCAAGCTATATTACAAGGCAATTGTGCTGAAAACTGCATTGTACTGGTACAGAAATAGGCATGTAGATCAATGGAATAGAATAGAAGATCCAGAAATGAGCCCTCATGTATATGGTCACCTGATTTTTGACAAAGGATCCGTAAACATTCAATGGAAAAAGGACAGCCTATTCAACAAATGGTTCTGGTCCAACTGGCACTCAGCATGGAAAAGAATGAAAATCGTCCCTTTCTTATCTCCTTGTACAAAGATCAACTGTAAGTAGATCAAAGATCTCCACATTAAACCAGATACACTAAAAGTATTAGATGAGTAAATAGGGAAAACCTTAGAACACAGAGGCACAGGAGAAAATTTTCTGAACAAAACACCAATGGCTCAAGCTCTAAGGTCCAAGATTAACAAATGGGACTTAATAAGATTGTAAAGTTTCTGTAAGGCTAAGGACATTGTCAAGAAAACAAAACAGCAGCCAAGAGAATGGGAAAAGATCTTTACCAACTCCTTGTCAGATAGAAGCCTAATATCCAAGGTATACAAAGAACTCAAAAAGCTAGACATCAGAGAATCAAACAACCCTATTAAAAAATGGGGTACAGACCTAAACAAAACATTCTCAATTGAGGAATATAGAATGGCTGAGAAACATCTGAGGACGTGCTCAACATCCTTAGCCATCAGGTAAATGCAAATCAAAAGGACCCTGAGATTCCACCTCACACCAGTCAGCTTGGTCAAGATCCAAAACTCAGATGACAGCAGATGCTGGTGAGGTTTCAGAGAAAGAGCAACACTTTTCAACTGTTGGTAGGGTTGTAAACTGATACAACCTCTCTGGAAATCAGTCTGGTGATTCTTCAGAAAATTGGACATAGTACTACCTGAAGATCCAGCTATTCTACTTCTAAGCATATACCCCAGAGACACTCCAATATACAACAAACCTACATGCACCAGAGTGTTCATAGCAGTTCTATTTATAATAGCCAGAAGCTGGAAAGAACACAGATGTCTTTCAGTATATGAATGGATACAAAAATTGTGGTACATTTACACAATGGAATACTACTCAGCCACAAGAAACAATGACTTAACCAAATTCTTAAGAAAATGGCTGTATCTAGAGAATATCATCCTGAGTGAGATAACCAGTCACAAAAGAACAGACATAATATGCAGTCACTGATAGTGGGATGCTAACCCTAGAGGCTCACACTGCCACAGAACCAACTCACAGACAGTGTGAAATCCAAGAAAAAAACAAAACAAAACAAAACAAACAAAAAAAAGTTATGCTCAATCCTTACACACCAAAAACACATTGACAAATTCCGGGTTACACCCTGTATTACATATACTTTTTGCTCACTTTAAAAATAAAAAGAAAAAAGAAAAAATTATATTGATTGATATTTTATACAACATTCATTTCTTTCTGTTAAACTCTCTAAAATGTTTTTCTAAAGTCTTGGACAACCAGGGGACTATTGCCTGTAATTTTTCACCTCCTTATTTACCATGTGGAAAGAGTTTGTTTAAATTCTGTGTATCAGATACACTGAGCTTCTCCTTTAGATGTTTTGTGTACTATTGTTTTTTCTAGGAAACCCCATTGTGGTTTTTATTGTTTCTATATGCACTTTTACCAATAAAAGATGGTCTATGAAAAAAAGAAAAAGAAAAAGAAGAAAAATATACTACATGTAATAACAGAAATTATCCACCAAAATACTAAAATGATATTTTACTTGCTAGCTATCAGTGAGTAGATAACATTATATTTTGAGGGGGACCATGGCTTAATTGCTGGTTAATTAACTTATTTCCTGTAGTTTAAAATTGATATTGACTCTAAAGTCATCCAAAATTAATGGTAACTTTACTCATTTTCTGATTTAGATTTATTTTTCATGGAAGTTTCAAGAATATTGAACAATCAATGTAGCTTACCACATTGGAAAAAATAAGTAAGAAATGAGAAAATTTACAGAGAAAGTATGAATTTTTGCATGTCTAAAAGTACAAATAAATTATTTGTACATATTCTATAGTGATATCAAATAAACTCTTACTTATAACTATCTTAGGAAAGACATACATTACAAATACAAAGGAAGCTTGCAACAATATAAGAAATAATATTTAATATTACAGTGTAGGCATCAGATTTTTATTATGACTTTTCAGAGATGTCATAGAAAGAGTACAACTATTTTTTTTTTTCATTTCTCAGTTTGTGTTAAAGACGCATATACATTTTCTTGAAAATTTAATTTTTGGATGATATATAACCTTGAACAATTTTCTGGTAAACAAGTGCCATTTATTTACTGTCTACAGAAAATAATATAAATGTATCATGTGTTTTGATAAATACATTCAAAGGTATTTGTGCCAAGTTATATTTCTTTATTTAATGAATGAAATCTTATACTGGCAGATGGATTATTTTTTCTTCTTTTCATCAGTGAGTTGTAAAATCAGACTCAGTTTATTTATTCCACATTGCTTTCAGGTGTCCTGTTAAACTTTTCAAAAGCTCTGACCATTGTACTATTCTCCTCTTGGCTTGATACAATTATATATCGCCTTTTGCTATATATACCAACTGAAATGACTGTTCTTTGTCTTTGTAATTAAATCTGAGAGCCTATGCATAACTAAATCTCAGTGGCCATGTATGGCGTTCTATGTGGTTAGGAGGCAAGAGGCAGTGTACATTGCTCAGGTGTTTTGAGTTTAAGAACAATGTTCCACTTGGTAACAGTATAACAGCACACAGGGCTGCAGTTGGAAGCAGAGCTTCCCAGGCCAAACAGTTCCTTTGAAATCTCAAGCTATGTTTTGATATTATTTTTAATGAAACCTAAGGAATTTGAGAATAATTATTTTCCTGCATGTGTGCAAATGGTGGAAGTGTGTGGATTCTACTATGGGGATTTAACAAGCGTCTTTAAAATATTATTTAAAAATATTATTCTGGAGAACTTGCCAAATATAATATGTTGTTCACTGATCTTAGAGAAAAGGGCTTGGTATAATAGTATGTCAACCATTTTATTTAGCTGTACTCTTTCATTCAATAGCTGTGGTGTCTGACTTCTGCAAATTGTGTGCTTTCCTATAAATGTTTGATTGACTCCCTCTTCTTTACCAATGACTTTTGTTGACTTTTGATTTACACAGAATTATTGAAAGTCAAAAATCTCATGGGTGTGTATTGTAACCTATATGGGTTATTAAAAAAGATTAAGTAAAGGTCATGTCTATCAGTAATTGAAAAGGACTTGGATTTTCTCTGCCTCATTTATAGCCTTAAGTCTTTACTTGATCTTAACTTTATTCTTAGCAACATAGCTCCATATATGGTTGCCTGGAAGGATACCAACCTACATCTGTTTTCCTCTTCTCTTTCCAGCTACAGGGCCCAGTGTGTACATACATTAAATAGTATTATACAGGAACAATTGAAGGTATGTAAGCCACACATAAAAATAACCAGGGTGGCAAAGCATACCATGACTGACACTAAAAGGAACTGATAAAGACATTTCAGATAATGTGAAACACAGAAGTTAGCTTTTTCCCCTCTAGTTAATAACGATGTGAAGCATATCTTGTTGAATATATTGATACACCAGTGAGAAAAGTTCACTCTTACCACCTCTACTTCCTTCCCAGTGCAAAGTAGACAGCAATCACTTGGAAGTCAGATGTTATTTCAGATGAGTGAGACTGTTGCATTGGAATACAAACAGTCAGGGTAACAGTTCATCTTTATGACTTTTGTTTGTTTTGATCATTTATATTCTTCAAGGATCTTGTACAAAGAGAAACATAAAGAACACTGAAAACTTTTCATCCATTAAATATACGTCATAAAATGGAATGGGATTACTTATTTTTAAAACTTTGTGCTTAAGCTTGGAGTCTTTATGAAGTGCAGGAGAAAAAAAAGAACACAGCAATCTCATGATTGACATTTCTCCATGATTCGTGTAATGATGAGGTCAATAGCATTTTAAGTATCAGCTCTAAAGCTAAAGTAGGACAGAACACAGAGTACAATACTGAAGTAATTTAAAATGAGAAATCAATGTATCTCTGAATGTACTTAATTTTCCCAAGTCACTGTTTATCTTCTGATTATTATACACAGGTCTATTTTTATCTATAACTTATCTCTTTACATTTTTTAATAAGTCTGTTGCCTACATAGCTATTTGCTATCAATTATCCATCTATCTTTCATGTTATATGAATCTTTGTGTTTTTACTTTTTTCATGGACATCAACTAAGAGAATTTCTAATTTCCACAGAATACATTTATTAGTCTCTTAATATACTTTGCTTCCTATTTAATCTATAGTGAATGAGGCTCTTTTGTTGTTTTGATATTTGACAAGGCTCCTGAGATACTTTGAGATATTCATAATTGGAGAACTGGTAATGTCAATTACAGGGAGAGGTTACACATCCTGCTTACTACCTGGTAATGTACAGAATTCATATAATATTTATTTCAAAATATTCATAGTTTTAAAATGATGGAATTATACCATAAGCTAATATTTAGGGTATTAATGGGAAAAAGTCATCCCTGAAATTAGAGGCAATTCTCATAAAGACACTATCATTGGAATTATAAAATCCAAGTAAAATTGATGGAAATTAGACAGTTTATTCATATCTTTTTTAGACCAAATCAATCATACATAATGTATATAAAAAATAATTAGAACTTAACCCAGGACATTTTGTTAGTTGATAAACAGTTATTGTGTATATTGGAACTGAAAATTTCTGTAATGTGAGTAATATTCAATGGGTAACAGTATGAAAAATATCAAGGTACCCTCTGAAGGTAAAGTTGTACTTTCATCTTTGAAAATATACAAACACCATAGAAAATACTGAGTGTGTGAGTGATAGATTATGTAGTACAGAAATATGTTTTTTTCTCATTCCCTTAACTCAAATTAATGGACAATTCTATATCTATTTAATGACACATGGGAAGATACTTATATTGATTTGGCTATTTCAGAAAGAAGAACACTTAGAACCAGCTATATCTGGAATATATTGGAGGGAAGAAAGGCAAGCAAGGATAGCAGTTGAAATCTGTTGCTGTGTTGTAACCGTGAAGGTGAATGGGTGTTATGCAGGGTCTGGGTTATAGCACAGTTCCTATTAACCTTGATGAGGCCAATTGCAATGCATGATCATCAAGACCAAATCTCCTTTCTAAGTTGTTTTTTACCTCTGAGAGCTGCAGTTGCATTAGTGTCTGTCCTGCATAATTGTCAATTAAGAGTGGTGCATTAAAAAGTAGGAATTCACTATGAATCAGGGGTGATTCCAGATAGGTAAGGGTGCATCCCTGTTAATTCTATTTTTTAGAAGGAAGTACAAAGGGTGTAATTTTGTAAGCGCTAATGCCACTGTGCCAAGATGACAGAATTCTTCTAAAGCTACTTCTCACATCAAAAGTATTGAAAATCTTTACTTAGAATGTGAGAAGCAAGCAGAAACAAGAAATTATACATTCTTCCTACTTCTGCAATGTTTTAAAACTAAGAGAATCAACTGGCCTATGCTTCACCTTTTCTTGTCAATTACTGACATTTCATATTTATGAAGATAAGAAATGTTATTAAGACAGATGTGAGATGATAAACTTCATGCAAAAGTCTTAAAAACAATACCTAAAAAGACTATGTGAGAAATGCAGCCTGAGAGATAACATACCTTTCAGTAAAACAACAGTTTTGTGTTGTGTAGAAATTATAGGGTTGGCAAGTGTTCTGACTAAAACATTTAAGATGTTCAACTGTAGGGAGTTTTGGAAAAAGATTTGTGTGGTATCACTGAAGCAAGTTGAGCACAGGTGTTCTATGTTCTTTTGCCTGAGGACTCCATTTTTTGGCCTATACCTCTGACTGCATTCCCAAGGCGTGCTAGAAAACGGGACAGTCATGTAGGACACCTCTCCAAGCATCTTGCACCCCGGGTTTTGTTAAGGCACACTCAGCAGAGGCCAACAGTGCCCTACTCTCTGCTTTGCACTTTCTGGCTCACAGATCTTCCTGCATTACTAGAGGCCTGTCATGACCAGGTGCAAACAGGTGTAAAAACCAGCACGAGAACACAGTCAAGAAGAGAAGGACAATACGGCACCACTAGAGCCTACTTTTCTTTGTTCAGCATGCTATTGCTATCCTAACACAGCTGAGTCCCATGAAATAGAACTTAAATATTGCAAAGAAGGGTCTTTAAAGAGGAAATAAAAAAATCTAAAAATATAGGAAAATACAGGCAAAGGAGGTGAAGGAAGTGAAAAAAGAAATAAAACAAAATAAACAAAAGCAACAACCAGAGAGAGAGAGAGAGAGAGAGAGAGAGAGAGAGAGAGAGAGAGGAAGAGAGAGAAATAAACAAGCAAACAAACATACAAACAAAAGAAATTGACTAAGACAAGGTTCGACTTACAAAACAAAAGATTAGAACCTGAGATTCATTGTAAGAGAAAGAAAATATTCTTCTTGAAACATTTAAAGTAATTTTGCATTGCAAAAAATAAGACATTTTTGTTTGAAACTTTTCTTTTTAAATTTATTTCTATCCACCAGTGGTTTCAGGGTGTCAAGGACTTAATTCATAGACTAGCTTAGAGTAACAATGCTTGAAAATATGGCTTCTAATACATGACTATTCTTTTTCCTCAGATCCTATATAATGCATGGCTAGATAACAATTTATGGCAATGCTGAAAGCTCATCAGCAGTCTGAATTAACCTGCACCCCTTAGATCTCGCAGACACTGGATCAGGCACCATACACCAGCTAACATGAGGCTCCCGGCACATATACTGCAGAGGACTCTTCAGTCTGGGTTCATTCAGAGAAGAATCACCTAATCCTCAAGATACTGGAGGCCCCAGAGACTTTAGAAGACTGCTGGGGTCAGTGGGTGGGGTTAGCAGTATTGGTGGGGTGGGGAATACTCTCATAGACAGGGGTGAGGAGGAGGTATGGAATGTGGAGCAGTAAGAGGGTAAACTAGTGGGTAATAAAATTTTGAGCGAAAAAATAAAAATTAAAGAAAGAAAGAAAGAAAGAACATGAAAGAAAGGAAGGAAGGAAGGAAGGAAGGAAGTAAATAGGAAAGAAGTAAATAGGAAGGAAGGAAGAAAGGAAGGAAGGGAGAGAAAAGAAAGAAAGAAAAAAAGAAAGAAAGAAAATGAAAGAAAGGAAGGAAGGAAGGAAGAAAAGAAAAAAGGAAGGGAAGGAGTAGAAGAAGAAAGAAAGAAAAAGAAAGTAAGGAAGAAAGAAAGGGAGGGAGGGAGGGGGAAGAAAGATAAAAGGAAAGAAAGAAAAAAGAAGTAAAGTTGGGTTCATGGGGGCATAAAAAGACTAAACAATCCATCAGGAAGCCTGCATATCTCTGACTAGAGCCTCTGCACACGTTACAGTTGAGTAGATTTTCTTCATTTAGAACTCCTAACAGTGGGAATGGGGCAGTCTTTTCTGACTATTTTCCTTCTACTGGGATGTGTTTTCTAACTTTAAAATGAGAGGAGGTGCCTAGTCTTATTATGAATTGATATGCCATGTTTGGTTGATATCCCTGGAAGACCTACAATTTTCTGAAGGGAAACAGGAAGAGTAGAGCTCAGGGACAGAGAATGGAAGAGGTATGGTGAAGAAAGGAAGAAAGAAAAACAGTGGTTGAATATAATGTATGACAAAGAATGAAAAACCTTTATTTGATAACACACATACACAGACAGACAGACAGACAAACAGACACACACACACACACACACACACACACACACACACACACACACACACATATATTGTCACTCATTGTGGTTTCCTTCACCCCTCCAACCTCTTGATCCTATGATAGTTCCTGGCCCTGTTTGGCAAGATTCTCAAGATCTACCTACTGTTTTATTGTCGGTCTCTGCATCTGTTTCCATCAGTTGCTGGATGACGCTTCTATGATCTGGTCTATTTGTATATCAGAGTATCATTATGAATAATTTCATTGACTTTATTTATTTACATGTATTTACATTATTATTTTACTTATTTATGCTAGTGGTCACCTTTGGTTCTATTCTATGATTCTGGGCTAGCTTTTCCATAATTCATGTCCCTCCCGGCACCACCATGGGTAGGCTCATTATAGTGGCCTATGTCTCAAGCTGGACCAGTCTCAGACTGGTCATGCCTTAAAGTTCTGTGTCATATTTTCACAGCACAAATTTTAGGCAGGACAAATTGGAGGTTGAAGACTTTATGCCTGAGTTGGTGTCCCTGTCCCAATCTTTCCACTAGAAGCCTTACCTAGTTACAGAAAGTCAATGGTTCAGTCGCACTTTTTTCCCGATATTAAGTGAGTGTGTCTTTATTTCAATGATCAGTAACCATCAACATTATTGAGATTAAAAATATCAATATGGAAAACAGTGACCTACAAAGTCAACATGTATAATTTAAATGAGATGCAGACATTATATTCTTATGAGAGCATATTATGTACAAACTAGTGTCAAAGAGTGGACTTTGACTGTCTATATTCTATTGTTCATTGTATACATTACTTATTATTTCATCTCCGTTTTGCTGATTCATTATCTGTTATTTAAAAAATATTGTTTTCCTCAGTTCACATCTCATGACTAGATGGCAACCAAATTTATGTCATTAGATATTGTTTTGTCTGAAATGCTAAAGTTCAGGAATGTAAACCAGAAGACAATTTCTTAGGTTTAAAGTCAGCAGTGATATATCTGTTAGTGTCCTCAATGCTAGCAAGATATAGCAGATATGGTCTACTGTACATCATGCTTATGAAACTTCCAAAGTTTCAGCCTTTATAGGAAGTAAAACATACGGTATGAAGCTGCAGCCTTGGGAGGCATTGTATTTGACTTACTTGGCTACTTTAGTGGAGTGAATGCAAGTTTGATATTGACAGTTAGAAAATCAGAGATGTGCCCATTGTACTGCAGCTTTTTAATCAAATTTCCTCCTTAATTGATATGGATTTTTCCTTTTAACTTGGAAAAATCCACAAGAATTCGGCTGAAAGTAATAATGTTTTTTTTTTTCCTTCAATTAGATTAATTAGGAAATGTGTTTCTTGAAGCCATTTTTTTTTTCTTTTTTCCAATAGCAAAGTTTTGTTATTGATGTGTAAGGAGGTCCACTATTGCAATCGACCTAGTTAATTTAATATTTACATCAAGATATTTAAAATTAATATTCATTGTTGAGGACCTGAAAACAAGATCTTGTTTTAGTTTTTGGTTTATGCATTCATTCATTCATTTAGTTAGTTATTTAGTCAACTGGTTAAGTAGTTGTTTAAATACTTAGTTAATTAGATGCTTTAGAGCTTGCTCTTCATCTCTGTTTAGTTAGGGACATACAGATATTGCAAAAATATTTGCAAGATGTAAAATTGTTAATTTTTATATAAATAATATTTACAAATGTTTTTTTTAAACTTCTGCTTAATTATAGACCACAACAATCTGTCTACTCAGTAGGAATTTGTAAAAGAAAGTAATCTGATAAATGAGGGTGTAGGAATCCTATATTACATGTAAATGACCTTTTGCTAATGAGAAAATTATTAAATTACACTTTAATTACCTGATGCAATCGTCATCTGGGAGGCTGACTGTCTCTATCTGCTATCCTAAACCTAGTTCTGGGAGCTGCTAATCTAGCCCTAGAAGGTTTTTGGCATCTGCATTTTACTGCTGAATAAACTCATGTTTTATTTTTCTTTCTGAACTCTAGCAGGCTTGTTTAACTCAGCTGTTTTGGGTCAGCATCCTCTCCAAGCTGACTGGTTCAATTTGGTTTCTGCATTACCTTGAATTTTTTTTGCTTGGCCTCAAATTAGTTGTGCCATCTTATTTCATTTTCTGGCTCCTCATCCTCTGGCTCCTTCTGTTTTTCACCTAAGTTGAGCTTTTCCTCTTCACACATCTCTCAAAAAATCTCTGGTTTAACCTGACTCTTTTCCTCTGCTTCTGTGCTGTTCTCTCATATACTGCTTCATCTTCCTCTTTGTACTCATGAGAGTTAGGAAATTTGGTTTAAGATTCTCATTTTGTATGGCACTCAACTAGAGGGCATATTCAAACATAGATACCTTTTTTATAAACTAAATTTACCTTCATTGTTTGGGATTAAAGATGTGTGCTAAGGATGTGTCTGTATACCCGGCAGAGGAACTAAAGGTGTGCTAATGGAGGAACCACACCACAACTAGAAAAACACTCTTGTTTGTTTGTTTTTAGTAAATATCACAAAAATGTTACACTGTGTTCACAGTGTGAATGAATATCCTGCAACACTGCATGATATAGGTCCTGATTTCACATATTTCTAAGTAGGATTCGCCCGATGAAATAATAAAATTATTTGGATTTTAGTTAAGTAAGAATAGAGAATCTCATAAAGGTTTCTGATATTTAATTAACATCTGTTAATAATCAGCTTTCTGAAGGGTGTGATACACTTAGTAACTTCATTTCAAAGACCTGAACACAAGGAGACCAGTGTTAATTGATAAAATCTTTCACACACACACACACACACACACACACACACACACACACACAAACACACACACACCCCACTTTTGTGACTGAATCAACTTTAACATTATAAATTGCATATTTAAAAATCAAGCCTAAAAAAACTCCTACATACATTCAAAGAAAAATAAAAGTTAATAAGAAAAATGACATTGTTGCCTAGATTGTACATAACATCAGAAAGTAGTCATTAGGCAAAACTTCTTGAAATAAGTTAAGTGTGGATTTATCAAAATAATGTGTTTCTTCTAATGTCAAGATTTCAGTCATGACAAGTACTCCTTATAAATGTCAAGAAAGCACTTTCACATGTCAAAGTGGCAAAAAAAAAAAAAAAAAGAAATGAAAAGCCACAATATTTTATAAACCTATATCCTCAGATTGTATTTGTTTTGGGTTATCATTTACATCTCCGGTTTTAATAAGTTTGAATAATAAAATATTCAAGTCAATTTTAAAGGTGCCGCCAATTGCATACTATCTCCAATGCAATGAGTGTGGCAATCATACTATTTATTTTCTTTGTTTAAAAAAAAAACTACATTCTTATATTTTGAGTTTGAAATATTATTATATCATTCTACCATTGACAAACTCAACTGTATTTATCTCACACAGATGAGTGCTCTTGATTCAGGTGTTGATTTATATTTCTGAATATATAAATATCTTACACATCTGTTTTAATTAGTGATCATTTGGAATTGGATGAAAAATTGCTGCCCTGTTCCATAGGAAATCCTGTTTCTCCCTTCCCAGGATTGCTTCTCAACATTCCCGACTCCTTAACTCTACATACAGAAAAAAGCTGCATTCTTTTTTAATATAAAGTATTTTTATTGCATCATTAGATAATATTTTATAGCCTGATAAAAATATAGAGAATATTTATGTTTTAATTAGTAGAGTCCTTGGGATTATTATTTTCTCTCTGTCTTTAGGTTAACTCAATTTCATATTAAGACAATAACAAGATTATTTTCTTATGTATTTTTAATTTTAATTATGCTTTTATTGAATGCATACGCTATATTAACATTTATATAATCTGTCATTTTACTCTAGTCTGTAATAAGGAACTGGCAAGTGTATAGTGCCAGCTCCTAGTATATGATAAATTACATTTTAATGTTTTCAGACTTTATTTTAATGTAGAGATCAAAATACATTATGCACAACTCGGACCCTCCTGTGGAAAAAGAGCAGAAAGGATTTAAAGAGCCATAGACATCAAGGATACCACCAAAAAGCCTACAGAATCATCTTCCCTTGGCCCATGGGGACTCATAGACACTGAACTACCAACCAGAGAACATGTCTAGGCTCTCTACACATATGTAACAGATGTAGAGCTTGGTCCTCATGTGGGATGCCTAACATCAGAAGCATGGACTGTCTCTGACTCAGCTGCACACTTTTGGATCTGTTTCCCTAACTGGACTGCCTTGTCTAGCCTCAGTAGATGAAGAAGCCCCCACTCCTATTACAACGTGATATGCCAAGGTGGTTAGAAACCTATGGCATTTCTCTTCTTCTCTGAGGAGAAAGGGAGCATGGCAGAGGGGAAGAGGAGGTGAGAGGGAGGGAATGGTAAAATTAAGGGAGGGGAATTTAAAATAAATAAAGAGGGATTTAAAACAAATTAATTAATTAAAGAATGAAGAAAGAAATGCAAAGTCAGACAGCAGGATGAAATTCATCTCCACTTTAATTCTATAACTAATTAGGGAAATACAGCTGTTTGTTTCTGAAAAACCCAATGGTCAACTAAAAAATTGAACTGTATCTCAATAGAAACATACTCTTATTTTTCCCAGAGCTAAAGTAAATTCACACATTCCACTTTGTAGAAATGAATCAAACCCCCTGGATGTAGCCTTCTATCTCAGTGACTATTTGTTACCTGACTGTCTAAATGACTAAAATTGCTGCTCAATTAGATGATAATTACATATTGGATTTGAAAGTATCCCCTAAGAGACAGCTATTACTGCTCGGTTTGAGATGATTGAATAAATAAAACAAAATGCTCTGAAATTAGTATATTGTTTACAAGTAGACTCCTGAGAATTTACAATAATTACCATGGAACTACACACTTCTCTACATATATTGCTTTGCAAAGGACAATGCCCTGTTCTTCCAATTTAAGAAATAGTTTAGTGTAATGTTTAATCCCTTTGAAACGTGATTTTGTAATCATAAAAATATTATCTCAGAACATGCATCTGATTGTAAAGGAGACATAAACCTTCTGTACATTTTCTTAGAAATCTAAGCAAGCATTCATCTGTTGAAAGGCAATGACGCTGATTCATTAATTTAGTTACGGTGAATAGTGTACCAATAAAGTTAATCCAAAATAATTCCGTGAAAATGTTTACTTAGAGTTCTTAGGATGAGTGCCTAATATTTATATTACTAAGTATCATGATTAATACATTTAATTTGTGTTTAGAAATATCTGTCCTGATTTTTATGGTGGATACACTTGTCATCATTTACACTGTCAGTTTGTAAGAGTTTCATTTTTTCTATATTATTTCTGGATTCTTTTTTAATAATTGGCATACTGATTTTGGTAAAGTGAAATATAAATGTTTCTTTATTTGTGGTCTGATGCCTGGTAACATTTGTGCCTTGTGACTTTTACCAGAAATTTTACTCTCTCTTTTGAGAAATATTTGTCACATATTACTGTAATGTTTGATAATAAAAAGAATAAACTATTGAACAAACAATTGTACAGGAGCTTTGGAGAAAGATGATTTCTTCTGGTCTCAGTGTTTCTTCTTTGTGCAGAATTGATACCTCCTGGGCTTTCTTTCCTCCAACCACTTTATTATGATTATTGTCATTGTCCTGGTTCAGGTCATATATAGGCAGTTGTGTTGGTAAGATTTCAAGGTCGAGATTCACACATTACTAACAGACATAATCTCATTGTTGCCTCCTCAACTCTGCATTTTGAGAAAATGTAGTCAGTTGTAACTGCAATTGGTTAACATCTGTTGCAAGGAGAATATTCCTGAAGATGTATAAGAACCACATGCATTTGTTGGTAAAGCGTAAATATTTAGAATGTAGTTGCTCCCTAGTTAGGTAAAGTGATGGTTGTAATTCTTTCTTCAGGATTGATAACTTTCTTAGTTCTGGATAGTTCTCTAGGTTTTCAGTTCCAAGAATGCCTTTATTCTTGTTGAGCAGATCTTAAGTCTAAATAGAGAGCTCATGATTACCTTCAACGTGTGTGTCCTATTTCTGTACCCTTAGGTACTTCATGCCATGCTGCTTGTTTTGCAGATTACAGTGTCATAGCTGGGTAATAATGTTGGTGGCTTCCCTTCTGTAGGCATTCATGTTTTGTACACTTGTGAAGCTTACCCTTGTGTTATTCAAGTGCTGATTTCTCTATTGTAATAACTTGTTGTAAACAGGAATTGTAATTAAACCAAGAACCTCCTGTCTCAAGTTTGTGTAAACAAGTCTTCCCATTTTTTTTTCTGCCTTGCCAATAAATGTTGATCATACCTTGGCTGGGTGGAATAATGAATAAAGCCAATGCCCCCCTCACTGAGCAAGGAGAGAGGGAAAGAAAAAGATTCAGGTCAGTGAGGAGGATGAGAATTTGAAGACACAATGAATGGTTCTGCAGATAGAGTGTGGAAACACATATGAAGCCCAAAGAACCACATCAATAATAATATGAAAGTATTGTGGGATAGGGCCGGAAGGTACCCAGATTAGCTGAAGGTTAAGGTCAATCATTTCATTGCTCAGCCATTAAGATGCAGATTTAAACAAATTTTGTTTTCTCTGTGTGGTTGTTGGGGACTAACACACATTGAAGAACTATAGCCACCAAATTAATTCACTGCTTACATTTATATGAATATAATTAATTAACAAAAGGCCCCATATTGGGTGACATTTGTGGAAGTAAAATCCAGTTCTTCCTTCTAATCTCATAGTCTCAGAAAATGAACTCAGTCTCTAAATATATTTAGAGAAACTGTTTCTATACAGTTATAGACCCTGGTTAGATGTGAGGGGACACACGAGTCACATAGTACCTATGCACAGGTGACCAGCAACATGGCAGAATAGAGGTTTAAATAATTGGGTTATTTTAGCTATGATCTAGTCAGAGTATAGCCTAGCTATATGGCCAAGGTGTTTTTAGATATTTTTTTGAGTCTTTGTCTTATTTCTTAGTGCATGGAACTTGGGGGAAGAGGCAAACATCACTTTTACAAACTTCTAATAGTCAGCCCAATGAATATGCATGCATGCAATATCATAGAGTTAGAGCAGCCTATATTTATGTATTTAGGATTAACTATGTATATTCACATATATGTGTAACAAAATTAATGGCTACAAAATAACCCAAGAATTTTAAGGAGAGCTAAAAGAGTTGTGTGAGAATGTATGGGCAGAGGAAAATGAAGGACAAAATAATGTGATTGTATTGTAATCTAAAATCATCTCAAAATCTAAACAAAATACAATTTAAAATTATTAGTATAATGACTAGGTTCTGATGGAAGTAAAGATTTTTCAAGGTGAAACACTAGGGAAATAAGGCCTAGGCCAAAGGGTGCTGGTTATATTATTTAAATCAGATATAATATATGAGAATAGAGATAATAATTTCAAGATAATTGCTAGAATATAAGTGATCATATATTTTACAAAGATTTATTTATTTATTTTATGTATCAGTACACTGTAGCTATCTTCAGACACCCCAGAAGACAGCATCAGATCTCATTTAGATGGTTATGAGCTACCCTGTGTTTGCTGGGAATTGAACTCAGGACTTCTAGAAGAGCAGTCGGTGCTCCTAACTGCTGAGCCATCCCTCCAGCCCCATTATAATATATTTTTATCATGTTATATAAACTCATAACATCATATACATAATGTCTAAAACAAAACAAGCACCAAAGTTGTTTAGGGAAATAAAGGGGACTAAGGGGATATGAGCAGAGACAAAGGGAAGCAAAATGCAGGAATATATGCTTAAAGTACATTATATGCTTATATGTAAACTCTTTATATATCCTAGTAACAGATAATAAAAATTCAACATATTTATTTTCCTACTAAATTTAGTGGATTCATTAATAACTGAGGAAATTTAATTAAAAGAAAGTGCTTTGAAACCTGAAATTTGTGTTCTTATTACATGCCATACCATATAATGAGGTGGAATTTTCAGTCTGTATTTTCTTGGCTTACACATCTGATAACAGGGCAAATGATCATCTCTCCTTACAGGCTGTTTTTAAATTTCTTAGCTGTGTAGTTTGACTGTCTCTTTTTATCCTTAAAATAATAGAATAGTATAAGATATCTCCAGTGTTAGTAACTGTTCTAGTCTTTAGATGTAGTGTGTTTTAGCTTAAGACACTGATAATGATTTTCTTGAGAACAACTTTTCTTTCTAGTTACTCATAACTAGGACATCCCTGACCTTTGGCCTTTCTCTTGCACAAGGCTTTGTCATGCTTTGTACAACCCTTACAATACAATGAGTTCATAAACTGCCCAATCTGAGGATTTTCCTCTCTAGATCTGTGAGTAAATTGAATATTTTTTATGTTACCCAGCCTGGAGTATATGTTTACAGATATATAAATTGAATACTAACCACATATATGAACTGGATGAACTCAGTGAGAAGATATAACATCCTTGTCTGCTCCTTTAAGCATTATTCCTTTCAGTGGTTACTTTGACAAGTAATGTTGGCTACTTTATTAAAAAAATATCTTGTCACTGTAGTTTTCAGTTTCAAGGCTTTGAAACTTTACTGAAACAGTGATTTGTTTCTATTTTTCTGTGTAAAACAGCAGGCACATTTGTTTCTGACTATAAGCTCAAAGCTGTCTTAGAGTTTGTTTAAGAGTCTGTCTAATAATATGTGGCACACTCATATTTATATTTGCCTTAAAGATATTTTGCAATTCAGTTTACAGCATTTTCCCTAAACATTCTGCTAGCCTTTCTGAGCCTGCTTTGTTTCCCTGGTTCAATTTTGTGATATTCTTCCTTGGAATATATTCCTGTAAATTTGTTCTTAATGTGTTTCTTCTGTTTTACTGACAGATGCTTCTGGCCAATTTCTGGGTGATGACATCTTAGAGAGTGAAGAAATACTGCTAGGAAGGCTTATCTGCATTTCGCTAGGCATCTTTGAATTGAAAAAAATCAACATTGATGTCAGAGAAAATCTCAGTGCTGGTTGTTGAAAACACACCCTAGGGAAAACTTGAAAAAATGAATATTACACCAATCCTAGGAAAATATGAATGCATTTTCTTGCCATTCCTGGATCTTTTTCAGCCCCTCCTCCAGTCTTTGCAAATATACACCTTAATTTCATCTAACTTGTCCTAAGCTTTAGCAAATCTAAATGGCAGACCACAATATTTATTTCTTAACAGAAAATGTCAAAACTTGAAATCTTTCTGGCTGAAGTATGAGACCTCATTTAAACAGTGCTCACATGGAAAGCCTCTAGCTTTAGCCTGAACCTAACTAAGATCTGCTCAGTAAACCTAAATTGTTCTACAATTCCTTAAGCAATGTTGTTCTTGGGAGTAAAAGAATTAACTTGCTTAACAGAAATCTGGATTGGAACTATGATCAGCATCTTCTTTACATACCTGTATTTTCATGTGGATTAACAATTCCAACACATTCTATCAGATGGCATTAGTAACAGCAAGAGAAACCAAGGATGGTGTTAGTTACATTTTCTTGTTTCTTTTAATGATTTGCTAAAATTGCCTGCCTATCTTCCATATATATATATATATATATATATATATATATATATATATATATATATATATATATATATATATATATTAAAAAAACACATATATTTGTTAAAGAAATGTATGGTTTACAATGATGATTTATATTCTACCCCTGAATTAAGTATTTGCAAGTAGACCAAAGAACAATAGTTTCACTCATGTTAAATGTCATGTAGCTGAGGTTATTTTAGGAAAGCTAGGAGATCACTAAACAGAACATTTCTTTCTTAAAGCATGGAGGTCAATCAGCTGAAATAGTATGGCAGGAAAGCATTCTCTCCACAAACAATGAGACAAGCCAGGACAGGTGGGAACAGTGGAAACAAAGCCAACCAAACAAAAAAAATGTGGTTGTTATTTATTTTCTTACTTTTTGTTTACTTATTCTCATGTTCCTGTCAAAGCCCCAGCTCTGCTGTCTGCACACAGTCTTGAAGCAATTAAAAATAATTTATTTTTACAAGATACTAAATAGACACTGTAAGAATTGAGAAATTAAATTTTTGGGTATTTTGCTATCTCTGTTAACATAGATATTCTAGTATCCTGGAAGTCCGACTCATTAAGCTACATAAGCAGTTCCAATTTGACCACTTTTGTATATGAGCATCTCTCCTTTGTTGTCTGTTATTTTAAAAGCCCAACTTCCATGAAAACGGAGGAGCATGGACCGACCTCTATTAACCAGAAAGTATAAAGTTTTCATTTTTACTCTTTAGGCATAGCTTATTAATGCCAGAATGACACTAAAGACTATTAAATGCAAATTTGTAAAGCTCTAAGGGTCTTTATTAAGATAAGTAACATTCTACTGAGTCAATTCACTTGCTATTTTAATGAAAATCTGGGTAAATAAATCTCAGTGGAAAGCACCACAGATGTTTTGTCGTGTATTCTGGGAAATCTGCCGCTACATTTGGCAGAGAGCAGCAAGGTTAACCTGTAAAGTGACAAAGGAGTAGAAGGGGAGTGTAGCACTATAGCATTCAGAGAGTCCCCAGTCCATTATCTCATCCTGTAGCTGAGACTGAGTGCTATACAAATCAATTGCCCATCTTTTGATACAAAGTGGCATGTGCTTTCTAAGTAAATGAAAAATGTTTCTTTACCATGGTAAACAAAATACTTGTCTTTGTATGTGCACATATGAAGTTCAAGAGACCCAAAGAGATAAAACGAAAAAAGCAAAACTTTGAAAAGAGGTAGAAGGAAGGCAGAATGTTGGTGAAAGAACAGGAAAGGCAGAAGAGCAAGATCTATGGAAGCAGATATTTTATCAGGTTAAGCACATAGATGAACCCTCACATCTCTGAGATTTCCATCCTGCAAGGTGGCTGATTTGTGTATGACTTCAGAAAAAAAAAATCACTTTACAATTTAAAATTTTAGATTCATCAATGGTCATTTGTGATTGTCAGCCAACCCCTGTAAAATTGTTTCATATTTTAAAGAGAGGAAATCCCAACTGTCTGATTGTGATGCCACCCACTGTACAAAAGTTGCCTAGCTGTCTCCCATTAATGGTGTCCGGCAATGTCTCAAGGATAATAATGCTTAAAAACCCCATAAACCATTCTAGCATTACTTGTATAAGACATTAAAACCAATTGTTATATATCCAGTTCAGTAGAAGTTATTAAAATTAGAAAATATGAATATAATTTTGTGTTCATTTTCCTTTTCTGTATATGTAGAATTTTATCTTCTAATCATTGAAAATAAGTATCAGACAGTATGATTATTGACTTTATTTGCCAAGTTGAAACAAACTTAAATCATATGGGAAGGCTTGACAAGGGAGTGTTTGTTTATTTTCACTATATACATTACTATGCATATGTATATGAAGTATGGTCTAAACTTAAGTCATGTGAGTGTCTGTTGTGGATTTTGCTCAAAGCTTGCCTCATTTTATTTGGGTTTTCTATAAGACACTGAGGGTCCCTGCCCCAGTTGGAATCAATTAGTAAATAAAGTTGACACTGGCCAATGGCTGGGCAGGGAGATGGAGCTGGGACTTTAGGAATTGCTGGTAAGAGGACAGAGAGAAGAAGAAAGACATAATCTCTAGGCTAGGGAAGCAGAAGGATCAGGCTTGAGAGTGAGGAACAGAGCATGCAATCATGTAAGAGCCAGGGAATTTGCCCAAAGCACCACCACCTCAGGTATAAGGTAACTAAGATGGAATATACAGTTTACAAAGTAATAACTCTGGAGGCAAGATATTAGCAACATGAAAGTTTGGGAGGGTCCCAGCCACTAAGCTGATTATGGTATATCAAATATAAATAAGGCTCGGTATTGTGTCTTTCATTCAGGGAACTAGAGTATTTGGGCAGGTAGTGAGGAGCTCACATTACTGCCACCAATGAGATTAGAGTGGATTCATCAACTACAGCCACAGGTGTCAACAGTGGGTCCACCATTTCTTAGGTAGGTCTGAAGTATGTAAGTATGCCGATAGACATATATGGGATCGTTACCTCTCTTCTACTGACTGTGAACAAATATGGGCATCTCTCTGAACATATTGCCCCTGCGACTTCCCCACATAGATTGATTTTGTCCCTGAATTATATGTTGAAATATACACGTTTCTCTCCTAAATGACTCTTATCAGGGCATTTTATCACAACAACATAAATAAGAATATAAGAAATATCAGGTAAATGAATCAATGACAAAAGAAACAGATGGACAGGAAAATGCAACTTGATGTGGCTTACAATTAACACAGACATTAGAAATGTTTCTAAGTTGTAGTGTGAAACATGGAATTAACAAGACTTCATGTACTTGTTTTTAGTCTACAGCACTCTCCTTGTTTTTAAGTATCTTTCTCTATGGCTTGAGCAGCCTTGGACTTCATAATCAAGCCATCCTGTTGATTCAGTCTCTCATGTGTCCAAATGTAGGTGCTTCGCCATTCGTGGTTCATACCTGTTGTAAAAATTTTTCTAGTATAGCTGGTGGTTTTGCAATGACCAATGTATGCCGTATTCTCTCTATAATAAGAAATATAGTGACAAGTATAAATGGTAATTTTTATAAAATCATAAAAGTTCAACATTTTACTAATTTTTTTAGCAAGCATTGCCAAAATTTCTTCACAATGGTTAAGCCTACTTGTATGAACATTAACAATGTGCAAAATAGTTTGTGACTTCACAACTCACTTGCCCAATTCTTTTCTCTGTTAGACAACAGCATTCATCTTCAGATGACATCTGTTCCATGTGTCTTAAGGAGCAAACACACTACAAAAATTTTTGAAAAATATATGAAAAACCTGCATATATACTCAGGACATTTATGTTTTCCTCTGTTTTCATTCTACAAAGAACTGTGCCTTTGTTGGTACCTAAGTGTCCTTTGTGATAAAGGTAAGACTATATTCATATAGCTGTTGCTCAAAGGTTTTCAGTTAGCCTTGCTCTTTTAACTGTTTGTTGTTCTTCTTGTTGTTGTTATTTTCAATTGACCAGGAATTCTTTACACTGCTTTTCTTGCTGTTGTTGTTACAAGAACTCTGTTTCCTTATATTTGAAAAGTTTTCTGTCATTTGAAATTTTCTTTCAAATATTCCCATTTCCATGTTAAGTGTTTATTTTCTTTAAATGGGCATGCAATAATTTGTCAAAATGAAATTGTTATAGTAGATATGTAAAAAAATCAATAATATTTTCTTTAATATTTTATTTCCTCTCTTACAACTTTATTATTAAAAAAGAGGGATACATATACAGATATTTAAAGGCATTTTGGCATAACAATATATGAATATTTTTGTCGGTACTTAATTCTTTTAGAGGTTCGATGGAATGTTTTGAAATCCCACTAGTTACCATAAGCATAAAGTACATGTAGGACAGAACATAACATGGAAACAGATTTCTTGGTTAATATAGATTAAGGATAATGATCTTTGAATACCCAAATTTGCCACAAGGCTATATTTTTAGCTCTTACAAACTCATTATTTCTCCAAAGACCCATGTCATCAGAAGGTAGAGTTTGAATATAAAGATTTTGAAGGAAACAAAAATGTAGTGAGAAAACTATGATGGTGAGAAACATACATTTATTTATGGTAATTCAGAAGTGATAGTCACATGAGGTGCTTCACATCTTTGTAAATTAATGTATATTTACTTACGACTTTCCTACTGGTTCATGAACCCAGAGTGGTGCTATAAATTTGAGGCTAAGTCCCATAGAGTATTATGTTTTTCTTTCCCTATTTGTCATGGCAGAGATATTAGCTCTGAGGAAAGAAAAAATAGTTTTTGTTGCTGTTGAAGTAAATTCAGAGAAATCAGATTGTAGCTGATGTAATTTAGATGTTCGGCAGTAGGGGATTTTCTGATAGCAAAATCTAATATATGTAGCTACCAAAATGGAAAGCCTAACTCAAGAGATGACCTGCACCGGGGAATTTATTTTACAATGTGGTGATGTTGACACCAAGTTTAAAATTGATTTTTCCCCTTCTGTAAGTTTTCCCCCTCTTTCTTTTTATTAGAAGTGACAAAATTTTATACTTACCTTCAGTTATTAGTGAACTTGTGCAAAAAAAAAAATCCTTTGTTTTCTGTTGCAGAACTGACTCTCGACTGAATCAAGGTCTCCATATTCTTTTTTTTAAATAAATTTTAAATGTATTGAATTTATGTCATTTTCCTTCAACATCTCTTCTCTTCAACACTGTCTATGTCCATCTTCTAGAACTCAATCTCTTTTTAACTATTGCTATACATATACATGTGTATACACATACACACAAGCACACACACAAAACAAACACACATACACAAAACAAACAGACATACATACACACACATACACACACAGACACACACACACACACACACACACACACACACACACACACACACACACACACAATTGTTAGCCCCTTAAGTGCAGATAATTTATTAGGTAGGTTTCCCTATAACAAACAATTCTTCCTCTATGGATTCCTTCAGTAGCCACTCAGAACATGATAATAATGATTTTTTTATAAACCAGACATGTCACAAAGGAAGACTAGAAGAAATTTAGATGCATAGAACTTGGAAACCTGCTCTCTTATGTACTATCTCTCATAATATTAAAATGTGCTGTGCAAGCTGCCAAACTGTGAAATCAATCGGCAGCCCTGCCTACATAGTGGTTATGAATCATAACCATGTCCATCAGTCCAAGAGATTCCCCAGAGATGCAGCAATGGCACTTTTAGGTTGGAAAGTGACCAACAGCCATCTACCTGCACTTAAGGCCAGCTCAATAGGACTGCCTGCCTGGCATTATTTTCATAAGCTTAATCATTGATTCAGTTCCAATTTGTTAATATGTAATGTGTAAAGAGGAATGATTATAAGAACCTTAATACTTGCTCTACCCTGCTCTACATATATATGCTTTTGTCTGCACATTTTGTTTAGAATACACTCTGAAACCTAGGAGAAAATATTTTCTGATCCAATATCACATAATTCCAGTGTTAAAACTAGAGACATCTGTCTATCCAGCTAATGCCTTAATCAATGATTGAAACTGACTATATGCTGCCTGTTATATACAGATGCATCTAGGATCTTTGTGATTTCTCATTTTAGTGTCTCATCGCACTAAGTGCTTGTTAGATTCAGTTTGAAGAAAGAAAATTCCAAATCTTACTAATCTTTAAAAACTGAAACAACAAAGAAAAAAATGTGTAATTCCAATATTCTTAGAGGCACAAGGATCTCACTCCTGCTTAGTCAGATGCAGATATTTGCACCCAACGAGTGAACAGAAGCTGCTGACCCCTGTGGCTGAATTAGGGGAACACTGTAAGAAACTAAGGAGGTGACCCTATAGGAGGTTAGAAGTCTCAATTAACCTGGACACCCTAGATCTGTCAGTCACTGAATCACCAAACAGGCAGCATACACCATCTGATGTAAGTCCCCCAACACATACACAGCAGAGGAATGCAGTGTCTGGCTTCAGTCAGAGAAGATGTACCTACTCCTCAAGAAACTGGAGGTCCCAGGAAGATTAGATGTCTGGTGGGGTGGATGGGTTGGGGACATCCTCCTGGAGGCAAGGGATGCATGAAGGAGGTATGGTATGTTGAACAATTGGAGGGTGGATTGGGAGGTGAATAAAATCTGGAGTATAAAAAATAAAGAAATAATGATGATGATGATGATGATGATAAAAGAAAAACAGTTACACACTTATATAACTAGTAGAAAAGATGCACATGAGCATGGGATCATAGGAATTTTCTAGTCTTGCCAATATTTAGACGAACTTGCCAGCTTCCTCTAATAACAGATTTTATGAGTCAGCTTGATGGAGATTTCAGGAAACTTCACACAGCATGATGAGAGCAAACTTGCCTTAGCTCTTCCTTCTCGCCCTGTTCTATGTAGGCATGAGTCCGTGATCGTTACAGCAACCATTGAGAGCATGCTGATAACTATTTGATTTGACTTTTAATTCCCAGTGAAACACTCTGTTTTCTGCTGCTAGTCTGCGTTCTTTGAATATTACCCCATCCCATGCACCCATGCATTTCTCAGAATTCTATTACCGACTTCCATAACACGCAGAGAGACCCCACCACACATACCCACAGATACACACACACTTAAATATAAAGGTTATATACAGGATGTATTATATTTATCCTCCTGATCCTCCTTATTTCAGTTAGCATCATGATCTCATGTTGAATCTATTTTTTTTTAATTCCATCAATAAATTTATTTCATGCCTGAGAAAAATTTTGCCTGTATTTATGTCACAATTTTATTTTAAGTTAGTTATTAATTATTTTTAAACATTGTAAATATATGCACTGTGGTTCTGTTGATTATATGCATCTCTCAGTAGCTTCTACAACTTCCCCAGAGCACTCCCATCATATTTATCTTAAAAATCTACATACTATTTTTATATTTGTTGATTTATTTACATTCTGACATCAGTTTCTTTTCTTTTCTCTCCTCCCAGTCCCACCCACTTAATTTCCTTCTCCCTGTTACCCATCCACTCCTGATTTCTCTTCAGAAAATGGCATATTTCCCATGGATATCAACTACCCATAGCATAGCAAGTTGCAGTAACACTGTACACCGCTCTCTTATTAAGAATGGGCAAATCAACTCTAATGGCGGCTTCTGTGTTAACTTGACACAAGCTGGACTTATCACAGAGAAATGAGCCTCAATTGAGAAAATGCCTCTATGAGATCCAGCTGTAAGGCATTTTCTCAACTAGTGATCAAGGGGAGGACCAGCCCATTTTGGGTGGTGCCATCCCTGGGCTGGTAGACCTGGGTTATATAAAAACAGCAGGATTGAGCAAGCCAGAGGAAGCAAGCCAGTTAGAATTATTCCTACATGGCCTCTGTGTCAGCACCTGCTTGCTGACCTGCTTGATTTCCAGTTTTGACTTACTTTGGAGATATACAGCAACGTGGAAAATATAAGTTGAATAAACCCTTTTCACCCCAACTTGCTTCTTGGTCATGATGTTTTGTATAGGAATAGAAACCCTGATTAAGACAGCAACCTACTGGAGAAAAGGGTTTCAAAGGTAACAGAGTCTTGGTAAAGTTCCTTCTCCCAATGTTAAGATTCCTACAAGAGGCACAAGCTATACACTGGAACATTTGTGCATAGGGTATACATTAGACCCATTCTGGCTCCCTGGTTTTCACATCAGGTTTCCTGAAGCCCTGCAAACCCAAATTAGTTGATTCTTTCTTTTTTTTTTTTTTTGCTTGTTAGTTTGTTTGTTTTTGTGGTTTCCTTCACTTCTTGGTACCTACAATTGTCCCACACCATGCCCCAGTTTTCTGCAGGATTTCACCATGGTCATTCCAATGTTTGGATGTGAGTCTCTGCATATGTTTCCATCATTCTCTGGGCAAAGTTTCTTTGATGACAAAAGACTAAACATTACAAATCTATGAAGTTAGAAGTATCCTTTTCCTCTTTCTCTTCCTCTTCCTCTACTTCTTCTGCTCTTCCTCCTCCTCCTCCTAGTCTTCTTCTTATTGCAGGTTGTGTTTGGTTTCCATTGTTAATTTATTCTATGACTGAGATCTGTAGATTGTCTTGAAGCTGTTTGTATATTAATGTTAATTCCACTTTCCCAAGAAGGGCTGCCTAGTCATGTGACTTCAAGTGAACCTTCCCATTTTAATTAGTAAAATAAAGGAAAGCCAGAGAAGTAGGCTGAGTTGTAGGAAGGTCAGAGGACTACAGTCAGAGTTTGAGGCAACATGGAGCTTTGCAAAGACCAGTTGGACCCAGGTGGGATTTACTGGTGTTAAAAATATATGAACTTTAAGGATTTTACAAGTCTAATATCTCATATAGAAGGGCAATTTGAATTTTTGTCTATTTGTTGCAATCTTGTTATGTAGAGGATTTGTGAATTAAGAGTTGAATATATAAACCAGTATGAAAAGCTATCAGATTGTAGAGTTGAGTTCGTGTGGGATTTTGGGGTACAGAAATACCCTGGGACTGAGGTAGAGTACAGGCTGTAGAAAACCACCCAAGGAAGGGAGTTTCACGGATGAGTTGAGCCATGGTGGCAGCTCAGACCTGGTGCCAGAGCTGTGTGCAGCTCAGAACTAAAACCAGGATGATAAAGAGGTAAACTGATTTTTATCTTTTAATATTTACTGCAACAGATATCAATTAATTATATATCAGTAGTATAGATTGGTAGTTCTAGTTTAGTATAGAAGTCTTTGTGGGAAGCCTATAAAGACTTCCATGGTAACTGAATCACTCTCCCAAAAACAGTTGTCAGCCATTGTTTTCTTGGTAATATCTATTTAAGCAGGACAGGATGAGATAAAAATCTCAAGTAGTTTTGATATTCATCTCCCTTCTAGCCAAGGTTGTTGAATACATTAAAGCATTTTTGTATAATTCTGATATCTTCCTTGACTAATATTTTATTCTGTTGATTTATCCAGTTTTATTGGATAATTTATTAATAAAGAGGTTTCAATTTTTTAACTTTTTATTCTAGATAGCATACCATTATCTGAAATCAAATCTTTCATGGTATAGTTTATTTTTCTAATGCAGGCTAACCTATAAGTCCAGTTATTTATTTCTTGATAGTTCTCCACTATTTATTTATTATTATTTTTTATTTAACAAGATATTGTTTACTAATTGAATTACTAACGAACATATTATTGAAGTTTTCTGAATTTAGTTTTCTATTTCCATATTCTAATGTATTTTACTTGTTCTCTGTTATATTAGCTACTATAATGAACAAAAATTAATTTAAAGAATAGTTTCTATTGGTTATGAATAACTTTGAACTACAGCTGTTGAAATTTTCAGTTGAATTTATTTCTGTTTAAGCAAAAAAGATTTGAGTATGGGTTCACGAATTGTTTTCAGTGATATTGAGACTTTTACAATATAAATTTTGTTAATACATTAGCATGCGAGGTCTTTCCATCTTTTACTCTCTAGTTCAACATGTTTCTAGAATAGCTTAATGTTTTCATTGTAAATCCCTTTTGTTTGCTTAGCTTTATTACTGTGCATTTTATTCTTTTAAGCTACTGTGAATTGGTCTTCTGTAACCCTACTTAGTTTTCTCTGAAACTACAACCACATATTAGTACCTATTATTAAGCATGATTTACTAGTTTGAAAGTAAAGAGTTTTCTGATAAGGTATTAGTGTGCATTAAATATGCCATAAAAAAGAAGGGAGACTTTTATTTTATATGTATAACATTTTCTTTTTTCTCTTCTTTTTGAATTTAGTGAGATCTTTATATTTATTTGTTATTTATTCTTCAGTCATACAATAATTCTGACCACAACACCATGCCCCTATTCTAGCAATCCCCAAAAACCATACTTCTGTTCTTCCACAAGTCAATTGCTTTTTGTTTCCCTTCACTAAATGTACAGGCTGACCATGGATATTAAGTAAGCACTACATTGCAAGACTCAATAAAACTAGGCACAAATTCTCACATTAGGTAAGATAGTAAGAGGAAAAGGATCCCAAGAGGAGGTAAAAGAGTCAGAGATATACCCACTCACACTGTTACAAGTCCCATCAAAACTCCTACAGTCACAACATCCATCCAGAGGACCTCATGACATAGTAAAGACCAATGAAGGCTTCCTGATTGTCTTATAAGTATTTGTGAATCACTGTAAGCTTTTCTTATTTGATTCTGTGAGCGATATTCTCCTTGTGTCTTCTTTTCCTCTGACTTTCACAATACTTGATTGCCTTCTGTTGGTTTCTTGATTTTCTCCTAATGTTTAACTGTGGGTCTCAGCATATGCTCCCATCAGCTGCCGGAGGAAGCCTCTCTGATGTCAGCTGAGCTAGCAACCTACCCATGAGGTGTATTAGAATATCCAATATCATTACTAATCACTTCATTGACTGTGTTTGTGTGTGTGTTGTGTGCTCAATAATACCAGACATTTTCACTTCAGTAGACTGATAAATTTTCCATTTAAGACATTCCATTTTTAATTAGTTAAAATGATATTTGTCACATTTATGATATTATAAAGTTACAGTACCTAAAATTATGATCAATATTTTAATATTAATTTAGATTTTTTCTACTTATTTTCTACACATTTTCCTCAATAATCATTGCATTTAAATCTTTTTAACACATGACTGCTCAAGACACCTTTTTTTTTCACTTATTAAAGGAGTAAACATATGTGAACCTGTGCCTAAATACTTTTGTAAGACTACAGACCTATTTTCACACATCTCTTCTGCATGCCCAGTTCATTCTGCTCCATCTTCTCAGAGCCCTGAGCAGATAATGAGACCCACGACATTTGTTTTCCAGATAAGCTCATCACTATAAGAAGAGCATTCACTACTGGTTTTGCTCTCATGTAATAGAATTAAGCTGACCATATTCTATCCCAACCTGTTATTGTTCCTGATGATTTATTTTTAAAGTGTAATATACTTTATAGTTTCTCAGCCCCTCAGTGTTAAGGAACCATATTTCCATGATTTCTTGGGCCCATGGAGCTGGTGAGTATGTTGTTGAATCATATTGTTTTAAGCTCTTCAGTAAATGAGAGCATATATATAAATTTATTCCTAGATTTCAGCAACTAGATAAAAGGAAATAACAATTTTGGTCCAGGGAGGGCATGTTTTCCCAATGTAGGAGAAGGCCAAGGCACTGAAGTGGAGAGGGTGCACCTTTGAGAAGGCAAGTGGGGGGGGGGGGATAGGAGCTGTGTGGAGGAAGGGTTTAACATTTCAAATGTATATACTAAGAGTATTTAATTTAAAAAAAGAAAAAGAGAGAAAATCCAGCCATTGTTTAACATGTCTATTTATTTCCTTGTAGGAGTGATAAGGGCAACTAAACAAGTTTAGGCGCCTTCCACAGCATTAGCAATGTATTGCTCATAACTACCTTAGGGTCATTGCTTAAAACAGCTTTTCAGCATTTCTAAAAAGACTCCTTCCTGGTCGATAGAGACTAATGAATATTTGGTTTCTCAGTAATCTTAGTTGTGTTCTGTTTTTTTTGCCCAACCTCTTGGTAAGATTTCACTAATTTTTGTTTGTTTGTTTGGCAAGAATTACTGCTTATTTTCTACTTCCCTTTCCCTGCTCACCACTGCTCTCTCCTAGATCCTCGCATTTCCTCATTTTTATACTGGATTTTTGGTGCTGTTGTTAATGCTGTTGTTAACTGTTTATTCTATACTGTAGCCCTGGTTTATATATTTGAAATCTAACAAGAAACTTTATTTCATGCAAGACTTTGATTGACTTGACTTTTTCTTTCTAATTTCAGTATTACAGAATACAATATGAGTCTATACAGACTCATTTACTTCTTTCTGTAACCACAAGTGGGATAGTTGTGGAATTTTTGGCTTCAGCATTTCTCTTGTGAATTCTTTATGGTTTCGGTCCCAATCTTGCAGAAATATTTTGTGTACACTGGGAAAAACCTCCCCTGTGAAGAAATCCAATCTGCTTGTTTGCTATCTATTGTCCAACTTCTTGTTGAAGAAATTTGGGAAATCAAGTGAGGCTCCTTCCTGCAGTCAACCACCTCTTAACTACTATGGACTATGTAAGAAGAAGCTTGAATTTACATGATACTTGGTCATATCCTAGCCTACAGGGCCTTCATGGGCTGTTTCTAAATCTCGTTCTTCTTGAAGCATCCCATGTGTGGTTTATGAAGGATGTAATTGGATATCAGCATGAAGCCTCAGTAACTCACACATGTGTGTCAAGACTTTCAGCCTGGGCTGGAGTTTCAGTTAAGCTGAGGAGAGTAGAAATTAGGGCCAAAGGAACCTCTCTGTCAGCTACTGATTGTGAAATTGTCATATTTCATGTTTTTGGAAAGATGTGATGATAGGGTAGTTTTACTCATATGTTAACAATTTATCTCTAGATTTCTTAATGCTAAAAATTAGGTTGAATATATAAAGAACCTTACTAGTATATTTTTTTGGTCCTTCAACTGTCTATACAAAGCCAAAAACCAACAACATAGATACTTCTACTTCCATTCATATTATTAATTGATCACTGTCCCTTTTATTCTTTATTAGCTTCTCTACAATAACTGTTTGCATGTGGTTTGGTTATACTTGAGGTATGTCAAATATTTTTCCACCTTATAAAGTTGCTAGAACAATGTGTTCAGATTTGGGGGTTTTATCCAGATTAAATTTATTATAGTCAATGTCATGTTTGTGCTAAAATTTTATTTTATTAGTCTTATCATGAAGATTTTCTGTTTGTCCAGGTGTATCAAAATTTTACAACTCTTTATGTAGATAAGGCTTGATCCATTAGTCTTTAAAAGGTTCCCTTCAACAAAGGTAAATACATTAAAAACTCATAGATAGCTAATTATGTATGCACCAACATGCCCTTTACTATTTCTTTCTCATTATAATGAATGATAAGTAGATTTTAATGCATGTCTTGATTCTTAATGTAACCAGTGAAGTAGATTTATGCATGTCCATCATCTTAAAAACATATTCATTATTTTTTCTCTCTGCATTCAACTTCTTTCGTCTCCTTTCTTATTCCTTTCTGTCTCATCTATCCCATGTCTTTTCACATACTTTAGTCAAATCAATCTTACTAACAATAGGAAGTTCCAAATTACCACTATACTCTTACTATTTGGAGTAAAACATAATTTGTTTCATACTCACATTAACTCTGGAGAAGGTCAAGTGATTGTTGCTGTTACCTTTGCACAGTATGTTGATATCTGTACCACATCCAAGAAGCAGCTAGTGTGTTATGGGCTATTTTAGATAGTAACCAATGCCCTTTCTAGTACCAAGTGTTAAGAAAATTCTTACACTGTTGTTCACACTAGTTATTCCTGTTTAACTTTGATTAATACTCTGCATCTTCTTTTAATTCAAGGCTCCTTTGAAATTTCTAGCAGATAACCTATATTCACACATCTTCTTGAGAAGCATTTGTAAAGCTTCACAGAATAATCTTCTTCTTCTCCTCTTCCTCCTTCTCTCCTTCCTTTGCTTTCTTTTGTCCTTGTTCTTGCCTTTACTCCAGTTCCTGCTTCTTTTCCTTTTGCTTTTTTCCCTCTTCCCTTCTTTTCCTACTCCTCTTTTCTCACCCCTACCTGCATAACTTTGTAAAATTATAAAATTCATCCAACACACTTGACATATAAGTCATTGTGTTAGTTTTTGACCCTTGTAACAAAAAAGAGGTATAGGAGGACTTCATTATGGATCATAGGGCTTCGGTCAATAGAAAATAGTCATATTTCTGTTTGTTCCAAAGAGACATGTTTGAATAATTAAGCAGGGAAAAATGCAGGAGATAGCAAGAATTGAGAAACTAAAAGACACTGACAGAGACACAGGGTCTATAGGAAATATTAGCCTTTGAGTGTACAGCCCCAAGATCTCATTCTTTATGACTTGTTTTTGCATTCTTGAGTTTCTACTACCTTCTAAATATCCATCAAATTGTGATTCCCTGAACGCTTACGTTGTAATTACTTCTCACAATTCCATTGTCAACCAAACAACTGTTTACAATTTCAGTTGCCTACAAAACAAAGATCTGTTTTGATCCTAACAATTAGTTTGTCTATAAAGTTCAAGCTGTGCCAATGACTTGCTGTCTTGATAACTGTTTCCTTTGTGTCTCTACATTTTCTCTGATAACCATCTCTTTTTTTAAATCTATTCCTTGTTCTTGTCCACCTGATAATTCAAACTCATTTTTCACTTTTACCCAGAAGCATATATATGGAGACTTACTTTACTTTTCTAAACAGACATGAGGCCATTTATCATGGTCCAATAATGCTCGGTTCAGTTCCATTTTAATAGTCATTACAATGTACTTCAGAACAATTTGTCTGGTAAAAATCAAATTTAGTGGGTTCAATTTCAAATGACGAAGTATAAGAAATCGTAAACAAAGCTAAAGCAAATATAACAGTCATCATGACGTGATTCTAAGTCTACATGGAAAAGAGAAGAAATTACATATTTTACCTCAGGTAACACTATTGACTCCATAAACTTTGTTTTTGTATAGTTGGTTTAATTGTCCAACATATACTCCCTGTGTGTTCTGTATGCTACTACTCATAAAACCCTCTAAGTACTTCAGGTCATCTCAATGATCACACAGTAAATACACTGAGCTTTCATTAGCAAGTATGACTTTTATCATACCAGAGCAAGGAGATCAAGACAGATAGCAAAGATAAGCAGAGAAAAAGAAAAAGGCACACAATTTCCAATATTCTAATTACACACACACACACACACACACACACACTCACACACACACAAACACACACACACACACACACACACACACACACATATATATACATATATACTCTCTCTCTATATATATATATATATACACACACGTGTGTGTGCTAAAATTATTCATAAGTTTGTACATTCATGTGTCTCTTCACATAATATATATACACATGTGTTTGTGTGTCTGTGTGTCTGTGGGTATGCAGGTGTCTATAACCTAATTAAAAAAGAAAATGCCATGAATTTGGAATGGAGAAAGTAAGACATGGGAGGAATTTAGAAAGAAGTAGGAGAGGTATAAAGCAGAAGCTGTATTCAAGTAGGAAGCTCTCAGCAAGTTATGTTTGTGTTTGTGTGTGTGTGTGTGTGTGTGTGTGTGTATGTGTGTGTGTGTGTGCATGTGTATTTGAGCACAGTAAATGTGTGTGCATGTATAAACCAATAATAATAAAAGGAAATGATGTTATTCCTTGTACTAAGAATTATGGAATCTTGGTTATAAGCATGTTTTCATTTTAATCCCTGGTGTGGAGATAGGGGGCTGCTTTGGACTGATTACAGCAGCCATGATTTGCCTCATGCTCTAGCAGAGGCATAGTTTTGACAGCTGCAGATAGTTTCTACAATGTTTGACTTTGGAGTTCTGGGAACTTATCGGAGGGTATTTAAATATATAAGTGATAGGGTTCTGAGATGGGGTGTGTTTAGGAAGGATGGCTGCAAGTTGTTAGCAGTGACATTAAACACAGAAATGAAAAGGAAAAATAGATTTAGGGATCTCTATCTATCCTTCCTCCATCTATCTTTTCTTTATCTTATGCATTGATAAGGGTTAAAACCTGGAGGATAATGATGGCAAATGAGGTAGAACCCACAAGAACAGCAAATAGTGACTACAGGCTATAAACTTGAGAATAGGAGAAAGATGAGAAAAGTTCAAGGAAGTGTAGCTGGGAGAGAAGGGGGAAAAAGAGAGAAAAGAAAGTGATATAATTCTATATTGACTAAAACATGAAACTATAAATAAATTCATTGATTAATAAAGTAAGGCCCTGGGAAGAACAGAGATTTGTCAATAAGCAAAAATATCAGAATTCTAAAAATACAAGGATAGAAGTAACTGTCTGCCATTACCCCTAAAAGGGGTGATATTACACATGGGTCATGCACAACTTATCTATTGCCCCTGGAATTCTGAATCTTGTGAACTTCAACCTACCAGACCAGATGACCCCAAGTAACTAGGTACAGAGGAAGCCATCTACATAGCAGAATTGGCCCTGTTGCAAAAAGGTGCCAAGAGGGGAAGCTCATATCATGAAAAAAATAAAATGACTTTCTTCTTTCTGTTATTTTAACATCCTCAACTGAAGACCTCAACAGAAGCCAGCTGGCCGTGAAACAATAGTGGGCTCATTTCCGTTATGGACATGGTCAGTGAAGTATGGCTTTGGCTTTCACAAACAATAACTTGATTACTGGGCAAGAAACTGGATGTTCAGTAGGAAAGACTAGGAGGGAATATTTTATAAAGGATGGAATTGTACAGGATCAATTGACTTATCTAGGTGGGCAAATTATACCAACTGGATAAGAGTATTTGGTGTCTTCTTTGGTGCGGTAACTTAATTGAGTTCAAAGACTGTATAGTGGCTAGACACACAAAGCTTCCCACAGATTTGGGATGTGTGTGCAAGTCTTGGCAACAACCCACCAAGGGAAAGTGACTGAAAACAACAGGCTGGGGCAGTCATGGACCACCCAGGACAGAACCAGCTAAGGTTTGGGATGTGACTGCATTGGGAAGGGAACCACATGGAGTGGATGGCTTGCAGATCTGGTGACAGAGCAGCAGGCTGTTATGTAGGGGAGATGTGGCCACTGAGGGTCCTAGCATTAGTACGGAATAAAAGGTTACCTTTTTATTTTTACCAAAACAAGGTTTGAGTTTGCTGAAAATGTTTAATGCCTGCTCAGAAGCATAGAATGTCACCTTTGTGGTATCAAGATTCATGAGTGTGTCCTTAGATGAGTATCTTTTTTTGGGAGAGGCTGGTGAATGTTCTTAGTCCTGTATTGCTGTCTCAAATCACACTGCAAAGGTGATTTCCACAAATGAAACAACTGTTTACTTTTGCAAGGATTTGTTTTCCAGAGAGTAAACTAGAATATTGGACTCAGCATAAAAAGAGTGGTTTCATTGCAAAAACTATTGTATCTCAGTGTAGTGTTTGTAATGGAAAAAATGAAATCTTCGTAGCATTATGGCATATAGAGGATAGCTTCATTTTCCTTCATTGATTTAATGATTTTGAGACTAATTCCACATAGTATGAAATGATTAGTTTTTAAAACCATTTGTCATCTTTCTCAGCTTGAAAGTTTAGTATTAATGACATTTGAAAATTTTTAATCAACAAGTTAAATATGATTCTTAGCTGAGTATTTTTGAAAATTAAGTTATTAAGGAGACCTCAGCAATTGGTTGTCTAGTAATAATTTCTCAGCACTGAAAACAAATACACAAATAACATATCAAGTGAGCACCCTATACTTAGAGATATATTTGTGTGTGTGTGTGTGTGTGTGTGTGTGTGTGCGTGCACATGTGCACATGTGTGTGTAATGACAACTAAGAAAAATGGAGGACATAAATTTGATTTTACATTATTTATATTTCTTGTACTCTGTTCATGAGTCTTGGCTTGAGGTTTCTATTTGAATTCCTAAATTTTGCATTTTCAGTTTTATCTCAATTTGGGTTTTCTTTAGTGATTTTCCTTACAATTTCATGACATTAGTGTTCTCTTCTTTCCACACCTGTTTATGTATTTTTATTCATCACCCCATTCATAATCTCTTAAAAAAGTTGAATATAATCATAATAGGTATTTTGAAATCTCTGTCTTGTGATTTAGGTGTATTGAATTTGTCAGGACCTACTTTTGTAGGGTTTGTAGGCTTTACTCAAGACTTACTGATATGGCTGTAACTAATTGTGTTTTAATGCAGATATCTGGATTTGGGATGACTGTAATTCTAGATGGTGATATCTGGTCTTGTCTATGTTGTGTGGCTCTTCTATTCTTTGGCTTCTGTACTCTCTCTGGACATCTCTGGAGAGTGTGAAGGATCTGGGTTTCCTCCAAGTGAGCCCAGGCATGGCTGATGAGGTCCTACTTAGACTTTCTGGGAGATGAAAGGAAAGGATAGGGAATATCTGGTAGGGTGTGAGTTCAAAGGATTCACAGTAGGAAGAAAGGCTGAATCTACCCGGAGAACCTGTGAAGAATCACTATGAAATAGAAGAGGAGAGGGAATGAGGGCCATGAAAGATATACTGCTACTGGGCTCGTGTTGAGACAGGAGTTTTGGAATTGGAGGACATCAGAGAGAGTGAGGATGACCTACTTGCTTCCGTGGCTGATGTAGTTGCTTCACTGAGACAATTGGTGTGTAGGAGGAAGGCTTTAGGGGAAGATCTGCATTTACTCCTGAGAATGGGAGCCTATCAGAGACCATGATTTGAAGGAGAAATGAGAGAAATATATGGAAAGGTTTGAATGTAGAAAAGAGAAAGGAGAAATGTTGGACCTATATCATAATATCAAAAATATGTAAAATTAAAGAATTTTATTTTTTTATAGAAAAGAAATTATTGAATTTTATTTTTATACATAATTTGTGTATTTATTTTATTTTCATTGTTTATTTTATCTATTTTCATTTCAAATATTATTGCCCTTCCCACCCACCAACTCCTGCCTCAGCGCTCTATCATTCTCTTACCCTGAGTCATTTAGCCTCCAAAATGAACAAGGGGTTCTATTCCCAGTGATGCCAGATAAGGCAATTCTCTGCTACATATCCAGCTGGAGCCTTTCCCCACCCCCCCCTGTGTACTATTTGGTTGGTGGCTTAGTTCCTGGGAGATTTGAGTGGTCTGTTTGGTTGATATTGTTGTTCTTATGGGGTTGCAAACTTCTTCAGCTTCCTCAGTCCTTGCCCTAACTTCTACATTGGGGTCCCTGCTCTCAGTCAAGTGTTTGGCTGTATACATCCACAGCTGTATTTGTCATGTTATGACAGAGACTCTCTGAAAACAACTATACCAGGCTCTGTCAGCAAGTGCTTCTAGACATCAGGAATAGTGTCTGAGGTTAGTGTCTGAATATGGGATTGATCCCTAGTTAGGGTGGTCTCTGGATGGCTTTTTCTTCAATTTCTGCTCTACTTTTTGTTCCTTTATTTCCTTTTGATAGGAGAAATATTGAAAACAGAGGCAGAGGGAAGGGAGAGGGGATTTGTGGAGTGAAAACTGGGAAGAATGTTATTTTAAATCTCACACATGTGTAAACCCTGATGGGGATAATGAGGAGAAACATAAAAGGCAACCTTTACACAGATCTCAAACTCTTCAGCCCACTCAACACAGCTCCTTTCAATCAGATTTTTTTTTTTTTCAAACCTTGCTATATTCTGGTTTTCAAATGACCAAAGAGATGTGCCAAATAACTGAAATAATCACCATTTTCATGAAGTTCTGGCTCATAGCATAGAGCTTTGGACAGCAGACAAAAAACATTTTCAATAAATTTAATGTTTAGATTGGTCACAAATAAAGATGTGAATTTTCATATGTTTGATCTTTTCAGAAGACAGGAATTAAAGGGAGATTTTCTATATATCTCTAACCAATTTTATCATTAATGCATTTCCCCAGAAGAGCTGCCAATGACAAAACAACTTTTGGAAGCCCATATTTGTTGGTATTAGGTATCAATATTTATGTGCTTCTGTTGTATTTTAATAGTAGATACACAAAAACAATTTATTAGTGAACCTTTAGATATATTATTCCATAATATTTTTGCTTTTTTCTTATTAAATTATAAAAATGTCAGTCTTTTTTCAGGTTACATACATGTACGCATGCATATTTTTATAGATGAAGTAAATGATATAGTTTTTTATATCAGGGTATTTTACACAGACTCACAGATAACATCTTTAATTCATATTCAGATCATTATTACCCTATTCTATGTAAAAAAAAAAAACACATTGGAAACTCATACCATGCTACCCCAATGTTCTACTCTTAGAGTCAACTTTCATTCCTACCCTGTTGATTGCAAAAGATCAATGTTTTGATGCATGTGGAAAATACAACATAGAAAACTGAAACAAGTTTTGAATAGTGTAGAATATTTACAATACACAGATATAACTGCATTTTGGTCTTGGATATTCCACTTGGTCTGATGATTTAAAGGATTAAACATTAAGCCTTATATGTACAAGTTTTGCAGTTTTGAAATGGGAAAGAAGTACAGAGTCAAAATGTCTTGAAATGCGAGAGAAAGGAACAAAGCTTACACGAGATTAATTAGCCGGATTATTCTGTTTCTCACTTGAGAAAAGGAAAACATACAAATATTTAACAGAAACTAAGCAAACACAGAGATGAAAAATCAGATCTCGTTAAAACAAAACAAAACAAAACCTATCAGGACAGTTTTCTGACAGCATAATCAAAGGTATCAGCCCTGAGTCAAGCTACCAACATGCGTCATTCTGCATGACACTGGCCCCTCCCAAAAGTCATTTTCATCGTGTTATATTGATAGACATAGGAAATAAGAACAGCCGTGGGAGTAAAGGTCAGGAAAGTGACAGCTCTGTCTGTCCTGGGGTAGAATCTCGCTCTGTTCAGTTATAATCACTGACGTTTAGAAAGATATTGATAAAGAGGATGACATCCGGAACTGGAGCCCAGCATCTAGAAGGGAATTGACATCATGAAGGATGAAGCCTCCTTACAGGAATTGCAGATATTGAATCTGCAGATGAGAAGGCTCCAGGGAAAGTAGAGAGATCCTCTCAAATAGCCCAAGAGCTTTCATGTGTGAGAGGCCTTAGATTGACTGTTGATGGCCCTGCAGTTGAAAGAGGGAAGGAGAAGTGGAAACTCCACAAAGCCTAATTTTAGCTAAATGTAGAGTAGGATTTTCTCCCACTCCACAGCTGTCCACTCACCTCAGGCAGTCCACGTGCAGTCTGATCCTCAGGCCATAATGGTTTCCACATCACTGACAGTCCTCTGCACATCAGGACAAACAGGCATCTGACATCGTTAAAAAAAAGTAGTTACTGAAGATGAGATGACAACTGGTTGAGATGCCACGGGATATTACCCATCTCTCATTCCTATGAGAATCTGCACAAAGTACACTTTTCTCTTTCTGGGTTCTGATCACAGATATTAATCCTAGTAACTGTTCATTTTAAATAGTGAGGGCCTTTTTTATTGGTTTTGCTCATAAATTTAACTTATAACATTGCAATTTTTAAAATTTTTTGAATGTTTTATTTATTTACATTTCAAATGCTATCTCCTTTCCTTGTTTTTGCTCCAACCCCCCCCCCCCCGTAAAACGCCCGTCCCCTGCTTCTATGAGAATGCCCCTACCGCCACCCACTCCTACCTCATCACCCTGATATTCCCCTACACTGGGACATCACAGGACCAGGGGCCTCTCCTCCCATTGATGTCCTTTTTTAGTTTTGAGACTGTATATTAATTACATTTCTCTTTTTTCTTTCCTTTCTCTGAATAATCCCATATAACTTCCCTAATCTTTTTAAAGTTTATAACCTTATTTTTTTTATCAATTGCTGCATGAACATATGTACCTAAATAAAATCTGTTCAAACCATATAATGTTACATTTGTGCATGTTTTCAGTGTTGACCATTTAGCATTGGACAACCAGTTGATGTGCTTTTCCCTAAGGAGGACAATGTCTCCAACTCCCAGGTTTACTCAGTTGCTTAAAATTCTTTGTAGAGAGCTCAGATCTAGTGGACTCTTTCTGGTGTTGCTTGGCATCCTTTGATGTCTTCTTTCTTTGGTTTATGTTTGGGAAGATATTTTGCTGCTACAGTGGAGTGTAGAGTTTGATGTTGTTAGGGGAGAGCATCTCATAGGAAACATCTGCTCCGTGGTTCTTATGATCATTGTGCATTTTCAAATTTTTATTTATTTTTTCTTATTGTTTTTTTCTTCTTTTTCTTTTTCTTTTTTTAGTAGATAGTTTATGTATTTACATTTCAAACGTTTCCCCCTTTCCTGGTCCCCCCAATGCCTACTCCCTCTGCTTTATGAGGATGTTCTCCCTCCCAGCCACCCACAACCACCTCACCACTCTGACATTTCCATACATTGGGGAAATGTGCCTTCACAGGAGCAAGGACTTCTATTATTGATGCCAGACAATGCCATCATCTGTTACATATGTGGCTGGAGCCATGGGTCCTTTCATGTGTACTCTTTGGTTGGTGATTTAGTGCTAACTGAGAACCCAGCCATTCCACTACTGTTCATATAGCCAAAAGATTATCCAACATATAACAAGGACACATGCTCTACTATGTTCATAGTAGCCTTATTTATAATAGCCAGAAGCTGTAAAGAACCTATGCCTTTCAACAGAGGAATGGATACTCTTATTTATTAATATTTAATTTTAAAATTTTATATTGTAAAATAGCCGTCCATGAGCTTCAGTTGTAGAAATGAGTTGTTTTGTATTCACTGGGACTTAATTCTCAGCAACTCTGCAAATTGATTGGAGAGAAAGTTTCTCGTTTCGGATGAGGATTTAAGAACACTCAATAAGAACTATAGCATGTCTGACAGTGGGAATCTAGGTTGCTTTTCCGTGCTAGTTTAATCATGGTAATCGGGAGAGAATATAAAAGCACATTCTTAAAGCAGCAAAGTTGTTTGATGGCCATCAAAATTGAAGAGTGACTGTTGCTATTTATCTACCTTCTGTGACTCCTCAAAATTTAATTTCTCTCTGGATCTCTCTTTGTTTCTCTTTATATCTCTGTCTCTCTGCCTCTGCCTCTATTGCCTCCTCCTTTCGGTCTATGTGTCCATGTGCATGTGTGCCTGTGCATGTGTGGGTATGTATGTTTGTGTGTGCCATGTGCATGCATACCCAAGCTTGTTCTCCTGAGCTGTTAGCTTGATCATTAATGTTTAAAAGTGAATTTAATTAATGAGGTTTGTAAATTCATCAAAAATTGATGATTTACAAATGATGACAGGAGTCCTTGAAGCATCCCCTGAAATAATATAATACCCTAAAATTATTGTGCTTATCTTCCTAAATTTGCAAGAATCCAATCCTTAATATTCATTACATATAAATTAAAAATGAATGAATATTTTTAAAAACACATAATTAGATTAAGACATATATGTCTTGAATATTGGCCTAATCTGCTTGATTTCAAACAAACATGAAATTTAGGTCGCTTCCCCATATATGAACTTGCAGATTTATATTTAGTAACCTTTCAAGTAATATGCTTCAAAATCTCTTCAGAAATTTTGTTTCCTCCAGTTTTCCATTTTATGCTGAAGGATCCCTTAGTAACAATCTGGTTAAGCAAATTCATTAAAATTTTATCATAGCTTAGTTGGTACTCTAACAGTACAAATATTTCATTTACCTGTTTTATTTACTGAAAGATTTAAAATTCAGTAAAATTTTTAATTAAACAACTTTATTTTAAAAAACAAAGATAAATGTACAGATCTTAAGCATTTTTGCTTAAAATTATGCAAATACATTTTTGTTTGTACTTGACTTTTTTAAAGGTTTGATAGTATGCATTAAAATCTTACAAGTTACAATGAGCATAAAGTACATGTAAAACAAGATGTAACCTGGAAATAGTCAAAGTTTTCTTGGTATGTAAAGAATAAGAACATGGTTTTTCATTTTCTTTTCTTTTCTTGTTTTTCTTTTTTCTTTTCTTTTTTTTTTTTTTTTTTTGAACTTCATATAGTCTGTGAGTTGTTTCTGGGGTGTTCAGAGCTTTCTGGGGTTACTACCCAATTATCAGTGACTGCATATTATGTCTGTTCTTTTCTGAATAGGATACCTCATTCAGGATAATATTCTCTAGATGCATCTATTTTCTTAAGAATTTCATAAGGTCATTATTTCTGATACCTAAGTAGTACTCCATTGTGTAAATATACCACAAGTTTTTTATCCATTCATCTACTGAAGGACATCTGGGTTCTTTCCAGCTTTTGGCTATTATAAATAGGGCTGATATGAGCATTGTGGTACATGTGTCTTTGTTGTATGTTGGTCTTTCTCTGGGATATGCAAAGAAGTGGAATAACTGGATCTTAAAGTAGTACTATGTCCAATTTTCTGAGGAATCACCAGACCAATTTTCAGAGTGGTTGTACCTATTTACAACCTGTCTCACACATTTAATCCTAGCATTGGGGAGGCAGAGGCAGGCTGATCTGTGAGATCAAGGCCAGCCTAGTCTAGAGTGAGTTGTAGGATAGCCTGAGATACACAGAGAGACCTTGTCTCAGTCTGATGGCTGTGCAACCTCTCCCAGGATTGTCACTTTTCCCCTGGTGGGACTGTTCAGAGTGAGGTAGAAATCCTAGAATTCAGTAAAATATTTACTGAAAATTTAAGAAAATTTGCATCCACAATGCTGAAAAGTAGGTCATGTTATGATTCAGCCCCACTTCAGTGAATTCTTTAAAATACATGGCAAGCAAATCAAATGCACATCTAACTGAGTCACTTTATCTGCTTTATAAATTTAATGGGTATCATTTACATGCAAAAAAAGGGTTTATACATAAAAATAAAAAAAGAATAAATGCCAAAGTATTTCATAGTGTAAACATCTGTTTAGATGATTTCTATTTCAGTTAAGTTTTGACATTAATTCATTAACTACTAAGTAGATATTGCATATTTTAATTATGGGTTAAAAGTAGTTCAGTTATCTGTCTTAAAAATTTTTATGAATTGTATCACAAAACACAAAATTTATCACCATAGTGCATATCACAATGCATGAGATGTTAGCTATAATGAGTTATTATTTGGAGATATACATGGTAATCATTTCTAATGGCCAAAGGACAGATTGGAAGCTCAAGTCAAGTGAGAATAGTTTATATCTGCATTCAATTTGGGCTTTTCCTGGTACATTTTATGATGTAAGTCCTAGTATTTCCTATCAAATCTGAAGACAAACTACAGAACAAAAGATACATAAATCAAAAACATATGTTCTTTCTTTCCCTTTCTAGTGCTTAGTTGTATGTCTTATGCATCTAGAGTACTCTACATTTTCCTCTCCAATTTATGAAAATAATTGATTTACAGAAACTGGCATGGCATCCATATAGTTAAAGGAAGATGGAGCTTTTAAAACTGCCCTAGGTTGTGGTTCCCATACATCCTTAAATACTTCATTTGTCCTAAAATTTTCTCAACACATAATGAACTCTGCCTCTGTGTCTGTCAAAACATTGCAACTGAACTCAAAATTAGCTCAGCCAGTATACTAGGTCAATATAATATCTGAAGATCCAGCAAATTGAAGGCTGAAATTTTGTCAAAATATTATTACTGAAAGCCAATCCTAATTTCAGCCAGCTGAGGCATTTCTAAACATCAGTTTCTTTATGGTGACTACTAATATTCACTTGTCAGTGTGTTTAGGTGAAGTATACTAATCTCATTTTGGTCCAGTATACTACTTCATAAATGAGTCATTTTCTTGTTGACGTTGAATTTTCTTCACTGAATTGCTGTTCTATTTTAGCCTCAAAGTGACAAATTCTTTACTTTGTTACTATGATCTGACATGTTTTATATTATACAGGTTTATAATAAAGATAACTTTGATAAACACAGAAATTTGTTTCTCAGTAATAGAATTAGGAAATGTACAAAATGGAAAATCTCTATTTTAAAATTTACCATTCACTAGCAGATTAAATATCTTTTGTATACTGAGACTAGTGTACATACAGATTAGAAAGAAAAAGAGATACAAAGTATGATCAGTGAACACAAGGACTGGAAAAAACAGTGAAAAGAAGTACTTGCACAAAAGGTTTGCTACATGACTTCATATCATTACACAGAGTGTCACAATCTCTTATAAGTCCTGTTCATTCATGAAGGGAGATGGGAGGCTTGGAACTTTAGGAAATTCTCAGGCTAATACTTACTACTCAGTAAGCTGTAAAATCACTCTGGTATATAAGGAGGCCAAAAGGCAGCACTATGTGCTGTGCTAAATGTGTGACACAAACCACAAACTGATATTCTCTCTCTTTGTCTCAGTCTCTCTCTCCCACCATACACACACATACACACATTCTACAAAATAACTAAAACATAAAAATATACTGTTAGAATATAAGTAGGGCAATTCACTGAATAACATATATTCATTTGACTCTATTTAAAATACATATTTCCTTTGTTTTCTCTGATTCTTACTACAACTTTTTTTACTCATCTCAATTAACTCGCGGCCTTTTATTTTTATTCCTTTCACATATACATATGAAATAATGGTTCTATTAATACTGTATGTAGGATTTGTTTAGTATGGCAAGTGTGTATGTTTTGGACAACTACTTAAAAGAAACTTCTCTGAGAATGACAATTATTTTTTTTCTCTTTCAGTAATCCTTAGTTGTCTGTAGTTCTTTCTCTCAGGGTGGGAAGGCATGAGAATTCCTTTCTTAATGTTAATTTTTATTGATATTATCACTGTGATGGTTTGCACATGCTTGGCACAGGGAGTGGTCCTATTAGAAGTTGTGGCCTTGTTGGAAGAAGTATGTCACTCAGGGGGAAAGCATGCTTGGAGACCTTCTTCCTAGCTGCCTGAAGATTCTCAGTCTGTTCCTGGCTTCCTTTGGATGAAGTTGTGAAATTCTCAGCTCCTCCTGCACCATGCCTGCTTGGATTCTGCCATGCTCTTGCCTTGATAGTAATTGACTGAACCACTGAAACTGTAAGCCAACCCCAGTTAAATATTGTCATTTATTAGTCTTGCCTTGGTCATGGTGTCTGCTGACAGCAGCAACTAAGACTGATTTTGTTACTAGGACTGGAGTATTGCTGTGATAGGCCTGACAATGCTTTTAGTTTGAAAAAAATGTAGAATTTGGGACTTTGGCTTTGGAAAGCTTCAGAAGGCTTTACATGGGGCTTAATGGGCTATCCTAATTGGAATATGGAAGACATTGTTACTGAGAATGATTTGAAATATGCTGATTTGGCCTAAGAGGTTTCAGTGGAGATGTCAGTTTATGGCCAAGAGACTGGTTTTGTTGTATTTTGGTGAAGAACATGGCTGCTTTTTGCCCTTGTCCAATGAGTCTGCCTGAGTTTAAGATGGAGAGATTTAGATTAAATGCTTTGAAAAGGGAAGTCTCAAAACAACCACGTGTAAATTATGTTGTATGGTTATTAAAGCTCATAGTTATGGAGAAGATTTTAATGAAAAGGAACAAGTTGAGAAAGGAAAAATACAAAATATGTGGTTCTAGTATTAAAGGGACACAAAGACATGAAATGGAGCTAAATCCTGCATTCAAGTTCAATAATTTTAAATTGAATTAAAGAAGTAAAGACTTTGAATCAAGACTCTTCCCAGCTAAACCAGCTCCAGGTAACTAAGTACAAACCTTTAATCCTAAGAAATTGGCATACAGATCTCTAAATTCAAGGTCAATCGACAGAGCAATATCTAGGACAGCCAAACTTAAGTAGTGAAAAAATTAGAAAAGAGGAATCTAGTTATAATATAATAGAACAAGGGGGGCATGTTCCAGCTCCTGCAAACAGCAGTACTCAGCAGTGTCTCTGGCTTCATATTCAAGAGAAGGAAACTAATTGGACAATTGATGCTGGTCAGCTGGAGCTACAAAATTAGTGGTGATTAATAAGAGACCAGCATCACTGAGGTGAAATCTTTCAGGAAGTGTTTTCTGAGAGGGCAAAATCTGTGTTCCAGAGATAACCATGGTTGTACTTCATGCTGCAGCTATACTTGGTAATATGTAATAGTAACCCAATTAGTAATGGTTTTGAAAGCATGAATGCATCATGAAGAATCGCTGAGGCTTGGAACTGTTAGAGGCCATGGAAAGCCATTGCTGAAAGTGCAGCCTAATTCTAGTTGATAATTCAGTATTGAAAAGCTCTTAAAAAGGATTTGAGTCTTGGCACCATGAGGAGTGCCTATGAGAGGCTATTGGTGAAGTCTAGTTGCAACAGAAGACCTCAGTATGTTAGAGATGCCAGTACCATGTGACGATCACCAAGAACATGAGCAAAGGAGTAGTGGATCAACCTGAGCTTGAACTTCTACAGACGACAAAGCAGGAGAAGTAAAGCCAGCCCTTGGAGGAGCCCAGAAGATCATGTGTACATCCCAGACACTGAAATGAAAAGATATAACACTGAAGCTTTCTTGGAGACCCAAAGATGTTAAAGATGCCAGAGTGGTGGGATAGCTACCAAGGAAAGTTGTTAACAGGGAGTGGAACCAGCCCAGGAGAAAGAAATACGTTGCCATCAGCAAAGATGAAAAAGGAGGTGAAGATCTGAAGACTGCTTTGACATCAGACATGGAGATGGCAGAATTAGGAGTTTGCCAATCTGGTTGCCTGACTTAATTCAAGAATTAAAATTAAGTGATTGATGGATCTCAGATGAGACATTGAACTTTTGGACTTTTAACATTGTTGATATTGCTAGACTATGGGGACTTTGGAAGTTGAACTAAATGTACTTTTTATTATGATATGTTTAGGTATGGCCTCCAATAGACTCGTAATTGAACAGGGCTATAGGGGCCAGGGAGTGAAATGTGATTATTTACATAAGTTTTGCTGAAGGAGTGGCACTATTAGAAGGTGTGGCCTTGTTGGAGGAAAAATCTTTCTCTGGGGATGGGCTTCAAGACTTTTCTCCTAGCTGCCTGAAGATAGTCTGTTCCTGGCTTCCTTTGGATGAAGGTATAGAACTCTCAGCTCTTTCTGCATCATGCCTGCCTGGATTCTGTTATGGTCTCACCTTTATAGTAATTGAATGAACCACTGAGCCTGTAAGCCAGCCCCAATTAAACGTTGTCATTTATAAGACTTGCCTTGGTCATTATGTCTGCTCACAGTAATAAAACCCTAACTAAGACAATAACTGTTCAGATCCTGCTTAATCAGGCATAGTTTTCAGCTATCATGGATTTATTTCCGCTTTAATTTCAAGAGGAAAAAAATCTCATATTAGACTTTCTAGTCCTCAGATACTTATATTCTCATACCCAATTCCATAAAAATTTTAAGCCTTTCCTGCAAGAGTTGTGTTATAGATATACCTATGAGACTAGTCTCACAAGGGTCCTTTGATCTGTGCATTACAGATTATCTTTTATTTTGTAAAGGGCTATTTGCTGAAATGAAACCTTTTTGATAACTGAGAAATATATACTTACTGTTGTGATAAGAGTAAAATCTATAATGTCCTTATAAATTATTTAAAGTAAAATGATTTCTTCTGTGTTCCATGACCACATTAGTCCTTAATAGTTGGCCAGGTGTCTAATATAAGGCATGGTTTTCCTTCTACTTAGTGGACAGAAGTCTAATAATATAACTGTTGATTACCACCACTATGATGTTTTGTGCCACTACTGCACCTTTATGACATTTTATTATGCATATTTCAGTATGAAGGTGGCAAAAATGGGTAAAGTTAATATTTGTTTCTTTAATTGTGAATGTGAATAGGGCACTGTTCTGGAACTATAACATTGTTCATGTTTGATCAAGCTTAGATATTTCTGTATCTACAGAAGGGAGAATCTTCAGCATTTGGGACAGACCTACAACATCTGTAAGGTAATCAACTTTATTAGCAATGCCCTATACTGCTATGTATGTTACTTGAAATACCCTGACCAGTGCCTTGAATGGAAATTTTCCATGCCTAGTTCTGGAGCCTGTCTTATTTTGTTTTGTTCTTTGCTTTTTTTTTTTATTTTTTTAGGACAGAATTGAGTTTCTTTAGGTCATGGGTGGAGTTAAGAGGCAGAGCGAGAGATGAGGAGAGTAAGAAATGGAGAAGCAAAGGCTGACCATGAGCACATAGAGAGAGAGGGGAGAAGGAAATTGAAAGAGGAGGGGCAAGGGGGAGAGAACAATTTTCTATAATATATAGTATATCATACATATAAAATATATTACATATTACATGTGTATAATATAATTGTGTAGTATATAATATATTTATAATTATATAATATAGTTAGTATAATAATATAATATTGGAATACATATTTATATTTATATTTATATTATTTATATTTATATTTAATTTTGTATTTATATTTCTATGCATTCAACCCTCCCAGATTTTGGCCACTTTCTCAGGTTTTGTCTAATTAGATGTGTTTTTCTCTAGCTCTGGGAAACATCTTTGAAGCTGAGGCAGGCTTAAAGACATAGAAGCTATTGACATCCTGACCTGGTATTAGCCTCTAGAAATGCGAGCAGTAAAATCTTTGATAAATTCTTTAGTATGGCACTAAGTTTTCTAAAGTACTAACACATTTAATACATAGATATTTACTTTAGTAATTTTGTGATATGAATTATAGTTGTAAAGAGAAAGTCATTATATGTTCAAGATTATATAAGGCTTTATTTTTACAATCTCCTGACATATTTTGGGACCAAGACCAAAAATGTAGTGGGACATTTTAAGTATCCTGAAAAAGAGTGATTGGCCAACTGTATGTCTAACATTATATTCTGGATGACATTCATATTGAATACTTTAAGAATGCTCTAATTTAAAGGAATTTGGTTTCTATCCCCCTTGTATTTAGAAAGGCAGATAATATCTAAAGCTTATGGATAATATGTATTTGCTTTAAAGTACCATTCTGCTCCAATGAATGTATTTGGAAAATTCTAATTTTTCAAATTTTCAAGTGACCAATAAAAATTTCACAAATCTATTTCCACATTGGAACTTGTCAGTCCAGGTAACCTGAATTCATGTTCCTTGGTGATGGTCCCTGATTTGTCTCAGAGTAAACTCTCCCTGAGTTAATGGGCATTTTATACCAAGAACAATTCATATTAATGCTCATTTCTTGAGGAAAACCTTAAATATCTAAATAAGAAAAAGATTAAAATAAAGAATTTCATAATAGTATGGAGTATAGAATGGATTTTCAAATTCCTGAAATTTGAAATTTATATCAATATTTATAGACTTTATAATATTAGTCAGATTTAAAATGTTGCAGTTGAGCTGACCCTTTAATCAATGTTGATTTTCAGTTAGCCTAATACATTTCTATAACTTCATATTATTTATATTTTTCAGGTATTGGTCATTTTCATTTTACATAAAAATATCTTCCAAAATATATCATAATAATATGTTATTATTTTATAGAATGTTCAAATACTATTTTATACTATATCAAATTTAATAATGAAAATGTATGAACATCCTTATTGCCCAATTTTGTTTATATAAATTTTTCATCTAAGCTTTCTAATTTGCTGACTTTAAACCATGTTATATTGACAAAGCTTAGAGAAGTATTCATTTGTTTTAATAGATGAACTAATATTTAAGACCATTTGGTATATAGTAGTACATTTATTAATAATCATATTTTCTGAACAATTTTATTAATGGATTAAATACATTCTATCTACTCTAGGTTACATTTATTCTGATCTTCAGTTTAGCCAACAAATCCCCACTTCTCTATACTATAAAAATCTCTTCTTGATGTTCTAGTAATTTTTTTTCTTGTCTTGTGGCACACTGACTTAATTCAATACTATTTTTTTGACAATAAATGCACCACTATTATTAAAGACTGCTGGACTTTTCTGGCTACAAGTTGAAGACATTCACTCTCCTTTTTCAACATCCATCAGCTATCAATTTCTTTAAGAGCTATAACCTCAAAGGGCCTCACCTGAATCCCTAGTTTACATTTGGTCATATCAGATATTTTCAAGTTTGGGACCAGTATACTTCTTGGGGTAGATAGTAATTAACAACTGGTCCATGTGTTGTAGAGAATAAAAGACCTCTGAGTGCTTCTCCCTACTGAGGACTATGTTAAATGAACACACACAAACACACATATATGGAAAGAGAGAGAGCAACAGAAATGTGATCAATAAAACATACAATAGGTGAGGTCAAGTAGATATAACTGTCTACGAGTTAGAAAGATTATCTCATCCAAGAGAGTGCTCACATAACTTCTAGGATAGCATAGTATAGCAATCTTTTATTGTTCATCTCCTAAAACATTTATTCTTTAGAAGAGAATGTTTTCACATGTGAACTCTTTTGCTAATATTTTAGAAACATAATTTAAAATTGTCAGACATAAGTCCAAATATTTAAACTGGCTGCCAAATGCATAACAGTGCATTTATGTGTAGATACAGAACATTAAATGTGAGCAGACTATGGAAGCAGTTATAGTAGTAAGAAGGTGATCTTGTAGAGTAAATTTGGTGATTTTTCTAACTGTTAATAAAAAAACTTAAAGGTAATGTTACCAAGAAAATGTGTGTTGCATAAGCAGTAAGAATAAAATGATCAATTAAATGGCATATTTTAATTTGATGGAAGGGAAACTAAATGATGACCACTTCTTATATAAAAGTATTTTTGTACATGGACAGAGTGTAAAGAGATTTGGCAGTTGTACACTGCTAGAATTGGAAATTAGAAACCAAGGAGATGAAAGGAGATCATGCTCAAGTATAAAAAGTGGGAGTTCTTGTAATGTGAAGAAAAACTACTTCTGCTAGCATTCAGAGTTAGGAGTTCATAAACACTAAGGATATAATATTTCATGAGGGCGATTTTCGCCAAGATATAACATGCACTCTCCTGTCACCTGAGCTGCACTCATGATATCACTTATCGGTGATTTTGAGGACCGATGCTTTGTCTTCGATTTTTCATTAAGAAAGGCTTGTAGTGTGTTCATCCTTGTGGGAGAAAAAAATACAGCATGCATAAGTGACATTGTATATAACTGACTAGGTCATTCTTATTTATTTAAGAATGGTTATGCACATATCTGTATGATACAAAATTAAATTTTAAATAGGGCCATTGTTTTTCAAAGGATTAAAGATGGTTATAGGCTAGAGTTTTAAGGAAAAAAATGATATACATTTGAATTATAATCTCAAAAGTAAAAAAAAATCATTTAAAATTATTTTAGGAACCTTGAATTGTATACAATTTTCAAATTTATCTTGAGTTGCATCCTGTACTTTTAGTTGAATTACTTAAATCAACATCTAAGGAGAATCTTATTCTTTAACCCAACATGTCTCAGGCTCAAAATAGTACATAATATGAAAACTACAATACTTTGCAGTTGATACATCAAGACAGAGAAAGTGAGAGGATAACACACAATGCTCTTTATAAATTAAATATTTACTACTAGAGCTTGCAGTGGTATGTTAAATTGATATATTGATGGAAGATATCTAAGGTGATTAATATTGACATAATGTATATGTTTAAAACTTATAGAAAAATTCAATTTTAGGAATTTCTTCTGAAACAAATGTTTATTATAATTTTGTGTAAATAAATATGATTATAGTATCATTGCATTATTATTTTTAATCGTATGGTCATGATTAAAGTTCACTATACTATTATGTACTTGGAACAGCTTGAGTTGTTGTGGTAACTTGAAAGAAAAAAAGAAAAACAACAGAAAACAGAGCTCTATTCTACCCAGTGAAAAACTTATTTTACTTACAAAATACAAATATACAATTCTAGTAGTAAATAAAATGGATGCTCCTATTATTTATGCTGATAGAAATCACATAATCACACACACACACACACACACACACACACACACACAAACACACACACACACACACACACACACACACACCTCCAATGCAGGATTTCCATCTGTTGGAATGTTAAACATTCAACACCTGGCTTCTCAATAAGATCATTGCTCACACAGTAAATGTTACAACTTCCATTTTAAAACCATTTTCAGCTGTCTCATTCTGTGGCTCCAAAAATAAAGATGGGAGTGAGTGAGTGGGTGGGTGAACACTCTTGTAGGTTCAGGGGAGTGGGGAGGGGATGGGGGTTCCAGAGGGGAAACCAGGAAAAGGAATAGCATTTGAAATGTAAGTATAGAAAATATCTATTTAAAAAATAATATTTGAATCCTTGAGATACTTTTCCTGATTGTCAGCCTAAAGTATTTTCATTGTACCATTTTACACAAAGCTTTTGATTAGTTAGATTTGAATATGTAAAGTGCATGTGTTAAAATAATAAATAACTAGACATCTTCCTAATATTCAGAGACCTTGCAGCTTAATTTTGTGATGTAACTGACTGCTCATTTTGACTGTGTGATCTAGCCTCAGAAAAATACATAGGATGTTTCCAAATATTCAAGTTTATAGCCCTATTCTCAAATTCATACAATTAACTGAATATTTGATGTTTTAATAAATTATTAGCAATGCGTAATTATTAAATTATTTATATAAATTTAGGATTACAACATATATAGTGTTTTATATCATTAATTCTCTTAGAAGCAGTAGTAGAGTTAATGCTGATCTCTTAAAACATGAATTATTTACCAGATAACAAAAGTATACAACTTCTTTATCTGTACTTTGAATAGAATCTCAAATCTGTGATGAAACTATATAAAGATTCTTTTTTTTTCACAAAAAATAAATATAAATGAAGTAATAAATCACCTATTATTGTGGTAAAAATAAATGCCCTAGCACTGTGGTAATGACTGGCAAAAATAGGGCAAGAAACAATCATGGTGGTTTAGTTGTTGTCTTCGAAAATTGTTTCAATGTGACAAAAAAAAATGAAAGGGTGTTATAATATAAAGCATTACCTCCATTTATTTTTCATTTATATTGTTTGCATGTTGATGTCAATTCTCATGCTTGCAAAAGCAACTCATCGCCACTGGTGGTCATTGTACCACTAAAATTGCCACAGGATTTCCAGTGTGAAGTATTCTAGGCTTTATAGGATGTTACCTTTCCAAAACCACATTTAGGAAGAATAATACCTGTAACACATACAAGTTAGTATTTAACAATCCTCACCTCAAGTCCATATTATCACAAACAAACAAGCAAACAAAATCATCCTGTATGAGCCCTCTTTTGATTTCACCAATCTGTCCAAGAAAATTCTGAAATATTACAGCCTGTCTTTGTCAGGGTTTCTACTCCTGCACAAAATATCACGACTAAGGAGCAAGTTGGGGAAGAAAGGGTTTATTCAGCTTATACTTCCACATTGTTTCTTATCAACAAAGGAAGTCAGGCCTGGAACTTAAGCAGGTCAGGAAGCAGGAGCTGATGCAGAGGCTATGAAGGGATGTTACTTACTGGCTTGCTTCCCCTGGCTTGCTCAGCCTGCTTTCTTATAGAACCCAGGTCTACCAACCCAGGGAGGGCACCACACACAATGGGCTCCCCCCTTGATCATTAGTTGAGGAAATGCCTTACAGCTGGATCTTATGAAAGAATTTCCTCAATTGTAGATTTTTTCCTGTGATATCTCCAACTGTGTCAAGTAGACACAAAACAAACTAGTACACAGCCTACTATTGTACTCAACAAGTGGATGTCCATTCACTACTGGTTATTATCCCATGTGCTCCAGATGCATTGCTCAGACGAATCTAAGCTGGAACTGAATTGAAATCCTCTTCTTTAAAGAATTTTACAGTAATGTTAGGCACCATGTACTCTAAACAAAGGAAACAAACAATTATTCCAGAAAGTCTTATTAACTACAGTATTGACCAGTATTGAACTATAAACTTAATGATGAAGTAATAATATGGTAATACTATGATAATCAACTAGTTTCTATTTTATCACTTTTATTGGATATTCTATGAATTTACATTTCAAATGTTATATATTTTCCCATCTCTGCTCCTATTCCTCCCCTTGTTTCAATAAAGATACCCCAACTCCCAAAAACCCACGCCTACATTAACACCTTGGCATTGCCTTATACTGAGAATTGAGTCTTCATGGACCAAAGGCCTCTCTTCCCATGGATGCAGGACAAAGCCATCATCTGCTACATAAGCACATTAACTCAAGTTTCTCTCCATGTGTTAGCACTGGCTGGTATTTTAGTCCCTGGGAGCTGGGGGTGGAGGAGGTTGGTTGACAGTATTGTTCTTCTCATGTGGTTGCAGCTCCTGCAGTTCTTTCTCTAACTCCTCCATTCGGGGGGTCCCAGTGCTTAGTCCAGTAGTTAGCTTAAAGCATCCTTATCTTTATTATGGATCAACATAATGGAGCTTGTGTCCTTTTTATATGGTGGAGAATCATTTGTGTATATAACCGGAAGTGGTACAGCTAGGTTCTCAAGTATTACTATGTCCTAATTTCTGAGAAACTGCTAGGCTTATTTCCAGAGTGGTTGTACTAGCTCACAACCCACCAAGAATAGAGGAGTTTATCCACATCCTGAACAGTATCTGCTGTCACCTTATGTTCTGACCTCAGCTATTCTGATTGGTTTAAGGTGGAATATCAGAGTTGTTTTGATTTATATTTCCCTGATAACTAGGGATATTGAGCACTTCATTTGGTGCTTCTCAGCCATTCTGTGTTCCTCAGTTGAGAATACTTTTCACTCTGTATTCCATTTTTAAATAGGATTATTTCGTTTTCTTGGGTCTAATTTCTTGAGTTTTTTTTTTTAACATTAGATATTAGCAATCTATCAGATGTCAGATTGGTTATGATGTTTTCCCAATATGTTGGTTGCTGTTTTGTCCTATTAACCATCTCCTTGGCCTTACAGAAGCTTTGCAATTTTGTGAGATCCCACTTGTTGATTCTTGATTTTAGAGTATAAGTCATTGGTGTTGTGTTCATGAAATTTTTCCTTTTGCTTATTTGTTGTAGGATTTTCCCTACTGTCTCTTCTATTAGTTTCAGTGTACCTGGTTAAATATGGAGCTCTGTGATCCATTAGGACTTGAGCTTTGTTAAAGGAAATAAGAGTGAGTCTATTTTCATTCTTCTGATTGCCAGTTGAACCATCACCATTTGCTGAAGAGGCCTTCTTTTTTTAATTGAATGTTTTTAGCTCCTTTATCATAGATCAAGTGACAATAGGTGCAATGGTTCATTTCTGAAACTTAAATTTTATTTGATTGATCTACCTACCTGTCTCTGTACCAGTACTATGCAGCTTTTTATCATGATTGATATATAATACAGGTTGAGGTCAGGGATGGTGATTCCCTGAGATGTCCTTTTACTGTTGAGGAGGGGGTTTCACTATACTGGATTTTTTGTTATTTCAAATGAATTTACAAATTTCACTTTCTAACTCTATGAAGAATTGAGTTAGAATTTTGAGGCATTGATTGCATTGAATCTGCACGTTGCTTTCTGAAAAATGGCCAGTTTTACTATATTAATCCAGCCAATCCATGAGCATGGGAGATCTTTCCATTTTCTGAAACCTTTTTCTTTTCCTACTTCAGAGACTTGAAATTCTTGTCATAAAGATCTTCCACTTGATTGGTTATGGTCACACCAAAGAATTTTATATTATTTGGGATTATTCTTAAGGGTGTAGTTTTCCAAATTTCTTTCTAAGTCTGGTTATTCTTTGAGTAGAGGAAGGCTATTGTTGTGCTTCAGTTAACTTTAAATCCAATCACTTTGTTGAAGTTGTTTATCCGCTATAGGTCTTCTATTGTAGAATTTTGGGGGTCACATAATATGGTATCATATCAACTGAAAATAGTGATATTTTGACTTCTTCCTTTCCTTTTTTTTTAACAACTTTATTTTAAAAAACAAAGATAAATGTACAGATTTTAGCATTTTTTGTATAAAGGAATACAATACATTTTAGTCAGTAATTGTATTTTTTTAAAGGTTTGATAGTGTGATCAAGATCCCACTAGATACAATGAGCATAAAGTATATGTAAAATAAGATGCAACCTGGATATTGTCAAAGTTTCCTTGGTGTGTAAAGATTTTTTTTTCTTCGAATGAGCAAACAGTACATGTTATACAGGATGCAACCCGGAATTTGTCACTGTGTTCTTAGTGGGTAAGGATTGAGCATGACCTTTTTTTTTCTACTTTTCTTGGACTTTATACAGTCTGTGAGTTGTTTCTGGGGCAGTGCAAACTCTGGGGTTAGCATCCCACTTTCAGTGACTGCATATTATGTCTGTTCTTTTGTGACTGGGTTATCTTACTCAGGATGATATTCTCTAGATGCAGCCATTTTCTTAAGAATTTGGTTAAGTCATTGTTTCTAGTGGCTGAGAAGTATACCATTGTGTAAATGTACCACAATTTTTGTATCCATTCATCTACTGAAGGACATCTGGGTTCTTTCCGGCTTCTGGCTATTATAAATAGAGCTGCTATGAACATTGTGGTGCATATATCTTTGTTGTGTACTAAAGTGTCTCAGGGGTATATTCCCAGAAGTGGAATAGCTGGGTATTCAGCAACTACTATGTCCAATTTTCTGAAGTATCGCCAGACTGATTTCCAGAGTGCTTGTATTAGTTTACAACCCCACCAACAGTGGGTAAGTGTTCCTCTTTCTCCGCAACCTTGCCAGCATCTGTTGTCATCTGAGTTTTGGATCTTGGCCAATCTGACTGGTGTGAGGTGGAATCTAAGGGTTGTTTTGATTTGAATTTCCCTGATGGCTAAGGATGTCGAGTACTCCCTCAGATGTTTCACAGCCATTCAATATTCCTTAACTGAGAATATTTTGTTTAGCTCTGTACCCCATTTTTTAATAAGGTTCTTTGATTCTCTGGTGTCTAGCTTTTTGACTTCTTTGTATACCTTGGATATTAGGCCTCTATCTGATGTGGTGTTGGTAAAGATCTTTTTCCATTCTGTTTTTTGCCATTTTGTTTTCTTGACAATGTCCTTAGCCTTACAGAAACTTTGCAATCTCATTAAGTCCCATTTGTTAAACTTTGACCTTAGAGCTTGAGCCATTGTTGTTTTGTTCAGAAAATTTTCTCCTGTACCTATGTGTTCTAAGGTTTTTCCTAGTTTCTCATCTAATAGTTTCAGTGTATGTGGTTTAATGTGGAGATCTTTGATCCACTTACACTTGAGCTTTGTACAAGGATATAAATAAGTGTCTATTTTCATTCTTTTGCATGCTGAGTACCAGTTGGACCAGCACCATTTGTTGAAAAGGCTGTCCTTTTTCCATTGAATGTTTACAGCTCCCTTGTCAAAAATTAGGTGACCATATACACGAGAGCTCATTTCTGTATCTTCTATTCTATTCCATTGATCCACATGACTATTTCTATACCAATTCCGAGCAGTTTTCATCACAATTGCCTTGTAATATAGCTTGACGTCAGGGATAGAAATTCCCGCAGATGTTTTCTTGTTGTTGAGGATGGATTTTGCTATTCTAGGTCTTTTGTTATTCCATATGAAATTGTACATTGATCTTTCCAATTCCATGAAGAACTGGGTTGGAATTTTAATGGGGATTGCATTGAATCTGTAGATTGCTTTTGGTAGGATGGCCATTTTTAAGATGTTGATTTTTCCAATCCATGATCATGAGAGATCTTTCCATTTTCTGAGATCCTCCTCAATTTCTTTCTTTAGAGGTTTGAAGTTCTTGTCATACAGGTCCTTCACTTCCTTAGTTAGAGTCACACCAAGGTATTTCATAGTTTTTGTGACAATTGTGAAGGGTACCTTTTCCCTAATTTCTTTCTCCACATGTTTGTCCTTTGAGTATAGTAAGGCTACTGATTTGTTTGAGTTAATTTTGTATCCAGCCACTTTGCTGAACTTGTTTATCAGCTGTAGGAGTTCTCTGGTGGAATTTTTGGGGTCACTCAAGTACACTATAATGTCATCTGCAAAGCGTGATGTTTTTATCTCTTCCTTTCTGATTTGTATCCCCTTGATCTCCTTTTGCTGTCTAATTGCTCCAGCCAGGACTTCCAGTACTATATTGAATAGGTCGGGCGATAGTGGGCAGCCTTGTCGAGTCCCTGATTTTAGTGGGATTGCTTCAAGTTTCCCACCATTAAGTTTAATGTTGGCTGTTGGTTTGATGTATATTGCTTTTATTATGTTTAGGTATGGACCTTGAATTCCTGTTCATTCCAGAACTTATAACATGAAGGGGTGTTTGATTTTGTCAAATGCTTTCTCAGCGTTTAGTGAGATGACCATGTGTTTTGATCTTTGAGTTTGTTTATATGGTGGATTGCATTGATGGATTTCCTTATGTTAAACCATCCCTGCATCCCAGGGATGAAGCCTACTTGGTCATGATGAATGATGGTTTTGATGTGTTCTTGGATTCCTTTTGCAAGGTTTTTGATGAGTATTTTTGCATCAATGTTCATAAGTGTGATTGGTCTGAAGTTCTCTTTCCTTGTAGGGTCTTTGTGTGGTTTAGGTACGAGGGTCATTGTAGCCTCAAAAAATGAGTTAGGTAGTATTCCATCTGACTTTAGGAATAGTTTGGAGAGTATTGGTGTTGTATCTGAAATAATTTTTGATAAAATTCTGCATTGAACCTATCTGGACCTGGGCTTTTTTTGGTTGGGAGGATTTTGATGACTTCTTCAATTTCTTAGGTGTTATAGGATTATTTATATGGTTTTCTTGGTCCTTGTTTAACTTTAGGATCTTGTATCTGTCTAGGAATTCGTCCATTTTCTCCAGATTTTCCAATTTTGTGGAGTATAAGTTTTTGTAGTAGAATCTGATGATTTCTTGAATTTCCTCATTTTAAGTTGTTATGTCTACTCTTTCCTTTCTGATTTTGTTAATTTATATATTCCCTCTTTGCCCTCTCGTTAGTCTGGCTAGGGGTTTTTCAATTTTGTTGATTTTCTCAAAAAAAAAAAAAAAAAGACATTTTCTGTGTCTTTTTCTTCTTTTGGTTTTCTTGTTTAGGAGTTTTCTTGTTTTTACTGTGTTGATTTTCTCAAAGAACCAACTCCTGGTTTATTTGATTTTTTCATTGGTTCTTTTTGTTTCTATTTGGTCTATTTCTGCCCTAATTTTATTATTTGTTGAAGTCTACTCTTCTTGGATATATCTGTTTCCTTTTGTTCTAAGGCTTTTAACTGTGCTGCCCAGCTGCTGATATAAGCTCTCTCCAGTTTTTTTTTGGAAGCACTTAGGGCTATGACTTTTCCTCTCAGTACTGCTTTCAGTGCATCCCATAGGTTTAGGTATGTTGTGTTTTAATTTTCGTTTAATTCTAGAAAATCCTTAAATTCTTTCTTTATTTCTTCTTTGACCCTGCTCTCATTTAACAGCACATTTTTTAGTTTCCATAAGTATGTGGGCTTTTTGTTGTCTTTGTTGTCCTTAAAGACCAGCCATGAACCATGGTGATCTGAGAGGATGCATGGGAGTATTTCAAACTTCTTATATAGATTGAGGCTCGTTCTGTGTACAATTATGTGGTCAATTTTCGAAAAGGTGCCATGGAGTGTTGAGAAGAAGTTGTATTCTTTTACATTAGGATGATATGTTCTGTATATATCTATTACTTTTGGTTGGTTCAAAGTCTCTGCTAGTTTTGCAGTGTCCTTGTTCAGTTTCTGTTTCCATGATCTGTCCATTGGTGAGAGTGGGGTATTAAAGTATCCCACTATTATTGTGTGGGGTGAAAGGTATTTTTTGAGCTTTAGTAGGGTTTCGTTTATGAATGTGGGTGCTTTTTTATTTGGAGCATATATATTAAGGATTGAAAGTTCTTCCTGACAGATTTTCCCGGTAATGAGTAAAAAGTGTCCTTTCTTATCTTTTTTGATAACTTTTGTTTGGAAATTTACTTTATTGGATATTAGAATACACACTACAGCTTGCCTCTTGGGTCTGTTTGCTTGGAAGTTTTTTTCCTACCCTTTTACTCTGAGATAGTGTCTGTCTTTGTCTCTGAGATGAGTTTCCTGTATGCAGCAAAAGGCTGGATTTTGTTTATGTATCCAGTCTGATAGCCTATGTCTCTTTATTGGGGAGTTTAGTCCATTTATCTTAATAGATATCAAGGAATAGTGGTTGCTGTTTCCTACTATTTTTGCTTTTGTGGGTTGAGTTGTGTCTGTGTCTTTTTCTTCTTTTGGTTTTCTTGTTTAGGAGTTTTCTTGTTTTTACTATGCTGTATTTTCCCTCATTGTATTGGGTTTTCCACCTATAATTCGTTGTAGTGCTGGGTTTGTGGTCAGATATTGTTTAAATTTTGATTTGTCTTGAAATATCTTCATCTCTCCATCTATGGTGATTGATAGTTTTGCTGGGTATAGCAGCTTGGGCTGGCACTTGTACTCTCTTAGGGTGTGCATGATGTCTGTCCAGGCTCTTCTAGCTTTCATAGTCTCTGTTGAGAAATCGGGTATGAGTCTGATTGGCCTGCCTTTATATGTTACCTGACCTTTTTCTTTTACTGCTTTTAGTATTTTTTCTTTGCTTTGGGCACTTGGTGATTTTATTATTATGTGTTGGGAGGTATTTCTTTTCTGGTCCAACCTATTTGGAGTTCTGAATGCTTCTTTTATGCTCGTGGTCATCTCATTCTTGAGGGTAGGGAAGATTTCTTCTACGATTTTTTTGAAGATATTTACTGTGCCTCTTAGTTGATACTCTTCTCCCTCTTCCATTCCTATTATCCTTAGGTTCGGTCTTCTCATTGTGTCCTGGATTTTCTGGACATTTTGAGTTAGGAGCTTTTTCTTTTTTGCATCTTCTCTGGCTGTTTTGTCTATGTTTACAATGTTGTCTTCTGCCCCCGAAATTCTCTCTTCCATCTATTGTAATCTATTGGAAATGCTTGCTTCTGTGACTCCTGATTTCTTTCTTAGTTGTTCTACTTCTAGGGTTATCTCTTTTCGTGTTTTCTTTATTGTGTCAATTTCCAGTTTAAATTCCCTCTTCCATTACTTCATCTCTTTTGTTCTGTTTTCCTCTAGTGCTTTGAGTGTTTTTTTTTTTTTTTTTTTTTTTTTTTTTTGTTTCCCCTTTAAAAGCTTCTGAATCTTTTTGCTTTTTCTCCCGTTCTTGTTTAAGTATGTCTATCAGCATCTTGAGGTATGATTTCAGGTCTGTGTCTTCTTTTTCTGGAGTGTTTGGCATTCTGATGCTTGCTGTTATGGGAGAGCTGGGTTCTGGTGTTGCTAGATTGTCTTGGTTTCCTTGGGATATACTCTTTCGCTTTCCTCTTGCCATTTTGTTGTTAGTGATATGTTTTTGCCTTTCCCTTGTATCTGGTCTGTTTCCCTGGATCTCCACTGGTCGAGGTGGCAGATGGGCCGAGCCCTGTTCTATGCCTCAGAGTCGCTGGGTGGGAACAGAAATTCAAAGTTGTGTTCCTGGTCCCTGGATCAGGCGGGGCAGGGCAGGGGGTGCGCTTTCTGTGAGCACTCCGCAGGGATCTCTCTGATCCCTGGCTGCCTAGATCTACTATTCACCAGTTTTTCAACCTTTAGGAGCTGACGGTCTGGGTGGCAGAATGGCCAGCCTCTGTTCTGCGCCCTGAAGTTGCCGCTGGGTGGAAACACAAGTTCCAAAGTTCTGTTCCTGGTCCCTGGATCAGGCAGGGCAGGGCGGGGGTGTGCTTTCTGTGTGCACTTTATGAGACTTTTAATGATTGCTTCTCTTTCTTGACTTTTTTTTCTTACTCCTGTTATTATTCTTTGTCTGTTTCGTTCATTTTTGTTTTGATTATTATGTGATGGAGGGAATCTTTTCCCTTCCAATATATTTGGAGTTCTTTAGGTGTCTTGTATGTTAATGGACATCTCTTTCTTTAGGTACATTTTCTTCTCTAATTTCGTTGATGGCATTTACTGTCATTTAAGTTGAGAGTATTTGCTCTCTTTCACACCTATTCTTTAGTTTGGTCTTGTCATTGTGTCTTAGATTTCCAGAATGTTTTGGGTTAGAGGATTTTTTGCGTTTGTATTTTCTTTGAATATTGTTTCAATGTTTTTTATCATACCATCTGAACCTGAGATTTTCTCTTCTTTCTCTTGCAATTCCCTTGGTAATGCTTGCATCTGATTCCTAATCTCTTCCTGGGTTTTCTTTTTTCAGGGTTGTGTGGTTTTGTTGTTTCTTTATTGTTTATCTTTCTATTTTTATATCTGGATGACTTAGTCCAATTCTTTACCTATTTTATTGTATTTTCTTGTAGTTTATAATGGGATTTTTGGGTTTCCTCTTTAAGGGTTTCTACTTGTTTACATTTGATCTCCTATACATTTTTAAGGTAGTTATTAACATCCTTCTTAAAGCCCTCTATCATCATCATGAGGTATGATTCTAAATCCAAATATTGTATTTCTGGTGTGTTGGGATATCCACTACTTGCTGTGGTGGGAGTACTGGGTTATGATATTGCCAGATTTTCATGATTTCTGTTGCTTAGGTTCTTGGGCTTGCCCCATGCCATCTTTTTGTTCTGTGATGTTATTTGGTCTTGTTGTCCCTCCTCTGGCCCTGTAAGTCAGTGCGCTTAAGTTTAAGAGTGCTCCTGGATGATCAGTTCTCAGTGTGCTCCGGATGGAAGTGGTACCTTACTGGCTATGTGTAAAGATGGAGACCAGAAGGCGATTTTTACTTTAGATGTTAACTTTTGGACCAGTTTCCATTTTTTTTCTGAAGACTTTCATTTCTAATTTATTTGAAAAAATTTTATATACTACATCTTTATTAGGGTGTATATTTAAGAATATAATCATTTTGAATGTCTAAATTATGATTTTGCTAATACTAAGCACAAGAACTATTTTTTTTAACCGCTTTTATACTTAGCTTGGTTTTTAAATGTAAAATTTTGCTTTATAGTAAAAAAATTCACAGAGCAGGTGACTTAAACAACAAATGTTTTATTTTTTCATCTCTTTTTTTCATAATTTATGATTTTTCCCTGGAATTTCACCTTCCTTATACTGTCAAAATATGACCACTTAAAAGATGCTTTCCATCACCAAGTACCAATAATATTCAAGTATGAACCATTTGTCATACCATGATGATTGACCTAGCAACATATCTTCACTGCTATAACAGTGACATAAGCATCATCACAGTACCTGATGACTTTCTAACCTGATTTAAGACATGCTCTACAAGTGGAAATTTCATGAAAGGCCCATGGATTCTAGCAGACAACTTCTTATTAGACTCTAGGGAACAACAGCTTTCTACTATTTCTATGTTAAATGCACATAGCAATAAGATTAGTCATAATGTTCTAAAAGCTTAGCTTATCATGTTACCTAGTGATTATTTTACTTCTCACATTTAATCAGAACACTTTTTTCTCTCTTTTCTCTTCTTTTTATTTCAGAATTAGTGCTTGACTAAAAGTAAAGCACATTTTATATACACAGTAGGGCAATTGAATACAACTTGTAGTGGTTGTGACAGTGCATTGAAGTTTTATGGAAGTTTAAGGAAGATAAATGCCAACATGAACAGTGGAAGTAGCAATTAATTCCCAACAATATGTAAGAGACTATTGCTAATTGATAGTTTCAGGGAGAGAATCAGTGAATTTTCTTCAAGGCACTGGCCCAGGGCAAGTTGACCAGGTCACAATGAAAGGCATTTAAAAATAAGATACATTTCAAAATAAAAGACAATCACAAACTCTCCTTGAGAGATCAAGAGTGTGTAAAAGTTATATATATATATATATATATATATATATATATATATATATATATATATATATACATATACATATGTATATATATATATATATATATATATATATATAATCAATTATTTAGAATACATTGATGTGTATCTATGAGTGTTGGAAAAGGGGTGAATGTGATCAAATTACATTGTAAGAAATTCTCAAAGAAATTCTCAAAGAATTAATTAAAGGTGATGAAAAAAGAAAAATTTACCTGTCCATGTGATTTTAAAGATACAACCAATAAGTAAGTGTATTTCTGTGCTTCAAGTAGGAAGATGACTGGGATAACACATCTTCAAAGTTTTTTTTTGTTTTATAGTAATACATATGTGTTAAATAACTTCATACATCCTGGAACAAGAAGTGGTACATGATTATTTATAATGTGGTAATTTGGTTAGTTTTAAATTTATAAAAATACAATTTCATAGGCCATTTTCTTTCCAATTAATAGGATTCATGTTTTATTATGAACTATTTTTACAAATAGAAAAATAAGATAATCAACTTTGTATTGGTTTTACAATTATCAATATTATGTATCATGTGATTTCCTATAAAGCAGTTTTTAAAAGTATTTTATATGTTTTTCTAAACCTCATATTTTCTACAGGGTTAAACAAATATCCTAAATTGTGATTTTTTTTATTATTTTTGTCTTGAATGCACTGTATATTCTATATTTAATAATGTCAAGACTTTTCACTGTAGGGTTTACATTTGATTTTGCAATACATTAGACAACTCCTAAGGCAACATATAATTTCAGTACATTAGGTTAATGGATCACAGCTGTTATGAGCTGTGGGCATGTCATGTTTTGATAATGTAGTCTGGTAACACATGAAATATATAAGGAAAATGACTTTATATTTAGCTATCATAAATGGTTGTTTTTATTTCAATAAATATATAATTTTTGGCTTTTTGTTTTTTAAGTTTAACATTTCTATGTACACACTATTTTAGCCAGCCAATCTATAAACTTCAGAGTATTAACTTCTAATAGATATGAATATTTTAACTTTGGAATATTTTTCAAGTAACATGAAAATATGTATTAGAAGTCATACTTAGTTAATGTTTTTAATTGGCTTATTATCAATACCTATGCCTATAAATATATTTTGATGTCTAGTCTTTTCTTATTACTATATTTGTTATTATAGATTTTGCTTTCCAATGAGATTTCATGCTCTCAAAGTCTGTAATGTTCCTGTAGGGTGGACTATATGTCAAGAAGAATTAAATTCTCATTTCTGGCAACATAACTAAAGTTGATTACTCTAATTTTTCTAAGTGACATTTCGATTTGTATGATTACAGAAAGCAACACAGTGGCAAATACTTTTTTTTCCGAGTATCATTCACATCATGTACCTGAACAACTGAGCTGTGAACTGGACCTTCCCATTCCTGTGATACAATGATGTGAAAGTTAAAGAAAATTTTACCTATGTAGCATTCAAGGTAATTCCATTGAGAATTTTAGAAACTTACATTAGACATGTTGGCTAAGTTGTAGAGAAAGAGGAATACATCCTCATCATTGGTGGGATTACAAACTGATATGACCACTTTCTGGAAATCAACCTGGATTTTCTCAGGAAATTAGAAATAGATTACCTTAAGACCCAGTTATACTATTTTTTGAGCATATACCCAAAAGATATCTCACCATGCCACAGGGACACGTGTTGTATTATGTTCATAACATCCATATTTGTAATACTCAGAAGCTGGAAACAACTCAGATATACCAGAATGAAAGAATGGATATAGAAAATGTTGTTCAATTATATAACAGAATGCTACTCAGCTATTAAGAAGGAGAACATTCTGAGTTTTACAGGCAAATGCCTGGAACTAGAAAATATCATCCTGGGTAGGTAACTCAGCCCCTAAAGGACATGCATTGTATGTAATCACTAATAAACAGATAATAGCCAAAAATGTACAGAATTCCCAGGATACAATATGCAGAACTCAAGAAGCGTAACCAGCTGCAAGGCCCATGTGAGTGTGTCTCAATCCTCCTTGGGAAGAAGAATAAGGCAATCACAAAAGGGGAGAGAAGGGCTTGGGTGAGAAAGGGAACAGGGGGGAGGGAGGTTAAAATGATATGGTATTGGGTGGAGGAAACAGGTCTGAATCCCTGAGGATCAGCAGAAAAAAAATGGAAACAGGGATTACTGGGAGGTAGGAAATAGGGGACTCTATAGAATGTACCAGACACCTGGGAGGAGAGACTCTCTGGGGTCAAAGAGAGGGACCTTAGATGAGTCCAACTCCAGTAGAGAGACAGGACGACATGTGGAGTGATGGGCTTGCCATCCAACAGTCAAATATTCTGACCCAAAATTGTCCCTGTCTGAAAGAACTGCAGGGACAAAAATGAAGTCGAGACTGAGAAAAGAAGGTCCAGTGACATGCCCAAATTTGCAGCCAGCTCAACAGGAGGTGCCAAGGCTGGACACTATTACTGATACTATGGTGTAATCAGAAACAGAGGCTTAGCATGGCTGCACTCCAAGAAAGACCCAACAAGCATCTTAAAGAGTTGGATGCAGATATTTTCACCCAATCAGTAGACAGAAGCTGGTGACCATGACCACTGTGATTGAACTAGGGAAAAGCTGGAAGAAGCTGGGAAGGAGGACAACCCTATAGGAAAACTAGCAGTCTTGATTAAACTGGAACCCTTGATCTCCTGGACATTGAGTTACCAACTGGCCAAGTCACCAACGAGCAGCATACAGCAGCAGTAATGAGGCCTGTAAGTGGATAAAGGCCCCAGAGACTGAGGAGATCTTTTAGGGTAGGGCTTGGGAGTTAAGGACATCCTCTTGAGGACAGAGAGGAGGAGGGGGATATGGGGTATGGAATACTAAGTGGGTTGATTACAATGTGTTTAATATCTGAAATATAAAAACTGATTAAAGAATAATTTAAAACATCATATTGGGACAAAGAGATGGCTCAGTTCCGGAAGGTACCTGTACCTATACCTTCCCCTCCCCTCCACACACATTACCTTCCCATAAAGACACTGAGGTTCTAGAGTGAATTGCTTTGTTTTGTTGTCCTTTGTTTTATGTATAAGGTATATAATTGTACCCACCATATAATTTTACATCCTTATTTCTGTGTCTTCTAAAATGCTGTAGTAAAACGGGTCCATGTATGTGTTGTATATAACTGTATTACTATAAACATTACTAAATATAACTCTTCTGCATTTATTTTTCAATAATCAATATCAAATTTCAAATGTGTATCCATTGTCTATGAACTGAAACTCACTTTCCATGCTCTAGACCAATGGTTCCCAAAGGCATCTGCAAATTCTAGCATAAAATGATGATCTATATGATGATTTTTATGTGAAAAAGCAAAGGTATTTTTAATGACATGAAACTTACTTTTCAATTTTGCTGACATTGCTATTATCCTGCTAAAGCAATGGTATTGGATAATAATTATTTTAATACAAATAAATTTATACACTGTTTGAATGATAAAAGTAATCACTGTTAAAAATCTTTAATTTAATTTTATCATGATTTTACTGAAACAACAATAATAGTAAACACTTTTATTGAAATTAATTAGTTTTATATATCTATTAATATATATTTTGAATATCAATATTATATAAAATTGATATATCATATAATATAAAATATAGTATATTATACATAATATCAACAATATATTATATTGATTATTATTATTATTAACACTTTAAATAATTTTGCTGCAATCTATAAAAATGATTTTTAAATGCAGTTTGTGCAAAATTAGCTGTTGTGCATGAAGATTACTAAACATACAGCAACTTAATCTGGAAGTGCAATTGATTTACTTTTAGTGAACTAAATGTTTTATAGTAAGATGTAATTTCCACTTATAAGTGTGCATGGAAATTTATAGTTATTCAGTTTGGAAATTTTGCAAGCATGGCATTAAAATTAAAAATATAAATATGCCATTCAAATAAAAACTATGGGTTTCTTATTATAAAATATTCTTACTAAAATTTTTGTGAGTTTCACTTTTGTTCTACTTTTCTCCCCATCTTCAGCCCTTACTACACCTCCCCTCCAAATAAGAAATTTTTAAAAAAGGCATAGAAAACATCTCTTCATGGAAGCAACCTGTAGTATATTACCGTGAGTCCCGCTTTGTCCATCATTTGCAAATGTTCATTTCAGTGGGTCATTGGTCTTGTTCGAGGCCTCTGGCTATACCATCAATACTTGATCCTCAGCAGGACTAATCTGGTTATTCTGAATGTCCCTGTGTCATGGAGATCCTGCTGCTTTGTATCAGCAGGATTGGCTCTTTCATACACTCCAGCAGTTCATAGATAAGGTAGATTTGAACTGGACCAACCCAAAGTCCTGGATCTGGGCCTGTGAGGTAGAGATGTTAGTCAGGCCGCCAGTTCCCCAGTTACCCATGACACCAGGGCAACATCTCCAGAGATATACCTGTTAGCTTGCCCAATGAGGTTGCTGCCAGGGACAAGGGTTAACTCTCTGGTTCTCATGTTCTCGCTCACATCTTTTCGTTCACATCTTCTCGGGGCTAGGACATCAGCTCTCACTGTACTGTTCACTTGAGGTGAGGTTCCGCTCTCCCAATTGCTGCAGCTGACTAAGTGCTGGGCCAGCTCTCTAGATCTGACACTTCACATCTGGCTCTCCTGTGCCTTCACCATCAGGGAGAGCTCCACTTTATTGCTTACGGAGGTCTGCAACCATTGAGGAACAAGGACAGTCCACCTGCTCTCAGGGCTTCATGGTGAACTTTTCTAACTCCTACAGATGATAAGAGAGAACACAACCCCGGAACCCCAAGCAAGGTATCTCAAGGCAGAGGAATGGTGGGGCCAGCTCACCTATGATTGCGTCAGGGCAAACTCCCTGGCACTGCCCAGGTGAGGCACAGTGTCTGTTCTGGGTGCTGCAGCCGGCAAAGGAGAGGACCAACTCTCCCATGCTCATGACCTGATGCCTTGCTCTCCTGAGTGCCACAGGCATAAGAGGGAGGGATCACATCCACACTCACTCCACTTCTTGGCAGATGAGTTGCGGTAACAATAGTCCTGACCTCATGCCCTCTTGTGGTTTCACCCAAACCACTGCCACAATGGCCAGTTCTACTCTATAGCCCTGGGAGAATTTCCTTCCCTTCCAAGCGCTGCGACCTGGGAGGGTCCTGGGAAGTTCCACACAGCCCTTGGGCATCTCATATATTCTCAGGTGGCTGCCCAGACAAGGGGTATCTGTAAGGTCTTTACTGGTAATATGAGACATGGAAATTCACACAAACCCATGTTCCTGCATGGACCCTGACTAAAACGTGGCCTTCAGGTTGAGACATTGGTATGATTTCAGGTGGCAGGGTTGGCTACTCATAACTATTTCCAGTTCCATCTTTCTTCATAAGCTTAAACTGTTCCAAAATTATTTCCCATCTCTCCAACACAAACTTGCACATTGCTGTGGCTTCCCCCTGTTGGCAGGCCACAAGACTGGCAGGTTCCAGTAAGTTTTCCTTCCTCCTGCACTGGTGGCAGGCACTGGTGTCTTCTGACTCTGCCAAGTGGCATTTGGTGTTTGTTGCAAGAGGATTAGTTTTCTGATTTTCCTAGGATGAAGTTCCTCTCTTTGTGGAGGAGTTTTCCATCTATCATCCTTTGTGGGGCTGGATTTATAGACAGATATTATGTAAATTTATTTTATTTTCAGTTTTTTTAAATTTTTGAAAACTAATCTGTGTCCTGCAATCACATCCTTTTCACTCTTGCCTCTACCTCCAATTCCTTTATTTTCTCACTCCTTCTCAAAACATTGATTTCTCTTTTGTTCTACTTATTGAATCTTCTCTCATATAATATATACCCCAACTGCTGATTCCCCCTACTCTCTCAGTTACTCCTGCACCTCCTCTGTTCCCCAGGTAGACTTCTCTTAGTTCCATTCACAAAACAGCAGACTGATCAGGGACATCCTCTGAACATGGCATTACATGATTCACCAAAACTGGGCACAAACCTTCATCTCAAAGCTGGAAGATGCATCTCAATCGGATGAAAGGGATCTCAAAAGCAGGCAAGTTGGTCAGACACCTCCACCCCTACAGTTAGAAGTCCCACAAGAACACAAGATTACACCACCATAAAAGATATAATTACTTTAAGGATACATATTCGCTCTCAGTATATGCTGTTGTTTTAGTTCTTCCTTCAGAGGGTGTGGTTAAAGTAGATCATGAGCATCAGTGTCAACAGATGTTGTCATTTTACATGCATCTTTCAATCTTTCAGGCAACATGGCGAGTCTTTATGATAAGGCACTGAAAGTTGAGAGTATTACTGCTAACAAGAATGTCCTGTGAGGATGAAGCCATGAAGTCAAATACACTGAGCCTGAAATGTTTTCCCTCTGCCTCCAGGGTGAAAGAGGCGTGGAGCCAACAGGGAGTTGTTGTGCTTATGAAAATCTAAGCAGAGTGCAAATCAAATCTTACCAAATTCTTATCTATTTAACTGGAAAATATTAAAAACGTGGTTTTTATAGGCATCAACAGAGAAAAGAGAATAAAATATCCAGGACTGTTTGCTCAGCACTCTCTAGTTCTCAATACACCACATTTTTATTTATTGTGACACACCTCATGTTAATTTTAGTTAGTATCCTAAAATAATATCATCATCTTGGAACTATGTAAAAATTTGAAAGGGAAGGTGTGACAGTGAAGTTATTCCTTCAGTGTATCACTTTCAGCTGATAATGGAGTTTTTTTAAAATATCTGCATAATTATCTTAAAACACATTTCCAGTATTGGAGGACCATAATGATAACTAGGGCTCTGGTGTCCTGCTATTAGGACCTGCCCCAAACAATTGTCTGTTTCTCTCATTTTTAGGTATGGAGTAGATCCTGAGACTGCTGATCTCTATTCTTTATCCTTGAGCATATGATGCACTATGTTAAATTTAATAGATGTAAACACAGTAGTTGAAACCACACCATGAATAATAACTGCCTTGTTGCAATGTATTTGACTTAATATGTATGAAGGGTATTTCTCAATCAACTTTATACAAACAGGACTTCTCATTTATCCAATGGGTATGACAAATGAAATAATGTATGGTTGTCTATATATATACATAAAATTAGTGAGTATAAAAATGGATTCTCTAGAAAGAATCTGACCTACAACTTCCCAATTAGTTACATGCTCAATGTTTGTGAAACTAACTCACTCTGTGAATTCTATTTAGAAATTCCCTAGTGAATATATTATTATTTATTCTGCCTTTTGTATTATTGAAGAATCTTATAAACAGTGAGAGAATCATATAATCCTAATTGATTAAATGTTCACTCAAATTTATGAGTTTGATTAGGTAGTAAGCAGTTTGCATACAAATAATCTCACACAGCTTTGGTTCATTTAAAACATCTCCATAAATATTGCAAATGAATATTGGCATATCAATATTGCAGCATTTTGCTAATACATTATCTGAAAGCAAGAGGAATAAGAAAAGCCATTCATAATGAACAGGGCAATGTTATTTCACAGAGCACATAAACACATAATGCAGAGAGAGAGGGAGAGAGACAAAGAGACAGAGAGCCAGTGAGAGAGGGAGGGAGGGAGGAAGGGAGGGAGAGAGGGAGAGAGAGAAGAGAGGAAGAATGGGAGACAAACTTTGGCCATTGATTCAAGTACCACAGTAGGAGAGAGGTGTGGAGAGGCTAGAGAGACAAATTCCTATGGTCACCTATATCATTTCATGATCATAACAAGATAAATTCAATAATAGCTGGAATAAGAAAGGGATATATCAAAAGTAAACAATCAAACACTGGGCTTCAACACCAATCTTACAATTATATGATTGGAAGGAGAAAGCTATCTTGCCCTCAAAGCGATTATTTTCCTTATTCAAGCCATTCATCACGATGAGATATCTTCCTAAAAGTGTATTACACAGGTGTCAGTAGTGTGACTGACTACTCTAAAACTTGGCTGTGCTGTGAATCTCTCCTTTGTGTGGGTATTGTGCTTACCATATTTAAAATATATTTTGAAATAGTCCTCTGAAAACTTCTTCACCCAGCACATTTTAAACATTTTCACCATGTCTGACAACTTTTTCTGTATTCATCACCATTTACCAGTTTTGTGTATTTTTTCCTAATTCTCTAAGACCAATTTAGGATCCTAAGTGGACTTTTTTGTAGTCTTCTACTGTAAAGTGGCTCACTTAGCAAGTGGTATGGTCTATAGAAACATTTTTCCTGTTTCTTAATACTTAACAATTGTCAATAGCCCCAAGGCTTTGGGTGGACTTGTGTGCACAATTCCTTTCTTGCTGGGATTTGGTCTGACATGAACTGGCATGTATTGTTTGCATGCTACTACAATTACTCTGCCTTTATATTTGCTGCTCTTCTTTTTTGTCAAGAAGATAGTTTGCCTTAATCCTTTCTGTTCTGAGAAAGTAATATAAAATATACCAGCCTGAATATTTTACCAACTTTTCCATACTAGACAATTCTATTAATGGAAATGCAAACACAAACACTGATGTGTCCTGGATACTCTAAGAGGTTAAAAGTTAATGCATTCAGAAATCTGTTGTTTTCAATGTTAAAATTGCTTTTGTAAAATAGTAGATTTTTCAGTAACTTTTTTATTAATTAATTTAGTTTACATTCTGATCATAAGACCTCACTTCCTCTCTTCCCAGTCCTTCCCTAAAAAGTTCCTCTCCATACCCTCCCCACTCTTCTCAGAGAAGAATAGCTGCTCTTGAATATCTCCCCATTCTAGAACATCTAGTCCAAGTAGATATAGGCACATCCTCTCCCAGTGAGACTCAACCAGGCAGTCCAAGAGCATATAACGTGATGCAATGACTGAGATATCCCCAGTACTACTTGTTAAGGGAACCACATGAAAACCAGGATGTACATTTGCTACAAATGTGCAGGGGTCTATATCTTGCTCCTGCATGTCCTTGGTTGGTGGCTCAAGCTCTGTGAGCTATCATCGCCTAAGTTGACACTGTGAGTCTTCTTGTGATAGCCTTGATACCTATGAGTTGCTCATTTCTCTCCCCAACTCTTCCACAATGCTCCTTGGGCTTCATCTGATATTTGACTGTGGGTCTCTGCATCTGCTTTAACCTAATGCTGGCTTAAAACACTTAGGAGACACCTATACTAGGTTCTTGTCCAAAAGCATATTAGAGTATCATTAATATCAGGAGTTGGGCCTTCCATATAGTTTCGGTCTTAAGTTGGTTATTCCCTCAGTCTCTGCTTCATCTTTATCCCTGAGTATCTTGTAGGCAAGATAAATTTTGGGTTAAAGATTTTATATGTGGACAAATGTCCTCCTTACTTCCCTGGAAATCCTGCCTGGCTACAGAAGGAGGCATTTTTGGTCTATTCATTTCTCTTTGTGAGTAATTTAAGCAGTAATCTATCCCCACAGACTTCCTATATTCTCTCCCATACCAGACCTCTATCTAGTAATCAGAGATACCACTACCATATTTTTCATTCTCAGTCTCCAGCCTCTCTATTTTCTCCTCCTACCTGATTGCTCTCCCCAATCCTTTCCTCATCCTCTTCTCTTCCCAGTTCTCTCTTTCCATCCACCTCAGATGACTGCTTGACTTATTAGCAAGTTTTTAATATCCTCCCTTGCAACCTCCTTATTAGTCAGATTTTTTCAGTCTATGGATTATAACATGGTTATCCTGCACTTTATTGCTAATGTCCACTTATAAGTGAGGACATATCATACCTATCTTTCTGGCTTTGAGTTAACTCATTCAATGATATTCTCAAGTTCAATACATCTGCCTGCAAACTTGAAGATGTTTTAATTTTTAACAGCTGAATAGTATCCCATTGTGTAGTATACCACAGGGATTTTTTTTTTAATTCTAGTCTTCAATGTCAGAAGCCACTGGGGGGGGAGAAAGACATGCAAATGAGGTTTCAAGAGATGGCCGACCATTTTTCATGGCCTGATGTGAGTGAGGTCTGAGATGCAAGGACATCAGAGACTTAATCCATGACTTGCTTCTTGGTGCTGCTATGCCACTTCCTGTCAATTTTACATAGCCTAATGCTTCCTTGGCATAAAACAACCCGGTTGTGCAGGTTTCTTAAAGACCAACCTCAGGATAAACTCCCATGTAATAATATTACTTAGACAAATTGACAATTTTACAATTTGTGATAATGTTTTTTATAAAACTCTAAAATTTTGGCAAGTTATCTCAAGGCCCCTATAGAATCAAGCTGCAAATACAGCTCAGAAAACCTTCACATATCATGGAATAAATTGGACTAAATTAAACAAACAGGCTTAAAACAAATTTGTGATCAAGGAGAAAATATTAATTCTAGGTAATGGTTTGTACATTCTCAGACTAGGGAGTGTCACTATTAGAAGTTTTGGATTTCTTGGAGTAGATGTGTCACTGTGGTTGTGGGTCATAATGGCCCTATTCTAGGCACTTGGAAGCCAATATTCTGGTAGCAGCCTTCAGATGAAAATGTAGAACTCTCAGCTCTGCCTGTTCTGTGCCTACCTAGAGGCTGCCATCATGATGATAATGATGACCCTCTGAACCTGTAAGCCAGCCCCAATTAAATGTCCTTACAAGAGTTGCCCTGGTTACAGTGTGTTACAGTAAATACTAAAAATGATGGTAGGGAATATCTCTATATTGTCCCTGAAGTCTCACTCCAGAGGTCCACTTCTAGTATGGAGCCTTGGGCACAGACTCTGTTGTCCTGTCTGAGCCACCCCAGAATCTCACTTTGTAGTCATGACTCTTTTCCCATGGTGGTTTACACAACCTGCTTACTGTCTCAGTCCCAGGATGTTTATTTACCCTAAGTCTCAACACAAACACAACTCTACTGCCTGTTAGCTTTTCATACAGATTTATATTTTCAATTATTGATCCACAATCCCTGTACACAACAATATTTTATCAAATGAACAAAGATACAAGCTGTTCTATATGAGATATAAGACCTATGAAATCTTTAAATGTTCATGGCTACTTATTAACAATAAAGCCCACCTGGATCTAATTCATCCTTCCTGAGGTCCACCTTGGAACTCTCTCTCAGTCCTCTCCCATCCTCTGACCTCTGATCCTCTATCCTTTCACCTCTTCTAGCCTGCCCAATCACCAGCTCTCGCCTTTATTTTACTCATTAAAATTGGAAGGTTTTGTTGAAGTCCTGAGTATGTGAGTAGGCAGCATTTCTTGGGGAAGTGGGATTAGCATTAAAATATGGACAGCTTTAGGATTATCTACAAAGGTATCAGTTCACAGAAATAAAACCCTAACCAAAACAGAATTTGTTGCCAGGGACTGTGGTATTGCTGTGATAGGCCTGACCATGCTTTTGTTTGGAAGTCTGTAGTTCTGGGGACCTTGGATTTGGAAAGCTGTGGAATGCTTTAAGTAGGGATTAATGAACCATCGTAATAGGAATAAGGAAGACTTTATTTCTGAGGGTGATTTGAACTGCGAAGCCTGGTTTTAGAGTTTTCACAGGAGAAAAATTTAGTCTGTGGCTGAGGGACTGTTCTTGTAATATTTTGGTGATGAATATGGCAGAATTTTTTTGGGGGGGCATTGTTCAAAAAGTTTTCCTGAGGCTAAGTTGAAGATACGCAAATTAGTCGCATTGACAAAGGGAGTCTCCGAAATGACTCTCATAAAGATTTTTCTCTGTTCTCTCATTATATATCAGGAAGAACATTTTAAACAACTATAGCAAGCTAAGAAAGAAAAAATATAAAATAGGTGGTTCAAGTATTAAAGGGGCAACAGAATGTGAAATGGAACAAAATCCTGTTTTCAATGATATTACATACAATTATGAGAGTAGTCCCCCTGGGACAAGATACCACCCCGCTAAATTTAGGTCTAGGCATGGTAGGATAAGTCTTTAATTGCAGGAAGCAAAGACAAGCAGATCTCTGAGTTCAAGGCCAGCCTAGAACAGAGAAAGTTATAGGGGAAAAGTTAAATCAATACCTCATGATACACACATTTTATTCCAGTGCTTAGGGTACATGTCTGCACATCTTTGAATTTAAAGTTAGTCTACAAAGCAATTATAGGACAGCCAAACTTAGGCAGTGAAGGAGTTAGAAAACAGAAAACTGATGGTAATATAATAGAGCAATGGGCTTATCTTGCTGCAAGCAGTAGAACTTGGGAGCTTTAGCCATGTGGCTCTGGCTTTAGAGTTCAGAAAAGAAGGGACTACGGGGACAACTGATGCTGGTGAGCTGGAGCTAAGAAATTGGTAGTTATTAAGAAGGACCAGAATCAGTGAAGTCAAATCTTTTGGGAAGCATTTTTTGAGAGTACAAAAAAGCTGTGTTCCAGAGATAGTCAATGTTTTACTTCCTGCTACAGCTTTATTGGGTTATGTGTAAGAGCCATCCAGGTGGTACTAGTTATGAAGGTATGAAGGGGTCATGAAGAGCAGCTGAGGTTTGATAATATAAGAGGCCAGAGATGGTGACTAGTGAACGTGCAGCCTCAGTAACTGTTGATGGACCAGAATTGAAAAGATTATGCAAAGGAGTTGAGGCTTGGCACCATGAGAAAGCCTATGAGAGGCTTTTGGTTAAGCCTAGTTACAGAGGAAGAACCTAGCATATTGGAGATGCCAGTTTCATGGGATGAGCACCAAGAAGAGCAGGAACAATAGAGTCGATCAAACCGAGCTTAGGATGCTACAGAGTACAGAGCTGGAGGAGAGATATGAAACCTTTGGAGGAGTCCAGAAGATCATGTGTGGATCCCAGACTTTAAATCAAGAAGCTGTAACATTGAAGTTACATTGAAGAGCCCAGGATATCCAAGAGGCCAGAGCTGTGGCCTATATGGGCAAATACGGAATAGATCCAACCCAGAAGAAAGAAGTTCGTTGCAGTCAATAAAAATGAAAAAAGAAATTGCAAATCTGAAGACTGCATAGACACCAGGCAGTTTTCTGGTTTGTTTTCTGTTTTGATTTGGAGATTAGAGTTAAGTGATTAGATGGATTCCAAAAAAATAAATAAATAAATAAATAAAGTTTAAACTTCAGAATTTAACATATATTGACAGTGCTTTATCCCATTGTGACTTTTGAAATTAAACTAAATATATGTTTGCATTCTACTATGTTTAGGTATGGCCCCCACAGACTGATATGAAAAAGCCTATGGTGTCCACAGAGACAAATGTGATAATTTGTGAATGCTTGGCCTAAAGAGTAGTACTATTACAAGTTGTGACACTTTTGGAGCATGTGTGATCATGCTGAAGTAGATGTGTCACTGTGATTGTGAGAAATAAAACCCTCATACTAGCTACCTAGAAACCAATATTCTACTATCAGCCTTCAGATGAAGATGTAGAACTTTATGCCTGCTCTGTGTCTGACTGGATAATGCCAGCCCCAATTAAGTGTTTTCCTTATAAGTGTTTCCTTGACCATTGTGTTTGTTAACAGCTGTGAAACCCTAACTAAGGTCAGATACAAAAATGAAGACACAGGTGTTGACTATGATAAAACAAAGCCATGTTAAACTTTTGCTTTGAACCAATAGCTTATAGAATGAAATACTGCTTTTACCTTGCCATTAGCATCCTATGTAACTCCTCTTTTGTGTATTTCTCATCAAGGAGGTAATTTTATAAATATCTAGAGAGATGGGTAGAACCTGGTGTTCTACCCTCTCTACCAAATGTATACATGCAGCATTTGGGTCTTAACCCTATCCCCCAAATGTGTGTGTGTGGCTGCCTGTATGTTAGTATATACATGTAGGTATATGTGCATGTATTTAAATATGCATGAACACTCATGGAATTGGGAAAACATGATTAAACCAGGTTAAAATGTGTGTTTCTATGTGTGTGCTTGAGTTCTCCTTTTTTCACTATTCTTTTCTCCATGGCTCACAATGATTTAGGTAACACAGAGCCTCTGACCTGTTTAGCAATGGGCTTGGCAACAAATCTAAGAACAAACAATCTCAGTTGTTAGTGTTTTGTTTTTTTCTTTATCCCCTGCTGCTAACATGGGAATCAATTGCCAGAAACCAGCTGCTTTTAGCAGCAAAATAGCAAGAGTTAAATTTTCAGAGGCCATCAGCTTCTGACCCCCAGAATAGTAAGAGAGGTACAAGGCCAGAGATCTCCAAGTTTGCCTTTGTCCAATGCTGGGTCTCACCTCAGTACCTTAAATGGTTGCTCCCTGACAGTTCAGCTGAGGTTGTTTCCAGTTTCCGGCTATTATGAATAAAATGTTATTAACATTGATGAACAAGTGTCCCTGTGGTATAGAGGAGAAGCTTTCAGGCACATGTCCAGTGTCTATGGCTGTGTCATGAGGCATCTCTATTCCCAGTTCTTTGAGACATTGCCAAATTGATTACCAAAGTGCTTGTAAATGTTTGCTCACTCACAGGCAATGGTGGAATGCCCTTTCATTACATCCTCACAGATACACTCTGTCTCTTAGGTTTTAATTTGGTCAAGTCTAATGGGTATAATATGGACTCTCAGGTTTGTTTGATTTGCATTTCACTGATAACCAAGGATGCTGAACATATTTTTAAGTGCTTCTCAGGCATCCAAGATTCCCCTATTGAGACTTCTGTTTAGTTCTTCCTCCCAGTTTTAAGTTGGGATCTTTGGGTTTTTGATTTCTAATGCTTGAGTTTCTTATTAATTTAGGATATTATCCAGGCAGATATAGGATTAAGATCCTTTTACCAATTTGTTAGCAGCCACTTTGTGCTATTTACAATGACTTTTGCCTTACAGAAGGTTTTCAGTTTCATAAGGTGCCATTTATCAATTGTTGATCTTGGAGCCTGAATCATTGGTGTTGTGATACAAAAGTTGGCTCATGTACCAATGAGTTAAAGACTATTCCCACATTTGTGTTTTATTACATTTAGTGCATTTGCTTTAATTTTGAGACTTTGATCCACTCTGACTTGAGTCATGTGCAGGGTGATAGATACAGATCTATTCCTGTTCTTCTACATCTGAACATTGAGTTTATTTCCATTTAATTTGATGTTGACTTGGAATATATTGCTTTTATTATGTTTAGATATATGGCATATATCTCAGATCTCTGTAAGACTTTTAACATGAAGTGAAGTAACCTTGATTATTAATTTACAAATGTACTGAGGGATCATCAATTAAGAAAGTTTTTCTATGAATTTGTGATTCATACGTTTGTAAAGGAGAAACAAGGAAATAATCAAGTGAACAAAAAAAACATAAATTTAAGAATGCATAAATTAAATGTCATTTTATTAATTCCATTGCTAATGCTACTAAATAAATAATGAAACCATTCAGAATATTAAAAAAAAAAAAGCATTTGGAATGGTTGTTGTCATTCTAGTCTGTGCTACCTTTTGGACCCAGTGTACTCATTTTAAAGCCCATTAACAAATGGATACACACAACACAACACATATTTTAACTGTTTAAATCTTAGGAAGAATTGTCGATCTGACCTAATTTCATATTAAGATAAGTGCTTCTCAAAAATATATTTCCTGATTTTTCTAGCACCAAGTTAATAGTATTTTTCATGTTTTCCCTTTGATAACATTTAAAGCAGCTTAGGAATATGATGAACTTAAGGCTATTCATGGTTATTTTTTAGACTGTGTTGTTTATAGGGACCACATAAATTTTACTAGAAATTTTAAGGATTCTGTATTGAAGTATGTCTTTTGAATTTTAGAAATGTTCTGAAAATAAAATGAAAATAAAAAGAAATTTAGAAAAATTCTTACAAATATTGTTTTGATCCTGTATATGTCAGCATAAAAATATAACAGATTTTTTGAGGTTTTACTTTAATTGCAACATTTTCCTCCTCCTTTTCTCATTTCAAACACTTTATTTTTCTATATTAACCTTCAAATCATCACCTATTTTATAGAAATTAATATTGCATGCTTATACTTATTTCTATATACACATATATTCTTAAATAGATCACGCCGAGTCCATATAGTTTCACTTGTATGCATGCTTTAAGGAATGTCCTTTGGTACTGGAGAAACTTTTTATATACTGTTGCCCGAAGAGTGTCACCTGTTTCACTCCCAACTCAATCATTTGCCTGTTGTTTTAATATAACAATGAAGCCTTGTGGCCTTTTCACCATGTACTTAGGTGTATTTATTGGCATATTTCCTTTTTCACCTCACATTTGGGGTTCATGTTGGTAAGAATTCATGAATTTAGATTCTGATGCTACCATAGTAAAAAAATCTTCCATCAAATTTCATGATCTTTTGGCTCTTAACATCTTTCTTTCCCCTCTTCCACTATAAGTGTTTACGAAGCTTTTGGGGGAAGGGTTATTTCTTCGGATTAGACTCTACAACCTTAGTACTGACATATTCATTTCTCTTAACAGAGCATAATATATGAAAAGAAATACTAATATTTAAGTTACAAAAAATCATGATGATATTTTTACATTATAATATCATATGACAAAAAGAATCATTCAAAAAGATAACTCGCAATGGGGATCCTGTGGTGCTGATAGTAGACATAATGTATTTCATGGGTTTCAACTCAATACTATATGTATGTTTGTGTGTGTGTGTGTGTGTGTGTGTGTGTGTGCGTGTGTGTGTGCATGTGTGTATACATGTATATATGTTTAAATATAACACTTAAATAAAATAATTAATATTATAAATATATTTACAAATATAAAGTGTATATATATTTAAATATATTTTAAAACATTTTGCTTTAATGCATACAATTTTTAAATATAATAAAAGAATGGTACATAGTAAGATATTAACAATTTTTGGTCATAGTCTTCACCTTTATATATTTCTAGATACTATCATATTTGTGTAGCTTGATAGCAGTATATGTGGATACAAATAAATGCAACCTTTCATTCTTTCATCAAACAAATAACAGGTCTTGATATAATGATACCTGTTTGGGCCTAAGTGTATGTAATTTACCATAATAAAATCCTCTTTTGATCCATCCATTGTAAAATACTACAGAAGAGGGGGAAGTAATAGAAAAACAAAATGATTGATCTATCTATAAAAATTTAATTATATATTCAACAATTAAAGAATAATGTTATTTTATAGTGTACTCTGGTAAAATATAAAGGATATATAAAAAATTGCTGGTCAAATTTTTATAAACAACATAAGAAACAAAACAGAAAGATTTATATATATGCTTAAAGCTCTTGCATTTGCTAAATATTTTGACCAATTTTACCTCTTAAGTTTCTTTTACCATTGGCATTACTTTTATTAATACACAGCTTTATAAACCAGGCAATGAAGATTGTCTGATCAGATACCGAAAATGTCATTCATGTGAATGTCCTCAGCATACAAATCAGCATATTACCTTGCTGCAGGAAATAAACAATATGAGCAATTCTCAGAAAGCATGAACTTAAAACCATTACAAAGTACACATGCATCATTCAAAGCATAATTCACAACATCTGGACCTTCGGATATCAATATATCTTTTCACAAAGTATACATCTTATGTTTATACTTATAAGTTTATGAAATATAAATTTAATCTTTATACATAAACTATATGAACATATATGTTAATGTTTTCTGTTCTTGTATTCTCTGTGATAATGAGTATTAAATATCATAGGTAACTAGCATATTTTTACTTAATCTCTTAATAAGCTTTTGATAATTCAAATCAATTTAAAACTTTTGCTTTGAATATGGCCTTAGAAAGCTTTTTAGAATCCCTTTAACTCCTGCAACATAATTTAGGGCAGTGATTTTCTTTCATATATGTGATTGGCCTATAGATAAAATGCTATTTTATTTTCAGTAGATAATTTCTACTCTCATTGGTGAGAAATCTATTTCCTTCAATGCTTCAGTTCATGATTGTTTTCTAACAACTGGCATATACAGTAGCATTGTGTCTACACTATGTATAAGGCAAACAAAGCTTTGCCCAGCATGGTTGTAAAATATTAACTTACTGCTTTCAATAGGTCTATGTTGCCTTCCTTTGGGTCTACTATAAGTCAAAATGTGCTGAGAACATAAAGGCATGTTTTTCTGTTACTGGGCCTTTTGTTGCTTTCTCCATTATGAGAGAGCCTATAATTTTCCAAGTATTTTATAGGCTCTCCTTAGGGGAGACTTCAGTACACATCTACTGTGTTATCAAGACTTAATGCTGCGAACTGAAATCACAATTTTCAGGGTAGTATTATTTCTACTTAAAAGAATGAAGGAAAATCTATATATTTTATATTTTTCCTCAAAATCATATTTGTCTTGTTTGTTTATTATAAGTCTGCTGTTTTATGTATATCATTTTTCTTGCACTTAATATTTTAAGATTGGCATGATTAATACTATAAAGCTACAAATAGAATAGAAAGACTTGTTTATTGTCAATAAGTTCAGTGTAGAACGAAAAATTGCTGTATGCCAATGATAGACAGTAATGCTTTGCTATACCAGAGACTGTGTCCCCATTCCATTATAAGTGAAATATTGAGTACTTTTTTTTTTTTTGTTTAATTATTGTGATACCTGGAAGTATAACTTTAAAAAGGTGTGTATGTGTATGTGAGGGGGTAATCATGAAATACACAAAGAGAAAGTTTGTTATGATTATGGTATGAGTGAAAGATTAAATTCTGTCAGAAAACAAATGATACCTCTATTCTTGTAAAGAATCATCTTTAATTCTAAAGATGACATACTATACTGAATTAGAATTGTGATAAATCCTTACTAAATTAATGATTTCACTGTCAACATTCAATTATTTTTTATTTTCTTCAATGACTGACCAACTAGCTCTAAAACACTGTAGAATTATAGTAGAAAGGGTACTACATTACTATAAAACAAATTTATACTTAATATTCATATTATATATGTATCATGTATATATATATTATATGTATTGTTTATATTATATGTATGCAATATTGTAGGGAGTGGTTTTACGACTGCTTCCACTAAGATGGCTCTGACATCCAACTTGCACTGTGGTAAACAAATGTATTACACATGGGCAATACTGCTCTTGGCTTTAGGCGGCGCTATGCTAATTTGGTGATCCTCCCTTCGCCAATCCCTGAGAAACAAATCATCCTTCCCTCTTAGAGGGAGATAAATAGAGAGAGCGCTCAGCACTTCAGGTTCCCGAACTCAGCATCAAGGTGTTCCTGAATATAGGCTGTTGAGAAGAATACAGTGTCCTCTCTTCCTTGCAGGTAGAGTTGGGCGCAACACTATATATGCATATAACATGCATAAATAAAAAAGAAATGCATAATATACAAGTATAGAAATCATATAGGTACAGATATACAGTTTGTTAAAAGAAATTTTGAATCAACTTTAACAAATTCATGTCAATAGAAAGAGTGTTCTGGAAGAAAGATAATTAGAAACATGCTTCTGGGCATTTACACCAGAGACACTTGAACATACAACAAAGATACATGTACCAGAATGTTCATTGCAGCTCTATTTATTTCCAGAAGCTGGAAAGAACCCAGATGTCCTTCAGTAGATGAATGGATTCAAAAATTTTGGTACATTTGCACAATGGAGTACTACTCAGCTATCAGAAACAATGACTTAAGGAAATTCTTAAGAAAATGGATGCATCTAAAGAATATCATTCTGAGTAAGATAACCCAGTCACAAAAGAACAGACATAATATACAGTTACTGATAATGGGATACTAACCCCAGAAAGCTCAGAACACCATGGAAACAACTCACAGACTTGTGAAGTTCAACAAAAAAATAATATATTTTAATTAAAATAGAACTTTATCACATTCCCCTTTCCTCCCTATAGCCTCTCCTAGTTTCTCTCCTATCCCCTCAAATTAATAGCCTCTTTTCCTATATTATTGTTACATATATATACGTGTGTGTGTGTGTGTGTGTGTGTGTGTGTATGTATTTATACCCACAAATAATTACAACCTTAAAAAAAGAAAAGAAACATGTTGCACACACATGGGATATGCATCTTTGCAGAGAAAAGAGTGATATATATATATATATATATATATATATATATATATATATATATATATATGTATGTATGTATGTATGTATGTATGTATGTATGTATGTATGTATAGTCCTTGAGTCAACCATCCTTGGTCCTGAATGTCATAAAGTTCTTATGAGCATAGGAAGGTTCATATTCAACTCATTATAGCTTGATAATGCAAAGGTTGCTTTATTTCCCTGATTATTTATTTCCTTGTACAGAAATAACAGATATATGTGTCTAACACCATACTGATTAAAAAATCTCTTTGTTAATACACAACATTACTTTGTAAAAGCTCTTTAATGTCCTCCAATATAATTCTAAGTACTATTAAAAATTGTTTTTTTTTTTTTTTTAAATGCTGTTGAATAGTTTACTGCCAGAAAGAGCTCTAAGGAAAGAGTTAGCTGAAGTGTACATCAGTGTAGGGTGGAGAAGAAACCAGAGCACCTGGGAGTTTTGGCTAAAGATTCGGAAAATATGAGTTCACTAGAACAAATGTTGGTTATAAGAACATGGATGTCTTTTATTATTTGCTAAACAAGGAATTTCCTATGCTTGGTTATGGCTCTCAATTTCTTATAAAAACCTAGGTTAGATGAAAGAAACCAGGGTCAACAGGATCACTTATGCTGTACTGAGTTATTATTCTTGGTGCTGTTGCTTTATTTTTATTGCACATTCTCTGTATTTACATTTCCAACGTTATCCCCTATTCCTGCCACTGAGTTATTGATATAAAGATACACTAAGTGACTCATAAAGATGCAGGGTAGGACTAACTAATTTTAAAGCATTTATGTATAAGAAAGAGGTGAAATATATGTAGAAAATGACAAGGAAGATCACCAGAGACATAAAATGGTATAACTGGAGTTTCAGATGTGAGGTGTTCTGTGAATACAGACTAGTACATGTATGGATAGAAATAATGATGGATAAGCAGGAATAGAATGGGGAAGGTGGAGTGCCGTGATCTTCCTTTAGAAATAAAAAAAGCATGAAGGAAGGCACATAAGAATGGATTTGAGACTGTGGACGCTGAATTCAGCCATGGGAAGAATTATAGTAACAATACATTTCACAAATTTGAACCCTTCTCTTGTAATAAGTGCCATATTTTAAACCCAATTTTCTCCAGAAAATGACCCAAAGATTAGAAATGGGGACTGGAGAAGACTATATGGTAATTGCTGTTAGTTATTTTTACTGTGGCTTTTCTTAATAATTATTTCTGAGAAAAAGTGGATTGATTTAATGAAAAGAGAATTACTGTAAATCAACTTTACCATTTGAATTATGTGTATATGATTAATGGCAAAAAATTGCTTTCTCATTTGTACCATTATAAAAAAAAATCCAACACAGAGATTTGAGCAAATGTAATTCTTTCCAGTTACATTCAACCAATACTAAGGAAGGCTACTATTATCTAATGGTGAGAGAAGAACAGTTATTACATCATAAGTTATATAGAATCACTAATCTGTTAATTCAAAATATCTTAGTTCATATTATATTTTATTATATAATAGATAAGACTCTTCTTAAAAGGATTAAGTCAAGATTTTCTTGCATTAACCATCTTCTACTTCATTGCTGTAATTTTATTCATTGGCAAAATATGGATTTATTTGGTATATGTCTAATTGGTAAAAAGAATATTAAGTTCAATATGACCAAATCATTTCATGTTTAAAATTTTAGCAATAAACACGTGTATCTTTATGGAAGTCTGTCCTTCTGAATTGCCTATCTATATGTTTGTGAGATAGAGAGATAGATAGTTAGTTAGTTAGATAGATAGATAGATAGATAGATAGATAGATAGATAGATAGATAGATAAATGGATAGCTAGCTAGCTAGATAAATAAATAGATACATAGATAGATATATAGATAGATAGATAGATAGATAGATAGATAGATAGATAGATAGATAGATAGATAGATAGATATAGATGATATAATTATAGATGATACAGAAGAACTATGGGAAAATAGACAAAACAGATAATAGAGAAGTTATATGTGGAATATAGTGATGTTAATGTCTATAATACATATGTTGTTGCTTAAAGAAATGGATAGAAAATATAAGTGACAAGAATTAGACTAATAAAGGTAGAATTTTGAGATAAGGAACATTAAAACTAGGGAAATAAAGTACTAATCCTTAGAGACAATTATTCACATTTTGTAATATATTCATTTAAAATAAAAATATGCATAAATTTTATATATGTATCACTATAATTAACCAAATTTCTTAAAGTATTACTATTAGCAAAGATCTGTGCCAAATTAAATGTACAAAACTAACTATGCTATTAAAGGAGAAAATAGCACATGTTTAAATGATAATAAGATAAATGTTTGTGTGTGTATAGAAAACTTTTCATTAAAAATGTTTGGTTTTCCTCCGAGTTGCTTATTAACTTCATTATTAATGGTTGTTTAAAATAATTTTGAATATTAAATGTATGTATCTGTAGTGATATTTAGATGCAAATTATATCTGTGATGTTCAGATAGATATCTTATTCATCTAATGCAACATAAAATTACATTGTGATGGGTAGCATTATGTGATTATTATCACAGTATGATAAAATGCAGGGATAAATGACAAATGAGAATATCTTCATTAACAAAAAACAAGGTCTCAGATTTCTTCAGTCAGCTTTAATTTTAGAAAGGGAAGTTTAATGACTTTGAGAGGAAACAGCACTGCCACTTTGGAAAATAGAAAGACATAAATGGATAAACTAAATTACAGAACTTGGTTGTGTGGTGTCTCATATGTTCACTCAAGAAACTGATGGAGAAGGCCTCCTGCCGTCCCACAGAACATCAGATCTAATTTAAATTCATGCTACCACCTGCTACTGCTGATTTTGTTATTATGGACTGTAATGGCTATGTGTAGAACTTAACAGAGCTCCATGACACAATGGGGGAATGAGAAGTTTTCTTTTTAATCTTGTTTCCTTTTAAATGAGTTCTTCAGATCTCAGGAACTAAAACTATTTCCAATTAACTAGAAAACTGACAAAGAGGCAAAATGATGTTGAGAATATAAACATTGTTTGTAATTGTAGTCATCCTGATCCTTAAAAGTAGGCCAAGGAGAAATCTTAGTTATTAGTTATGCGAGATGCTTGTTCTGTCTACCTGAGCTATAGATGTTCCAAATACTATACCGTGTTATACTACTTCATTATCTTTTCATTGGCTGAAAAATTAGCTGGTAAGTCAATTTTTTTAATACAGTCACCACTTAAAATTAAATTATGAGTGTCAATCATAATAAGGGTATCCTTTGTAACAGAAATATGTTGCTACATTTCATATAACTGGAGATACAACTTGAGTCTGCTAAACTCATTCAGTATCAGAACTTTTGTCTGGCTATGTGAAGGCCTAGGTTCATACCAGCACTGCTAAGAGATGCAAAATGAGGAGAAAGAAAAGGAAGAGAAGAAGGCAGAGCAGGAGGATGAGGAGGAAGAGCAGGGGGAGGAGGAGTAGGAGAAGGAGAAGAAAAAGAAGGTGTGTGGAAATATGATAAAAAGCCAAAGAATCAGAAAACTTGCTCAGGAATCGTCTTAGATGTTTCAGAAGTTTCTCCTACATAACTTCCTTCTAAACATGACATAAAGAAGATACATATATTTTCTAAAGTAGATGAGCCTACAACTTAACTAAAGTATTGCAGGCAACTAAGATATGTTCAGAGGAAATAAAATAGTCTTTTCTTGGAGAAGAACACAATAACCAATGCTAAAATATCATCTCTAAAAATGTCATAAAAGTAACAATTGTACATACTATAGTATATATGTATATGTGTAATAACATATATATTCCTAAATGCTTATACTATATGGAACAGTGATTAATAATAAAATAGGCCATAAACTTGACAGAGAGAAAAGGGAAATTATGTGGGATATATGAGATTATTCAGAGGGTGGTTATTAAAGAATGAAAAGAATTATAATCATAAAAATGAAAGAAGCAAAAGATAAAACATTTCTGATGATAACATAGTTTCGCTTATATCTTATAGAATGGTAAATTGTGCATTTGTTTTACTCATAAGTATCATTACACATCCATGCTTTCCTCACTATATAAACATTACAGTGGATGAACAAGTGACTGATTCCTTTGTGCTTTCTTATCTTTGTTCAATGTTTTTATGGCTGTTCCACTAATACAAACACATATGTGGATTGTTTATTAACTCCCAAGGTCGGCACAAATGAGCAGTAAAAATTAATGCTAGAACATTATAAAGGTTGATAAGATAGAGTTAACAGTTTTTTTATATACAAATATAGGATTTCAGACAATGATTTAATTTTCCATGCATAATCCATGCACAAACATTAAGTTAAAACCTAGCGACTATTTACAGAGTTAAATTGCCAATCTAACTGATGGTTTAACAATTTCGGGGACATACAATAGTATATTTGTCTCACCCTTCCTTTTAAAGGAAGCTAGAGATCTAATTTTAGCTTCCTCAAAAATCTCTCTGAGACATGATTCAATGTGAAACTATTTTTTTGCTCAGATTGAAATTATTCCAATATTTCAAATGAGGTTCAGAAGCAGATGTGATTTCCTTAACTCCTTCCATATTTTTTCTCTGTGTTATGTCTAAGATCATTACCATAGATAATTTTTAATTTCACTCACATTTCCACGCAGAATCTTAGTGAAATTTAATAATAAATCTATGCTACATTGTAGTTTCACATAGACTAGGACTATTTATTTAAATATCTCTATATTTCCATTTATAATGAAAATGGTCTAAATATTACACTTATCTGTTCTACCTACATTGATATTTTTAGATTTATTAATTAAGGAAAAGAACAAAATTATTATAATAAAATCTGTTAGAATACTAATACCTAATAACCCGTAATTACCATCTAATTGATAATTGTCGAATCACTTTGTATATGCCTACTACTTAGATACTATTTATCTAAGGTCACTGCTCTCAGCCAGTGAGCTGTCTCTGTGAGCAAAGGCACTTGCTGCTCAAACCTGATAACCTGAGAATGACATCTGGGTTCTTTAGAGAACAAGAAAACAAACTACTGAAAGTTATCTTCTGTTTTTTGCACTCATGCCTTTGACACAAAGCTCTAAAACACACCCAAGGTATACAATACAAATGTTTCATGAAATCGTTGGTCTTACTAAATGACCTACCTACTAGACAGTATCACACTAGAGATTTCCTTTTATGCATTTTAAAGTCCTTTAATTTTTTTTCTATCAAATACCTTTGTGATCTTTCTTCTAAAGGCTATTTTTATTCTTTATAATATTCACATGACCTACCTCTGACCAAGAAGTAAGGGCATATTATAATGCAAATACTGTTAATGAAAGCGACAACATTTTACAGTTCTAAAATGTGAGATGATTATAATCTAGGAAGAAAAAACCTAAAATTAAAATTCACGGTCTTCCTGAAAAGTAGAGAAATTAATTTTTAAGGATATTGTCCTTATGCAAACACATTTTCTTCTTGAATCAAATATATTTTGTAACAGTTTTCTTCATATTTACTTTCTTTCTAAGTTTCCCAAAGTCATGACCTTCATTGTCATGAATATAAACAAGTATATTCAGAAAATATTTTGTTTTTTTTTTTTTGTTGTTTTTTTTTTTTTTCCAACAGAACTGTTGCCATTGCAATATTGCATTAGTTGTTTATTTCTTCAACACCTGAAAAAATGTGCTGCTGTGAAAGCTTTTTTACCTGTGGTATCTATTGGCCAGTGCACTCTTTAAGTGCTAGATATAAAGCAGATGAGTGTTATGCACTTAGCTAGTGTCCTCTGCAAGACAGCAAATGTTCTGAACTACTGAGCCATCTCTCCAGCCCCAGACACCCAGGCAACATGTTCATAATTGTTTATTTTTCCATGTGCACTTAATACCAAATTGAACCATTATTAAATCCACTAAAGTTACTGGCTTATTTTTATATATATTTTCATAATTTTACTCATATAATGACATGCACATACCAAAAGACTATATTCCTATGTTTACAAAATATTAAATATTAAAAATAGCAAATAATTACCTAATAACTCATTAATATCTCTTCTTCCTTTGACATGCCATGGTCTCCTAATAAGCTATAACCATCTTTATACTATGTGAGAAAGTACTTTCTCGAATTATTTCCCTACTTTTTGTAAAGCAATAAATGACTTATTAATTTGGCCATACTGGATACAAATGAAGAGATATCAAATTTGCAGGTGTGACTAATCATGCTTTTCAAAGTGTTGACCCATTTTTTTCTCTGAAACTGTTGCAAAGGAATGTGGTCTGACAAGAGATCAGAGATGTGTGAAAACTCTGCTTCGGAGACACTGCAGTCTGACACCAGGCTTCATGACACCAGGTTTTATGACTGTATTTCCTCCCAATGAAGCTATGAAGAAGTTGGGGTTTCCTGTTATGCTATTTTTGTCACATTTTACTTTTTTAATTATAAATATTATTATCTACTTAAGAACCTACTCTTGTGAAAACACATTATTCTGTATTAGTGGATCTAATAGGCAATCTTGCTTGTTCACACACACACACACAAACACACACACACACACACACACACACACACACACACACACACACACACACACATACACACACACACACACATGCATGTGAAACCTGAGAATTACTTAGGGTATAGTTCTTCTGGTTGTTCCTACAATGTTTTTGACATTGTTTTCTTCTGTGTTATAATTTGTTTTGCTATTTGACTGGCCTGTGAGCCCAGTATATAAAATCATCTCAGGTTTTATTTTTATTTATTTGTTGCTGATTAATACCTATGAGTGTTTTACTGCTAATATATGTCTGTGTAACACTTGCACAATTGTGTCTTGAGAGGCCAGAATAGGGCCTCAGATTCTCTGGAATTGGAGTTACAGATTTTGTGAGCCAGGTTGATTTTGAGAACCAAATGATGATACTCTGCAAGAGCAGAAAAGTGTCTAAAATAATTAAGTACCTCTCCAGGATTCCACCCACATTTCCTCTCTCTCTCTCTCTCTCTCTCTCTCTCTCTCTCTCTCTCTCTCTCTCTCTCTCTCTCTCTCTCTCCTCTCTCTCTCTCTCTCTCTCTTTCTGTCTCTCTCTCTGTCTCACTCTTTGTGTCTGTTTGTCTGTTTGTCTGTCTCTCTCTGTTTTTCTGTTTCTCTAATTCTGTTGTTCTCTCTCATACAAACATACACATGAATCTATTTATAAATTAGTCCTAAGGATATTTTTTGAGGTTATGAAGAAAATCCTTAATGAGTGATTAGTACTTTTTAGTGAAAATCACCATAATGCAAACTAATCAGAAACATTGAAATATGTTTTCTCATAAAACTGTAATGATGTCTCTTCCAATATCTCAGGTTTAAACCAATAGAGTTGCACTTTCCTTTTCCCATTTGTTTTCTTAAGAAAAGATGCAGAAAGTACAGACGTGGGGTAAAAATGCTTGTTAAACTTTTCCCAACTATGCCTGTTTTAATGTTCAAATCTATTACTTTTGCTGTCAACATGCATAAAATTTACTAGCAGCACAGAGTGCAAGCATTCAAATGCATTGCCAAAAATTATAACACAAAGTTTATGTGAGTAACCTTACAAGTTCTAAAGACTTATTCCTATTTTACAGCTGTATTATTTGTAATGACAGTAGTTTTAATCTTGTAGTTTTTTTCTTGGATGCCAAAATAAGTTTATCCTTTAAATAAACAATACAAAATAAAACAAAACAAAAAGTACTATTGTTGGATTACCTGATACCTTGGCAGGTACTGCTACAAATACTTCTTTCTTATAGACAGACTATTACTACCTAATAACTCAGCAGAAACTATTATGCACATTCTTCTATAGAAAACAATGTTTCTTTCTAAATAATATTACTGCATAAGTATTGTGCTGTTAAATATAATAGAAATTTTAATATTTTATGTAGAGAAATACTACAAATTGGGTTTCCTGGATAGGTTTCTGTGTGATAATTATCAACTACTACAATCAAATCTGACATAACATTTTGCATTTTAGAGTCAGAGTAATATATAACTGAGAAATAATTGGCACAGCCACTAATAATATCATGCTCTCAACTATAATCACTTTGTCTTTAACCACAAAGTCTTATCCATGTCAAAGGCCCATTATTATCTTTAAGTTAATAGTGTTAAATGTAGATTAGAAGTGCTTGGAAAGAAATATAATGATGTAAAAATTGCTAAACAAAAGAAAACACTACATATTGAATACCTGTTATAGAATGGAATCTATATTCATTATCTGTACATTGTCTAAGTAGATTAATTCAGGAAAGTAGAAGCTTAAAGTCAATAATTGATAAGAAGAGCCAAAACTCTTTTTGAAATGAGTGGTTATTGAGCTTCCTTTAAACATTGCTGGATTAAAATTCCTCCCCTAGACTGTTGAGTGGTGGTCTAGTATGTTCATTTGCATGATATGCTATGTTAAGACCAGTGCAAGTACCATGCCATACCCATTCTTAAGGTCATTATGTACCTTAATTAACACTCATTTAAGAGCTTTCCACTGGCCTTCCTTATTTTGCTACATTAGGTCTACTGATAGATATTTTGCTTTATTTGGGGTATATTCTTATCTTTCTAAAACTTTATCATGAGTAGAGGAGGTTCTTTTCTTTTTTGGTAAATTGAACAACTTTATTTTAAAAAACACAGATAAATGTACAGATTTTACGTTTTTTGCACAAAAGTATATGAATACATTTTTTCAGTATTTGAATTTTTTTAAAGGTTTGATAGTGTAGATTAAAATCTTACTAGTTACAATGACCATAAAGTACATATAAAACAAGATGTAACCTGGAAATAGTAAAAGTTCTCATGGTGTGTAAAGATTAAGCATAATGGTTTTTCATTTTCAGTTTTTTTTTTTTTGGCCTTTGATTTTTCTTGAATTTATATATTATGTGAGATGTTTCTGGGGAGTTCAGCTGGTATGAACATTGTGGTGCTTGTGACTTTGTTGTATGTTGGAGCTTATCTGGGGTATATGCCCAAAAGTGGAATAACTGTGTCTTCAGGTATTACTATGTCCAATTTTCTGAGAAATTGCCAGACTGATTTCCAGAGTGGTTGTACCAGTTTACAACCCGACCAACAGTTAAGAAGTGTTCCTCTTTCTCCACATCATCGCCAGCATCTGCTGTCATCTGAATATTTGATCTTAGTCATTCTGGTTTGTGTGAGGTGGAATCTCAGAGTTGTTTTTATTTGCATTTCCTTGATGGCTAATGATGTCTAGCACTTACTTAGATGCTTTCAGCCATTCAATATTCCTCAATTGAGAATGTCTTGTTTACCTCTGTACCCCATTTCTTAATAGGGTTGTTTGATTCTCTGGTGTCTCACTTCTGGAATTTTTTTGTAAACCTTGAATATTAGGCCTCTATCAGATGTGGGATTGCCTTGTAATATAGCTTGAGGTCATGGACAGTGATTCCTGCAGAAGTTTTCTAGTTGTTCAGGATTGATTTCGCTATTCTAAGTCTTTTGTTATTCCAGATGAAATTGCACATTGCTCTTTCCAACTCAATGAAGAACTGGGTTGAAATTTTGATGGGTATTGCATTGAATTTGTAGATTGCTTTTGGTAGGATGGCCATTTTTAAAATGTTGATCCTTCCAATCCGTGAGCATGGGAGATCTTTCTATTTTCTGAGATCTTCCTGGATTTCCTTCTTTAGAGGTTTGAAGTTCTTGTCATACAGGTCCTTCACTTGCTTAGTTCGAGTCACACCAAGGTGTTTCATTTGTTTGTAACTATTGTGAAGGGTGTCTTTTCCCTAATTTCTTTCTCTGAATGTTTGTCCTTTGAGTAGAAGAAGGCTACTGATTTGTTTGAGTTAATATTCTATCCATGTCCTTGCTGATCTTGTTTATCAGCTGTAGAAATTCTTTGGTGGAATTTTTGGGGTCACTTACACACACTGTCATGTCATCTGCAAACAGTTATGTTTTCACTTTTTCCTTTTCAATTTGTATCCCTTTGGTGTCCTTTTGCTGTCTAATTGCTCCAGTCAGTACTTCAAGTACTATGTTGAATAGGTAGGAAGAGAGTGGACAGCCTTTTGAGTCCCCGAGCTTCGACTTTTTCAAGGCATCTCTTGCACATTAGGTAGAACCATAATTAGGCATACAAATTCAATCTTCCTTCTACTTTATCTGTCAAACCAGCATTTAAATATACATTGCAAGTATAAATTTTAAAAAGGAACCTTTATACCATTTGTTACACTAGTAGACTTGCCTGTTGGTCCTATGCATTGTTACTGGAAGCTGAGGGTTATAAGAGCTGCCAAATATCAAGATCAGAGCATTAAGTTTCTCATTGCAAAATAAACACATGGGTCCTTGCTTTAAAACCTTTGAACAATAAATATCTCATTCTTGGCATTCAAATTTGCTAAGTAGCTAGTTGTGCCAGCACAGCTTTACGACTTGTGTATTTTGCATCATGGAATAACAGAAAATAGACAATCATCTTAACTACTCTTGATTTTAATTTAAGCAAAAGGACTCCATCAAGTAATTGGTAGCACAAGCAACAAGACTATGAATAATTTACTGTTGGCTGACATTCTACCGATTGTTCATAAATAATTATCTACAAAACCTTAATTTTCTAAAATTACTATGAATGCAGTCCTTAATCCTTTGCTATAATTATATTATAATCATTTGACTGAACTATAGAATTGATCCCTTATCCTTTACCCCTGAAAGGTTGTATGGTCCCCTTTTCTTCAATGCTGAAATTTTGGCTCTGTCCAAAGCTTTGGTTTTTTGTTTGTTTGTTTGTTCATTTTTATTTTTAATCCCATGTAATTTCTTTATATATTTTATATCAATATTTTATTCTATCTATATTATTCTTAATAAAGCAGTATATATATACATATATATACAGTACATATCACTAAAAGAGAGATTAGCCTTTTACCACTATATTTCCCTAAATTAGTTTTAATTACTTCATTCTACATTAATAATATGACCTGAGGTTAACTAGTATGTCAAAAATATTATATTGTTATATTTATGACGTTGTATTTAAGGTTTAGCATTCTTTAAATTTTAAAAGAGTTTTCTTTTCTTTATCATACTATATAAGCTTTTTGTTTCTTTACTAAAGATTGTTTCTTTATGTTCCCAAGAAACTATGTAAGCTTTCTTTTCTTCCCCATACTTGCTCATTCTTTTTCTGTACTTAATTATACATTAAGAAGCATGCTTCACAGTCAGTGTGCCTGTGTACATTTGGAACATAGTAGTGGGTAAGAGTGTAATGAAAAAAAAAGGCTTAGTTCACACAATCTTAGAGTAACTACCACTTAGGTATTCTACATGTCATGTCCTATTGCAGCAAAATAAGCCATTGCTGTCACCTTTGTTTAATGTATTTGTTTATTTGTTTGCTTTATTTGTATTGTGCTTTGTTTGTTTTTCTGACTGACACAATTCCTGATATCGAAAAGGGGAGAATATATAAACTCAGATAAGTTCTCATGCATTGCAGCCTGTACACATCTCTGATTAGACATTTAGTTTACCCCTAATATATGTGCATTTAGTTTACTAAGTTCCCAGGAAGAGCATTGGGCCTCTTCTGTCATAGAATTTAGTTAAAGTAATTAAAGTTTCTTTCCAATAGCATTTTAGTAACTTTAATATCAAAAATCCTATAATACAACTTTAACATGATGTAACCCTTACCCGCCATTTTTTTATTCCTAGGTGATAGCTTTCAGTGTTTAACTCATTTTTGTTTTATAGCAGACACTTTATTATGATACCTTTCTACCATTTATGGTCATTTGAAACTAACCAGAGGCACTGATTTGAAGAAACTCTTATTCTTATCTAGGTAACTTGATTGCTATGTATGAACACTACTGACAACTTCACATAGGAAGGAGCATGACTGGAAAGTTAAGACAGGTTGATTGTGATTTGTGACAATATTTCAAGAAGGAAAAAAACCAGGAGCATCCCTGTTTTTATACCTGTCACAAGGCTTTTATAAGAAAGAAAAAGAATCGCTTCAACATTGCTCATTTCTCTAATTCTGGACTTTCGCAGAAACCATAGAAAAGACTTTAACGGGCAAATGTATTACTTGAAAGTTGTTAACTTGTACTGTAACTGTGCAGGATAAACAGCAGTAATTCTCTAAGAAAAAAGGACCACAGAAAGCAGTGGTACTTTCAAATTAGTGATAGAAAAGTTACAGCTTACTCAAAATAGCATTCATAATTAAATATAAAAATGGCAAAATTGTGATCCTGGCATTAAGAAGATCAAACAAAATGCTGAAAAGATGTTACCTTTTCTTTAGTCAAATCATTACATTACTTATGCTCTGACATCTTAATTTCTGTACTTAAACGTCTGTATTAGAAATATCTGTATAAGTATATACATAATTAAAATGTAACTCAGAATCAGTCAACAGTGGAATTTGTTTTCTGGAAAAAATAGAACCCTATTGTATCAAATTTATTTTACTTTTATTGACTAATATTCTAAGAATGTTTAAGCTATTTTAAATTCCTGTGTCTCTTCCCCCAAAGGATATTTAAAAATATCTTATATTAACTTCATATACTTTCTTTATAAATTTTGCCTTAAACATTGTGCCTTGTTTTAGTAAACTGTTTTATTAGAATCCAAAAAAAAAAAAAAGAAGATCAAATTTCTGTTTTTCAATGTAGTTTAATCAGACTTGAACCTTAGGCAGCAACAGTTCCCACAAAATGTCACATTTTAGAGTTTGTATTTAATAAGAACATAAAAAATTAAGTTTCCCTTATGATGATTCAAATCATTAAGTTTTTAAAAACTCCAAGCCCTGTGATTACAAATTTGTCAAGACAATTTAGCAAAACCACTAAAAACCTGCTAAATAGATTATTTTATTGTGCCAATATTTTATTAGCTTAACAGCACTATTTACCTAAGAGAACCCTAAAGTATTATAAAATATAGTTCATTTAGTACACAGAATATAGCTATTTAAGAAATTTGCATTTTGGCATCAAGTTACAATTAGAAGAAATTGTTGTTTGACTTCATTGTAGGATTTCTGAGAATAATTTAGTACAATGACAGAGGTCAGGAAAAACTGAATTTGCCATCTTGGAATATACAGGCTATCAGGACAACAATTTTTCAACATCCTACAAGGACTTCCCTTGTTTCTAACATAAAGTGTACATTCTGGAGGTTCTTGAAAGCACCCATTCAAAGTTTATTGCTCTCAAAGTTTAGTGAAATAAAAAATACTTACAGACACATTTATGAAAATAAGGTAATGTGAATTAAAATGAGAAGTGAAGGAAATTTTCATTACAAAGAGTTGCAACATCAGCTTCCCTATTGTCTGTGTCCATCCAGACACAAATAGCAACTCTAAACATTGTATAGTTCAACATACAGAGAATAGAATCAACCAGGGAAGCTTAGTGTCTAGAGATATAACTAAGGTTTCTTATGTAACCCTGACTGAATGGTTGCTAAGTGACTAAAATAATTGAGAAAAGATTCTGATCCTATTTAACAAAAAGGTCTCAACAGAAAATGTATGTTTAGTCCTGGCACTGCTTTTATCTTCCATACTGATATTGTTAGTTGTGGCATTGAATTCTGTGAGCTATCTCTTTAGAGTAAACTGTCATAAAGTCTGCTGATCATCAACTATGGATAGCAGACACTTGATGGAAATTGGAAAATACCAAGATTTAGGTAGGTATTAGGGGAGATGAATGATATGATCATAACAAATCATCCATTTGAATATTCAACAAATATATTCAGTGGTTTATATATGTCATAAGTATCCATGATATAAAAACATCTATGTGAAGCAAACATGCTTTAAAAACTCATATTTTTGATCATTTACACTTTTGGATTTTTCAGTTTGGAATGACCAAATTGTCACTAATCATCATAACCACACTCTTCAATTGCTTCCCTGTGACAGTTTTGAATTATTATATCTAGGTTATTATGATATTCTTTGAGATTCTCTGATGATACTCCCATTTAATTTTTTCCTTATTAATTTTTCCTACAGTACATTTTATCATAATTTGTCACTTTGCCAATTCTCCAAGATCCTCCATCATATTGTTTCACAACTTCAATCAAATAAAAAAGCAAGCAATGCTTGCACAATCTGAAGAAATAAAACAAAAGAACATAGTGGCTTACATTTGATATTGGCCAACTGCTTATGAGCATGAACCTATACTGGCCAGTGTTTGATGCACCTTTCCAGTGTGACTCTTTTGAAGAAATTCATTTCTGCTTTTCCAGAAGCTGTAAATTTTAAGCAACTTCTTGGTTAAGGATAAGACCATGAGTTAACTTCTATATTTCATTTCCTGGATGACATCTGGATTAAAGTTGTAAATATTTTGGATAAAAAACCACATTGTCAGTGACATTGCATATGTATTAAACCATTTTTGTTGACCAAACACTCAGGCCATTTGCCACTGTGAACAGCAGAGTTCCAGGGACACAAGCTCTAATCCTTCTTCCTGGGAAATATACTTCCCACATTACTCAGAGCAAATTCTGCTATAATAAATGAAGCAGATGCAGTTTCCAGGACTAAGGAAAGGAGGTGTTCATGATGCTGTGGAAGATGACATGCATGCCTTCCACTTGACATTTAGGGCCATGGAAGATCATATAGACAACATAAGCACCAAGACCATAAAATTCTATGTGGTTCTTTGTAAGAACAGGCCATTGCCAGATATGGCCTTGTATTTGGAATCATGAAAAAGCACATGTACCCATTGGTCCAATGACTGCTGCATTGATTGGCCAGGGAGAACTTGGATACATCAAGGATAAAGAGTTTGAGTGGTCTCAGGAGTTATTGGTATAGATAGGAAAAATGAAAATTTATATATAATTTAGAAATAAATAGTATTGATTATATAGGAGCATATAAAAAGTTAGTCCTCTGTTTTTCTAGCTAATTGAAAAATTGGAGATAAAAATCCCCAGAAATATATCAGTGAGAGCTAAACTTTTTACTTACATAAATTCAAAATATTATAAGAAATAATTTTAATTTCAGTTATTTGTCTTTATTCTATTTTCACATAGAAGTAGTTACAAAAGACTGATGTCTAATGTTTCAGGAAATTAGATGACCTGTGCCCAGCTACACATAAAAACATTCTGTGTAAACATATAAGGGAATGCGCTTTTGCTTTGTGCTTGGTTCTGCTCTAAGTAAAAGGGGACTAGGACTATTAATTTGGGATTCATAGAGTTTATTTTCTTCTAAGAATTTGTGATATTAGCAATGATCAAAGCTTCGATGATATGGCTTTAGTAAATAAGACTATTCAGGCTCTCTCTCTCTCTCTCTCTCTCTCTCTCTCTCTCTCTCTCTCTCTCTCTCTCTCTGTTAAGCTACTAAACTGCTAAGCTACTAAGCTTAAGGTAAGTTGAAACATAAAGAATACTGAGAATCATCAGGAAAAAGAGAGAATAACTAAAATGCATTTACTACTGAATCGAGTCATTAATGAATCAGCACCATTCTCATTCCCTCTTTTCTAAGGCCCCTCTTCACACTGAGGCTGAAGATTCACACTACAATTAGTTTTACATTTTGCACATTGGCCAGTTGTGAGTTGGTGGGTTAATTACTATCTGCAGGAAGAATAGTCTTTTCTGTTGAAGGTTGAACAAATTACTGATTTTTGGTTGATTAATCCTATGCTATTCTGAGACATTTTATTGCTATGTTCAATAAGCAAAATTAGGTATTCCCCTAAGGCCAATCATTATGGTAATTACAATTTTGCTATATTCCTTAACATAGCATAGCTGTTTGGATAATGATATTCTACTTTAGAAAAATATTAATTTTTTCAGTTATGATGTTGGTTGCCATTCCCAGGTATTCAAAATAATATAATGGACTTATAGGATCACCAACTAGTATTCTCAGTCAGAATTCCTTACTTATTTCCTGGTAGTAAGAAATTTTCAGATATTTTGAGCTCACAGAAATTACTGAGCTTGACTGTTATATTTTCGCAATAAAATAGAAGATTGTATACATGATATGTCTTAGTTTTGCTTATTGCTTTGAAATGCCATGACCAAAAAGCAAGTTGGGAAGAAAAATGATTTATTTGGCTTATGCTTCTTTAATGCTGTTCATCAACAAAAACAATTCAGGATAATAACTCAAGCAAAACAGGAACCTGCAACCAGGAGCTGATACAAAGGCCAAGAAGGATTGCTGCTTACTGGATTTCTTTCCATAGCTTGTTCAGTCTGCTTTCTAATAAACAGAGAACCTCCATGCTTGGGATGGTGCCTTGTGCAATGAATAAACCTCCCTTATTAATCACTAATCAAGGAAACAACATTCAGGAAGATCTTATAAAAGCATTCTCTCAGCTGGCAGTTTCATCCATTCTGATAGAACTAGCTTCTGTTCGGTTGCCACAAAACTGTCAAACACACCATGCATTTCAGAAACAGCCCACATTTCTATGCTAGAATTGACCTAAATGCCTCTTTCCTGCAGAATGCATTTACTGGTACAGAAGACACCAAAGAACCAACCAAAGGATGGAGGAAACCAACAGTCCTATCCATGTATGATTCCTATGATCACTATAAACTACAAGAAGAACCCAAAACATTAAGAAGTGCACTTTTACCCTGACAGAAATGAACAGAACCATAGTTGGAGTTAATACCCATTCAACAATTGATAGCTTGCCTCATGCTGGAAGGATATGTAGGGGCTTAGTCATAGCAAAATCATGATTTCTAAAGAAAACTCTATAGACTTTACTGTATAAGTACAATCAATACCAACAATCAATAAAAATAATACCCATATAACAAACATAGTTTTTATCAAATTAATTGGGTCATTGACTTTGCAGGTACTTATTCAACTAAGTTCATGACACATAGTCTTTTCTCTCTCTCTCTCTCTCTCTCTCTCTCTCTCTCTCTCTCTCTCTCTCTCTCTCTCTCTTTCTTTCTTTTAAATTTGAACTTTTGAAGTTGAATAAGGGACATGAATAATATAAGAGTCAGAAGGTATGGCAATTTTATGAAATGCTATTTGTGGCTTGACAGTACCATTGTGTTTTTTACATTATAAAACCTGTAACTGCCCACAATGGTTTAATATAATATTTAGTTTATAAACTGACAATTTATTAGGATGAGCTACAAGGAACTTACCCCTCCCAGATGAAATGATAAATTCTTGAGGAGTACAACTATTTGTCTTTGGCTATGTAGCTGATAAAGAAGAGCCTACCAGGTTTAACTGAGTTCCAATCTCATAATCACATAGGGGAATATGATGGAATTAAACATGTTAAATAATATAAAATAGTTTTTTACTTTATTTTATATTAAATTTTATGAATAAGATGGAAACAATTTCTTGAGCCCAAATAATATAGGCCAGAATTATATTTCATTGACTTTACTATTGAATAAATCCAACTTAAATATCTGCTCTTTTTTTTTTGATGTTGTTTTTTTGCTACATGATCCTGATGAGATTTATCTTGTGATATTTATACTTGTATAGTTGGATGTTTGAGGATCAAAGTGCAGAAACTGTTTATGGCTCTGAAATGCCTTGAGGCTCATACAGACCTTTGAGTTCCCTCATCCTGTGTCCATCATGAATTAAGTATCATGGCCTTTATATCTCCATAGTGATTATAGATAGACATGCTGAACTGTCTCGTTTAAGAAGAGAATCTATGTCCTAACCATCAAGACTTCTAGCTGTCTGGCTTCTTCCTGTATAACAGAATAATAAATTATGCAGTTCAATTGAAGTGTCTGATCTGCTTTGAAGTAAGTGTCATTTATATAATTGATATAAACTGGACAATATGAAAAAATATATCAAGATACAATCCATCTTTGTCAGAGTTCTTAGAAATTCAAAATACATAGAAATTATAGAGCAGGAGAAATAAACTAAAGACAGCCTCACTAGTATTTAGTCAACTCATCTGATATATTACTTCATTAAAAATATTTATGGCCATGTTTACTTTGTGAATATATAGAACTGCAAATGGTAATGCTTTATAATAATTTATATATGTTTTATTTTTCAAAATACATTTATCAGTTCAATGTATTCAGAGTAGGCTTGCCCTTCCCGCTCTTCTGCCACATCCTCCCTAGCTACACAAATCCACACCTGTTCATTTTATCACTCATATGAAAACAGACATTACTGTTTTGTTTAGAGGGTAGCTTTCCTCTACTCAAAGGATAAACATGTGGAGAAAGAAATTAGGGAAAAGATACCCTTCACAATAGTCACAAAAATATAAAATACCTTGGTGTGACTCTAACTAAGCAAGTGAAGGAACTGTATGAAAAGAACTTCAAATCTCTAAAGAAAGAAATAGAGGAATGTCTCAGAATATGGAAAGTTCTCCCATGCTCATGGAAGGACCAAGATTGTAAAAATGGCCATCTTACCAAAAGCAACCTTTAGATTCAATGCAATCCCCATCAAAATTCCAACCCAATTCTTCATAGAGTTGGAAAGAGCAATGTGTAATTTCATCTGGAATAAAAAAAAAAAAAAATCCTAGAAGAGGGAACAAGAAAACATCTGTGGGAATCACTATCCCTGACCTTAAAATATATGTCCAGGCAATTGTGTTAACATCTGCATGGTACTGGTACAAAGGTAAGCACATAGATCAATGGAATAGAGTAGAAGTTCCAGAAATGAAGCCTCACATATATGGTCACTTGATTTTTCACAATGGAGCTCTAAACATTTAATGGAAAAAGGACAACCTCTTTAAAACATAGTGCTGGTCCAACTGCCACTCAGTGTTAAGAAGAACGAAGACAGACCCTTTTTTATCTCCTTGTACAAAGCTCAAGTCCAAGTAGATCAAAGATCTCCACATTAAACCAGGTACAATAAAACTATTAGAAGAGAAACTAGGGAAAACCTTAGAATACATAGGCACAGGGGAAAATTTCCTGAACAGAACACCAATGGCTTGTGCTCTAAGGACAAAGATCAACAAATGGAACTTAATGAGATTGCAACATTTCTGTAAGGCTAAGGACACTGTCAAGAAGCCAAAAGAGCAGCCAACAGATTGGGAAATAATCTTTACTAACCCTGAGATTTCACCTCATACCAGTAAGAGTGGCCAAGACCAAAAATACAGATTACAGGAGATGCTGGTGAGAATATGGAGAAAGAGGAACACTTCTCCACTGTTGGTGGGGTTGTAAACTGGTACAACCACTCTGGAAATCAATCTGGCAATTCCTCAGAACATTGTACATAGTACTACCAGAAGACCCAGTTATTCCACTTCTGGGCATATACCCCAGATACACTCCAACATACAACAAAGACACATGCACCACATTGTTCATAGCAACTCTAGTTAAAATAACCAAAAGCTAGAAAGAACCCAGATGTCCTTCAGTAGATGAATGGATACAAAAATTGTGGTACATTTACACAATGGAGTACTACTCAGCTCTCAGAAACAATTACTTTATGAAATTCTTAAGAAAATACATGCATCTAGAGAATATCATCCTGAGTGAGATAACCCAGTCACAAAAGAACAGACATAATATTCAGTCACTGATAATTGGATACTAACCCCAGAAAGCTCTGAACACCACAGAAACAACTCACAGATTACATGAATTTCAAAAAAAGAAAAAAAAGAGAAAATAAAAAATTATGCTTAATTCTTACATAGGAAGAATACTTTGAGTAATTCCAGGTTGCATCCTGTTTTACAGGTACTTTATTCTCATTGTAACTAGTAAGATCTTAATGCATACTATCAAACCCTTAAAAAAAACCAAGTACTGACAAAAATGTATTTGTATACTTTTATACAAAAATGCTTTAAATCTGTACATTTATCTTTGTTTTTTTAATATAAAGTTGTTCAATAAAAAAAGAAAATAGTCATTATAAAAATAGTGATAATAAATGTTAGATAAAACAAAAACTAATAACCCTGAGTAGAACAAAACAAAACAAAACAATAACAACAAAAATGAGACTATGAAAAGGCACAAGAAACATATATAAATACAGACACATACACATTCACTCATACAGAAATTCCATAAAAATACCAATCAGAACTGGCTCACACAGATGCAAACACACACACATAGACTAGATCATTAGATACATGTGGTTAAAAATATGCCCAAGAATTATGATTAAAAATCCATTAAGTTAATTTATTTGTTGATTATCTACTCCCTTTGACAGGTCCTATCCCTAAGTATGGATTGTAAGTACTATGAGACTCTGTTAGAGAAACCTTCTTCATTTGAGAGTGGTTGTCAAATGGAAACATATTGTGGGTTAGGAATGAGAGATGATATCTATCTCGCCTTCTCAGTGCTGGGACTCCATTTAATTTAGAATTTTTCAGGCCCTGTGCATGCTGCTAATGTATTTGTGAGTTCATCTGTACACAAGTTCTGTTGTCTGTAAGGCCTGTTTCCATGGTGTCTTCTATTCCTTTTGGGAATTACAATCTTCCTACCCATGCTTCTACAAATTTCCTCTACCATGAAAAAAAGGGACTTAATGGAAACATCTCTTCTAGTGCTGTAGACCAAAGTCTTTCAGGCTCTATACATTTTCTAGCTGTTTTCAGTATTTGTTTTCATTTACTGCAGGAGGAAGTTTTCTGATGATGGATTAACAAGTCAGTGATGAGTAATGAGTGTGGGGAAGAGTTGTAAGAAATCACAATTTATGTTAAAAATTTATTTGTATTTTCCAACTTTCTACTTTGGCATTACTAGACAAAAAAGAATAAATGTATTGTTTTTTTGATATTATCTCGTTTGCTTAAGCTATGCTTGCAGATGTTCAATAAGACACATATTTAAATATTATTAGTACTGCAAGATTAAAATATAATGTCTGGCATATTTGTTCTTAAAGCCTTAACTGGTCTTTTTTATTTTATTTTATTTTTTTTATTTTTTTGCTTTCATATCAATTGTATTTTGGATTTAGAGAAGCACCTCTAAAGAATTCCTCAATTGCTTATAAATCTTCAGTATACTTAATATCCAGTTCCCTCTGCTCTTTTTGGTTTTTAATTTCAGAATGACTTATTAATTGGTGAGAGTTGTGTATTAACCAGTTACCACTGTGATAACTGACTTGATGTTACTCAGTCTGTATAGGCAATCACTGGTGCAACTATTCTGTTATAAGGTGATTGTTCTAATCACTTGCCACACATCTTATTCTTTCACAACTATTCTGCATCTTCTGCAATGGTTTCTGAGAATTGAAAGAGGGTGATATGCAATAGAAAGACCAACAATATTAACTAAACCAGACCCTAGCAGCTCTCAGAGACTCAGCAATCAATCAAAGAGCTAACAAGGGCTGTTCTGAGGCCACTGTCACCTGTGTATCAGAAAACTGTCCTTGGCAGGAGAGAATGTGCCTTGGAAACCTGGGGAAGTAGAACAGAATAGCACCCTCTCAGAAGTTCAAGGGAAGGGAGATGAGGGGAAAGCAGGAAGAACTGTGGGAGGGGGAACAGGGTGTGTAGAAAGTATTGGATGTAAATGAATAAAATATTTAATAATAAAGGAAACCACATAGACATTTTTTTAATTTTTTACAAGTTTATTTTTTAAAAACAGAGATACATGTACAGATTTTTAAAGCATTTTGCACAAAACACTGTGAAAATATTTCTGTAAGTACTTGATTTATTTATTTTTCTGAGTAGCACTTTTTTTTATTTTATTTTAATTCCTTATGGGTTTATTTAAAAAAGAAAAGAAAGAGGAATACATTTACAGATTTTTGAAAGGATTTGGGCATAACATTATATGAATAATTTTGTCAATACATAATTCTTTTAGAGATTTGATGGAATGCATAGAAACCCCACTAATTACTATAAGCATGAAGTACATGTAGGACAAAATTTAACATGGAAACAAATTTATTGTTTGGTATAAATTAAGCATAATTATCTGAGAATACCAAAATTGCCAAAAAGCTATTATCTTGCCTCTTGAATTATTAATTATTTGAGGTCCAGGTGTACCACAACCTGAGAGAGTGTTATAATTTTTTTTTCCCTAAGAATGACTGAGGTTTCCTTTTTGGCCTTTGTTTTTCTTGTGCTTTATATAGTCAGTGAGTTGTTTCTGGGTTGTTTTGATGTGTTTTTGGATTTGGTTTGCAAAGATTTTATTGAGCTTTTGCATCAATGTTCATAAGTGAGATTGGTCTGAAGTTGTCTTTCCTTGTAGGATCTTTATGTGTTTTAGGAATGAGGGTTATTTTAGCCTCAAAAAATGAGTTAGTAAATTTCCATCATACTCTATTTTGTGAGCTAGTTTGGAGAGTATGGGTAATAGGTAGTCAGTAAATACCTGAATGAATTCTGCACGTAACCCCTCAGGATCTGGGCTCTTTTTGGTTGGAAGGCTTTGGATGACTGCTTTTATTTCTTTAGGCATTATGGGATTATTTGGATGGTTTACCTGGTCCTGGTTTAACTTTAGTATGTGGTATCTGTCTAGGAATTCATCCATTTCCTCCAGATTTTCCAGCTTTGTTGAGTATAGGCTTTTGTAGTAGGATCTGATGATTTCTTGAATTTCCTCAGTTTCAGTTGTTATGTCTCCGATTTCCTTTCTGATTTTGTTAATTTGGATACTCTCTCTTTGCCCTCTACTTAGTCTGGCTAAGAGTATATCAATCTTGTTAATTTTGTCAAAGAACCAGCTCTTGATTTTGTTGATACTTTGAATGGTTCTTTTTGTTTCTATTTGGTCAATTTCTTCTCTGAGTTTCATTACATCTTGCCCTCTAATCCTCTTGGGTGTATCTGCTTCCTTTTGTTCTATGGCTTTCAACTGTGCAACTGTCAAGTTGCTAGTGTATGATCGCTCCACTTTATTTTTGGAAGCTTTCAGACCTATAAATTTTCCTCTTAATACTGCTTTCATCGCATCCCATTGGTTTGGGTATGTACTGTTTTCATTTTCATTGAATTCTAGAAAATCCTTAATTTCTTTCTTTACTTCTTCTTTGGCCATTATATTGTATAATAGTGCATTGTTTAGTTTCCATGTATATATGGGCATTATGTTGTCTTTGTTGTTATTAAAGACCAACCATAATCCATGGTGATCTGATAGGAAGAATGGAAGTATTTCAATCTTCTTATATCTATTGAGGCTTGTTCTTTGACCAAATATATGTTGAATTTTGGAGTAGGTGCCTTGAGGTGCTGAGAAAAAGGTGTAGTCTTTTGCTTTAGGATGAAATATTCAGTAGATGTCTATTAATTCCAATTGATTCATAATCTCTGTCAGTTTCAGTGTGTCCTTGTTCAGTTTCTGCTTTCATGATCTGTCCATTGATGATAGTTGTGTATTGATGTCTACCACTATTATTGTGTGGGGTCGTAAGTATTTTTTGAGCTTTAGTAGTGTTTCTTTTATGAATATGAGTGCTCTTGTATTTGCAACATATATGTTAATGATTTAGAATTACTCCTGATAAATTTTCCCTGTAATGAGTAAAAAGTGTCCTTCCTTATCTGTTTTGAAAACTTTTGGTTGAAAATCGACTTTATTCAATATTAAAATGGCTATGTCAGCTTTTTTTCCTGGGGCTATTTTTCTTGGAAGGTTTTATCCCAACCTTTTATTCTGATATCTTGTCTATCTTTGTCTCGAATATGAGTTTCCTTTATGCAGCAAAATGCTGGATTCTGTTTTTTTATCCAGTCTGATAGTCAATGTCTTTTTATGGTTAATTGAATCTATTTGTAATAACAGATATTAAGGAATAGTGGTTGCTGTTTCCTGCTCTTTTTGCTTTTAGAGGTAGAATTTTGCCTGTGTGTCTTTCTTCTTTTAGTTTTCTTACTTAGTTATTATCTTTTTTTTTTATTAACTAGGATGTAGTTTCCCTACTTGTGTTGGATTTTTTTCTTATAATTCGTTGTAGTGCTAGATTTGTTGTCAGATATTGTGCAAATTTAGTTTTGTCCTGGAATGTCTTGATCTCTTCATCCATTTTGATTGAGAGTTTTGCTGGGTATAGCAGCCCAGGCTGAAACTTGCGTTCTCTTAGTGTCTATATGATGTCTGTCCAGGATCTAGTAGCTTTCATAGTGTCTTGAGAATTCAGGTGTAATTCTTATTGGTCTGCCATTATATGTTACATGACCTTTTTCCGTTACTGCTTTTAGTATTATTTCTTTGCTTTGGATACTTGGCGTTTTGACAATTATATCAGAAGAATTTGTTTTCTGGTTCCGTAAACTTGTTTTATGCTCGTGGTCATCTCATTCTTAAGGTTAGGGAAGTTTTCTACTACGATATTGTTGAAGATATTTACTGTGCCTCTTAGTTGATATTCTTTGCCCTCTTATATTCCTATTATCCTTAGGTTTGGTCTTCTCATTGTGTCCTGGATCTCCTGGACATTTTTGGTTAGGAGCTTTGGGCTTTTGCATCTTCTCTGACTGTTTTGTCTATGTTTTCAATATTGTCATCAGCCCCTGAGATTCTCTCCTCCATCCCTTGTAGTCTTTTGGAGATGCTTGTATCTGACTTCGGATTTCTGTTTTAGGTTTGCTACATCCAGGGTTGTCTCTTTTAGTGTTTCCTTTATTGTTTCCATTTACATTTTAAATTCCTTCTTTGATTCCTTCTCTTTGATTCTGTTTTCCTCTAGTTCTTTGATTTCTTTGAGTATTTTTCATGTTTCCTCTTTAAAAGCTTCTATTTCTTTATGATTTTCTTCTCATTCTTGTGTAAGTGAATTTTTAATGCTCTTCTCAAAGATTGCCATCATCATTTTGAGGTATGATTTCAGGTATGAGTCTTCTTTTTCTGGAGTGCTTGGCATTCCACTGCTCTCTGTGGTGGGAGAACTGGGTTCTGATGTTTTCAGGTTGTCTTGGTTTTCATTTTGTAAGTTCTTTAGCTTTCCTCTTGTCATCCTGTTGTCAGTGATTGGTTCTCATCTGCTCTGTGTATGTGGCCTGTGTCTCTGGATCTCTGCTGTTCCAGGTGGCAAATGGCTTGAGTGTTTGGTCCACAGGCAATGGCCTTCTGAGTGAACCCTGTGTCCCTATGGCAGAGTTTCTTCTCCCCTGGACCAACTGGAAGCCTGCACCTACTGAGTGATAGACCTAACCCTTTCTGTGTCCTGACAACTCACAGCACAGTCTCACCAGCCTGTTTTCCTGGATATCTGCTGTTCAAGGTGACAAAATCATAAATATATTAAAAAAATAAACTCGATTGCTCTTAGAGCTGATTTGAAAATGAAGACTTCATTTTAATAATGTTAAATATATATATACAAAGCTAGAACCAACAAAATTTGGTGGTTGGGTATGTCTAGGGGTTTGTGAAAATGTGTGTGAAAATGTGTGCATGTTTGAGAGAGAGAGAGAGAGAGAGGGAGAGAGAGAGAGAGAGAGAGAGAGAGAGAGAGAGAGAGAGAGAGAGGGATGGAGGAAGGGACAGAGAGAGAGAGAGAGAGAGAGAGAGAGAGAGAGAGAGAGAGAGAGAATTATGTGATAGAAGTAGACTTTTTGCAACTTAAAAATATCTTTCTAATGTTTTTTTTTCGTAAAAAAACTAGATTTATTGTTTAATATTATCCAAACTCTGCCCCCCTAAATATTATAACTTTAAAATGCATGTGGTGTATCTTCCAATTATAAAATTAAGGATAACCTTCACTTGTAGCAGAAAGGAATATTAATGTGCTGAAGCCACCTAACTATTTTAAAGCAACTTAAAGATAATTTATTAGTTTGTGATTCAGGAAACTCAATAATGTTGTATGATCTACTGATCTATCTAATGGTGATCTACTGATCATCTACTGGTGAACCCTCAAGTTGCTCAGCTTAAATGGCAGTAGCATGCTCTTAGAAGCCATGCAGAATTAGAGTCATGAAAAACTGACTAGGTAATGACAGGAACATGCAGTGTTTTGGGATATGGAAGTGACAGAATGCTCATTTAGTTCAGTTGCTTTTAGGTCATAACATATGTATTTCCCTTATATCTCTTGTGTCTTTCCATTAAAGCATGGTATCAGAACACTTTTCATAAATTAATGATGTTAAAACAAAGAAATTTTGCAATCATTTATTATATTTTTTCATGCTCTAAAGCATTATGTCTAAGTAATGTTAGTCCACCAAAACTGCTAAATTAGATGAGGATAAGTTTTAGTGTTAGAATTTTAATGTTTGTATATGTATGTACTTGCCTATCTGTAAATGCACCTAATGTGGGCAGCTCTACGCTTGTTTTTATTTGTATCAATTGTGTCAGGCAACAAATGAAAGCAGGAAGGCGCATTAGGTTCTCATGAGTCATATTATGGGTGCTGGGATTTTAACTTGAAATGGTGTTCTTAACTACTTCTAGCCCCAAATAGAGTAAACTTCGAGACAAAGATGAATGCATGCATATTTCCTTCTGAATATTGGTACTAGTAATGCCATACATTCATAAATTAATGATGTTAAAATAAAGAAAATATGTGTAGAAATCTTTACTATGATCGTTGAATATAATGAAATTCTGAAGTAAGAAAATACTTCTGAATTTTAATAAATATCAAGTGGCACTTTATAAATACTCTTTTTTAAATTTTTTATTGGGTATTTTGTTTATATTTCAAATGTTATCCTCTTTCCTGGTTTCTCCTCTGAAACCCTCTATTTTATCTCACCTCCACCTGCTTCTATGAGCATGCTCCCCCACCCTTCTACACACTCCTTTCTGCCTCTCCACCCAGGGTTTCTCCAACACTTCGGCATCAAGCATTCACTGGACAAAGGACCTTTCCTCCCATTGATACCCTACAAGCCTATCTTCTGCTACACATAGTGCTGGAACCAGCAGTCTCTCCGTGAGTACTCTTTGGTTGGTAGTTGAATCCCTGGGAGCTATGGGGATCTGGTTGGTTGATATTGTTTTTATACCAATGGGATATTTCTAATCCCTTTCAGATTTTTCAGTCCTATCTATAACTCCTCAATTTGGGACCCAGTTCTCAGTCCAATGGTGGGCTGAGATCTTCCATCTCTGTATTTGTCAGGGTCTGGTATAGCCTGCTTGGAGACAGCTATATCAGGCTCCTCTCACCATGCACTTCTTGGCATCTAAAATATTGTCTGGGTTTGGTGACTGTATATGGGATGAATCCTCAGGTGTAGCAGTCTCTGGATGGTCTTTCCTTCAGTATCTGCTACTCATCTTGTCTCTGAATTTTCACCTGTGTGTATTTTGTCCCTCTTCTTTGAGGAACTGAAACATCCACACTTTGGTCTCCCTTCTTCTTGAGCTTCATGTGGGCTTTAAATTGTATCTTGAGGATTCTGAGGTTTTGGGCTAATATCCACTTATCAGTGAGTGCATGTATGTGTTTTCCTATGATTGGGTTACCCCACTCAGGATGATATTTTCTAGCTCTCTCTATTTGCCTAAGTATTTCATGAAGTCATTGTTTTTAATAGCTGGGCAGTACTCCACTGTGGAAATAAATGTACCAGCTTTTCTGTCTCTATTCCTCAGTTGAAGGACATCTGGTTTCTTTCCAGATTATGGCTATTATAAATAAGGCTGCAAGGAACATAGCAGAGCATGTTTCCTTGTTATGTGTTGGAATTATTTATTGGGTATATGCACAAGAGTGGAATAGCTGGGTCATCAGTCACCTAAAGAGGCTTTGGTCATACCCCAAGTCTCTGCTTCACAGGTAAGACATAACCACAGATCAAGTAAGCTCCAGGACCTTCCCAAATATAAAGATAATATCTTCCCAAACAATCAGGCAAAGCCAATAGGAGGTACCAGTTGTCAAACCCCGAACCATTTCATAAACTGTACATACATAGAAGGGTTGCTCAAGAGTAAAGATGTGTAAAAGTCATTCTACCACTTGAAAGTTTTTTGATTTAAGAGCTGTTAACACCACAATTTGGGAAGCAATTTTCTTTCTTCCAATCCTTCTTGCACCCCACACCATAGTCTCTTGCAGGCTCCATTCAGCCTAGCTCAGTGCCTCATGGAAGCAGCAGAAATAAGGGCAAGCTGGACCTAGCAGCAGAAGAGGCAGACACGGTTTCCCCTTCCCTGTTTGCCTGAGCTTACATGCCCAACCAGATGCAGGAGCAGAGGAAAAAGTCACTCACATCTCTCACCAGAGAGCTGTGTGGGACTTCTGGCCCAAAGGTCCACAGTACTATGTACAATTTTCTGAGAAACCACCAGACTAATTTCCACAGTGATTGTACCAGCTTGCAATCTGGCCGACAGTGGAGGAGTGTTCCTCTTTCTCCACATTACTTATACATGAACTAAAAATTAAAAATAGTTACACAACATGAATATTTTCCAGAAAGTATCTGCTTCTCTGATAAATGAAACATTCTTAAAATCCCTCCAATTGACTACAGAAAACCACAGTAAATTTTCCTACGAATGCTACTTTGGCACAAGATAAAAAATTCACAGGAGTGGAGTGTCACTGCACAGGGCAACCCAAGCTGAGGTCTGTAAGTGACAAAAATGAACAGTGCACAAACTTTGCATTCTGAGGTCACAGCAAAGTATCTGGGGAGTCTAGGTACCACTTACAAATGCGCCCTGAATTAAATATGAAAAAGATGAGCTTTGGCTAAGAAAAATCTTCTGATTTATCAAAAAAACATGTAATGAAAGGGCAAGTACAGACCATTAAGTTTGAACTTCCTGAAAGAGGCCATTTCACACACTGTACATCTACTCTCCCATGATGAAATGGGACCATTAATATTTAAACTATAGGTTGATTTGGAAAATGTGATTCACAAATTCTAAGGGCCATTGCTGTTCTCATGTCTTCTGCTGGGCTAAGCTTTCATATCTGGCTTATTATGATGTGACCTCAGCTGCTATATGAATTAATTTCTGTATAACAGCTTTTGTCACATACACACACACACCCCCACACACTCCCTACACACGGGTTTTGCAAATTCACATGTTTTAGAATTCAGCTAAATATTCTAACAACTGTTAAATTGATACATTTATTTTATAATTTACTTCCAGAAAAAAGGGATCATTTAAATGGCTAGTAATAACTAAATTGTATCATCAGTGAAATTTGTATAGTCTGTTTCATTTCAAGCTAGAGCTGGGTTTCCAGAGTATGTTGAACTCAACTTGATAGCATGGCATGGAGTCTCAGCCCAAGGTGAGTTCATTTTATAACACGAGCTGTATTTTATTAATCTAGGTAATATTTTCCAAATAACTGAAATATATGATTTAATACTGGTAGGTAGTCTGCTTAATCTCAGTTTCATTGTGAATATAAATAAGTAAACTGCTAAACAGTCACACAGGACTAGAGTGGTTCTTTATGAGGGCTAAAAAAGAGAGATATATACAGGAACACAATAGAGAGCCAAAGTTTTTACCTTGATGAAATTTAGAGTATTTGTTAATTATACTATAGATGCTTCCATGACAATTATTTTTCCTTAAACATGAAAATCAAATTATCCTGTGTGTACTATGCTGGAAACATAGGCAAATGTGTTTCCAGCATTATTCAGAGCCAGAAAATTGTCTAATAAAAATACATAAGGTAGAGCAGGTTCTGTATCAGTAATTTGCATAAAAAGCCTATTCTGAGAATCTGGTGAATGAAGTTGTTTTATTTCAATTATGGTGACCAATAATAATTCTCATATCAAATAAGACACAGTGGATCTACTAATTTATATATTTATCTTTATATAAATATGACATACACAATGAACATAATCTAAATTATCTGCGACAAAATACAAGAGTTTACTGACACAGTGCTAGTGAGTGGTGTTTTAAAGATATTTAACATTAAGAATAATGGTATGATATTTGTGAAACACTCATAATTTAGTGAACAAGCACTTTTATATAACTCAGGCATCGTTCTACAGAATGAGACATCTGAAATAAATAAGAAATAAGTGAATCATATATGCGGTAGACAAAATATATTACTTCATCTTCATACTGTAAATTTTTAATGTTTAGTATAAGCTTAAAAAAGAATATTCACGGCTTATAGCTGAGATTTTGAACTGTTTTGCTTTTGAAATATTTTTGCATGATGGTAAATTTTATATTATTCCACCCTAATATTTTATTATAACCAACCAAAAGCATAAACATGTATGATTCTTCACCTGTTAAATTATTGAATAAATATAAAAAACAATTTTTAAAATATAAAATTATGCACCTATGTTTTTTACTTATCATTTTGGCATATATGTATGTATATACATACATATATATATTCGTTGTTATACATTCAGGTAAGCTTTAATTTCTTGAATTAAAGTTATTTCTATCAATTATATTTTCTTTTTCATTTATTGTCCGAGAAACTGAATCCTATATTGTACAAAACCTAAGAGAACATTCTACTACTGATGAAGGGGCAATGTCAGACTCTAGTTAGTATTTTAAACTTTAAGTTTTATTAATCCTACAGATAAAATAATTCAACTTTATTTCTATGTAATTTGGAAGCTGTCCATGTTTCTCTTTCCATGGCCTAAAGATTACTTTCTTATGACAAAAGGATTACAAGAACTTAGTGGTGAAGGCACCTTGAAGGTACTAGCTTGACTTGCCTATGTTCAATGAGAAGTGTTAATATTACAGTCTTCAATGAAAGCCATACTGTTGTTTTTCAGAGGAAAACTATTTATCCTATAATGTTTAGAAACCCCAAATGGATCTTTTTGGTCATTCTACAGCTCAATCAAATGTAACCTATCCTTACAACTGGAAGCATTGACTAGATATAAACTATGTCTAATTCACACTCCAACATCTTCATTAATAAATGTCCTCAGTAGAACCACCTTCATATATTTCAGGTAGTTTCCAAATGAACTATGTTTTCACACACACGCCAACACAATATTTCCCAATTTCAACTGCCTCTATATTCTCTACAAGTTACACACATAAACACACACACACACACACACACACACACACACACACACACAGAGAGAGAGAGAGAGAGAGAGAGAGAGAGAGAGAGAGAGAGAGAGAGAGAGAGAGAGAGAGAGAGAGATTGAGTGAGAGACAGATAGACAGACAGACAGACCGAGACAGATAAAGTCAGAGACAGAGACAGTAAGATAAAGAGCTGAACCTTCTTGCTCATGTCCCTAATCATGCTCAGTCCACCTGAAAATTTTGTTACATTTTCCTTTACCAGGAAGATCTATGTGGCCCCCTAGAGGTACCCTATTTCTCTGTGATATCCAGTCTCTTGTTACTAGGCTCCCAGTCAATATAGAGCATAGTCTCCCTCTGGTGGTATGGGTCTCTATTTAAACCTGACATTATTGCCAGATTCTCTGTCTCTGACTCTTTTAATTCTTCTTGGAATTCTTTATCTTCTCTTGTGTTTCCTTGCCCAGCTTTTATAGTGGATCTTTTGCCTTGTCCTGTTGTAGCTTGTCTTATTATATTTGAGTGTCTGGTTGTTGTCCCTTGGATATCAGCTCATTTTCAATGAGAAATGCAGTCAGAGTGGGTTTGGAGGAGATGGGAGCTGGGGACAGGCAGAAGTGGAAGGAATAGAGAAGGGGAAACAGTGGGTAGAATGTGTTACATGTAAGAACAACCTGTTTTCAGTAAAATAACTACTTAGTTTAAATAAAATTATTAGTTAGGTAATGAAAATTTGGGTATTGTTTATAAACACACGCACACACACACACACTCACACACACATTTTCTTAGATTTCTTTTGTTTTTTCAATGTTTTTTTTTTTTTTTGTATGATACCATTTCTCATATGTTTCATGATGGTTTTCACCTTTCAATAAAAATGCAAAATACAATGACATTGAAGGTCTTTCTTCACATTCTTGAGTATAGAACTGAGGTGATCTTTAGTGTTATAAATGTATGTTAAACACCCTAGTTTTAAGAAATACAATTATTATGAAAACATATGTAACTTTTGAAATCATAATGAAAGATATTTCATAAATGATATATTAATAGGCAAGTCTTGAAAACTGTGTGTTTGTATATGTCTGTCGATCCTTCCCTGTCAATTTCTCTCTTCTTCCCTCCTTCCCTCTTCTCTTCTCTTCTCTTCTCTTCTCTTCTCTTCTCTTCTCTTCTCTTCTCTTCTCTTCTCTTCTCTTCTCTTCTCTTCTCTTCTCTTCTCTTCTCTTCTCTCTCTCTCTCTCTCTCTCTCTCTCTCTCTCTCTCTCTCTCTCTCTCTCTCTCTGTGTGTATGTGTGTATTTGTTTGTGAGTGTCTTATGTATTGGCCTGGCTGTCCATCTGTCAACTGCTTGACATGTCTGAGTGAAGACTCAAGCATTTTTCTACTGACATTCATCAATTGTGAGTTACTTAAATGTCTTCTTAATAAACTTTAGTCACTTGTTTTTGTTCCCCAAGGAGTTTGTTATTTCTAAACTAAAACGCTCTCTTCAAACTTGTTAATTTTATACATTTTTTTCTGAGACTCCAGAGAATGGAGTAGATGTGGAGACAAAATTGAAAACATTCATTTTCATTCAATTCAAACTCTCTGGTCTTTAATAGAATAAATGGTTTACATATGTAAGAATAAACAATGTGTCTAAGAAAATAATTCACACAAACCAAAAATTAAACTTTCAAAATTACAAATACAACCTTTTGCTTAACTACTCAATTATAGTAGTGCAGATAAAAATGATATACTGATAAAATTATGAGATTAAAATATATTTCTAACTTCTCTGGATCTGTGGATTACAATGTGATTATCTTTCACTTGACAGCTAATATCCACTTATAAGTGAACATATATCATATTTGTTCCTCTGGACCTGTGTTGCCTCTCTCAAGATGATGTTTTTCTAGTTCCATGTGCTTACAAATTTCATGATCAAAGTTTTTTTCCCTAAGAGCTGAGTAGTAATAATCTATTTTGTAAATATACGACATTTTCTTTATCAATTCATTGGCTGACAGAAATTTTATCCATTCATCAGCTGAAGTTGTTATGAAAGTCCCTCAAAGTGAGGACTGCCATGTTCTGTCCCAGAAAAGGATACACCCCAAATCACTCACAAGAAGCTTTCTTGATGCAAACTGCAAGAGAATTTTTAGTCCAAGTGTGCAATGGTCCACAGTCTTATGCCACCCAAGGGTAGAGGACTGCAGACCACGAGTGCAGAATTGGGACACCTTTTATAGGGTTCACAACAAAACCTGTGCATTGCATGTGATTCGTTTTATAGTATCAAAAACCTGTGCAGTGCAGGCCAATCGACTTGTACAACTCCATAGTTTCTAGGCCAGTAATTTTAAAGCATCTAAGCTTGCATTCTGGGGACCAATCATCATAAACTATCTAAGCCCACACTCTGGGGACCAATCATCTTAAACTATGTAAGCCCACATTCTGGCTACCAATCATTTCCTCAAAGGTTCACATTTACAGGGTCTCCTGGGTGGGGATGACAGTTGCAGGTTAGATAGGGCTAGGACTAGAGTAAGGGAGGGGGGTTCTATGGTGCAAGCAATTTATAGAAGTCAGATAAGTGGTTAGTCAGCTCAGTTCCTGTTAACTTACTAGGCCAAGATCAATTATGCATGGTTCTTTCCTATGCCCTTTTACTCATTTTCATACAGGAAGCAGACTCTGGAACAGCAAGAAGTGTGAATTTTTACCTATTTACTGGCAGAGAGCAGAGTCTGGAATTTGAGGTATTTAGGGCTTCATAGGAGCGGGATTTAGGGCTCCTTTAGAGTAGGATAGTATTTCTAAACTCTTAGAGGTCATAGGAGGGTTAGGTTTCCATCCTTTCAGTTACTGGTTTTTGGCTACTGTAAACAAAGCCACACTAAACACATTTGATTATGTCCTTGTGGTACAATGGAGTGAGTGTCTTTTGGGTATAGTCTCAAGAATGGTATACCTGGCTCTAAAGCTAGTCTTATTGCATCATGTTAAGCCCAGTTCAGCTAATAGCACTGGGAATTCTTTGTTTTTATGAAGAAAATAGAGTAACAGGAGACCTGGAGGAAAGGGGAGTGAGAAAATCAAGTAGAAGTAAGGAAGGAAGGAAGGCTGTATTTGAGATGTATGAGAGAAGAATGAAGAAAAATATGTCTCTTTCATAAGTTTTGAGTACTATAATTTTAAAATATTATTATTTAAACAAAGTTTTGGAAAATGATTTAACATTATGTGTGTTATTTTTAGTAACTCAAATGCTAATGTGACAAACTCACAAAGATGAAGTAGGGTGATCATTCAGAAAAAAATTGCATTAATTGTTTCCTTAGATTAAATTAAAAATCCATTAAATGATAAAATATTTTAAAAAAAGACTCTTCCTTTACCCATACAAAATCATTTATGTTGCTGATAATTTTAAAGAGAGAAATTTGTTCTTTTACAAGTTTCCACAATCAAAACTTGCAAGTGGAGCACATGATATTGGCATTCTTCATTTATATAGGTCTCAGATGTCTAGTGAGGCTCATATACCCTATGGTTTAATCATGACTACTCATGGTAGGAAAGTGATGGACCTGTACAAATGACAGCATTACTTCCACACATAGTACACATGGCAGATGTAGAGGTTATATAGAGTGGATTAAAATTTAACCTCTACTAGGACCTCAAACTCCCCTTATGCTCAAAATGTACTATGGAATATAAGAACAGAAGAAGCCCTCCATATTCATGGGAGCTTTTCATGTCATTGACCGCATTAAAGTACCAAGAATTCAAGGAAAATATTAGAGATGAGATTGTAAATCCTTTCACATACTTATCAATAATAGTAATGATCATTTTATTATATATGCTATATATCCATTCATTTTAAAACATTTGTCTCAATTTTGTATTTCTTTCTCTCTATGATATAAGTTAAAGCAAATTATTTAATGCCTGAATTGATGAAAAGGTTGAAGAAAAAACTAGTAAGTAGATAAAACTGGAAAATTCTTGATTTGTGAGATATTTCATAACAATTAAATATAATTCTCAGTGTTAACATTTTTCATGTGACATGAAAATTAATTAGTATATTGTAAGAGAGGGAAATTTTCACCAATCATAAGGAGTAGTGAAGTATCAGCTAGTATTTGAATAATGCTGTTTCACTGCCAGACAATATTATAGTAAATCAACTCAATTACCTCTCTAATAACTGTGCTAAGACATAAATCATTCCATTTCACTGCCTATTTCACTTAATTAGACAAATATGTGATGTTTATATTATTTGGTATAGCAAATGCTATATGAATTATAAAAATAGATGTTATTCTAAGATAAAAGTCATTATTGGTCTAAGATATAGGTAATTCTTGGGCCATCCAGATAACTCCACAACAAACACATTTACCGTCTAAAATAAATGCATGTGACTTAGCCTCAGGACTCACAGTGTACAAGGGGATAAATACTGACTTTTAAAACATGTCCTTCAACATGTATGTCATGGCATTGGAGCAAGCCCATCCACATCAAATGAATAAATAAACGCTGGAAGGTAGGTTTACCCTAAGGAAATAAATTCTCTGGAGAATGAATTTGTTTTCACTCAAGGTTAAAGAAAATTTTCTTTCCTGTCCTGGAACTGAGAGACCACTATTATTTGAATGTGATCCTGTGTGTTTGTGTGTGTGTGTGTGTGTGTGTGTGTGTGTGTGTGTGTGTGTGCGCGCGCACGTGCGCACGCACAGGTATGCATGCATGCATCATAATGTAGAAACACGAGAAAGCCTTTTAACATAGACACTTATTACATTAATGGAGGAAGAAACTATTGATCTAGACATTAAATACTTAAATCTTTATTATTACATATTTTGACTTTGGGAAACGTACTTATTAGAAAATTCTGAATATATTTAACATACATATCAGACAAATTATGGTAATAAAACTGTGTGTATGAAAGAAAATTAAGTGTCAAAGTTGGGCATATTGTATTGAATGAGTGCAATGATCCTGTTCTTGCCTGAGTTTATCTAGAGGCATCAAATCTGGAACAGCAGCAGTATTACTCCTTAAACCCATTGACTACTATTTCATCCAAGAAGGAATTCAAAAACTGGTTACTCATCCTGTTGCCTTCCCAAATATAGAATACATAGACACAAAGGGGGGAAAGGTGAATTTATTTACTGTAGTTGCACATTAGATGATCACTGTGAAATAACTGACTTTTCTTAGCAGCATAAAGTGTCATAGATTTAAGGAACTGTTATCATGACAATAGAATATTAGCAAGGGTCATACTTCTGTTAAAATTAAGGATTTGGCTGCCAATTGGTATTTTGAGACCTCTTTGTTAGCAGATGAGAGTAGGTGCCAGAAAAGTGATGCTAATTATGAAATAAATAGCAACTAAGGCAAATTTTGAATGCCATTTACACTCTATGTTACTGAGAAATTTGCACTAACTCATTTAACTTTTCCCCCGATAAATGTTCCTTGTAATTACAGTTACTGGAAGTCTTGACAACACAATGCTTTTATGAAATAAATTTGCTAAGCCTTGTTAAGAGAAGATAGTTGACGTGGGTGTGAAGTATATGCCATGTGTTTTAAGCCATTTTGTTTATGATCTTCTGTTATTTGTATTTTATGAGCTCTACACCACAGTAAATATGCTGTACAAACAAGTATGTTGCAAATGTGTAAGAAATATCAAAAAGTTTTATGTGAAGACCAAAAGCAGAATAAATAGCCTATGACTGATGAGACAAATGAAATTGATGATGGGAAATTCATACTGTTTTTTTTTTTTTTTTTTTTGGAAGGGGCAGAGGTTGATATGGATTCAAAGCTTTAATACCATATAGATTTTATGTTATGATTCATTGATACTGAATATCATGAAAGTTTGAATGGAAAGACTGCTTTTCATTTGACATGTGTGAACTATCCAGTTTAACATTAAAGAATAGACTGGGTTGGTTCAATAATAACTAGTGGACTTCAAACTTCTTGCTCAGATTTCTTAATGGCTTGGAAGTTGTAGCAGTGCATTTAGCTACACCTCTTTGTGCTCCCAGCAGGTCTTGCATTTCTAGCCACTCAAAAAGAAAATCTTTGGATCCACAAATGAAAGGCACACACATATTAGCTCATTTTTGAAATGTTTTGGCTAGTGACAAGGCTGAACAGTTCTAATACTCTACAGGGATATCATAGATTTTCCTCTGTTCCCTCTCTCAACATGCTCTAAATCCGTGATCTATCATTGCTGCACTGTTTCTTCTGGGCTGCCCCCTAGTCTAGTGCCCAAGATGACTCAAGGAAACCCTATTAGGTGCCACATTCATTCTTACCTACATTTCAAATTATTTTCCTTCTGTAGCTCTAAATCTGCTCAGTCTCCTACCAAAACATGGTGACTGTTTCCCCCAGGTCCTAGTGCAAATCTGAAGTTCCTGTCCACCTCCCTTTGCCCAGCCATTGGCCATATGGCAATGTTTTATTGCCACTTAAATCCAGCTGGAGTTGAAGATTAGCCTGGCCTGAAGGAATGTCCTTGGAGTATGAACTTTGATTGTGTTCACAGAAGTGAGAAGTCCAATCCAATTTGCATGATTCCTGTTGAACTCTACCATTGGGGGAAAAACAATCAAACAAAAAACCAACAAATAAACAAAAAGCAAGCTAAGTATTCCTGTGCATGTATTCATTTACTACTCTCTGTTCTGGGTGGTCATAATGTTTTAAGCTACCTCATGTTCTTCCTAACCTTAATTCTCTTTAAAGATGAATGCAACCTAGAAAAATATGGCAATACAAGCTATCTCCTTGAAATTACCCTTTTCAGGTATTTTATCATAGCAATGAGAAGTGAAAATAAAACAATAGTAATGAACTGACATATCTATATCTGAATATTGAATAAAATAATCCATACACTGAACATAATTGGTGTCTCTTATATAGGATTTAATATCCGCCATTAAAATGCTCTTATTGACCACATTACTACATTGATCTTAAACATATTTTTGTTCCAATTACTATTCTCCCCAATACAGTTTATCTGCAGGCATGCACATTTTTATCAGGCACAATATGTGTAGTATTTGTAAGTTATATTTGTGTGTCTAAGTGTGACAATTTATGTGTGTATTTATATTTAACTCCATTTTTATAACAAACATTTATTTTTAAAGAATAAATCCAAATGTATTCTTTATATAATGGTATAATTTAATAATATAATTTCCAGGTAAAACACAGTTACATTTCATTGCGATATTTCTTCTAATTGTTTGCACAAATTGTCTGTGCTTTGTGAGTATTAAAATACTGATTATTTTGCTTGTCTGTTTTCTTTTCCTGTTGGTGGCATCTGAGGACTCTCTCCTTTTCTACACTTGATTATTTGTACCATGAATTTTAATATCTAGGATAATTCAATTCTGAAACATGCAAACAGAATGAAAATTGCCCATAAATGTGAGAGATGCTTAATCACAATGAGATTAAGAATGACAAAGAGAGGGATTCACAAATCAGCAACTGCTGTCTTGGAATAAACAAAGGGGTTGTCTGTCATAGATTTAAATCAGCAGAAAGAAAAATGAAGCATTCCTTATACTCTGGAACATTGCTAATTAAAAGTAATAATTAAACAGAGATTATTATTTATTGGCTCATGTGCTCTTTGGACATCATGCTTATTATTCCTTATTTGTTTTGTGCCCTTGTTTTTGAGAAATAGTTTCACCATGTAAACTAGGCTGACCTTGAATTTGGTAGGGATTTCTTCCACCTCTACAGCAAGTGATATTGTGCTTCCATTTTGGCATTTTCTTATTGGATATCCATTCCATGTCCATTTGCAATAGTCAATTCACATGTAACAGCCTACATGCAATTTGAGCTTCTTAGAATCAGTTCGTTCACCCATCAAAGAAAGATTATTACTCCGCTGAAATATGTCCTGAAAAGACATCAGGTTGTCTATGCTAGTCACATGTGCTTCTGTAACATGCGATTATGTAACATGGGCTTCTGCAACATGTGCTTCAGTAGTGATGCCACGGCAGTGATAGACTCTTCAGAGTAGCAGAGGTAGGTAGATCATAAGTATAAATATTACCCAACAATGTGAGACATTCTAACACACAATTATTTTAAACTTATATCAAATATTTAAAACCTTGGTAACCAGAAACAAATTCAGCATTTAGACCAAATTATTTCTATTTCTTTCCATAAGTGCTGATCACTAGCAAAAATTTTGTTTCTGTAGTAAGTCCTACATACATTTCAAGCTTAAATATATAGAAGTAAACATCTCACGTTGTTACCTTCTCTGGAGGATGTTTATAGACAATCTGAGTATTAAACATAAAATTAAAATTTATACTCAGCTATTTGACATAATTTAGTTTATTAGTTTCATTATTTGACATATTTTATTTACACTAGGAAACTATTACAAGGAATAAAATGTGGCACCAAGACATAAGTTGAATACAAGTATTGAATCATGAGAAAGATAGTAAAATATGAAAAAAATAAGATTACAAAAAGTTTAAAATTAAATTTATTTAAGCAAGTTTAAGGAAGTTAGGATCTTACTGCTGCTCTAAATTATAATATTGGTGGGATAGTTTCCATATCTCATTGTATGCTTTCACAAAAACAAAGATCAATATATCCATTTTATCTGTTATATTTCAAGTTGTAATAACTCCAAATAGTTGATATATCAAAAAGAAATAAGAATAATAATCTTAATAACTACTTAGTAGCATTAAATTAAATAGAAAAGTAGGCCATTATTACTGATAATCTGAATAATGTAATCTGTTCCATACATGATATATTTGAAGAATTATTGGAACATGCTTTTACTCTTCAAGTACCTAGAGAGAAAGAAGAGTGTAAAAAATGTTAAACTCCTTTCTTTATTTTTAGACAAGTTATAATTTTAGTGTATATTCTCTGTATTTAAAATTCAGATGTTATTCTCTTTCCCCCAACCCCATTCTCCCTCCCCTTCCAAAATTTCCATGAAGGTGCTCCCTGTCCCAATCACCCTCTCCCATCTCAGTGCCGCAGCATTCCCCTACACTGGGAAAATGAGCCTTCAATTTCTGTATCCATTCATCTAATGAAGGACATCTGGGTTCTTCTCAGCTTCTGGCGATGATAAATAAGGTTGCTATGAACAAGGAGCAACATGTGTCCTTATTATATATTGGAATATTTCTGGGGTATATGCCCAAAAGTTGAATAACTGTGTCTTCAGATAGTACTATATCCAATTTTCTTAGGAACCACCAGACTGATTTCCAGAGTGGTTGTACAAGCTTACAACTCCACCAACAGTAGAGGAGTATCCCTCTTTCTCTGCATCCTCCCAAGCATCTCTTGTTATCTGAATATTTGATCTTAGCCATTCTGACTGGTGTGAGGAGGAAACTCAGGGTTTTTTTTGATTTGCATTTCCCTGATGACTAGGGATGTCGAGCATTTCCTTATATGCTTCTCAGCCATTCGATATTCCTCAATTGAGAATTCTTAGTTTAGTTCTGTACCCAATTTTAATAGGATTGTTTGATTCTCGGGAGTCTAACTTCTTTAATTATTTGTATATATTGAATATTAGACCTCCTTCAGATTTGGGAGAGGTAAAGATATTTTCCCAATCACTTGGATGCCATTTTTGTGTTCTTGATAGTATCCTTAGCCTTACAGAAATTTGCAATCTCATTAACTTCCATTTATTGATTCTTGTTCTTAGAACACAAGCCATTTGTGTTCTGTTGAAGAAATTTTCTCCTGTGCCTATGTGTTCTAAGGTCTTCCCCAATTTCTGTTCTATTAGTTTCATTTTACCTGGTTTTATGTGGAAGTCTTTAATCTACTTGTACTTGAGCTTTGTACAAGAAGATAAGAAAGGATCTATTTTCATTCTTCCCTATGCTGACTGCCAGTTGAGACAACACCATTTGTTGAAGTGGCTGCCCTTTTTTTAATTGAATATTTTCAGTTCTTTTGTCAAAGACCAAGTGAACATACAAGTGAGGATTCATTTCTGGATATTTTATTCTGTTCCATTGATCTACTTGCCTATCTCTATACCAGTATAATATGGTTTTAACACAATTGCTTTGTAATATTGCTTGAGGTCAGTGATGGTGATTTCCACAGAAGTTTTCCTGTTGTTGAGAAAAGATTTTGATATTCTAGGTTTTTTGTCATTCTAGATGAATTTGCAAATTGCTATTTACAAGTCTATGAAGAATTGATTTGGAATTTTGATGGGGATGGCAATAAATCTGTAGATTGCTTTTGATAAGGTGGCCATTTTTACTATGTTGATTTTCTAATCCATGTGCATGGGAGACCTTTCCTTCTTCTGAATTCTTCTTCAATTTCCTTCTTTAGAGATTTGACTTTCTTGTCATACAGGTTCTACACCTGCTTATTTAGTGTCATGCTAAGGTATTTCATATTGTTTGTGACTAATGTGAATCGTATCTTTTCCCTAATTTCTTTCTCATCATATTTGTCCCTTGAGTAGAAGAATGCTACTGATTTGTTTGAGTTAACCTTATATCCAAACACTTTGATGAAGTTATTTATCAGCTGTAAACTTTCTCTGGTTGAATTTTTGAGGTCACAAAAGTATACTATAATGTCATCTGCAAATAGTGTATCCTTTTGCTCTCTAATTGCTCCAGCCAGGACTTCCAGTACTATGTTGAATAAGTAGGGGGAGAGTGGGCAGCTTTGTCTAGTCTCTGATTTGGTCAGATGGCCTTCAGTCTTTTAGTGTTTTTTTTTTTTTTTTTTAATTCTGTATATATGTGTGGGTTTGTTCATGTCAGTGTGGTGCTCATAGAATCCAGAAGTGTAAGATGTTCCAGATCTAGTTTGTATGGGTAACTGTAAGCTGTCTCTTGTGTATGCTGGAAATTGAGCTTCATCTTGTGCAAGAGCAGCAAGGGTTTAACATCTAGGGGTGTAGAGATAGCTCAGCAGTTATGAACACTGACTGCTCTAATAGAGGTCCTGAGTTCAATTCTCAGCAACCATCTGGTGGCTCATATCTGTCTGTAATTGTATCTGATGTTTTCTTCTGATATGTCTGAAAATAGCTACAGTGTACTCAAATACAATAAGTAAATAGACATTTTATAGCAATAAAGGGAGAGAAAGAGAGAGAGATCGGGAGAGAGAGAGAGAGAGAGAGAGAGAGAGAGAGAGAGAGAGAGAGAGAGAGAGAGAGAGAGGAGGAAGATAGAGAGAGAGAGACAGAGAGACAGAGAGAGACAGAGAGAGACAGAGAGGGAAAGAAAGGAAGGAAGGAATGCACAAGTAAGGAAAAAATTACCTATAAACTTTGATTTCTGCATAGTAATAGCATATAATTTTAAATAATAGTGACAAAATCCTCAATATTATTAGTTAAAACTTATAAATATTTGAAATTGTAAAAAGGACAGCAGTGAACACTTGAGCCAGTATATTTCATAAATATTTTAATGATATTTTTATAATCCAGAGTTCAGAAATAATCAATGAAGGGAGATATAACTACCTCTAAAATATGGCTTTATGAGAAGACAGATAAGTTCACAAGTAAATTACTTAGAAGCATATACTTTAGCTGTATTCACAATGTGTCCTATAGCATCTGAAGATAATCTAAATAGATTTTTGAAGCTAAGACGTGTAATAAGTGTTTACTCAGGTTTCTCTACACATTGACCTAAAATTCTATGTTTCACTTTCAGTAACTTTGGTCCCTAATTGATGAAATAAATATTAAAAAACAGGAAGGTAGAATTTACACACACACACACACACACACACACACACACACACACACACACACACATATATTAATATAATGCAAATAATATGATACAATGTAATTATATATTATATATATTTAGAATCTAAATAGTTCTTATTTGTATAAACTGTCAATATGAGTTTTGATGGAATAAAAACAAGAATGCTACTTGTAAGTGTACATAGAAACTAAACATTCTACAAAAGCTATTGATCTATGAGTCTTAAAATTGTCACAGAGAAAAGGGTCTCTGAGAGTCATTGTATATACTTGTTTATTTGATTCCCAGATCTACCTGCATTCTTTTTTGTTGATTTTGTTACCAACATTGCTGCTTCTCTGGTCCTCCAGGCACACTGATGGACAATTTGAATCATACTTTCTTTTTTCTTTTTTTTTTTCAGTTTAGATGCTGTCACATAAGCTTTATTTACAATTTAAGGCAATTTGAATTATATAATCTGGAATATATAAATTGGATCTTATATACAATGGTAGGAATTCTGCCTTAATTTCACTGATACCAACACTCAGTATTCCCTGAATGTTTAATGGCACATGATTCTTTATGTCCCTGTAGCACAGAGTGTTTATGGAGCCATGTTAAATAAGAAAAATATAAAGAGAGAAGTCCCAGTTTGCAGAAAGTTATAAACTTGCAGAAAGTATACAAGAATTAAACAGACTAAAATATTCAAACCAAAAATTTAACAATGTTCTCCCTTTTTAGATGAAATTATAAAGAAGTTGCAGAAGGACCTCGGAAAGATAGAGGAGTTGCTAATGTTAATCATTTTCTTATTCATCAATTTAGTTAATACACATATACACTTGTAAAGATGATCTGTGTGTAGTTTTAAAACACTCTCAGAGTATGCAAATATGAATATATCAACTTCTAACAGTAAGTAATCTAAAGAAATTTGACAAACTCAGAAATATTTTTGAACAACTTTATTTATAAAAAACAAAGACAAATGAACAAATTTTAAACGTTTTTGCATTAAAGTATACTAATACATTTTTGTCATTGCTTGGATTTTTTCCCCAAAGGTTTGGTAGTGTGCATTAAGACTTTACTAGTTACAATGAGCATAAAGTACATGTAATACAATATGTAAACAGGAATTAGTCAAATTTTTCTTGTTGTGTAAGGATTGAGCATAATGTTTTTTTATTTGTTTCCTTGAACTTCACACATTCTGTGACTTGTTTCTGGGGTATTCAGATGCTTTCTGAGGTTAGTATCCCATTATCAGTGACTGCATATTATGTCTGATATTTTGTGATTGAGTTATCTCACTCAGGATGATATTCTCTAGATGCATTCATTCTCTTAGTAATTTCATTAATTAATTGTTTCTGATAGCTGAGTAGTACTCCATTGTGTAAATATACCATAATTTTTGTATCCATTAATCTACTGAAATACATCTGGGTTTTTTCCAGCTTCTGGCTATTATAAATAGATCTGCTATGAACATTGTGGTGCAGGGTTCTTTGTTGTATATTGGAGTGTCTCTGGGGTATATGCCCAGAAGTTGAACAGCTGGATCTTCAGGTAGTCCATTTTTCAGAGGAATTGCCAGACTGATTTCCAGAGTGTTTGTATCAGTTTACAACCCCACCAGCATGGAAGAACTGTTCCTCTTTCTCCACATCCTCTCCAGCATCTGCTGTCATCTGAATTTTGGATCTTGGCTAATCTGACTGAGATGAGGTGGACTCTCAAGCTTGTTTTGATTTGCATTTCCCTGATGCCTCAGGATGTCAAGCACTTCCATAGTTGTTTCCCAGTCATTTGATATTCTTCAATTGAGAAGTTTTTGTTTTGCTCTTTACGCCATATTTTAATAGGGTTGTTTGATTCTCTAGTGTCTTGATTTTTGAGTTCTTGGTATATCTTGAATATTAGGCCCCTATCTGATGTGTGGTTGGTAAAGACCTGTTCCTAATCTATTGGCTGCCATTTTGTTTTATTGAAAGTGTCCTCAGCCCTACAGAAACTTGGCAATCTCATTACGTCCCATTTGTCAATCTTTGATCTTAGAGCACGAGCCATTGATGTTTTGTTCAGGAAATTTTCTCCTGTTTCTATATATTCTAAGGTTTTCCCTTCTTTCTCATCTAATAATTACAGTGTACCTGGTTTAATGTGGAGATCTTTGATCCACTTACACTAGAGTTTTGTACAAGGAGATATGAAAGGGTCTATTTTCATTCTTCTGCATGTTGAGTACTAGTTGGACCAACACAAATTGTTGAATAGGCTGTTCTTTTTCCATTGAATGTTTACAGCTCCTTTTTCAAAAATTAGGTGACCATATATGTGAGGGCTAATTTCTGGACCTTCTATTCTATTTCATTGATCCATGTGCCTATTTCTGTACCAGTACCATGAAGGTTTTAGCACAATTCCCTTGTAATATAACTTGAGGTCAGGAATAGTGTTTCCCACACATGTTTTTTTGTTGTTGAGGATGAATTTTGCTATTCTAGGTCTTTTGTTATTCCATATGAAATTGCACATTGCTCTTTCCCACTCAATGAAGAATTGGTTTGGAATTTTGATGGGGATTTCACTGAATCAGTAGATTGCTTTTGGTAAGATGGTAATTTTTAAAATATCGATTCTTCCAATTGATGTGCATGGGAGATCTTTCCATTTTCTAAGATCTTCCTCGATTTCCTTCTTTAGGTTTGAACTTCTTGTCATACAGGTTCTTCACTTGCTTAGAGTCACACCAAGGTATTTCATAGCTTTTGTGATTATTGTGAAGAATATCTTTTCCCTAATATCTTTGTCTACATGTGTCTCGTTTGAATATAGAAAGGCAAGTGAGTTAATGCTTGAGTTAATTTTATATCCAGCCACTTTGCTGAACTTGTTTATCAGCTGTAGGAGTTTTCTTGTGGAATTTGTGGGGTCACTTAAGTACACTATCATATCATCTGCAAATAATGATGTTTTTACTTCTTCTTTTCCAATTTGTATCCCTTTGATTTCTTTTTGCTGTCTAATTGCACCAGCCAGGACTTCCAGTACTATGTTGAATAGGTGGGGGGAGAGTGGGCAGTCTTTTCCAGTCCCTGATTTTAGTGGGATTGCTTCAAGTTTCCCACCATTAAGCTTGATGTTGGCAGTTGGTTTACTATATATTGTTTTTATTATGTTTAGGTTTGTGCCTTGGATTCCTGTTCTTTCCAAGACTTTTAACCTGAAGTGGTATTGAATTTTATCAAATGCTTTCACAGCATCTAGTGAGATTACCATGTGGTTTTTTTCTTTGTGTTTGTTTATATGATGGCTTACATTGATGGATTTTTTTATATTAAACCATCCTTACATACCAGGGATGAAACCTACTTGATCATGGTGAATGATCATTTTGATGTTTTCTTGCATTCGGTTTGCAAGGATTTGTTGAGTATTTTTGCATCAATGTTCATAACTGAGATTGGTCTGAAGTTCTCTTTCCTTGTAGGGTCTTTGTGTGGTTTAGGAACCAGGGATATTATAACCTCAAACAATGAGTTAAGTAGTATTCCATCTGATTCTATCTTGTGGAATAGTTTGGAGAGTATTAGTGTTATGTCTGCAATAAATGTGTGACAAATATTCTGCACTGAACCCCTCTGAACCTAGGCTTTTATTGGTTGGGAGGCTTTTGATGACTGCTTCTATTTTTTTAGGTATTATGGGATTGTTTAGATGGTTTACTTGGTTCTGGTTAAACTTTGGTATCTTTTATCTGTCTAGGAATGTATCCATTTTCTTCATATTTTCCATCTTTGTTGAGTATAGGCTTCTGTAGTAGGATCTGATGATTTCTTGAATTTTCTCAGTTTCAGTCATTATTTCTCCACTTTCCTTCCTCATTTTGTTAACTTGCATACTCTCTCTTTGCCCTTTAGTCTCTAGTTTGTCTGGCTAAGGATTTATCAATCTTGTTGATTTTCTCAAAGAACCAGTTCTTGATGTTGTTGATTCTTTAATTTGTTCTTTTTGTTTCTATTTGGTTTTTTTATGCCCTAATTTTGATTATTTCTTCCTGTCTACTACTCTTGGGTGTATCTGCTTCCTTTTTTTCTAAGGCTTTCAAATGTGCTGTCAGGTTGCTATTGTATGCTCTCTCCAGTTTCGTTTTTGAAGCACTCAGAGCTATGAGCTTTCCTCTCAGTACTGCTTTCATTGTATCCCAAGATTTTGGTATGTAGTGTTTAAATTTTCATTGAATTCTAGAAAATCTTTAATTTCTTTCTTTATTTCCTCATTGACCCTGCGATCTTTTAATAGAGCATTGTTTAGTTCCATGTATATATGGGCTTTTGTTGTCTGTGTTGTTATTAAAGACATTCTTAGACTATGATGATCTGACAGGGTACATTGGAGGATTTCAATCTTCTTGTATTGATTGAAGCTCATTCTGTGTCCAATTATGTGGTCAATTTTCGAGAAGGTGCCCTGTAGTGCTGAGAAGAAGCTGTATTTTTTTCTTTTAGGATGATATGTTCTGTAGATATCTATTAATTACAGTTGGTTCATACTCTCTGCTAATTTTAGAGTGTACTTGTTCAGTTTCTGTTTCCATGTTCTGTCCATTGGTGAGAGTGGGGTATTAAAGTCTCCCATTATTATTGTGTGGGGAGAAATGTGTTTTTTGAACTTTAGTAGTTTTTTTTTTTTTTTTTTTTTTTTTATGAATATGGTTTCTTTTGTATTTGGAGCATATATGTTAAGGATTGAGAGTTCCTCCTGACAGATTTCCCCTGTAATGAGTAAAAAGTGTCCTTCCTTATCTTCTGTGATAACTTTTGTTTGGAAGTTTACTTCATTCGATATCAGAATAGCCACTCCAGGTTTTTTCTTGGGGTCATTTGCTTAGAAGATTTTTTTCCCCAAACTTTTACTCTGAGATAGTGTTGGTATTTGTCTCTGAGATGAGTTTCCTGTATGCAGCATAGTGCTGTGTTTTGTTTATGTATCCAGTCTGATAGCATATATCTTTTTATTAGGGGAGTTGACTCCATTTATTTTAATAAATATCAGGGAATAGTGGTTGTTGTTTCCTGCTATTATTGCTTTTGTGGGTTGAATTGTGCCTGTGTGTCTTTCTTCTTTTGGTTTTCTTACGTAGGGATTTCTTGTTTTTACTATGATGTAGTTCTCCTCATTGTATTGGGTTTTCCACCTATAATTTGTTATAGTGGTGGGTTTGTGGTCAGATATTGTGTAAATTTAGTTTTGTCTTGGAATATTTTTCTCTCTCCATCTATGGTGATTGATAGTTTTGCTGGTTATAGTAGCTTGGGCTGGCACTTGTACTCTCTTATTGTCTACATCATGTCTGTCCAGGCTCTTCTAGCTTTCATAGGCTCTCTTGAGAAATCATGTGTGATTCTGATTGGTCTACCTTTATATGTTACTTGACCTTTTGCTCTTACTGCTTTTAGTATTCTTTCTTTTCTTTCGGCACTTGCTGTTTTGACTATTATGTGTAGGGAGGAATTTCTTTTCTGATCCAACCTATTTGGAGTCTGTAGTCTTCTTTTATGCCCTTGGTCATCTCATTCTTAAGGGTAGGGAAGTTTTCTTCTATGATTTTGTTGAAGATATTTGCTGTGCTCCTTGGTTGACATTTTTTTGCTTTTTTCTATTCCTATTATCCTTAGGTTTGGTCTTTTCACTGTGTCCTGGATCTCCTCGACATTTTGGGTTAGGAACTTTTTGGTTTTTGCATCTTCTTTGACTGTTTTGTCTATGCTTTCAATGTTGTTTTCAGCCTCTGAGATTCTCTTTTCTATCTCTTGTAGTCTGTTAGAAATACTTGCATCTGTGACTCCTAACTTATTTTTCTGGATTTCTACCTCTAGGTTTGTCTCTTTTAGTGTTTTATTTATTGTGTCTTTTTCCATTTTAAATTCCTTCTTTCATTTCTTCATCTCTTTGGTTCTGTTTTCTTCTGGTTCTTTGAGTTCTTTGAGTGTTTTTCTTGTTTCATTTATAAAAGCTTCTAATTCTTTATGCTTTTTTTCCTGTTCTTATTTTAGGATCTATATCATCATCTTGAGGTAGGATTTCATGTCTGAGTCTTCTTTTTCTAGACTGTTTGGCATTCCAGTGTTTGCTGTGATCGGAGAGTTGGGTTCTAAGGTTGCCAGGTTGTCTTAGTTTCCCTGGGATATGTTCTTTCACTTTCCTATTGCCATTTTTTGTCAGTGATTGGTTTTCGCCTTTCCCTTGTACCTGGTCTGTGTCCCTGGCTCTCAGCTTTTCCTAGTGTTGGATGGTCCGAGCGCTTGTTCGGAACCCAAAAGCCACTGGCTGGGAAAAGAGGGCCCAATGCTGGGTTCCAGGGTACCTGGATCAAGCTGGGCAAGGGTGCACTTTCTGTGTGCACAGCAGATATCTATCTTACCCCTGGCCAATCGGAACCCCTTCTCACCAGGCTTGTGTCTCAGCTGTTCCTGTTGCCCTAAATCATACTTTCAAGGACTGAACCTATGTTTTTACCATTTTTGACATCTCAGTTTCTGTTTTGAGTATCCTATAGCTTATTTCCTAAACAGTGCCAATTGTTCTAGGGGACTGTTTAGAGAATTACCACTATGTTCTCAACACTATCTCTGTGCATTGCCATATCGAACACTGTGCTTTAGCTTTACCATAGTTCCTATTCCCAAACAAAAGTTTTCATGGCTGAACTCTTGGGGAGGAAGCATACTTGGCAGACATCCAGTTCAAGTGACTGAAACCTCTGAGTCAAGAGCCTCACAACCACTTAGGAGCTTTGCTTCTTTTGATGTACAGTGGGCATTCAAACATTTTCAGTTATTATGTGAATAATCTAGGATACAAACTCAAAAATAAAAACAAAATGTTGTTTATCCACATTGAGTTTACTGTGAGTCACTTTACAGTGAGCCTGAGGAAATGAAAAGTAACAAACCAAGAAGAATGACGTTTTCAAACCTAAACAACATTTACAAGCTTTCATTCTCTTTTTGCTTCACATTTGTCTTTATTGAGCCCTCAGTCACGATTTGATTACTGGACTTGTTTGTGCTATTCCATCCAGGAAAAGCTGTATAAAAGTGTTATGGTACTGCTTCAGGGGTTGAACAATATAGTAATGACAGCTCCTCCACCACTGGTAGTCATCATGAAAGTTGATTATATTTCTTTTCTCTTTTGCTTATTTCTTTTTGCATAGATATACCTACAAGTTTTAAATAAAATTCCGGAATATTTCATTTAAATGTTTTTTACTTATTCCTTTTTTACAATTTTATTGGATATTCTCTGTATTTACATTTTTAATATTATACACCCCACACTCCCCTCCCTTTTTCCCCTCAACTTGCTTCCATGAAGGTGATTCCTCTTTCAATCACCCTCTTCTCCTCAGTGCCTTGGCTGGCTGATGATGCATTTTTTCCCATGAGGTTGCAAAACTTTCAGCTACTTCAGTCTTTTTTCTAGCTCTTTCAATGGGGTCCCCATGTTCAGTCTGATATTTAGCTGTAAGCATCCTTATCTGCATACATATAACACTGAAGAGCTTCTAAGGAGATATCCATATCTTGTTTCTGCCACTAAAACCTTCCTGGCATCAGCAATACTGCCTGGGTATGTTGTCTGCATATGGGGTGGTTCTCCAGGTAAGGCAGTCTCTTTAGATCTTGTCTTCAATCTATGGTACTCTGTTTGACTTTGTATTTTCCTCCCCTGTTGTGATCTGTCTTCTAAGAAAGACTGAGGCATCCACATTCTAGTCTTCCTTCTTTTTATGCTTCATAAGTTCTGTGAATGGTTTCTTGAATATTCCGAGCTTTTTTTGGAGTGCATACCATGAGTGCTCTTTTATGAGCGGGCTACAACACTCAGGATGATAGCTTCAAGGTCCATTCATTTAACAAGGAATTTCATGATCTCCTTGTTTTGTAATAGCTGAGTAGTAATCCATTGTGAATATGTACCACAATTTATGTATTCATACTTCTATTGAAGGACATCTGGGTTCTTTGCAGCTTTTGGCTAGTATAAATAAGGCTGCTATTAACATTGTTGAGAATTTGTCCCTGTTAGATGTTGGAGCTACTTTTGGGCATATGCTCAGGAGTGGTATAGCTGGGTCCTCAGATAGTACTATGTCCAATTTTATCAACTGATTTCCAGAGTGGTTGTCCAAGTTTAATGTCCCAACAACAGTGAAAGTGTGTTCTGTCTCCACATCTTCACCAGCATCTGCCCTCAGCTGAGTTTTTAATCTTAGGTATTCTAACTGGTGTGAGGTGAAATCTCAGGGTTGTTTTAATTTGCATTTCCCTGATGACTAGGGATGTTGAGCATTTCTTTCAGTGTTTCTCAGCCATTTCATATTCCTTAGTTGAAAATTCTCTGTGTAGCTCTGCAACACATATACAATAGGATTATTTGATTCTCTAGAGTCTAACTTCTTCAGTTCTTTGTTTATATTGGATATGATCCCTCTATCAGATGAAGGATTGGTAAAGACCTTTTTCCAATCTGTTGTTTGCTGTTTTGTCCTTTTGATAGTATCCTTGGTCTTATTGAAGCTTTGCAATTTCATGAGGTTCCATTTATTGATTCTGTAACTTAGAGCATAACCAATTGGTGTTCTGTTAAGGAGAATGTCCCCCGGGCCTATGTGTTCTAAACTCTTCTCCACTTTCTGTTCTATTAGTTTCAGTGTACCTGGTTTTATGTGGAGGCCTTTGAGCCACTTGGACTTGAGCTTTGTACAAGAAGATAAGAAGGGGTTGGTTTGTATTCTTCTGCATGCTGACTGCCAATTGAAACAGCACGATTTGTTGAAGAGGTTGTACTTTTACTATTGAATGTTTTTAGGACCTTTGTCAACAATCAAGTGACCATAGGTGTGTGGGTTTCTTTTTGGGTCTTTGATTGCATTCTATTGGTCTACCTGTCTGTCTCTGTACCAACAGCAGACAGTTTTTATCACAGTTGATCTGATCTATCCATTGATGAGAGTGCTGTGTTTAAGTTTCCCCCTATTATTCCTTGTGTTGTAATATATGCTCAGAGCTTTAGTAGAGTTTATTTTATGAATGTCAGTGTTCCTGTATTTGTAACTCTCTTAATTTTAAAGAATATTATGAATAGTGATTGTTGTTTTCTGCTGTTAGAGGTAGAAATATGTTTGTGTGCTTTTCTTCTTTGGTGTTTGTTGCAAGAAGATTAGTTTCTTGATTTTCTCAGGGTAAAGTTTCCCTCTTTGTGGATAAGTTTTACATCTATTATCCTTCATAGAACTGGATTTGTGGACAGATATTGTTTAAACTTAGTTTTCACCTGAAATATCTTGATTTCTCCATTTATGGTGATTGAGAGTTTTGCTGGATATAGTAACCTGGGGTGAAACTGTATTACCTTAGTGTCTGTATCATGTCTGTTCAGGATGTTCTTTCTACCTATCTTTTTTCTCTTATGCTTTCAGCATTCTTTCCTCGGTTTGAACATTTGTTTTTTTTGTTTTTTTTTTTTATTATTATGTGTCAGGAAGAAATTCTTCACTCACCAGACTATTTGGGGTTCTGTAGATATCTTGTATTTTCTTGTTCATATCTCTCTCTCTCTCTCTCTCTCTCTCTCTCTCTCTCTCTTTGTTTTTTGAGGTTAGGGAAGTTTTCATATTTGATTTTGTTGAAAACATTTTCTCGGCCTTTCAGTTGGGAATATTGGGTCTTTTCCACACCTATTATTCTTATGTTTGTTATTCTCATTGTGTCCTAGATTTACTAGATGTTTTGGGTTAGATTTATTTTGATTTTTGTATTTTCTCTGACTGTTGGGTCATCTCTTGCCAAAAGCAATATACAGATTCAATCCAATCTCCATCAAAATTCCAAATAAATTCTTCACAGAGTTGAAAAGAAAAATTTGCAAACTCATTTTGATAAACAAAAATTCTAAGATAGCAATAAATATTCTCAACAATAAAGGAAATGCTGGGGGAATGAACATCCCCAACCTCAAGCTGTATTACAGAGGAATCATGATAAAAACTCTATGGTATTGGTACAGAGACAGGCAGGTAGATCAATGGAATGAAACTGAAGACCCAGAAATGAGCCCATATACCTATGATCACTTGATCTTTGACAAAGGAGCTAAAACCATCCAGTGGAAAAATACAGCATTTTCAACAAATGGTGCTGGTTGAACTGGTGGTTACTATGTAGAAGAATGCCAATCAGTCTATTCTTATTTCCTTGTACAAAGCTCAATTCTAAGTGGATCACAGACCTCCACATAAAACCCAATACACTGAAACTAATAGAGGAGTAAATGGGAAAAAGCCTCGAAGACATAGGCACCGGGGGAACTTTACTGAACAGAACTCCAATGGTTCATGCTTTAAGATTAAGTATTAACAAATGGGAACACATAAGATTGCAAAGATTCTCTAAGGAAATAGACACTGTCAATAGGGCAAAACAGCAATGAATAGATTGTGAAAAGATATTTACCAATCTTACAATCAGATAGAGGGCTAATGTGAAACATTTACAAATAATTTAAGAATTTATACTCTAGAGAATCAAATAACACTATTAAAAATTGGGGACAGAGGTAGGCAAAGAATTCTCAACTGAAATATACTGAATGGCTGAGAAGCACCTAAAGAAATGTTCAATATCCTTAGTCATCAGGAAAATACAAATCAAAATAACCTTGAGATTATAACTCACACCAGTCAGATTGGCTAAGATCAAAAATTAAGGTGAAATCAGATACTGTCTAGAATGTAGAGAAAGAGGAACACTCCTCCATTGTTCGTTAGATTGCAAACTGATACAACCACTGTGGAAGTCAGTCTTGTGAAAAATTGTACATAGTGCTACTTGAGGACCCAGCTATATCACTTCTGAGTATATACCCAAAAGATGGTCTTACACATAACAAGGACACATGCTCCACTATATTCATAGCAGCTTTATTGGTATTAGCAGAAGCTGAAAAGAGTCCCAATGCCCTCCAATAAATGAATAGTTGCTGAAAATGAACATTTATACAATGGAGTACTACCCAGTTGTTAAAAACAATGACTTCATCAATTTTTTAGGCAAATGGGCGAAATTAGAAAATATCATCATGAATGAGGTAATCCAGTCACAAAGAAGCATCCATCCATGGTGTGCAGTTACTGATAAGTGGACATTAGTACCAAATCTCAGAATATCCAAGTTACAACTCACAGACCTAATGAATAACTTTTCTAAAACATAATATCCAAATGATTTAAAGATATATTCTTTTTCTGTTTTTATGATTGATGATTTGAATGGACATTAATTACCCTGAATAGGGTAATTAACCACTGTCATGATTCAAAATCAGGACTGCAGCATCATCTAGTGTTTGATCTGATCCCAGCATCCCAACATTTAGGTTAGCAAATGCTTTGGAGTTTTCCAAGTACATCTAAACACTGTAATCAAAACACAGACACAGTACATTCACATTTTGAAGTTCATTATATTCAAATGTCTATGTTTTAACTTAGTATTTTATTCATTATTTTATTTAATCTTTTCTTTTACACTACAGATTTTATATCCCTCCTAGTCTAGACCCTGACTCTTCTCCACCTTATACCTCCTCCCCAACCCATGTATCCACAAGCATGTTTCCACCCTCCACCCACCACTGCACTAAAACTCTCTACTTTCCAGGGCATTCAATCTTTTGTGGGTTAGGTGCATCTTCTCCTGACTGAATCCAGGCCCTGTAGTTGTCTGCTGAATATGTTTTGGGGGCCTCATACCAGCTAGTATATGCTGCCTGGCTGGTGTTCCACTGTCTGAGAGATCCTGGGGGCTCCAGTTTAAGTGAGACTGCAGTTCATCTTACAGAGCCATCTTCCTCCTCAGCTTTTATTAGTTTTTCTGTAATTCAACCAGATGGCTCAGCAGCTTCTGCCCATTGGTTGGGTGTAAATATTTGCATCTGACACTATGAGTGGCTTGTAGGGTCTTGATGATGATCAAGATTGTTGAGCATCTTTTTGTGAGCACGCCACAGCCTCAGTAATAGTGTCAGGCCTTAGGGACTCCCCTTTAGCTGGATGCCACTTTGGGCCTTTCTCTGGACTGTCCTTTCTTCAGGCACTTCTCTATTTTTGTCACTGCAGTTTTTTTTTTTTTTTTTTTTTTTTTTTTTTTCAGAAAATTAGGAACAATTTTGGGTGAGAGTTTTGACTATGGAATGACAACTCCATTCTTTAATTGGTGCCCTGTCTTTCTTTTGGAGGTGGTCTCTACAAATTCTCTCTCCCAACTGTAGGGCATTTCAACTGAGTTTCCTCCCTTTGAGTCCTGAGAGTCACTCAGCTCACAGGTCTCTGGTACATTCTGGAGAGTTCTCCCACTTCCTACCTCCCAAATTTGCCTTTTTCTATACCTGCTTTACAAATTTATACAGTGTCTTAAATATAAACGGCAACCAACAAAATGGGAAAAGATCTTTACCAACACCACACCAGATAGAGGCCTAATATCCAAGGTGTACAAGGAACTCAAAAAGCTAGACACCAGAGAATCAAATAACCCTATTAAAAAATGGGGTACAGAGCTAAACAAAACGTTTTCAGTTGAGGAACACCGAATGGCCAAAAAACATCTGAGGAAGTGCTCGACATCCTTAGCCATCAGGGAAATGCAAATCAAAACAACCCTAAGATTCCACCTCACACCAGTCAGATTGGCCAAGATCCAAAACTCAGATGACAGCAGATGCTGGCGAGGCTGGAGAGAAAGAGGAACACTTCTCCACTGTTGGTTGGAACCACTCTGGAAATCTGTCTGGCGATACCTAAAAAAATTGGATATAGTACAACCTGAAGATTCAGCTATTCCACTTCTGGGCATATACGCCAGAGACACTTCAATACACAACAAAGATATATGCACCACAATGTTCATAGTGGCTCTATTTATAATAGCCAGAAGCTGGAAGGAAACCAGATGTCCTTCAGAAGATGAATGGATACAAAAATTGTGGTACATATACACAATGGAATACAACTCAGCCACCAGAAACAATGACTTAACCAAATTCTTAAGAAAATGGCTGCATCTAGAGAATATCATCCTGAGTGAGATAACCCTGTCACAAAAGAACAGACATAATATGCAGTCACTGATAGTGGGATGCTAATCCCAGAGGCTTGCACTCCCCCAGAAACAACTCACAGTCTGTATGAAGTCCAAGAAATAAAGAAAACAAAAAAATATACATATATTTACAAAACAAGAAGACTTTGACTATTCCCATGTTCCGTTTTGTTTTGCATGTACTTTACGCTTATTGTAACTATTAGGTTTTCAATGCATACTGTCAAGCCCTTGAAAAAAATCAAGTTCTGACCAAAAAAATATATTCACATAGTTTTATATAAAAATTATTTCAATGTCTGAAAAAACAGTACTGACAAAAATGTATAATTTTAAGCAAAAAATGTTTAAAATCTGTACATTTATCTTTGTTTTGTAAAATAAAGTCGTTTAAAAAAAAGAAACCATTTAAATCAAAACATATATATTATTTTACATATATACTATCACCATTTGGCTACTAGTTTTTGTTGTACTTGTTAAATGGTATTTTTTAATAAAATTAAAACAGTTTTAGTATTGTCTTAATTTTAAAGACAAAATTTCTTAGCTGTATAATAACATATACCTTTTTTAAGTATTCCATGAAGATTAATTAGAATCCAAAAATTTAAAATGGTGAGAAATCAATTTATTATTTCAGGTTCTATACATCAGGAACATAAATATGTTTATATGAGTCAAAATTAAAGTATCCTCCAAGACTTTTATTTCATTGTTTATTATATTGAGACAGTCTCTCTATAGATCTCAACATGGCCTCTAACAAAACATCCTGACTCATCATTCTTGGAGTTGGTATTCCATGTAAATACCTCTGTATTTCTTTTAAATCTATTGTTAAGACATGAGTGTAATGTGGTAAAATTTAGGATACAATGTGACCTTTATTACCATAGCCTGGGCTGGGATTCTGGCTGAGTTCTATCTGTAGAGATTAGCATATCACCCTTTTGTGTATAATTTTCCATTGGATGTTTTAAAAAAATTACTTCTTCCTTAGGTAGATGACAAGACAGAATTTAGAAACCACAGTTCTTTTTTACTTTTAACAATTATTTTTTGTGTTTTTTTTAAAGGTATGGGCTCTCACAGATTCATGTAATAAAATGTTTAACCCAAAGGAAGTAGCATTATTAGCAATCATGAACCTGTTAATGTAAATAAATCTCTTTCTTTAGACGTGGACTTTGAGGTCTCCCACACCCAAGTTACCCACAATATGGCACACCAACTCTGCTTTGGAAGATCAAAATTTAGATCACTCATATCTTTAACCAGTACTATATCTGAGTATATTATGCCATTCTTTCCACCATGATGATAATAGACTATCTTCTGAAACTATAGGCCAATCCCAAATAAACATGTTTCTTATAAAAATAATTGCCTTTGTCACCGTGTCTCCTAATTGCAAGGAAACCCTAACCAATATATTCTTTAATCTAATTTCATGCATATTAACTTATTACCTGTAATATTTTCTACTTGTTAAGAAATAACCACTAAGAATAAAACTTACATGAATAACAATTCTTATACAAGAGGGTGAATTTCAGGAATCTCTTTGTTGAGTGTTAAAATAGGTCTTTGATTGTTTTACTGGCTTCCTACTACTCACAGTTATTTATGCTGTCTGTAGTTCAACAACCAAACAATAAACTCATGAGTCCCTTTTCTACTGAAATCAAAAGTAAAACTATCAGAAAATTCTAGCTGGAAAAGTAATATCCTGCAGCAGGTTTTTCTATCAGTTTGATACATTCTGATAGCTGTTGTATGGTGTATAATACACAAGAAAACTAATACATTTGCACATCTGAGGCTTGCAGGCCCCAAAAGCCCCATAAAAAATATTTTCCTGAATTTTCTGTTGGTTCTTCCTTTAAATTTTTTCATCAACATTCATCACATTCCTACAAACAATGAAATTCAAACATCTAGTTGTCCCTTGTCACTTTGCATGTTTTTTTCTGAATTTACTCATTGGTGATTTTATAACTACAAAATACTTTATTATCCTGAATTCTTTACATATCTATAGAAATGTTTTTATCTCTTACCTTCATTAATATCATGGTTTTGTATTCTTACATGGGACATCTATAGTCCTATAGTGGGAAATATTTGAATGGACATTTTATCAGTCAATGTGCCTATAAAATTATCTACTACCACTATTGCTGTACTCTCTTTACCTGGCAGTTTCTGAATAATGACACAGAGCCTTATAGCTGAGGCTGCTTCTCAAATAGCATGTATAACTTAAAAGTGTTTTATACTAGCCCATGTTTGTCACCTGGCAGGTTATTATTCATCCAGTCCCGATATGAAGACTTCCTATTTGTCTGGAATGCAAAATACTCCTCCACACACATCCTTTCCTCCTCCAATGTGTTCCTACCTCTGCAGGAGGCCACAACTTTCTTTCCTATCCAAATGTGGGTCATCAGCTCTTTATTAATCTAATCAGACAATGATGTAGAAGAATGCTTACAAAATACTCAGGAAAGAAATGATTTAAAAAAAATAGCTATAGCAAGATCTAGATAATACTTGACTCTCTGCTGGTATAGAAGAATACCAGTGGTTTATGCTCTGCGATCAAGAATCTACAAATGGGACCTCATGAAATTGCAAAGCTTCTGTAAGGCCAAGAACATTGATAAAAAGATAAAACGGCATTCAGAAGATTGGGAAAGGATCTTAGCCAATCCTACATCAGATAGAGCATTAATATTCAATATATACAAAGAAGTCAAGAAGTTAGACTTCAGAAAATCAAGTAACTCTAATAAAAAATAGGTAATAGAGCTAAACAAAGAATTCTCAATTAGGGAATATTGAATGGATAAGAAGCACCTAAAAAAGTATTCAACATCCTTGATCATTATGGAAATGAAAATCAAAACAACCCTGAGATTCTACCTCACACTAGTCAGAATGGCTAAGATCAAAAACTCAAGTGACAGCAGATGCTATTGAGGGTGTGGAGAGAGAGGGACACTCCTCCACTGTTGGTGGGGTTTTAAGTTGGAACAACTGCTCTGGAAATCATTCTGGTGGTTTCTCAGAAAATTGGACATAGTAAAACTGGAGGACCCAGCTATAAGACTCCTGGGCATATACCCAAATTATGTTCCTCATTTAAAAGTACACATTCTCCACTACGTTCATTGTAGCCTTATTCATAGTAGTCAGAAACTGGAAAGAAATAAGATGTCCTTTAACAGCAGAATGGATACAGAAAATATTTGTACAGTTATACAATGAAGTATTACACAGCTATTAAAAACAATGACTTCATTAAATACTTAGGCAAATGAATGGCTCTAGAAAAAAAAAAACAAAAATAGGAGACAGGCAAACAAAAAACATGGTATGCACTCACTGATGAGTGGATATTAGCTCAAAAGCTTGGAATATGCAACATACAATTTAAAGACCACATGAAACTCAAGAAGATGACCAAAGTGCAAATGTTTCCATTCTTCTTAGAAGGGGAAACAAGAATATTCTCAGGAGGAAATATGGAGACAACATTTGGAACAGAGATTCAAGGAAAGGCCATTCAGAGAGTGCCTCACCTGCGGATCCAGCTCACATACAGCCAAAAAACCCAGACAATATTGCTGATACCAGAAAGTGCATGCTGACAGGAGCCTGTTGTTGCTGTCTTCTGAGCGGCTCCTTCAGAGCAAGACAAATACAGAGGCAGATGCTCACAGTCAACCATAGAACAAAGAGTGTGGTCGTTAATGGAATAGTTTGAGAAAGAATTGAAAGAACTGAAAGGGTTTGGAATGCAATAAGAACAACAATACCAACCAATTAGAGATGCCAGGGATTAAACCACTATCCAAAGAGTACACATGAATGGAACCATGGCTCTAGCTGCACATGTAGCAGAGGATGGGTAGGAGAAGCACTTGGTCCTGCCAAGACTTGATGCAATGGTACAGGAGAATGTCTGGGCAGGGAGACAGGAGTGGGTGGGTGGCTGGGTGAACACCCTCATAGAAGCTGGGGGAAGGGTGATAGGATAGCAGATATAGAGGGAAATAAGATTACATTTGAAATGTAAATATAATTTAGCCAATAAAATCAGTAATAAACAGAAAATTAACAAATAATAATAGTAAGACAACTTTTATGTAGTACATAAGAGAATCATTTTAATATTACACTAATTAAAATATAATTTAAAAAGAGCAAGTTATTGCATACTTATGATTGAATGCATGTATAAGAAATGTTATAAGAAATTCCAAATATTTTTTTCATTAGTCAGAAATTGTATGAGTGTGAGAGCTAAAGTTTCAGATGCATTTTGTAGGCTTTATTTTGGAAATATGATATAATTGTAATTAGTTGTACAACATTCTTTTATATACTATGTTCTAAGTTCTAATTTCTCAGGAAACAAATTATATATATATTGAACATATATATATATATTGAATATATATATATTGAATATATATATTGAATGTGTATATATATATATATATATTCACCTTTATCATTGCTGGACTGAGAAATATTATATCAAATAAAATAAGCACAGGTCATGAATAAAACAGGACTATTTCCTGACACTGAAAATTTTAAAAAATGTACTTTCAATTATTTATTTGAAGCTTCTTCAAGTTACAATTCTCAAAACTGATGTGTATTTTGAACATACTTGAATATCAATACACAGTGTAAAATGAGCTCCTTTACCTCTAAGACAATCTGTGATCAATTATGAAACACCTCAAAGGAGTTTAAAAGAATTCATCTGCACCTTGGTTATAACTTTGGAAATAGAAAACCTCAGTGTCCTAAGGAGCAAACCAAGTGTAGCCAGTTGTTGCCTTGGCTCGTACAACACTCCTGTCTCTGCACAGAATCCTAGATTCTTAAACTTAAGCAACACCTATTTTCACAAGATCCTTTTCTCATTCTAGGCTCCTGAACTTTCATTTGATGAGTTAATAGGAGAGCTAATGGTCTGCCCAGTTTCCTGAGATACTTGCTGCTTAGTTCTGCACATCTGTACTGAAAGCTCCTTCCTCGTATTCACAAGCAGTTTTCACAGCATCTTATGGAGTGGATGCCTGTGCACGAGCAATGGCAGCATGCTCTTTTCCAAAGTTACATTCCATAAACTCTCAATTGTGTGATGCTACACATGGATAGTTCTACAGGTCACGTAGTTAAATATATGTAACAATTGCTTTTAATTAACTTATCCTTGATATATACCTCCACTCATGTTCATACCTACCCAAGTACAATGACTTTACATTAAGTTCCATATCAAACTAACCCATAAAGTTCTTTCAGCTATTACTTAGCAATGCTTAATTATCGAATTAATCTCTTTATTTCAAAAGTTTGCTGAGTTCATAAGATATTTGGATATCTTCAGATATACTATTAATTTTTCTCTTTTAATGAATGATGAAATTAAATAATCCTAACAATTGCCTACAGGTTTACTGGATGAGTAACTATACATCAGTGATTAATGGTATGGTATTTCTATGAATGAAATATATAATTAATAATAGTGAAAATTTAATACTTTATATTAAGTAATTATTAATTCAGTATTTTTCACCTATATTAATAACATTGTATTTTTACTTCGATGATTTTTACTGAATACAATTTCATTATCAGTGGACATGACGGAGAACATTGAAGACTCTTCATGAAAATACCTACAGGCTTCCATATAATACAGAATATTAATTTTTTTTCATATGCTGCCTAATTAAAACTGTTAATGAGGGAGATTCAAATAAGCACACTCATTATGTTTTCTTTTTTTAATTTATATGATGGATAAAAAAAAAACTAAATCTAATCTTTAAAATTTGTCCAGTGATTATTGTTTGTCTCCCTAAGATGCTAATCGGGTTCCATCTCTGAATTTTGTCTTCATGGTGGTTGCATGGTAACAATCATTACACATAGTCTAGACCCAGATACTTATTATTCCCAGGACATCTACTTATTTTCTTCTCTTCCTGTTGAAACACGGTGAATCTCACAGAATATGATTTCCAAAGTACAGTAACCTATATGGAACCGAATTGGTAACCTAAATCTTCTTAAGGTGCTGAGGCATGGGCTTAGATATTTTTAGGTTTTAAAAATTACTAAATATAAGAGGAGCAATCTTAATAAAGACTATTTTACAATATTTTGAAATAATTTTAGCCTCCATCTATCTTTAAATATTGAGTCAAAAGTATGGAGATTCTTTCTAAGTAGTGGATTCTTTTTTAGGTAGAAATATTTATCCTTCATTTCTTTTTTCTGTCATCCTCCACTTTCTTAAATAACACTATTTAGCTGTATCTCTCTGGTATCTGTTTATCATCTATCCCTTTTCTCTCTAACTTCCATTTTCCTACTTTTATTTGGACAATAAACTGGCAGATCACTTATATTTTCTCTTTTTAAAAACAAAAATTTTCATGCTATGTAAAATAAATTCTCAGATTGTGAAGAAATGAACTAATGGTAAATAAAATATCTGTCAAATATTCTAGAAGAAACTGAGAGTGTTTGGTCTATGACATGCAGTGATGATACAGCTGAATTTCCTAAGTCATATATATGCTTGTGTAATTTAAATTGTGTGAGAAACTACATACATTTTGGAGTAGAGAGGTGAGCATGATCTGATAGAAGAAAAAATCCATATTTCAGATGCAGATTATAGTTAGGAATAGCCAATAATAAATAAAAATGATAAAGGTGACAAAGAGAGGTGAAAATTTACCTGATCTCTGACGTTTTCTCTCTTTTTGACAACGTACTATTTAAATATCTTAAGCATTATTGGATTTCATCTTCATATCTAAACAATTTTGGCTTAATATATGGAGTAGATCTCAGCAAAGCAGTATCACTTCAAAACATGGGGTTTTCTCTTAGATATTGCAGAATGGAAGCCAAATATTGGAAACAGAAGCATTCTGCCTACTACTTCTGGTTCTTCTTAGTGATCCCAGGACAAGCATCATGAGAGGCCCTAAGAAGCTGAGAGCAGCTCTCATAAAAGAGAGCAAGGCAATAGGTGATACAGGCTTTTCTCGTAGTAAAACTAAAGCAGATGTGCTCTCTGACTGTTGACTGCCTTTGGATCCCTTCCCCCTGTCTGGACTGCTTTGTCTAGCCTCAGCAGAAGATATGCCTGGTCTTACTGAAACTCAATATGCCAAAGCTGGCTGATATCCTAGGGAATTCTCCTCTTTACTGAGGAGAAAATGAGTGATGGTAGGGGTGATATGGAGGGATTGGGGATATAGGACAAAAGAGAATCTGAAACACGGACATAAAATAGACAATACAGAAATAACTGAATAAAGGAGAAAAGGAAAGGCATGCATTTGAGTGGGTGCAGAGATAAGGGTGGTCTGGAAATTGCTAAGGAAAGAGAAATAATCAGAATATATTGTATAAATATTCATAAAAGTAAACCTAGAAGGATATATTTTCATTTTTCATTTATCTGCAAATTCTTATTGGGGCTGTTTTTATGGCCCTGATATATAATTTTGTTTATTGTTTTTTATTAAATTATATCTAGAGGCAAAAATTCAAATTGTGGTGAAATTATGACATTTAACTATAAGTCAATAAAAATATAATTCAAAGATCCTAAGTTTTCAATAATTTTTATACAACAAATAAAATTTACATAACTAGTGATAATGAAACTTTAAGAAGGTAAATATTTTGAATAATTTTGGCATTATTTCTTTGTGGTCAGGGCAAATCCATTGAAATGAGTTATAGTAAATTTTTAATTTTTCACATATTTTTGTGCATTCTAGAAATTACTATATGACTATAGCTCTAAAATATTACACAGCTTTATGTCAGAAAATTTCTTTGTCACATTCACTTTGACTCAGTCACTACTTTATAACATATGGTAGGCATGAAAACTAACCTTTAATTGTATTCACATTCTCAACTACCTTAGGCTCTCCTTGGATAAGGCTGCCAATATGGCTACATGGGTAATAGAACTACCCCCAAATTAGTTGACCTGAGATAGATTCCTACATGATAGTTGAGGCAAACTGATTTACTGGTTATACACAACACACTAAATTAGCTATTACTAACTAACTAACTAACTAACTAAACTAAACTAAACTAAATAAAAACAAAATCCATGGGTAGTACGTGTTGTATAACAAAGGAGATTTAAATTTTCAAATGGAATTATATTTCTTATTGTGTAATTTAAAGTATGTCAAATTCTGTGTTGTTGGTGCAATATCCATCACAGAGTTTGTATTTGGGAAGAGGTATATGGATGATTCATATGAGAGACAAAGACTCCATTTTCTACTCCTGAATTTTTAAATGGGTCATTTTCTATAGTTAAGAAATTATGTGTACAGTCTAGTCAGAGAAAAAGCTGGAAAAATAGCCTTGTCTCTAGAACACCCAGAAAAGACTTAGTCCTAACAGCTTGCCTTCAGGTGAGGGTGAGACCATTAAAAAATTAAAATCCCAACTTTAAAACAATAACCAGAACTTATTGAATACCATGGACATTGAAATATTGGTAACTATGCAAATATAAAGAAAAGGCATCAGACTTTACTATTATTATTATTATTATTATTATTATTATTATTATTAGTAGTAGTAGTAGTAGTAGTAGTAGTAGTAGTAATAGTAGTAGTAGTAGTAGTAGTAGTAGTAGTAGTAGTAGTAGTAGTAGTAGTATCAATTCTCAGCTAAACAAACTGAACATTTGTTCAGGTTCCCAGATACAAATATTCAGAGTATCTCCATTTTGTCTTCTTTCACAGGCCTTGCATGCTGTCTAGAAAAGTTCAAAGGATATTCTACCACATCAATTTGAGACATGACCTCTAATCTACTGACTGTAACATCATTTCATAGGCATTCATAAATTCCCAGCCAGGCTATTGCAATCATTTCTGGCATCAGAGGTCCTTTCATTTCTCGGGTTAATGTCAATGTTATTTTCTACTCTCAAATTTGATCAAGGCATGTCCTTGGGTCACAAAATAACAGCAAACATTGTCTCTTGATTATTTCTATGAAATAAATGTTTAGGATAATGCCTTGTGTTGCCTAGAAAACACTTCAAATTCTTGAGATTCTTTTAAAAACTGCATATTGCTATGTTAGCAAACTTTACCCTTGAAACTTGAAATACAGTGTTTCTTTTTTCTTACAAATGACTGTGAGCATTTATTTTTGTTCTATTTTTAGGAATGAAAATATAATCCTCTTTCACCCATTTCAATGCCACTTGAGGTTATTTACTCATTGTGGTAGCATAAATATTTAGGTTCTTTATTTTAATTGTAGTCATTGAATCTGGGTTTTTTTTTTCTCCAAATAAAAAGTGCACAAGGTAGCCTCACTAAATCTGTGATCCTTACCTACAAAAAGCCTATATATGTATCAGTCATCAATCAACATTATAATATTTCAAATACCATTATTTTAACACTTCTTATCATATTTTAAATATATTGATTATTACTCAAGACTTCAGTGTTCTGTCTTAATAATATATCCATATTAGTAAATTTAGACCTTATAATATCTCTTGAGTTATGATATTATAACTTTGGCATATATTCTTTAAAACCATAACTGGATTAATAAGCATTTACCCCACTTCAGACATGGCTATCAAATATATAAATTCTTGAACAAATTGTAGATCCTTAATACAAGATTTATTTTTCTCCAGTCCAGACTTGAATCAACATAGATTTTTTTATTTTTAAAATATGTATTATTGTCTTCTATAAATAAATTATAATATTGACCTTTGCTCTAATTTTTGGATTTACCAATAATACAATATAAATCTAATAATATATTTCTTAGATTAGCATAATGGTTCTTTTAGTAATGCCAAATTATTGGTTGATCCAAATTCTATTGGCCTATAGAGGCGATTCACTGGTTGTGTTAGAGTTTTCATTTTTGTGAAGAAAAAAACATGACAAAGGCATCTCATAAAGACAACATTTAATTGGGACTGGCTTACTGATCCTGTGGTTCAGTCTATTTTCATCTTAACAGGAAGCATGACAGAATTCAGGCTGGCTAGGTGCTGGAAGATTAGAGAGTTATATGTCTTCATTTAATAGAAGCCAGGGGCCGACTGTTTGACACTGCTAGGAGAAAGGTCTCAAAGCCGACCCCCAGAGTGAGTCTCCATCAAGGCCATATCTACTCGAACAAAATAGCATCTAATAGTGCCACTTCCTACACTAAGCATGTTTGCATGTTCAAACCACCACAATAGTATGTTTTCCCTTAATATTTCAGGTGTAGTTCCCCTAACACCTGCATGCTTTAGTCAAAGACAACCATCTGGAACTCTAGTTTCAAGAAATCTAAGAACCTCTTTTGACCTCCATGGTCAGCAGCTACACATATGGTACACATACATACATAAAATAAGTGTAAAAAATATAAGTTTTTGTTGTATGTGATTGAGCAACTTCATGGGAAGAACAAAATTATCAACTATCCAAATCCACCACAACTCCAAGGGACTAAAACACCAACAAATGTGTTCACATGGAGAGACCTCTGGTCCAAGGTATATATGCAGCAGAGGATAACATTGTCTGACATGAATAGGAGGAGAAGCCTTTGGTCTAGCATAGGCTCGTTTTTGCAGTGTAGGGTAACACCAATGTGCTGACATGGGAGAGGGTGGTTGGGAGATGGAGCACTTTCTGGAGGCAATGGGAGAGGAACAGGGGATGGAATTGTGGGAAAGGGATAACATCTGAAATGTAAATAAAGAGAATTTCCAATAAAATGTTGTGGTTGGGGAAAGAAAGTATTCCATTTTTCTATATTGTAAGTTTTTTATGTGAATAATTGCTTTATTAAAATTTTCTCTTGATATTGCCTTAACTTTTTTTTACAGATTTTTAAAGGCATTTTGGCATAACACTTTATGAATATATTTCTGTCAGTACTTAATTCTTTTGGAAGTTTGATATTATGCATTGAAATCTATTCGTTACCATCAGCATAAATATATATATTTAGAACAGAACTTAACATAAAAAAGGTCAGAGTATTCTTGGTGTGTATAGATTAAACATAATGATTTTGAATACCAAAAATTGCCACAAGGACATAAGAGAAAGTGTAAACTCTTATTTTATGTAAAAGGTTAGTTGGGATCCCATAAAACTAATAAAAAGGTTTAAGTAAATTTAGGGCAATATAGGTTATATAATGCAGGCATATAAAAGAAAAATAAGTATTTTCTTGAAAATTTGCATATGAGAGATAATAGAAATTGCCACCTAAACCCTGCTGTGACTTGTATTTCTGTTTCTGATTTTGTGCCCATTGAAAAAACTCTTTGATGTCATTGACTAGTCCTCAAGAAATGGTAGTAATTAGTTACATGAGTAATGATAATACATCTTCAATCTTTGTAGTAATAAGCATCTGTAATAATATATTTTTAATTACTATTCTGTCACTATGAGGAGACACCATGACTAAGACAATGTACAAAATTAAAACAATAACAATAGAAAACTCTTTAATAAGAGACATGCTTAGAGTTTCAGAGGGTTTATATATTGTCATCGAGGCACTTTGTAACAGGGGCAAATTTGATGCTGGAGAAGCAACTGAGAGCTGACATCTGATTTGTAAGATGCAGAAATAGAGAGTAAAACAAGAAGGAGAGAGGGTAAAAGAGGAAGACAAGAAGATGAGATGAAGGGAAAGGAAAGGGGAGGATAAAAGGGGAGGGAGGAGGAGAGAAAGACTAGGGTTGGAGTGGGCATTTGAAACTACAGATATACTGCCAGTGACATAGCTCCTCCAAAAATGTCAGACTCTCCAATCCTTCCTAAACAGTCTACCAAATAGAGAACAAACATTTACATATATTAACTTATGGAGACCACCCTTATTTAAGCCACTACATTTATTCTTTTAAGTTAAAACTCAGTGGAATCATTAAATTTGGTTCAGGTAAATTGGAAGTCATAATGGTATGTTCACATATATCAAAAGGCATATTTTTTATAACTGTTCATACCCCCTTGATCTTTCTAAAAATTACTGAATACAGAAGTGATGTCAGTACAGAACCCCTAAACATAGGACTGGAAATCTGGTTTGTTAGAGAAAGTGGCTGCCACTTATATGTGATGACTGGATTTTGAAATACCAACACCTACGTAAAATCCGTGAGATGTCAGTGAATAAATTCAATATTATTCCTGACACTTCTACATGCTTGGTCATAAAAGTACACACATACACACAAACATACACATATGCCCAAACACACATACACACATGCATGAGCACACACACACACACATACACACACACACACACACACACACACACATATTTTCACAAATAAATTTACAGTATCATAAGTTTGTAGGCATGAGTGTGTATGTGACATATACATGCACACACACAAACATACCTAATATTTTTCTCAATTTGCTACCTTTTTGAGATGATAAAGTAACATACCAGAGTTTTGTAATAATTTCCTTTGAGTCTTTTACTTCATTAACTTATCTATTTATTCATCTTGCACCCAGAAAGTGATGATTTGATTCCTTTTGCCTCCCAAAAAGTATCCTTTATCCTGAAATCAAATGATCAGGACTAGATGTCAACATTTGGAACTGTCTCTAAATTCTCACTAGGGTACTTCAGAAGTTAATTGAAAATGTAATTACAAAGAAATTTCCATGATCTCAGCTATTAAGTATGCTTTATATACAGTATTTCAATTTCATGTAAATTTAATGATTTATCTCCCAAATAAATTCATCACAGCAAATCCACAACCTAAGTAAAGTGAAACATATTTGTACTTGTAAAACTTTGGTCAGATTCTTCAATAAGTAGAAATTGATGTATGGGGGATGATTAACAAAACTATTATAAATCATTAGAATATGTCAAGAAAGCAATATTATGCCAAACAAATACATTTTAAAAAGTGACCAGGAAATGAGAGACTCTCCCTTTCTTTTATATGAAAAAGTAAAGTACAAGTTCAGGATGCTCTGAATTGTGCCCACACATATTTTCCTGTTCTAGTCAAGACTTGTATCCAAATATGTAAAACAATCACATACCCCATGGAACCTCCAAAGAAGATAGCTAGAGTTTTGCTGGAATGAAAATGACTTTAATCTGCACCTTTATTTCACTGCAGGTGTTTTTACATTTCAGAACACTTCAACTTACAATTTCTTATCAATTTTCTAGTTCTAACATGTGATGTTTTATTTTAAAAATGTCTTTATGCAATGTATGTCAGACAGCTAACAGGTGAGCATTGTTGAACACATTTTGATAAATGTCTTTTTTTCTCTCTCTTTTGTTTTTGATTCAAACTTCAGAATATATTTCTAATTATTGTGACTCTTAGGAGGTATGCCTTATTACCTAGGGATAAATTTGAATATGGATGTTATATTAGTTAATATCATTGAATAAAATTTGATGTCTATGAGACACAAGACACATACCAATGAATCATGTTTATTGATGCTAAAATGTAGAATCACCTTGATACTACCCATTTCTCCTTTACATCCTTGTGTCTGATAAATAGTTGAGTAAAATTTTTCCCTATAAAATTTATCATCTCTATTTTTATGATATGATAAATAGAGGAGTTCCCAATCACACAAACAAACAAACCACCAACATCACCTTGTTTTGTTCAACTCTCTTAACATCAAATTGGTGCAAACACTTTCCTTTTTCTGTCACTGACACTATTGTCTACAGTGCTTCCTTCCTCTTCTCAATATTGTTTGATTATTCAAAGGTTTTTTTTTTTTTTTTTTTTTAACCTTTAATCACTTGCAACTCTTTTAAACTTACCCTGGCTTTTAGGGACTTTCAAATAACTAGCCTCTTTGCAGGTGTTCACATATTGCATGATCATAAAATCCTTAAATTCTGTGAGATCTTTTTCCCCCTCTCATGTACATTAACTCAGTCTTTCATTGCCAACTGTTGAATAAAACATGGACAGAAGATGGCACCATTCCTTCATTGTTTAATAGGTGATTAACTTGGTGTGTGTGTGTGTGTGTGTGTGTGTGTGTGTGTGTGTGTGTGTGTATGTGTGTGTGTGTGTGTGTGTGCCCATGTGTGTGTGTGTGTGTGTGTGTGTGTGTGTGTGTGTGTATGGGTGTGTGTGTGTGTGTGCCCATGTGTGTGTGTGTGTGTGTGTTACAAATAAATCTCTCTTCTAACACGTTTTGTAATGCTACTTGCAAAGAAAAAATGTGTTTTCACCATAAATTAAAACAATATGTTCTAAAGCATAATTACATTGTATACAGTATATAAATATTTAAATATGAACATGAAAATCTAAAGACTCAAATGTACTTACTTGCACCTGAAATTTCAGGCACATCTCACTTTAGAGCATACTACTAATTATACATAAACACACTGAGGTCTTTATGGTGGAAGGAAATGACTGGAGTGTAGCAAGCACTTGTTTATAGATTTTGTCTTGTCTTGACCTTTAGCATTCCTAAGAATAAGCAGAGTAAATCTTTGTATCTATGCAACATCATTTGCAAAATGAGCTAATAATAGCTGTTCTGTTTTGAATATAAAATGAAAATACAGTAAAGCTTCTGCTGACAACATTTTTTTATGTATGCTATAACAGGGAAGTCCTCTTCTTTGATTAGTTGACAAACTAAAAGAAAACAAACAAACAGGTGCATTTCAAAGAGAAAAATGCCCTTTATTGGCGAGCATTGGAGAATGCTTCAGCAGAGAAGGACTGCAGAAAAAGGAGACAGCTGACAGCTCAGATTTGTTAGAGTGTCGCAATGGATTCTACACTTCCCTTTTCTCTTGGTGCAAAGGTTTCTGTGTATTCATTCTGTATCAGGACATGGGCCCCTGTTCTCTATGAGGACAGTAAAGTATCTGAATTATTTTCTGGAGTGGGCACCCTAGACTCTTCTACTACCAGTTTTGTGACAGGTATAGAGTAACTCATCAGATATAAGAGGATATGGGCTTAGTTTTCACAACAATAAAATTATTATTTTGGGTATCAAGGAAAAAAACCCTCACAAGCATATGAAAATTCACTATCTCTAGGGTAAAAGGCTATACAATAAATTTTTCAGACTTGAAGATCTTTTATGTTCCCACCTCTCACTTCCTAAAGTTCCATGAACTTAAAAATATTAAAATTTTCAAGAGCAAAGAGAAATTTTATTACTAATTATATTAGCAACATGTATAAAGAATAACATCACTCCAGCATTATAAATGTTACTTAATGGCTTACTAAACAAGTTACATTAAGGTGTGAACCCATTAAAAAATGAAAGAATAAAAATATTCATTAAATGTTGATGGAAGAGCTAAAGAGACATTGGTCAAGGAGATATGGAATTATTCTGAGTATGGTGAAAAGTGCCAACATTAGTCTTCATCAGAATACTTCAAATGACAAATGATAACACATATTAACAATTATGTAGGAAAAACAAAGTATTTCTTTGAAAACAGATTTTTTTCATATAATACATTCTGAGTATATTCTAAATACTTGGTGAACATTACAGTGAGGACAATGTCATGCATATCAGCTTCATCGTTCACTGTAGCAATGTTTGAAATAGCTTTAAATGCATCAACACTAATTACCTAATACAAGTAATCAGCATCTCGATGAGACAAAATCTAACTACTTGTCATTGAAAATTAGAAGTTCTATGTGATGGATAAACCCCAAGAAATGACATGGAGTACAATAAACAAGAAATGGTAAAATGTGTTGTGTAGCCTTTGTTGCATGTGAAATTCAAAGTGCAGAAAAGACTCAAAAAATGTAGTAGCAGAATTGAGGCTTAGAAATAATGGAATATTCCAAGTCAAAAAATTCTATAAGGAGGAAAATATCTATACAAACAACAACTTAATTATAGACAAGAACAACATCTTTCTTTCCAAATTATACTACAGGTCAGAATTTTTTTACCACTCACAACTTAAATTTACATGATTTAGGTATATTAATTTTGTTAGTTTAATAATTTTAAACTATATGTCTTTATCAAATTATTGTGTTGTATTAACCCAGAAGTCCTTCAATAGAGGAAAGGATACAGGAATTATGGTATATTTACACAACAAAGTACTACACAGCTATTAGAAACAATGACTCTAAGAAAGTCCTAGACAAATAGATGGAACTAGAGATTATCATCCTGAGTGAGGTAACCCAATCACAAAAGAATACACATGATATTCTTTCACTGATATGCCGACACTACCCCCCAAAATCTCTGAATACCAAAGAAACAATTCACAGATCTTAGGAAGCTCAAAAAGGGGGGGGGGCAAAATGTGAATGCCTAAGTCCTTTTGAGAAGGGAGTACAAAACACTCACAGGAGGAAATATAGACACAAATAGAGCAGGGATTGAAAAAAAGATCATTCAGAGATTGCTTCAGCTGGGGAACTACCCCATATGCAGACACCAAACCAAGCACTATTACTGATACCAAAATTTACTTACTGGCAGGTGTCAGATATGGATGCCTCCTCCAAGGCACTACCAGAAGCATACAGTTACAGTTGAGGATGCTTGCAGCTTACCATCAGACTGAACACAGGGACACCAATGAAAGAGCTAGAGAAAGGATGGAAGGAGCTAAAAGGGTTTGCAAATCCATTGGAAGAACAACATTATCAACCAACTAAACCCTTCAGAATTCCCAGTGACTAATACACCAATCAAGGAGCACACAGAGAAAGATCCATGGGCCAGTTGCTTATGTTGCAGGGGATAGTATAGTTATTATCAGTGGGAGAAGAGGCATTTGATCCAGTAAAAGTGTGTTTTCACAGTGTAGGGAATGCCAATCCATTGAGGCAGGAGAGGGTGATTGAGAGAGCATTTCATTGAAGCTAGTGGAGGGGTGGGGGTATAGGAGCAGGGAAAATGGTATAACATCTGAAATGTAAATACAGAGACTATCCAATAAAAAAGAATTGAGAAGTAGCACTTACTGTATGAGCTCTGGTAAAAGATAGCTACTTATATTATAGGCGGTCTTTATCAACAAGCACTCCGAGGCTCTATACTCCAAGAGAAAAAAGAAGATCAGTAGGTTTTATAACAAACTGGTCAATCAGACATTCACATATCTCCTAGGAAAGATTGATCATCCCTCTGAGCTTAATTCCTCTAGAATATTTTTATTGAGGAACACCAGGGAGCCAGGAGCAAGCTAGGAACACAGGATGGTCGAGGAGACATTCCAACTAGCAAGGGTGCAGAAAGATCTCTGCTGAGTGCTCAAAAAAGTGTGGACCCCGGTTCCCCCTAGTGAAAAGCTTGCTTCCGGGAACCAGTAACCTGGCATCTGGCTATTCCCAGCTGGAAAACACAGAGTGAGGAACATGCACTCAGATGATTCACCACCAGGTACAGCTCTAAACAAGTGGTAAGCCAGCGGTAAGGGTAAGCCAGCGGTGAGCAAGTGGTGAGTCAGTGCTGAGCCAGCAGTAATACCGCCAGGGACACAAGACTGACAAAAACATAGCAAAAGGAAAGGGAAAGAATGTACCCCAGGGAAACCAAGACAACCTGGCAACATCAGGACCCAGATCTCCCATCACAGCAAACAGCAGAATGCCAAACACTCTGGAAAAAAAAGACAAAGACCTAAAATCATACCTCAAGATGATGATAGAGATCCTTAAACAAGAATGGGAGGAAAAGCATAAAGAATTAGAAGATTTTAAAGAAGAATCAAGAAAAACACTCAAAGTACTATAGAAAAACAGAACCAGAGAGATGAAGAAATGGGAGAAGGAATTTAAAACGGAAATTGAAACAATAAAGAAAACACTGAAAGAGACAACCCTAGAAGTAGAAAAGCTAAAAAAGAAATCAGAAGTCACAGATGCAAGCATTTCTAATAGACTACAAGAGATGGAAGAGAGAATCTCGGGGGTCAAAAACAACATTAAAAGCAAACAAAACAGTCAGAGAAGATGCAAAAACCAAAAATCTCCTAAAACAAAATGTCCAGGAGATCCAGGAAACAATGAGAAGACAAAACCTAAGGATAAAAGGAATAGAAGAGGGAGAAGAATATCAACTAAAAGGCACAGTAAATATCTTCAACAAAATCATAGAAGAAAACTTCCCTACCCTTAAGAATGAGATGACCTGAACAGGGCTTGGCCCCACTGTCACCTGGACCAGCAGTTACCAAAGGCAAAGGCCTGGTGAGAAGGAGATCTGAGGAGCCAAGGGGCAGAGAGATCTCTGCTGAATGCACACGGAAAGCATGTCCCTGCCCTGCCTGATCCAGAGACTAGGAACACAGCACTGTGACCTCTGTTCCCAGCTGGCAGCTTTGGGGCACAGAACAGGGCTCAGTCCACCTGCCACCTGGACCAGCAGTTCCCAATAGTGAAAGCCTGGTTCAAAGGAAATCCGTGTAGCCAGAGAGAAGAGAGATCTCTGACTAATGTGCACGGAAAGTGCACCCCTGCCCTGCCTGATCCAGGGACTAGAAACCAAGCATTGGAACCTCAGTTACACCTGGTGGCTTTGGGGAGCAGAACAGTACTCAGAACATCTGCCACCTGGACAAGCAGTTCCCAGAGATAAATGTCTGGTGAGAAAGGGATCCGAATAGCCAGGGGGCAGAGAGATCTCTGCTAAGTGCATAAGGAAAGCAGGCCCCTGCCCTGCCTGATCAAGGGACCAGTAACCCAGCATTGGGAACTCTGTTCCCACCCGGTGACTTTGGGGTGCAGAACAGGGTTCGGACCATCTGCCACCTGGACCAGCGGAGATCCAGGGACAAGACCAGGTACAAGGGAAAGGCAAGAAAATATCACTGAATAAAAGATGGCAAGAGGAAAGTGAAAGAGCATATCCCAAGGAAACCAAGATAAAATGGCAACACCAGTACCCAGCTCTCCCATCACAGCAAACAACAGAAGGCCAAACACTCCAGAAGAAGAAGACACAGACCTAAAATCATACTTCCAAACTATGACAGAGATCCTTAAACAAGCACAGGAGGAAAAGCAAAAAGAATCAGAAGCTTTTAAAGAGGAAACAACATAAACACTAAATGAACTGAAAGAACTAGAGGAAAACAGAATCAAAGAGATGAAGGAATGGAAGAAGGAACTTAAAAGGGAAATAGACACAGTCAAGGAAACACTGAAAGAGACAAGCCTAGAGGTAGAAATCATAAAAATGAAATCAGGGATCACAGATAGAAGCATTTGCAACAGACTACAAGAAATGGAAGAGAAAATCTCAGGGGCCGAAGAAAACATTGAAAATATAGACAAAACAGTCAGAGAAGATGCAAAAACCAAAAAGCTAACTCAAAATGTCCAGGAGAACTAGGACACAATGAGAAAACAAAACCTAAGGATAATAGGAATAGAAGAGGGAGAAGAATATCAACTAAGAGGCACAGTAAATATCTTCAACAAAATTGTAGAAGAAAACTTCCCTACCCTTAAGAATGAGTGACCATGAGCATAAAAGAAGCCTACAGAACTCCAAATAGGTTGGACCAGAAAAGAAATTCCTCCCGACACCTAATAGTAAAAACATCAATTGCCCAAAGCAAAGAAAGAATACTAAAAGCAGTAAGAAAAAAAAAGTCATGTAACTTATAAAGGCAGACCAATCATAATCACAACCGAATTCTCAACAGAGACTATGAAAGCTAGAAGATCCTGGACAGACATCATGCAGACCTTAAGAGAGCAAAAATGCCAGCCCAAGTTCCTATATCCAGAAAAACTATCAATCACCATAGATGGAGAGATGAAGATATTTCAAGACAAATCTAAATGTACACAATATCTGACCACAAACCCAGCTCTACAACAAATTATAGGTGGAAAACCCAATACAATGAGGGGAACTACATCCTAGTAAAAACAGGAAAACTCCTATGCAAGAAAACCAAAAAAGAAAGAGACACAGACAAAACTCAACCTACAAAAGCAATAATAGCAAGAAACAGAAACTACTTTTCCTTGATATCTATTAACATAAAGAGACTCAACTACCCAATAAAGAGACATAGGGTATAAGACTGGATACATAAACAATATCCAGCCTTTTGCTGCATACAGTAAAATCATCTCAGAGACAAAGACAGACACTATCTTAGAGTAAAAGTTTGTGAAAAAAAAACTTTCAAGCAAATAGCCCCAAGAAGCAAGCTGGAGTGGCTATTCTAATATCGAATAAAGTAGACTTCCAACCAAAAGTTATCAAAAAAGATAAGGAAGGACACTTTTTACTCATTACATTGGAAAGCTGTCAGGAGGAACTCTCAATCCTTAACATATATGCTCCAAATAAAAAAGCACCCACTTTCACCCCACACAATAATATTGGGAGACTTTAATACCCCACTCTCACCAATGGACAGATCATGAAAACAGAAACTAAACAAGGACACTTTAAAATTAGCAGAGAGTATGAACCAACTGGAATTAATAGATGTCTACAGAACATATCATCCTAAAGTAAAAGAATACACCTTCTTCTCTGCACCCCAAGGCACCTTCTTGAAAATTGACCCTATAATTGGATAAAGAATGAGCCTCAATAGATATAAGAATATTGAAATACTCCCATGCATTCTCTCACATCATCATTGTCTAAGGCTGGTCTTCAACAACAACAAAGACAACAAAAATTCCACATACACATGGAAACTAAACAATACTATGTTAAATGATAGCAGGGTCAAAGAAGAAAAAAGAAATGAATTAAGGATTTTCTAGGATTCAATGAAAATGAAAACACAACATACCCAAACCTATGGGAAGCAATGAAAACAATACTGAGAGGAAAACTCATAATACTGAGCTCTTCCAAAAAGAAACTTGAGAGAACATACTTCAGCAACTTGACAGCACAGCTAAAAGTTCTAGAACAAAAGGAAGCAGATACACCCGAGAAGAGTAGACAGACAGAAATAATCAAAATAAGGCAGAAATAGACCACATAAAAACAAAAAGATCCATCAAAAGAATGAACAAAAGGAAGAGCTGGTTCTTTGAGAAAATCAACAAGATTGATATCCCCCTAGCCAGACAAACTAGAGAGTAAAGAGAGAGTATACAAATTAACAAAATCAGAAAGGAAAGTGGAGACATAATAAATGAAACTAAAGAAATTCAAGAAATCATCAGATCATACTTCAAAAGCCTATACTCCACAATGTTGGAAAATCTGGAGGAAATGAATGAATTCCTAGACAGATAAAAGATCCTAAAGCTAAACCAGGACAAGGTAAACCATCTAAATAATCCCATAACACCTAAAGAAATCAAATAAGTCATTGAAAGGCTCCCAACCAAAAAAATTCCGGGTCCAGACAGGTTCAGCACAGAATTTTATCAGATATTTATTGCAGACATAACACCAATACTCTACAAACTATTCCTCAAGAGAATCAGATAGAATACTACCTGACTCATTTTTTGATGATATAATAACCCTCGTTCCTAAACCACACAAAGACCCTACAAGGAAAGAGCACTTCAGAACAATCTCACTTATGAAAATTGATGCAAAAATACTCAACAAAATACTTGCAAACCGAATCCAAGAACACATCCAAATGATCATTCACCATGAAGAAGTAGGCTTCATTCATGAGATGCAGGGATGGTTTAATATAAGAAAATCCATCAATGCAATGCACCATATAAACAAATTCAAACAACAAAATCACATGGTCATCTCACTAGATGCTGAGAAAGCATTTGACAAAATTCAACACCCATTCATATTAAAAATACTGGAAAGAACAGAAATCCAAGGTCCACAATTAAACATAATAAAAGCAATATACAGCAAACCAACAGCCAACATCAAACTTAACGGTGAGAAAATTGAACCAATCCCACTAAAATCAGGGACTCATCAAGGCTGCCCACTCTCCCCCTAACAATTCAACATAGTTCTGGAAGTACTGTCTGGTGCAATTATACAGCGAAAAGAAAACAAAGGGATACAAATCAGAAAGGGAGAAGTAAAAACATCACTCTTAGCAGGTGACATGATAGTGTACTTAAGTGACCCCACAAATTCCACCAGAGAATTTCTACAGCTGATCAGCAAGTTCAACAATGTGGATGAATATAAAATTAACTCAAACAAATCAGTAGCCTTCCTATATTCAAAGGACAAACATGTGGAGAAAGTAATTAGAAAAAAGATACCCTTCACAATAGTCACAAAAACTATGAAATACCTTGGTGTGACTCTAACTAAGCAAGTAAAGGACCTGTATGACAAGAACTTCAAACCTCTAAAGAAGAAAATCGAGGAATATCTCAGAAAATGGAAAGATCTCCCATGCTCATGGATTAGAAGGATCAAAATTGTAAAAATGGCCATCTTACCAAAAGCAATCTACAGATTCAATGCCATCCCTATCAAAATTCCAACCCAGTACTTCATTGAGTTGGAAAGATAAACGCGCAATTTCATCTGAAATAAGAAAAGACCTAGAATAGCAAAATCCTTTCTCAACAAAAAAACATCTGCGGGAATCACTATCCCTGAACTCAAGCTATATTACATGGCACTTGGGCTGAAAAGTGCATGGGACTTGTACAGAAATAGGCATGTGGATCAATGGAATAAAATAGAAGTTCCAGATATGAAACCTATCATATATGGTCACCTGATTTTTGACAAAGGAGCCGTAAACATTCAATGGAAAAAGGACAGCCTAATCAACAATATTGTTGGTCCAACTGGCACTCAGCATGCAGAAGAATGAAAATAGACTCTTTTTTATCTCCTTGTACAAAGCTCAAGAGTATGTGGATCAAATATCTCCACATTAAACCAGATACTCTGAAACTATTAGATGAGAAAGTAAGGAAAACCTTAGAACACATAGGTACAGGAGAAAATTTTCTGAACAATACACCAATTGATCAAGCTCTAAGGTCAAAGATTAACAAATGGGACTTAATGAGATTGCAAAGTTTCTGTAAGACGAAAGACTCTATCATGATAACAAAACAGCATCCAACAGAGTGGAAAAAGTTATTTACCAAACACACATCAGATAGAGGCATAATATCCAAGGTATACAAAGAACTCAAAAAGGGAGATACTAGAGAATCAAAAAACTCTATTAAAATATGGGGTACAGACTTAAACAAAATGTTCTCAATCAAGAAATATCGAATGTCTGAGCAACATCTAAGGAAGTGCTCAACATCCTTAGCCATCAGTGAAATGCAAATCAAAACAACCCTGAGATTCCACCTCACACCAGTCAGATTGGCCAAGATCCAAAACTCAGATGACAACAGATGCTGGTGAGGATGTGGATAAAAAAGAACACTTCTCCACTGCTGGTGGGGTGGTAAACTAAAACAACAACTCTGGAAATCAGTCTAGATGTTTCTCAGAAAAATTGACATAGTACTACCTGAAGGCCTTGTTATTCCACTTCTGAGCATTTACCCCAGAGACTCTCCAAAATACAACAAAGATACATGCACCACATTGTTCTTTGCAGCTCTATTTATAATAGCCATAAGCTGGAAAAATCCCAGATGTCCTTCAGTAGATGAATGGATCCAAAAATTTTGGTACCTTTACACAATGGAGTACTACTCAGCTATTAGAAACGATGACTTAAGGAAATTCTTAAGAAAATGGTTGCATCTAGAGAATATCATCCTGAGTGAGATAACCCAGTCACTAAAGAAGAGATATAATATGCAGTCACTGATAATGGATAGTAACCCCAGAAAGCTATGAACATCCCAGAAACAACTCACAGACTGTGTGAAGGTCAAGAAAAAAAGAATATATTTTAATTAAAATAGAAATGTTTCACATCCCCTATTCCTTCCTACAGCCCCTCCCAGTTTCTCTCCTATGCCCTCAAATTAATACCCTCTTTTCCTATATTATTGTTACATATATACATATGTATATGTATATGTACCCACAAATACTTAATTACAACCTTACAAAATATATTTGTATACTTTTATGCAAAAATGCTTAAAAATGTGTACATTTATCTTTGTTTTTTTAAAAAAAAGTTTTTTAAAAAGAACATTTTTATTATTATTTATGCAAATAAGTCCTTGTAGACATTAACATAGCCATAGCCATGGCTAACATATATATATATATATATATATATATATATATATATATATAATTTTCTTTCTTATGATTTCTCTTCTGGTTATAACATAGACACTAACAGTTTTGTTTGGATTTACGTCCTGTAATGTGTATAATGTGAGTTTACAGCTATTTTTTATATTGGGTTGTAGGAGTTGATTATATGTAAAATTCAAGTCAAGAAAGATGGTAGACAGAATGTTCTCTTAAAAGAAGGTTATAAATTGCCTAAGAATACTTACTCTCCCTCATCAAAAAGATTTTACAGGAAAAAAAATAAAAACAAGAAAAACAAGCATAAAAAGCAAAAACTCATTAGATTTATATAACTTCCAGGCAGAATCCTTTTGAAATCATCTGATGGCTGAGTACGCATATTTCCTGTTATTATATTTATTATTACAGTTTATTTCATGTTTACTAAATGTCAAGTACTTTGTATTGAATTCATTTCAAATTTTTGAGTTTACAAATTTATATCATATTATGAACAACACTTAACAAAGAAAAAGTTTTTGGTTTGGTTGGTTATTTTTGTTTTTGTTTTTTTTTTTTTTTTTTTGTTTTTTTTTTTTGTTTTTTTTTTTTTGAGCACCATGTAATCAAAACTCAAGTACAAACCTTCCCTCGTGAAAGAGTCCCAATTGGTGACATCAATTATCACACAAAATCTTCCACTTATCGTCTACGAAGGGGGAGTTTTAGCCAAAGAACAACATAAACTGATAATTCATTCATATAATTAAATATTATATATATATATATATATATATATATATATATATATAATGCTCTTAATTAATAAAAAATAAGGAAATAGTTGCCCAATGAACAAATATGTAGAGTAAAGATTGTATTAACATTGCTAAGCATTTATTCTAATGACATAATTATATGTTTAGAAATATAGAAACTACATCTAATAAATCCAAACTTTTGTGAAGATGATTGTGATGTGAATTCAAGTCAATAATGCCAATGGAGTAAATCTTAGTGTGACGCTGCCACTGAATATTACAAAGAGACAGTGAATGGTATGATTTGCTGGTCTTTATAGTCTATCATTGTCCTTGGGTGATCATAAGGCAGAAATAATACATATGGTAGAACAAATTCATTTTTGCGTCATTAAAAAAATGTAATTATGGGCCTGGCAAGGTCACTCCATGAGTGAACTCATGTCCACCAGGCTTGACAATGTGAATTTGATTCTTGGGCCCACAAAGGGAAAAGACAGTAGCAAATCTCCCAGGCTGTTCTCTTCCTGCCACACTTGCACTGTGATACATGTGCACACAAGTCACATACAAAATACATTAAAATAAGTGTGCTTCCTTATACTTTTGGAAATTATTTTAGTGTTGCTGTATATTAGATAAGATACCTTAAACAAGCGGAAGTATATTTTTCAAAAAGTCTTAGAAAACTAATCCAAATTATCCTTTCAAATATATTAACAAAAGAGATTTGGGTAAATTTCATATGACACTGAATCACATTAATTTAATCCAAATATAAGCAAAAACACCATAAGAGAAAGTGTGGATACAGATACACAATGTACCTCAAGAATAGAAATTCAGTGTTTCTGCTAAACATAAGTGCGAGGTCAATATAAGGTGCCATAAGGTGCCATAAGGTTTTCTCCTGTATGGCATCTTAAGACTTGAGTCTAGGTATAGAGACAGAATAAAGGCATGTAACATAATCAGAAGTTATGTAAAATAGTGCATTTACATATAGGAGAGGATGACACTGTGAATGTTCATACCTCATTCTTAGGAAAGGTCTGCTTTGGAAATAATGGATCATTCTTGAGCTTTTATAGTAATACAATTTAAGTAGGTTTATTATATAACCAGAAAGACATATGGCTCTGCATATTTGTATATCAGAGTTTTATCTTAAAACTGTGAGAATGATGCAGCTCAAATGGAAATGTCCATATGTGCATGCATACTGTGCTCGCTGGGAAGACTATAGAGTGCTACATACACAATGGCCATTTAAGTTGACCTGAGAAGTCAGTTCCCAAAATATTCTAGTAAAGATTCCATATGTGGTGATACAGCGTCATTGTGATAATTAGACCAGAACAGTGTTAAAATACTTTGTGGGTTTAACTAAATTCCACAACAGTTATGCTGAAGTTCTAAAAATCAGATAGACAAAATGTGATCTTAACTGGAAATAGGTCATATTATACTTTAATTTCAAAAGTAAATTTTGAAAGAAACCATTGCCTGAGACTGGAGCTTAGTTGGTGGAGCACTATTCTAACATACATAAAACCATGGATACAATCCTCAGCACTATGTAAATTGAGCATAGTGGTGATAATTACTAACCACTGCTTTCAGAATTTTAAGTGTATCATGGGTACAAAGCAAGGACTTCCATGCTAGCAAGGGTTATAGAAATTTATTTATCCAGTTATAAATAAATAAAGGTAAATGAATAAAAACTGTGTTATTAGGTTATCTAATAAATGATTACATGTTACACACTTTTGAAATTGAAAATTAGGACACAAACATACACACACAGAAAAATAGTTTAAGCACAGAAAGGTCTAGTAAGATTAACTCTCAACCTCTTCCATCTTCAACATTACCAAAACACCTATTCAAACAACTGTTAAAGCAATACCAACTAAACCCCTCTACCTCTCTGTACTTCTCCCCCTCTCTCTTTCTCTCTCTCAATTTTTATCTCTGTACACCCCCACTCTCTCTCTACACACACATACACATATACACACACACACACACACACACACAAACACATACAAACATTCAAGTTCACCTTCAAATTGGGCAGTTTTGTATACATTATCTGAATCTATAAGATTATCTATCTGGTCATATGATAAGTAACTTATTTAAGTCTTATTATGTGTGCCATAAAAACCCTTGAGAAAATAAAGAGTTTATAAATTTAATTTGACATAATTAAAGGAATGTAATGTATATATTAATGTGTTAATGCTACATCATGTTTATTTCAAATCCCAAGTGCTGAAATAATTGTAAGCAGAAAAAATACATGCAAAATTGTTTTTGTTTTCACTTTAAATTGAATAGATTTCTCTCTTGTCTGTACCATCAGACATGAATTCATCAGTTCTTTTGAAAGTGAAAATGTCCTCCAGTATGAGCACATAACTTTTTTCTCAATTTTGAATTAACTCTTAGATTAAAAGTAATAAAAAAACTGAAACTGTAGAAAATAGCAGGGATTGTAATTATATTACTGAATATATTTAAGATGCAAAGATTATACCTCTTAAATTATTAATTTGTCAGGTGGGATGCTTTATAGATACTGGATTAAATACAGTATCTTGCATGTTGATTCTTCTATCAACAAAATAAACACCACATAAGCAGAAGATAAGTAATATTTCAAACTTATTTCAAATAAATATAACAAATTGAAAGCAGGAGTAAAAGAGTTAAAAGCCAGAGCTTAGTTAAACAAAGAGTCTATTTTTAGTAAGAAGAACATGACAGGAAGACATACAAAGTTATCTAACCATGTAGGCTCATAGAGACTGAATCATGGGCTATACTTAGGACCCCTAGTCATGTATATAGCACTTGCAGCATGGTCTTTATTTAGGTCCCCTAAGAATCTGAGACCAAGAGAGTAACAAAAGGGGATCTTTTGGATTTCTTTTCCATAGCCACACTGCTTTGTCTGGCCTCAGTGGAAGATAATGCAATTAGTCCTGTTATGATTTGATGTGCTAGGGGAAAATGGTACATTTGGGTGTATGCATTTATCAGAGAATAAGGGTAAAGAAGAATAAGGGAGGGGGTTGTGAGGAAAGAAATGGGAGGGGAGAAAAGAGAAAACTATGATTTAGGTGTGTAGTGGTTTGAATACACTTGTCTCATAGAACAGCATAATTAGGAAGAGTGGCCTTGATGGAAGAAGTGTGTTGCTGTGGGTTTGTGCTTTGAGACCCTCTCCCTAGAAGAAACCAGTCCTCTTCTGTTTGTCATTTAAACAAGATGTAGAATTCTAAGCTCCAGCCCATGCCTGCCTGGATGCTACCATGCTCCTGCCCTGACAACAATGGGGTGAACCTTTGAACTTGTAAGGTAAACACAAACAAAATTGTTCTTTATAAGAGTTGTCTTTGCCATGGTGTCTTTTCATAGCAATGGAAACCTTAACTAAAATAGAAGTTTGTACCTGGGTCTGGGGTATTACTGTGTTAGGCTTGAACATTCTTTTGTTTGGAAGAATGTAGATTTGGGGCCTTCTAATTTGGAAAGTAAGGAAATGTTTTAAATGAGATTAAATGAACCAGACTTGTAGGAATATAGAAAACATTAGTGCTGAGGGTGATTTTAACCAGGGCCCTTTTTAATAATGTTGTGTAAAGACTGTTCTTGTGATATTTTTGTGAAGAATATGTTTACTTTTGATTTGTCTGAAGAGTTTTCCTGAGGCTAAAATGAAAAGATTCAGATTAATTACATTGACAAAGAAATCTCAATAAGTCTAGTTTAGTCTTTATTCTGTGGTTCAGTCTTATGAGGAGTGTTTTGATAATGCATAGCAAGATTCAAAAGAAAATGTATAAAATGTATATTTTAAGTAATAAAAAGGCAGCAGAAAGGATATTGGAGCTAAATCCTTTGCTTAAGGATTAATAGATTTTTGACATTAGAGTAAGATTCCACCTCATCTAAGCTCATTGTTTAGTTGGTTATTTTTTTAACTTTATCTGATATATAATACAATCCAGAAATTGAGAACAAAGGCTTTTTTGTTTGCATCCTAAGGAATAGATATCAAGAAAAGCTTTGGTCCAGCTGTGGTAATACATGCCTTTAATCCTAAGAAACAGACAAAAGGAGATCTCTGAGTTCAAGGCCAGCCTGCTACAGGGAAAGTTCCAGGAAAGACAAGCTTAGGCAATGAAGCACATAACAGAATAAGGGGGGCATATTCCAGCTCCAGGAAGCAGCAGAACTCAGCAGTTTTTGTTATGTGGCTCCAGTTTTAGAGTCAAGGATAGACAGGACTACTGGGATAATTGATGCTCCTTTACTGGAGCTAATAAAGCATCAGTGATTAAGAAAGTACAAGTATCATTATGATGAAATCATCTTGGAATTATTTTCTGAAACCACAAAGAAGCTCTGCTCCAGAGATGGCCAAGATTATACCTAGTTTTTCATCTGTACTTGATATTGTATAAGACTCATGCAAGGGATAGTGGTTTTGAAGGCATGAAATAGTTATGAAGAGCAGCTGAGAATTCATGCTACAAGAGCCCATGGAAGCCCATTGGCAAAGGTGCAGCCTCAGTTACAGTTGATGGCTTAGGATTGAAAGGGTCATGCAAAGAGTTGGCACCATGAAGAGAGCTAATGACAGACTGTTGCTGAACCTTAGTTGCTGTGGAAGACTACAGTAAATTAGAGATGTAAGTCACCCAGAACACAGCCTCAGTGTAGTGGAGTCAACCAGAGTAGAGAGAGAAGAGCTGGAGAAGTGACCCAAACCCTTTCTAGGAGCCCAGAAGACCAAATGTGGATCCAAGACATTGGAACAAGAACTTTAAAGATGAATTTTCTTTAGAGAATCCAAGACATTTGAAATGGAAGATCTTTTGTATACTTGCTAAGGAAAGCTATGAGAGGGAGTGGAACAAATTCAAGAGAAAAAAATGCTACTAAATGCCAGATCTGACAAGAGCAGTCAAGAATGAAAATACTTGGAGATTTAAAGAGTGGTTTGACATCAGACATGGACATGCAGAGTTTGGAGTTTGCCCAGCTTCATTTTGGTTTTTTTTGGTCCAGTATTTTCTTAGTATGATGTTTCAAAATGATAATGTGTATTCTATAATATATAAGGTATGTGATGGGGATTACAGAGAAGTGCTTGAATGAATCTCAGAAAAGACTTTGAATTTGGACTTTTAACATTGTTGATACTACTACAGACTACTGGGACTTTTAAAGTTTGACTAAATGTAATTTGCATTATGCTATGTTTAGGTAGGACCCATATAGACTTATGTGTTTGAACAAGGCCTATGGAGAACAAGGAGTCAAACATACAGGTTGGCATATGCTTGAAACGGGGTGTAGTAATACTAGCAATGCTGGGGGAACTGTGTCACTGTGTGTGGACTTTGAGACACCACCCCCCTTAGCTATCTGGATGCCAGTCTCCTCATTTATTTTCCTTTGAATCTCTCTGTTCCTATAGATCTCTCAGAGTCTTTTGTGTCATGAAGCCTGGATAATGCCATGATCCTGCCTTTAAAATAATGGACGGAATCCCTGAACCTGCAAGCTAGCACCAAAAGATGTGGTCCATTATAAATGTTGCCTTGGTCATGGTGTCTCTCTATAGCAATGGAAACTCTAAGACATGATGTAATGAGAATAAGTAAATAAATTAAGAACAAAAAGTAGTATGATCACATGTTGCTCACATTTGTTAAAGAAAGGAGATGAGATGAATTCTGAGTATTTGGGAACAGGTGGCCAACACTTCAATGCATTAATATTAAATACAGTGCCTAATAATCCTGAGTGCTTCTCAATGCATGTCACAGTAAAATATTTTTTTTAATTATTCAGCCCCTTAAAAATAAAAGAAAACTCTAGTATAAAATGATTAATTTATAGTCAATTTGCATATTTGTCATATGTATATGGCAGTCCATTTTTCTTTCACTTAAAAATGTCTTGAGACTCTAGGATTGGGTCTTTTCCAGTCCAGGGAAAGGGCTGGGTCACTGCCATCTGTACTCAGAACCTCAATTCAGATGTTTGAGCTCCCCAAACAGCCTCAGATGCTCTCTCCTACCTGAGTCCACAGAGACAGAAGTGAGTCACTGTCATCAGAACTCACTGCCTGACCTCAAAGAGTCAAACACCCAGAAGCAAACTCATTCCTGAGCTCAAGAGCCCTTAGACACACAGGAGAGACAAGTTCCAGTAATAGAAAACAAGATCACCTATAACAACAAATAACAGGATGGAAAGAAGAAAGAACAAGAACCTAAGCAATGAAAACTAAGACAACCTGGCAACACCAGAATCCAGCTCTCCCACCACAGCAAGTAGTGAATTTCTGAACACATCAGAAAAACAAAATTTAGACTTAAAAATCATTCTTCATGATGATGATTGAGATCTTTGGGATGCTCAAGAATAACCCCCTTAAACCATTACAGGAGACTCAGGAGAACACACATAAACAAATAGAAGTCTTTAAAGAAGAAATACAAAAATCATTCAAAGAACTACAGGAAAGTACAACTCAACAGGGGAAAGAATTAAAAATGGAAATAGAATCAATAAAAAAATCACAAAAGAGAAAACCCTGAATATAGAAAATGTAAGAAAAAATTAAAAGTCGTAGATGCAAGCATTAGCAACCGACTACAAAAGGTAGAAGAGAGGATATTAGGGGAAGAAGACAATATAGAAAACATTGACAGTAAAAATGTAGGGAGCCGTTTGTGCCGCACCCAAACATGGCGCCGGCTTCCCACCGAGAACTCAGCAAACAGAGCTGTTGCCCAGCCAAGAGACTTAATGCACATGCGCCACATATATTATAGCCCGCTTTCACGGCATACTATTGAGTTACTGGAGGGCTCACCAATCATGTGGCAACACGATTCTCCTAGGCATATATAGCAGTGCATTTCTCCCCCACGTGGAGAGGGAGATAGTGGAAAGATTTCGGGAGACCCCTGGTGGAAAGATGGCAGAGAGATCCCACGTGGAGAGGGACCCAATAAGAGAGATTGTGGAGAGATCCCATGTGGAGAGAGACTGGGCAGAGAGATCGCACGTGGGAGACTGCACATGAGAGGTCGCCTATGCAGTAGACCCCATTATGGAGTCCCTGGCTCAGAGAGAAGTTTCCTGCTCAAGAAGTCCCCTGCTCAGACTGCTATACAATAAAGGTTGTCCGCAGAAGAATCCGGTTGTTGCACGCCTGTTCCTATTGGTGGGAAGCGTGGGCGCGACACAAGTGGTGCCGAAATCCCGGGAGTGCCGAGGGGAACCTTCAGGCCACTGAACTAGATTCAGAACTGCAGAAGAATAAAAAGGTAAGTTCTGAGAGACATGTCACTCTTTAGTTTTTACGGGGTTCCAAAAGAACATGCCAAAAACTTAGGCATGTCTCTTCTTGGATTTTCTCCGGCAGTAGAAGGAGTATTGCTTGCATTTGTGGTAATTGTTATAACATTACTGTTGTGGAAGTTATCTAGACGGAAAGTTAGCAGGCAGCACCTAGAAAGTGGGTCAGAAACAGAACGTGATAAAGAAAGAGACAAGGGAAGTAGTCTCCGAGAGACATGATCAAAACAAGTCAGAATCGGAGAGGTGGTGGCAGAAGAACCGCCGGGAAAAGAGAGGACTGCACCAGAGTCTAATTCTTTGTATCTACTAAAGGAACAAATGGCGGAAAAACCGCCGGCAAAAGGGAGGATCTCGTCCGGGGAAACAGAGTACAAGTTTCCCGGAGAGAATGCCTTGTATCTGTTAAAGGAACAAAAGGCCCCAGAGCTGGCAGAAAAAGAATCACAAACTGAATTTCAATTTGAGGAAATTTTAGAAAAACAAGAGACAGAAGAATGTGAGGCAGAGCGGTTTCAGCCCGGACAGAGGACTCCTGTAACACAACCGGAAGCTCTTAAAGCAGCTGCCTCTGCTCTTCTGCTTTACCCAGAGAAGAATTGCGAGTTCTTTTGTACTCCGGAGACATGCCATACCATCAGGCAAATGTTTCCCTTGTTTGAGGATGATCACTGTCTCGAGCATAAGCAAGTTAAAGAGTTGGCAGAATCAGTCTGAACTTATAGAGCCACTGCTAATCATACAAAAAACCTGGATAGGCTAATGCCACCTGAAAGGCTGGTCACTGGCCTACTTTCCAGCCAAAGGGTAATTTGTTTATTCCAGCCCAAGGTAAGTGGTCACATTTTTGTATAAGAAAAAGAGATTCAGCCCTGCATCCTTAGACTGGCTGTCAATCTCGGAGAGTACATTGGGCAGTTAAGGGCCTCTTTACCTTTTCTTCTAATATAAAAACTGTTTATAATAATACCTTAGAGAATTGATCTGGTTCAAAAACGGATGGATATATTGTGGCAGGTCGCCCAGCAGGGCTGCCAATAAAAGTTCTTAGGATTATGTGTGACCACTATTCAGTATAAAAATTTTACTAAATCTGCAAATTATTCTAAACCATTATCTCAGTATCTTTTACATGTGTCCATTGATACTTGTTCAAGAATTATTTTTGCTTCTCCTTTATCAGGAGAAAAGGCTTCTCATGTTATTACTCATTGTCTTGAAGCGTGGAGTGCATGGGGCATTCCTAAAGTGTTAAAAACGGACAATGCTCCTGCATATACCTCAGCAAAATTGCTTGAATTTTGCCATCACATGGGAGTTTCACTCCTGACAGGATTGCCTTATAATCCTCAGGGTCAAGGCATCATTGAACGTGCTCATCGAACCCTAAAGGTTTATTTAAACAAACAAAAGGGATGAATTGAAGAGGTACCCCCTACGCCTAAAATGGCCATTTCTACTATACTTCTTACCTTAAATTTTTTAAATTTGGACGCTCATGGCTATTCAGCTGCCTAGCGCCATGGACAATGGCCTGTGCCACCTAAAGAGCTAGTGAAATGGAAAGATGTCCTCACTGATAATTGGAAAGGCCCAAATCCTATCTTAATACGATCCAGGGGAGCTTTTTGTGTTTTTCCACAGGAAGAAAAAAGCTGGATTTGGATTCCAGAATGTCTAACACGTCGAGTGCTACCCGGTGTTTCCAAAACCAATTCCAGTGGAACATGATGCTACAGTCTTCCCTAAGTTTTTCACCACTGATATCAACTTGGGTGGGGGTGGGACTCTTTGGAGCAATCCTTTGCCGTGGACTTGCGTTGTTTCTCTGGCTGGTTTGTAAGCTCAAGGCCCAAACAAAAGGAGACAAGGTGGTTATTGCTCAAGCGCTTGTCGCTCTAGAACATAGAGCATCAGCCAATATATGGTTGTCTATGCTTAAGCAGTAGGTCCCCAGCCAGATAGCTCTTGCACTCCTAGAACTTCGGTTCATTGCACAGGATTAGAGTGTCTGGTTTGAGCAGCCCATGAGGGATGCCGAGCAAAGCATCACACTGAGAGCCCCTTGTCGCGGGGTATCTCTGGGAGATATGTCATCTTGCATGAGGGTTGCCTGCCCCAGTGTCCCTCCCTCAGAAAAATGGCAGAGTGGCAGACCAAGAATACTACGGGCTACAAAAAGTCTAGTGGCTACTCCTGTACATGGTCTTTATACACCTTAATGAGGATTTGACTTCTATCTCTGCTCTCCTAATATGGGTGTCCTACTTTGCTTAAAGAATAAAAGATAGGGGGAGATGTGGGGCACTGCCTGCACATTCTCCATTACAAGATGGCGCTGACATCCGGCTGGACTTAGAAGTAAACAAGTCATGTGCGCACGTGCTGGGTAACTTTCCACTCCTTGAGCTCTGCCTCTCCCGTGGAGTCATAGGGCCTAATGAGTTTCAACCAATCAGGGGGCTCCACGTCCAAGGCAAGGACAGATTCCTATGTAAAGGGATGGGCTAAATAGTTTGGGGTGATGACAGCCCTTCTCCTGATGGTTTGGAACCAGAAAGTCAGAGGAGAGGCGAGATGGGCGATTCTGTTGGTGTTTCCGAAACCGATGCCTTTTTGCCTTAATGCAAAACTATTTTCTTGTTTGTTTGTCACCATTGTAACCTTTGATGTACTGTATTTGCCCTTAGACACAGAGATAGCAGGGTTATGGGGATTAGAACTCTTGCCTTATCAAGTAATTTTGGCATGCTTTTGTGCAGAGAGACTGTGTTTCTGCTCTAGATGGTGTGCAAACTCCGTACTCAACAATATCGTGATAAAGTGGTCATAGCACAAGCTCTTGCTGCACTCGAAATGGGCACCTCTCCCTCTGTTTGGCTTAGTATGCTTTAGGGAAAATGTTGGGTCTGTGTATGGATAGCCCCTGCACCCTGAGCCTTCGAGGCATTGCACCAGGATCGGGTGTCCTACACTAAGGCAGCCTTTGCACCCTGCAGGGCTTGTTCCCATTGCACGCAGGAAGGTGCCTTACCCAAAAATTAATTGCTGATCATGGTCTTGAACCCTAATGGTTCAACAAGAGCCTGATGGTTGATCGGCCATGTTTTTATTTAAGAAAGTAGGGGGAGATGTAAGGAGCCGTTTGTGCCACACCCAAACATGGCGCCGGCTTCCCACCGAGAACTCAGCAAACAGAGCTGTTGCCCAGCCAAGATACTTAATGCGCATGCGCCACATATGTCATAGCCTGCTCTCAGGGCATACTATTGAGTTACTGGAGGGCTCACCAATCAGGTAGAGACACGAGTCTCCTAGGCATATATAGCAGTGCATTTCTCCTCCACGTGGAGAGGGAGATAGTGGAGAGATTGCAGGAGACCCCAGGTGGAGAGATGGCAGAGAGGTCCCACGTGGAGAGAGACTGGGCAGAGATATCGCACGTGGGAGACTGCACATGAGAGGTCGCCTATACAGTAGACCCTGGTAGGGAGTCTCTGGCTCAGAGAGAAGTTTCCTGCTCAAGAAGTCCCCTGCTCAGAGTGCTGTACAATAAAGGTTGTCCGCAGAAGAATCTGGTTGTTGCACGCCTGTTCTTATCGGCGGGAAGCGTGGGCGTGACACAGTAAAAGAAAATGCAAAAATCAAAAAGTTCCTAACCCAAAACATCCAGGATATTAATGACACAATGAGAAGACCAAACCTAAGGATAATAAGTATAGAAGAGGGCTAAGCCTCCCAATTGAAAGTCACAGTATATATCTTCAAAATAATCATAGCAGAAAACTTCCCTACCCTTAAAAATGAGATGACCATGAACATACAAGAAGCCTACAGAACTCCCAAAATATTGGGCCAGAAAAGAAACACCTCCCATACATAACAGTCCCACACTGAATGTTCAAAACAAAGAAAGAATCATAAAAGCAGTAAGAAAATAAAAGGAACAGGTAACATATACAGGCACACCAATCAGAATTACAACAGATTTCTTAACAGAGACTAAGAAAAATATATGATCCTGGACAGACACCATTCAGACCCTAAGAAAACACAAATGCCAGCCCAGGTCTCTATATCTAGCAAAACCCTCACTTACCATAGATAAAGAAACCAAGATATACCAAGAAAAAACTAAATTTACACAGTATCTGTCCACAAATCCAGCCCCACAGAGGATAATAGATGGAAAAATCCAACACAAGATTGGAAACTATACCCAAGAAAAGCAAGAAACTAATCCTGCAAGAAAACCAAAAGAAGATACTCGTGATTTCTTTTTTTTTAGGTTTTCTATCTCCAAGATTGTCTTTTTTTGTGTGATATCTTTATTATTTATATTTCTTTTTTTAATTTTGTCATCTGTTTGGTTGTGTTTTTCTGTAGTTATTTGAGTGATTTCTCATAGTTCTCCTGTAACTGTTTAAGGGAGTTGTTCATTCTTTTCTTGAAGATCTCCATCATCATCATGAAGTATGACTTCAAGTCTAATTCCTGTTTTTCTGGTGTGATTGGCAATCCATTGCTAGCTGTGTTGAGAGAGCTGGGTTTTGATGTTGCCAGGTTGTATTGGTTTCTATTGCTTAAGTTCTTTTGCTTTCTTCTTGCAGTTTTATTATCTGTGATTATAGGTGATCTTGTTGTCACTGACTGGTACCTGTCCCTCCTGTGAATCTGAGGGCCCATAGGTTCAGGAAGGAAATTGCTTCTGGATGATTGGCTCTTTGTGAGCACTCAGTAAGTTATGATGGCAATGACTCAGTTCTGTCTTCCTGAACTCAGGTGAGGAAGGTCTTGTGAGACTGAGCTTCCAGAACAGGCCAAAAAGGTCCTGATACCTGCTGGCAGATACCTGGCTCTTTATCTAGGCCAATAAGGACCCTTTTCCAGAGAGCACTGCACTCTCTGTGCTCCAAGAACTCCTGGTGTCACTCCCTGGGCCTATGCATTAGGTTTATCTCTGGGCCAGGTGTAAAAAAGGGTCTGTACAGCTGATCTGCAAGAACTGCCTTTCCCAGGCAGATCCCAAATCCTAATGACAGAGACCCCAGCTCTCACTGTGGGCCCAGTGGTCTTATTTATAACAGGCAGAAGCTGGAAAGAACCCAGATGTCCTTCAACAGAGGAATGGATACAGAAAGTGTGGTACATTTACACAATGGAGTACTGCTCAGCTATTATAAACAATGACTTCAAAAGATTTCTAGGCAAATGCATGAAAATAGAGATTATTATCCTGAATGAAGTAACCTAGACACAGAAGAACACACATGGTATGCACCCACTGATAAGCTGATAGTAACCCCAGGAAACATTCAATACCCAGTAATAAAGCTAAAAAAATTATAGGGAAGGCCAAAATGTGGATGTCTCAGTCCTTCTTAAAAGGGAGAACAAAACACACTCATGGGAGGATATACAAGGTTAAATAGAAAACATAGATTGAAGAAAAAATCCAAAGATCATTCAAAGGCTGTTTCTACTGGGAATCCACACATATGCAGTCACCCAACCCAAGCACTATTACTGATGTCTAGAAGTACTTACTGGCAGGAACCAGACAGAAATGCCTCCTGAGGGGTTCTGCCTGTATTGTACAGATACAGTTGAGAATCCTTGTAGCTAACCATTGAACTGAACATGGGGACCCCAATGAAGGTGCTAGAGAAAGGACTAAAGGAGCTGAAAGGGGTTGCAACCTCATGAGAAGAACAACATTATCAACCAACCAAATACTCCACAACTCCTATAGATTAAAACACTAACTATTGAGCACACATTGATATACCTATGGCTTCAGCCTATGTAGCTAAAGAGCACTGTCTGGCATCAATGTCAAAAGAGGCCTACAATATAGGAAGAGCAAGATTTTTCAATATAGGGGAATGCAAAGACAATGGAGTGGAAAAGTGATTAGAAATGAGTGCACCTTCCTGAAGACAGTTGGATAGTTAGGGGGCATGGGACCCAGGTGGGGGAAAATGATAACATTTCAAATGTACATACAGAGATTATCTAATAAAATGGAAATAAAAATGTCTTGAGTTTAACATACTTCTTGAGAAAATAAGGCCTAGTCCTTGTCTTCTTCCAGCACCTGAATGTATGTCCTCTGACCACATGTTGTATGCATACATGGTGATTTGACATGGTACAAATATTGTAGTACTTCAGAAAACACAGACATGGAAATGCATTAAAACTGTTAGGGGGTCTTCAAAATGAATGGCTTTCATGGTATTTGCCTACAGGATATATCATACTAATGATGCTTCAGAGAAGCTATGTCAATAGAAATACATATTTGAAGTGCTTACTCATAATTTCAATTATTTTTTATTGAGAGGCACAGAGTTTCAAAAACCAAGTAAGTACTTTTCCTATAGAAACTTCTTAGTAACAGAAACATAGGACTCATAGATGCCCAATTTACAAACATCTAGATCAGTCATTTATCAGTAGGCATAGTGCTTAGATATGTAGGAGGAAAATGTAAATTGTGAGCAAAGGACAGAGAAATTAACTGCATTAGAAGAAAGAATGGTAAAGGATAAACACTCAGAACTTAAAAAGTGATAGAAAATTAGAATGCTACGAAATGAATGGTGCTTTGGTAACAGCATGTAGCTGAGAAGAGAAATGAGATTGAAGGCAAATAAGAAATTCAGAACTATAGAGTGCTTAGAGACATCTTGGCAGTCATGCAAGAAGACCACCTGTGCCCACCTCATATTGTTCTCTCTAGTCTACAAAATTAATTACCTGCTATTCTAAATTGCCTGAGGCACAATTTAAATGTGTGTATGTATTTACTTATTTACATTCCTGTTGTGGTTTCCCCTCTCCATTTCAAGTACTATAGTTCCTCCTCCCATTCCTCCTGCTTCTTGCCTCTTAGCAGGTGCCCCCCCCCCAGATCTCCCAATTCCCTGGTTTCTCAAGTCTCTCTAGAATTAAGGGCATCTTGTCCCACTGAGCAGGCAGACTTCTGCTATATTGGATGTAGGGGCCCCAGATCTTTTCTTTTTTTTCATAATTTTTTTTTTACAGTCCAATCTTTATACCCTTCCTGGTCTGCCCTCCCACAGTTTCTCATCCAATTTTCCTTCTTTCCCCTCCCCTCCTGCATCTCCAAGACGATGTTCCCACCTCCTGCCACCCCCCACCACCACACCATCAGGCTTCCCCACCACCTGGGATCTCCTGAGACTGGAGGGAAGGGTTAGGTGTATCTTTGCTCGCTGAGGCCAGACTTGGCAGCCTTCTGCTGTATATGTTTCAGGAGCCTCATATTAGCTTCTCCATGCTGCCGTTTTGGTGACCCAATGTCTGAGAGATCTTTAGGTCTAGATTAGTTGAGATTGCTGGTCTTCCTATGGGTTTGCCTTTCTCCTCACCTTCTTCAAGGCTTTCTTGAATTCAAGTGCAGTGCTCTCCTGTTTCTGTCCATTTGTTGGGTTTAAGTATCTGCATCTATCTCAGACAGCTACTTGTTGGGCCTCTAGGGTGACAACCATTGCACATGTTTGTAAGCACTCCATAGCAGCAGTAACAGTGTCAGGCCTTAGGACCTCTCCTTGAGCTGGATCCCAATTTGGGACTGTCACTGGTCCTCTGTTCCTTCGGTCTATTCTCCAATTTTATCCCTGCATTTTTTTAGGCCAGAATAATTCAGGGACTGAGTTTTGGACTATAAGATGTCAACCTCATCCCTCCACTTAATTTTCTGCCCTTTAATTGGCAGTGGAATCTAAAAGTTTCCTTTCCCCACAGTAGGGCATCTAAAGGTCCCTATTTGAGTCATGAGAGTATCTTTTCTCCCAGGTCTATGGTACATTTTAGATGAATCACTACCCCCTACATCAAAGGGTTGTCTGGCCCTCAAGGTTTCCTTCCTGCCCTCCCCCAATAGCTGGTCGTATCCCACTTTTCACTCTTTCTCCTCTCTCCCATGAATGCCCTTCCTTCCATGTGCCCTCCTCCACACACCTGTGATTACTTTCTTCTCCTTCCCAAGATGCATCCTCACCTGGGCCCCTCAATTTGTTAACCTTGAGTTCTCTGAAATATATCCTGGAAATTCTAAAGACTTTTTTGCTAATATCCACTTATTAGTGAGTACATATCATACATGGTCTTTGGGGTCTGAGATACTTCAGTCAGAATAATATTTTACAGTTTTATCCAGTTGCCTACAAAACTCATACTGCCATTGGTCCTAATGACTGAGTAGTATTCCATTGTCTAAGTGAACCACATTTTCTGCATCCATTCTTCCATTGTGGGACATTTGGGCTGTTTCTAGCTTCTGTCTATCACAAATAAGTCTACAATGATCATAGTGGAGTATGTGCTCCAGGGGTAACTTTGGAGTATATCCCCAAGTGTGGTAGAGCTGGCTCTTCAGTTATATCTATTTCAAATTTTCTGAGGACCCTCCAGATTGAATTCCAGAGTGGTTTTCATTAGTATTCACAAAAAGTAAAAGTAAATACATCAAAGTTACTTCATGAAACTGATACTTCCAGTCATATGCAATTTTTCAGACCTATTTCAATTAAAAGTTTTTCTTTGACTTTTAATAAAAAGTATTTTACAGCTGAAAGAAAAGCACAAAAATATACAAGAGATAAGAAGCCTCAATACAGAAATGTACTTTCAAGTGATATTTTATACCACTGAGAACTGTAGAGCAAAGAGCTGGACTATTTCTCAAGCAAGATTCTGCTCTTATCAGACACCCAGGGTGGATCTGGAAGATGTATGGGTAGCTTTGGAAATGGTTGAATACACTTCACCTACACTTTTTTGAGGATTGTTTATCACTTAAATAACATGGTGGCATTGATTTTTTTTCAGCAACTGCATTTTTGATTAAAAAAAAAAAAGATTTTTGTCAAAGACTTAGATTACTATGCCGTGTCAAAATTTGGCTATGTTTTTCTCTTGTGTAGTATGCTCACTGGCTTTGCCTTAATTATAGGTTTCATTTTATGTGCATGACTGGCTTAGATTATGTGTTAGATGTGGGCTCATTTGGCTTGTAGCCACCACCAACACTAATTGATGAGTTTCATGATTCATGGCAAAGATTTTTAAATTCATAATAGAAAGGTCTATAATTTTCCCAGAGACATTGGTTATGCCAGATGATATAAATTATCCTGTAATTATGTTTTCCTTAAAAGTGAATGAAGAGAAAAAATACAAATTGTAAAATTTGATTGGTTTTTATGCTTTGTATTTTTCTCTTCATTTTAAAACTATTTTCTTATTAGGATTTCAGTCCCTGCATCTTCCCAATGAGATAAAACACGAAATTATATTGCCAGGAGTGTGAGTTTTTGAAAAATTGGAAGTAATAGTGAATTCGTTAGAATTCAGACACTGAAATCAAGAGAACAGTGCTGGACTCTGATCTTCTGTTGATATTATGCACAAGCTTTGAAAGTCCATATAGCCTCTATCATCTCACCATAAGCAAATTGAGAAAAGTTAGATTTTATATCTCATCAAAAATTAAATGAATATTTAATTACATTAAAATAAAGAAAAATATAATACTCATTAGAAAATGTTAGCACATTTATTAATTATTGCAAAACATTTACTGGATATTATTATTAAACACACAAATCTTCATTCAACAAACCACCTGAATACAAACAAATGTGCACAAAGCAAGCATAGTGAACAAGTTTCCTAGGTAATGCTTTTATTTTTCCATATAGTGCATCTTGTTTATTATGAATGAGACTCAAGCTATTATATAAACACTTCTTCACATCTATTCTATTGGCCTATGCACATTGTGGTAACTTTTAAACCTATAAAGAACTCTATTTCCTGTTGTTTCTTATAGTAATTTCTACCTAAAATAAAACTAGAAAACAAAATTGATGATAAATTTATATCATTCCATATAAAATATTGTGCTAAATTTAGAGCTACTGTTTAAAAGCATTAGCTTCCCTGGATTGCATAGCTTCTGTTACTGGATTTTACAATATTGATAACTGACTTTTTCTTTCTAGCTGAGGTATCTCTTATGAGCAAAATCAACTACATACACAAACCAATACTTCAATAGTAATTAACACTTTATGTTAGACCTAGCCAAGACTGAACTCACAATAGCATCCTCAATACGTGTGTAGGATCCAATATTACATCTTTTTCAAAAGACAGTCTCGTATCTCTAGTCTTATAATTGAGGATGCTGTTGTACATTGTTCCATTTCCAACTGCAGAATGATCTGCTCCTAGATCTCGATATTCTATCCATGATCTTTGGAGGACTTCTACTAGAAAATGATTTGCTATTAATCCTAGTCACTTTATTTCTCTTGGGCTTGGCATTATTAATTTAATAACTGCCACAACATCAACCTATTTGACCAATTAAGACCTTTTATGTAAGTCACACAAATAATATACATTAAGTAAATATAAAACTTTTGTGTATATACTTAACCACCTTCCAACTTCTCAACATGCTAATAAAAGCTTGGTTTCCATTATCGTAATGAGTTTTTCTTTTGTCACATCCAAGTCTATATAAAACACAGAAATTAAGCACTAAGTCTGGCACTGTAGCTACAGAAAATATGGCCTACTTCCAAATTGTCACCTTCATCTTTTTTTGGATCTCAGTTCTACTAATCCTTCCTCTGGCTATTTATAAAGAACAGATGATGAGTCAAATCTCATATAGTTCACTCTCCTAAACCGATTAATTTTCTTCCAGATTATTTATTAGTGAGGCAAATTAACTTTGTTTGATAATGTGCTGTGCACCTGTATCTCCTACAATACTTAGCTGTAATCCAGTCCTTGGATTTAACTATTGTGTTGACCTCAGCATCAATAAAGAATCTGTTAGAGCATAGTTATTCAAAGAATATCTGATCAGTTATTAGATCAATATTTAATGTCAAGGCTTTAGGATAATTTAAATCATGAAGTCATAGATAATTATTAAAACAATAAAGAAGAACAGAGGTTAATTATTTTGACACAATTCATAATTGATGCAACCAAAATTCATGAAGTCACTCATATATCCCTTGAAATGTGAATGAAATATATACAGAGAGAAGGAAGTAATGCAATGCCTAGATCAATTTGAACCAGGCCAGTATGTTTATTTGTTTATTTATTTATTTATTTATTTATTTGTTGCTCTATTGATTTGAAAAAGAAGCCTATTATTAATGGTATGAGAAACAAATGCTAGATATGACAATACCAAATCATTTTGTTTCTTATGAAGGTAAAATCAGATATAAAATTATTTATACCACTTTGGATATGCTGCCACTTTGATATTTCAAGTCTCTATGAGGCTAGGTGCATTCTTTATTACTAAGGCCAAACAAGAAAGTCCAGCTACAGGAACATATTCTAAATATAGGTAAAAGCTTTAGGGATAGCCTTGGCTCCAGTTATCCAGGACCAACTTAAATAACAAACCACACTTCTGTTATATATGTGCAGAGAGGTATAGGTCCAGCCTCTGCATGTACATTGGTTGGTGGTTGAATCTCTGAGATTCACAAGTTTACAGGTCAGTTGACTCTGTTGATCTTTCCCTTGAGTTCCTATTCCCTTCGAAGCCCCAATCCTTCTTCTTATTCTTCCATAAGAGATTCCAAGCGCCATCTACTGTTTGGCTTTAGGGGCTTGCATCTCTCTGAACAAGCTGTCTGAGTAAGTCTAGACCCCATTTGTATGCATAACAGAATATCATTATTAGTGTCAGGGATTGGTACTTTCCCAGGGGATGGGTCTCAATTTGGACTGATTATTGTTTGTTTACTCCTTCAGTCTCTGTTTCATTCTGAATCCCTGCATTTATTGTAGACAGGATAAGTTTTGGATGGAAAACTTTTGTGGATTGATTGGTCTCCCTATAATTCCATTGGGGTTCCTAACTAGTTACAAGAATAGGCCTCTTTAGGTTCCAAATTCCTAATGTTGCAAGTCACAGCTAAAGACACCTCCATTGATTTTTGGATACCTTTTTATATCAGTTCTCTGTCTCTTTCTGGAGAGGTCCCCTATGTTTCTACTCCAATCAGTAACTTATTTCCATTCACTATCATGGCTATGTGGTCATGCATTTTATTCTCCCATAACTGATGTTAAGGCCTCCCTATTCCCTTTACCTCCATTGCTCCCATCCATTTATATCTCCTGTTCTATTTCTTATGACTATTTCATCCTCCCTTTTAAGTGATATTCAAGCATCATCCCTTGAGCCTCTTTTCTCGTTTACCTTTCTTGAGTCTGTGAAGCACAGCATGAGTATCTAGTAATTTATGGCTAATATCCACTTATAAGTGATATATGTGCTATTGTGTTCAGGGTGATAAGCAGGTTATTTTCTAGTTCCATCGATTTGCATAAAATATTTAGAAAACCTTGTTTTTAATATCTGAATACTATTCCATAGTGTAGATGAATCACACTTTATTTAATTCCTTACGACATTATTTTTAAAAAAGAGGGATATATTTACAGATTTTTAAAGGCATTTTGGCATAACATTATAGGAATAATTTTGTAAGAACTTAATTATTTTAGAGGTTTGATAGCATGCAATGAAGTCCCACTTGTTACCATAAGCTTGAAGTACATGTCAAACAGAACTTAACATGACAACAGATTTCTTGTTGGGTATAGATTAAGCATAATGATCTGTGAATACCGAAATTTGCCACAAGGCTATTATCTTAGCTCTTGGATTATTCATGATTTGAGGTCCAAGTGTACCACATTCTGAGATTGTGTCATACATATTTTTCCCCTAAGAAGGACTTATGCTTTCTTTCTTTCTTTTTGCTTTTTTTTTTTTTTTTTTTTTTTGTTTTTGAACTTCTTATAGGCTGTGAGTTGTTTGTGGAGTGTTCAGAGCTTTCTGGTGTGAGAATACAATAATCATTGACTGCATATTATGTCTGTTATTTTGTGACTGGGTTATCGCACTCAGGATGATATTCTCTAGATGCATCAATTTCTTAAGAATTTCATAAACTCATTGTTTCTGATAGCTCAGTAGTACTCCATTTTGTAAATATGCTATAATTTCTGTATTCATTCATCTACTGAAAGACATCTGGGTTTGTTCCAGCTTCTGGCTATTATAAATGGAGCTGCTACGAAAACTGTGGTGCATGTGACTTTGTTGTATTTTGGAGCTGAGTGTATCTGGGGTATATAAACAGAAGTGGGATAACTGGGTCCTCAGGTAGTATTATGTACAATTTTCTGAGGAACCAGGAGACTGATTTCCAGAGAGGTTGTACCAGTTTACAACCCCACAAACAGTGAAGAAGTGTTCCTTTTACTCCACATCTTTTCAAGCATCTGCTGTCATCTGAAATTTTGATCTTAGCCATTCTGACTGGTGTGAGGTGGAATCTCAGGGTTGTTTTGATTTGCATTTCCCAGGTGACTAAGGATGTCAAGCACTTCCTTAGATGTTTCTGAGCCTCGATTGAGAACTTTTTGTTTAAGTCTGTACCCCAATTTAAATAGGGTTGTTTGATTATCTGGCATCTAACTTCTTGAGTTCTTTGTATACCTTCGAAATTAGGCCTCTATCAAATGTGGGACTGGTAGAGATCTTTTTTCCAATCTCTTGGCTGCCAATTTGTTTTCTTGACAGTGTCCTTAGCCTTACAGTGACTTTGCAATCTCATTAAGTCCCATTTGTCAATATTTGACCTTAGACTAAGAGCCATTGGTGTTCTGTTCAGAAACGTTTCTCTGTGTCTATGTGTTCTAAAGTTTTCCCTACTTTCTCATCTAATAGTTTTAGTGTACCTGGTTTAATGTGGAGATCTTTGATCTACTTGCACTTGAGCTTTGCAAAAAGAGATAACTAAGGATCTATTTTTATACTTCTTAATGCTGAGTGCCAGTTGAACCAACACCATTTGTTGAAAAGGCTGTCCTAATTTCATTGAATGTTTACAGTTCCATGGTCAAAAATAAAGTGACAATATATGTAAAGGTTCATTTCTGGATATTCTCTTCCATTCCCTTGATCCAGGTGCCTATTTCCATACCAGTACTATGCAGTTTTTAACACCATTGCCTTGTAATATAACTTGAGGTCAGGGATGGTGATTCCTGCAGATCTTTCCTTGTTGAGGATGGATTTTGTTATTCTAAGTTTCTTGTTATTCCATATAAAATTGCACATTTCTCTTTCCAACTCTATAAAAAATTGTGTTGGAATTTTGATGGGGATTGCAATCTGTAGACAGATTTTGGTAAGATGGCCACTTTTACAATGTTGATCCTTCCAATACTTGAGCATGGAAGATCTCTCCATTTTATGAGATCTTCCTTGATTTCCTTCTTCAGAGATTTGACATTCTTGTCCTAAGTCCTTCAATAGCTTAGTTTGAGTCACAACAAGGTATTTCATATTGTTTGTGACAATTGTGAAGAGTATTTTCTCTAAATTATTTCTCTGCATGTTTGTCCTTTGAGTAGAAGAAGGCTAATGATTTGTTCCAGTTATTTTTATATTCAGCCACTTTACTGAACTTGTTTATCACCTGTAGTAGATCTCTGGTGGAATTTTGGGGTCATTACATACACTATCATGTCACCTGCTAATGGTGATATTTTTACTTCTTCCTTTCCAATTTGCATCTTTTTCATTTCCTTTTGCTGTCTAATTGCTCAGGCCAAGACTCACAGTACTATGTTGAATAGATAGGGGGACAGTGGGCAGCCTTGTCCAGTCCCTCATTTTAGTGGGATTGCTTCAAGTTTCTCACTGTTAAGTTTGATGTTGGCTATTGGTTTGTTGTATATGGCTTTTATTATATTTATGTATGGACCTTGGATTCCAGTTCCTTCCAAGACTTTTAACATGAAGGGGTGTTGGATTTTGTCAATTTTTTTTTTCTTAGCATCCAGTAAGATGATCATGTGTTTGCTTTATCTTTTAGTTTGTTTATATGGTGGGTTATGTTGATGAATTTCCATGTATTAAACCATCCCTGCAAACCAGGGATGAAGACTAATTGATTAAGGGGAATGTTAGTTTTGATGTGTTCTTGTATTCGGATTCCAAGGATTTTGTTGAGTACTTTTGCATAATTGTTCATAAATGAAATTGGTTTTAAGCTCTCTTTCCTTGTAAAGGTTTTTTTTTTTTTTTTTTTTTTTTTTTTTTGCCTCAAAAAATGATTTAGGTAGTGTTCCGAATGACTGTATTTTTTGGAATAGTTTGTAGACTATGGGTATTAGGTTGTCAATAAATGTCCGTTAGAATTCTTCACTGAACCCATCTGGATATGGGCTTTTTTTGATGGGAAAGCTTTTGATGACTGTTTCTATTTCTTTAGGTGTTATGGATTATTTATTTTTTTAAATGACTTTATTTTACAAAACAAAGATAAATGTACAGATTTTATACATTTTTTACTAAAAATTATACATTTTTGTCAGTACTGTTTTTCAGATATTAAAATAACTTTTACATAAAAGTCTGTGAATATATTTTTTAGTCAGTACTTGATTTTTTCAAGGCCTTGAGAGTATGCATTGAAAACCTAATAGTTACAATAAGCGTAAAGTACATGCAAAACAAAACGCAATATGGAAATAGTCAAAGTCTTTTGTTTTGTAAATATATATATATATATATATATATATATATATATATATATATATATATATATATTGGTTTTCTTTATTTCTTGGACTTCAAACAGATTGTGAGTTGTTTCTGGGGGAGTGCAAGCATCTCAATATCAGTTACTGCATATTATGTCTGTTCTTTTGTGAATGGGTTATCTCACTCAGGATGATATTCTCTAGATGCAGCCATTTACTTAAAAATTTGGTTAAGTCATTGTATCTGGTGGCTGAGTAGTATTCCATTGCGTAAATATACCACAATTTTTGTATCCATTCATCTTCTGAAGGACATCTGGGTTCATTCCAGCTTCTGGCTATTATAAATAAAGCCGCTATGAACATTGTGGTGCATAGATTTTTGTTGTGTATTAAAGTGTCTCTGGGGTATATGCTCAGAAGTGAAATAGCTGGTTCTTAAAGTAGTACTATATGCAATTTTCTGAGGTATCACCAGACTGATTTCCAGAGTGGTTGTATTAGTTTGCAACGCCACCAACAGTGGAGAAGTGTTCCTCTTTCTCCTGCAGCCTCGCCAGCATCTGCTGTCATCTGAGTTTTGGATCTTGGCCAGTCTGACTGGTGTGAGGTGGAATCTCAGGGTTGTTTTGACTTGCATTTCCCTGATGGATAAGGACGTAGAGCACTTCCTCAGATGTTTCTCGGCCATTCAGTTTTCCTCAACTGAGAACGTTTTGTTTAGCTCTGTACCCCATTTTTTAATAGGGTTATTTGATTCTCTGGTGTCTAGCTTTTTGAGTTCCTTGTATAACTTTGATATTAGGCATCTATATGATGTGGTGTTGATAAAGATCGTGTCCCATTCTGTTGGTTGCCTTTTTGTTTTCTTGACAATTTCCTTAGTCTTACAGAAACTTTGCAATCTCATTAAGTCCCACTTGTTAATCTTTGACCTTAGAGCTTGAGCCATTGGTGTTTTGTTAAGGAAATTTTCTCCTGTGCCTAGGTGTTCTAAGGTTTTCCCTACTTTCTCATCTAATAATTTCAGTGTATCTGGTTTAATGTGGAGATCTTTGATCCACTTACACTTGAGCTTTGTACAAGGAGATAAGAAAGGGTCTATATTCATTCTTTTACATGCTGAGTGCCAGTTGGTCCAGCACCATTTGTTGAATAGGCTGTCCTTTTTTCATTGAATGTTTATGGCTCCTTTTTTAAAAATCAGGTGACCATATACATGAGGCCTCATTTCTGGATCTTCTATTCTATTCCATTGATCCACATGCCTATTTCTGTACCAGTACCATGCAGTTTTCAACACACTTGCCTAGTAATATAGCTTGAGTTCAGGAATACTGATTCCCACAGATGTTTTTTTGTTGTTGAGAATGGATTTCGGTATTCTAGGTCTTTTGTTATTCCATATGAAATTGCACATTGATCTTTCCAATTCCTTCAAGAACTGGGTTGGAATTTTGATGGGGATTGAATTGAATCTATAGATTGCTTTTGGTAGGATGGCCATTTTAAAGATGCTGATTTTTCCAATCCATGAGCATGGGAGATCTTTCCATTTTCTGAGATCCTCCTCAATTTCTTTTTTTAGAGGTTTGAAGTTCTTGTCATACAGGTCCTTCACTTGCTTATTTAGAGTTACACCAAGGTATTTCATAGTTTTTGTGACGATTGTGAAGGGTACCTTTTCCCTAATTTCTTTCTCCACATGTTTGTCCTTTGAGTATAGGAAGGCTACTGATTTGTTAGAGTTAATCTTGTATCCCGCCACTTTGCTGAAGTTGTTTATCAGCTGTAGGAGTTCTCTGGTGGAATTTTTGGGGTCACTCAAGTACACTATCATGTCATCGGCACAGAGTGATGTTTTTATCTCTTTCTTTCTGATTTGTATCCCCTTGATCTCCTTTTGCTGTTTAATTGCTCCAGCCAGGACTTCCAGTACTATGTTGAATAGGTAGGGGGAGAGTGGGCAGCATTGTCGAGTCCCTGATTTTAGTGGAATTGTTTCAAGTTTCTCGACATTGAGTTTGATGTTGGCTGTTGGTTTGCTGTATATTGCTTTTATTATGTTTAGGTATGTACCTTGGATTCCTGTTCTTTCCAGAACTTTTAACATGAAGGGTTGTTGGATTTTGTCAAATGCTTTCTCAGCATCTAGTGAGATGACCATGTGATTTTGATTTTTGAGTTTGTTTATATGGTGGATTACATTGATGGATTTCCTTATATTAAACCATTCCTGCATCCCAGAGATGAAGCCTACTTGGTCATGATGAATGATCCTTTTAATGTGTTCTTGGATTCGGTTTGCAAGGATTTTGTTGAGTATTTTTGCATCAATGTTCATAAGTGAGATTGGTCTGAAGTTCTCTTACTTTGTAGGGTCTTTGTTTGGTTTAGGTATGAGGGTTATTGTAGCCTCCAAGAATGAGTTACGTAGTATTCCATCTTATTCTATCTTTTGGAATAGTTTGTAGAGTATTGGTGTTATATCCCCAATAAATGTCTGGTAAAATTCTGCACTGAACCTGTCTGGACCTGGGCTTTTTTTGGTTGGGAGATTGTGATGACTTCTTCTATTTCTTTAGGTGTTATAGGGTTATTTAGATGGTTTACTTGGTCCTGGTTTAACCTTGGGATCTTGTATCTGTCTGGGAATTCATCCATTTCCTCCGGATTTTCCAATTTTGTGGAGTATAAGTTTTTGTAGTAGGATCTGATGATTTCTTGAATTTCCTCAGTTTCAGTTGTTATGTCCCCACTTTCCTTTCTGATTTTGTTTATGTGTATACTCTCTCTGTGCCCTCTAGTTAGTCTTGCTAGGGGTTTGTCAATCTTGTTGATTTTCTCAAGGAACCAACTCTTGGTTTTGTTGATTTTTTCAATGGTTCTTTTTGATTTTATTTGGTCTATTTCTACCCTAATTTTGATTATTTCTTGCCGTCTTCTCTTTTTGGTATATCTTCTTCCTTCAGTTCTAGGGATTTTAGTTGTGCTGTCAGGTTGCTGATGTAAGCTCTCTCCAGTTTCTTTTTGGAAGCACTTAGGGCTATGATTTTTCCTCTCAGTACTGCTTTCTTTGCATTGCATAGGTTTGGGTATGTTGTGTTTTCGTTTTCATTGAATTCTAGAAAATCCTTAATTCATTTTTTATCTCTTCTTTGACCCTGCTATCATTTAACAGAGCGTTGTTTAGTTTCCATGTGTATGTGGGCTTTTTATTGTCTTTGTTGTTGTTAAACACCAGCCGTAGACCATGGTGATCTGAGAGGATGCATGGGAGTATTTCAATCTTTTTATATCAATTGAGGCTCGATCTGTGTCCAATTATGTGGTCAATTTTCGAGAAGGTGCCTTGGGGTGGTGAGAAGAAGGTGAATTCTTTTACTTAAGGATAATATGTTCTGAATATATCAATTAATTCTAGTTGGTTCAGTCTCTGCTAGTTTTGCAGTGTTCTTGTTCAGTTTCTGTTTCCATGATCTGTCCATTGGTGAGAGTGGGGTATTAAAGTCTCCCACTATTATTGTGTGGGGTGAAATGTATTTTTTGAGCTTTAGTAGAGTTTCTTTTATGAATGTGGGTGCTTTTTTATTTGGTGCATATATGTTAAAGATTGAGAGTTTCTCCTGACAGATTTCCCTGGTAATGAGTAAAAAGTGTCCTTCCTTATTTTTTTTGATAACTTTTTGTTGGAAATTTACTTTATTCGATATTAGAATAGCCACTCCAGCTTGCTTCTTGGAGCAGTTTGCTTGGAAGTTTTTTTCCCACCCTTTAACTCTATGATAGTGTCTTTCTTTGTCTCTGAGATGAGTTTTTTGTATGCAGCAAAAGGCTGGATTTTGTTTATGTATCCAGTCTGATAGCCTATGTCTCTTTATTGGGGAGTTGAGGACATTTATGTTAATAGATATCAAGGAATAGTTGTTTCTGTTTCCTGCCATTATTGCTTTTGTGAGTTGAGTTGTGTCTGTGTCTTTTTCTTCTTATAGTTTTTTTGTTTAGGAGTTTTTTTGTTTTTACTAGGATGCGTTTTCCCTTATTGTATTGGGTTTTCCACCAATAATTCATTGTAGTGCTGGGTTTGTGGTCAGATATTGTGTAAATTTTGATTTGTCTTGAAATATCTTCATCTCTCCATCGATACTGATTGGTAGTTTTGCTGGGTATAGCAGCTTGGGCTGGCACTTTTGTTCTCTTAGGTTTTGCATGATGTCTGTCCAGGCTCTTCTAGCTTTCATACTCTTTTTTGAGAAATCGGGTGTGAGTCTGATTGGCCTGCCTTTATATGTTACCTGACCTTTTTCCCTTACTGCTTTTAGTATTCTTTCTTTGCTTTGGGCTCTTGATGTTTTTACTATTATCTGTCAGGAGGTACTTTTTTTCTGGTCTAACCTATTTGGAGTTCTGAAGGCTTCTTTTATGCTCGTGGTCATCTCATTCTTGAGGGTAGGGAGGTTTTTTTCTACGATATTGTTGAAGATATTTACTGTGCCTCTTAGTTGATACTCTTCTCCCTTTTCTATTCCTATTATCCTTAGGTTCGGTGTTCTCATTGTGTCCTGGATTTCCTGGATATTTTGGGTTAGGATCTTTTTATTTTTTTGCATCTTCTCTGGCTGTTTTGTTTATGTTTACAATGTTGTCTTCTGCCCCCGAGATTCTCTCTTCCATCTCTTGTAATCTATTGGAAATGCTTGCTTCTGTGATTCCTGATTTCTTTTTTAGGTTTTCTACCTCTAGAGTTATCTCTTTTTGTGTTTTCTTTATTGTGTCAATTTCCGTTTTAAATTCCCTCTTCCATTCCTTCATCTCTTTGATTCTGTTTTCCTCTAGTTCTTTGAGTTCTTTGAGTGTTTTTCTTGTTTCCTCTTTAAAAGCTTCTGAATCTTTTTGCTTTTCCTCCCGTTCTTGTTTAAGTATCTCTATCAGCATCTTGAGGTATGATTTCAGGTCTGTGTCTTCCTTTTCTGAAGTGTTTGGAATGCCGATGTTTGCTGCTATGGGAGAGCTGGGTTCTGGTGTTGCCAGGTTGTCTTGGTTTCCTTGGGATATACTCTTTCGCTTTCCTCTTGCCATTTTGTTGTCAGTGATATGTTCTTGCCTTTTCCTTGTATCTGGTCTGTGTCCCTGGATCTCTACTGGCCAGGTGGCAAATGGGTCGAGCCCTGTTCTATGCCTCAGCGTCACCGAGTGGCAACAGAAGTTCTAAAGTTCTGTTCCTGGTCGCTGGATCAGACAGGGCAGGGAAGGGCAAGGCAGGGGGTGCTCTTTCCGTGTGCATTCTGCAGAGATTCCTTCGCTCCCCAGCAGCCTAGGTCTCCCACTCAACAGTTGTTCAGCCTCTAAGAGCCACCGTTCCGGGTGGCTGATGGGCCAGGCTCTGCTCTGCGTCCGGAAGTCACCTCCGGGTCGGAACAGAAGTTCCTATGATCTGTTCCCGGTCACTGGATCGGGAAGGACAGGGCAGGTCAAGGCAGGGGTGTGTACTTTTTATGTGCACTCCGCAGAGATCCCTCTTCTCTCCAGCAGCCCAGGTCTCCCACTCACCAGTTGCTCTGCCTCTATGAGCCGCCGTTCTGGGTGGCAGATGGGCCAGGCTCCCTGGATTATTTAAATAGTTTCCCTGGTCCTGTTTTAAATTTAATATCTGGTATCTGTCTAGTTATTCATTCATTTCCTCCAGATTTTCCAGCTTTGTTTAGTATAGATTTTATAGTAGGATCTGATGATTTCTTGAATTTGTTCACTTTCAGTTTTTATGTCTCCACTTTCATTTCTGATTTCACAAATTTTGATACTCTTTCTTTGCCATCTAGTTATTCTGTCTAAGGTTTTATCACTATTGTTAATTTTCTCAAAGAACAAGCTCTTGGTTTTGTTGATTCTTTGAATGGTTCTTTTTCTTTTTATTTGGTTAGGTTCTGTTCTGAGTTTATTTCTTTTCATCTACGCCTCTTGGGTGTATCTGCTTTCTTTTGTTCTAGAGCATTCAACTGTGCTATCCAGTTGCTGATGTATGCTCTCTTCAGTTTCTATTTGGAAGCATTCAGAGCTAAGAGTTTTTCTCTCAGTACTGCTTCCATTGCATCCCATAGGTTTGTGTGTGTGGTGTTTTTATTTTAATCAACTTCTAGAAAATTGTTCATTTTTTCTATATTTCTTCTTTGACCATGCTATTGTTTAATAGGGCATTATTTAGTTGCCATGTGTATATGGGTTTTTTGTTGTCTTTCTTGTTATTAAAGATCAGCCTTAAGCCATCGTGATATGATAGCATACATGGAAGTATTTCAATCTTCCTATATCTATTAGGCTTATTTTCTGACCATTTATATGTTCAATTTTGGAGAAGATACCATGAGGTGCTGAGAAGAAGTTGTATTTTTTGTTTTTGGATGAAATGTTCTGTAGATGTCTATTAATTTCAATTGGTTCATAACCTCTGCTAGTTTCACTGTGTCCTTGCTCAGTTTCTGTTTCCATGTGTCCATTGATGAGTGTGGGGTGTTGAGTGCTTCCACTATTATTTTGTGGGGTACAATATATTTTTGGAGCTTTAGTAGGGTTTATTTTATGAATATGGGTGCTCCTGTACTTGGAGAATATATGTTAAGAATTTGGAGTTCCTCCTGATAAATTTTCCTTGTAATGACTAAAATGTGTTTTCCTCATCTGTTTAATAACTTTGGGTTCATAATCTACTTTATTTGATGTTAGAAAGGCTACTCTAGCTTGTTTCTTGGACTGTTTGCTTGAAAAGTTTTTTTCCCAGTCTTTTACCCTGTGATAGTGTTGGTTTTTGTCTCTGAGATGAGTTTCCTGTGTGCAGGAAAATGCTGGATTCTGTTTATGTATCCAGTCTGATAGCCTATGTCTTTTTATCAAGGTATTGAGTCCATTTATGTTAACAGATATTAGGGAATAGTGGTTGCTGTTTCCTGCTATTTTTGCTTTTAGAGGTAGAATTGTGCCTATGTGTATTTCTTCTTTTGGTATTCTTGCTTAGGTGTTTTCTTGTTTTTACTTGGATGTGGTTCCCCTCGTTGTGTTGGGTTTTCCACCTAAAATTTGTTGTAGTGCTGGACTTGTGGTCATATATTGTGTAAATTTAGTCTTGTCCTAGAATATCTTGGTCTTTCCATCTATGTTGATTGAGAGTTTTTCTGGGAATAGCAGCCTGGGCTGGTGCTTGTGTTCGCTTAGTGTCCACATGATGTCTATCCAGGATCTTCTAGCTTTCATAGTCTCTGTTGAGGAGTTGGATGTGATTCTAATTGGTCTGCCTTTATATGTTACATGAGCTTTTACCCTAACTGCTTTTAGTATTCTTTCTTTGTTTTGGTCATTTTGCATTTCAATTCTTATGTGTCAGGATGAGTTTTTTTTTTTTTTTTTTTTTTTTTTTTTTTTTCTAATACATTATATTTGGAGTTCTGTAGGTTTTTTTCTTTCTTTCTTTTTTTTTTTTTATGCTCAAGGTCATCTCATTCTTAAGGATAGGAAAGTTTTCATTTACAATTTTGCTGAAGATATTTACTGTGCTTCTTAGTTGATATTCTTCACCCTCTTATATTCCTATGATCCTTACATTTGGTCTTCTCATTGTGTCCTGAAACTCCTCGACATTTTGGGTTAGGACCTTTTTAGGTTTTGCATCTTTTCTGACTCTTTTGTCTATATTTTCAATGTTGTCTTTAGGTCTTGAGATTCTCTCTTCCATCTCTTGTAGTCTGTTGAAGATGCTTGCATTTGTGACTCCTTATTTCGTTTTTTAAATTTTCTACCTCCTTGGTTGTCTTTTTAGTGTTTTCTTCATTGTTTCCATTTCCATTTTAAATTCCTTCTTCAATTCCTTCATCTCTTTGGTTCTGTTTTCCTCTACTTCTTTGATTTCTTTGAGTGTTTTTCATATTTCCTCTTTAAAACTTCTTTTTCTTTATGCTTTTCCTTCTATTCTTGTTTATGTGAGTTATTCTTGCTCTTCTCTGAATCTCCGTCATCAGATTGAGGTATGATTTCAGGTCTGAGTCTTCTTTTTCTGGGGTGTTCAGCATTCTGCCTCTTCCTGTGATGGGAGAGCTGGGTTCTGATGTTTCCAGGTTGTCTTTGTTTCCATTGTGTGCGTTATTTATCTTTCCTCTTGCTACCTTGTTGTCAGTTATTGGTTCCTGTCTCTCCCGTGTACCTGGTCTGTGTCCCTGCATCTCTGCTGTTTTAGGTGGCAAATGGTTTGAGCATTTGTTCAGCACCAAAGGGCCTTTTAGGTGGTCCTTATGGCAGAATTCCTGCTCCGCTGTACCAACCAGAGGGGCACACTTACCACAAGCTAGGCCTAGTCCTCTCTGTACCCTGGCTACTCAGAGTGCACTGCAGTCTGGCCTGGCCTTTGCTCCTGGATCCCTGCTGTACCTGCTGGCAAATGGCTTTCGCTTTCGGTCCACATGCGATGGTTTTCCAGGTGGGTAACTATTCCCTATTCCAGGATTCCTGTTTTCTTGAATCAATTGGGGGGGGGGTGGCAGCACTTTCTGAGCGCTTGGCCCAGACCTCACTGTACTCTGGCCACATGAGCTGCAGTCTCACCAGGCCTGAATCCCTGGATCTCTGCTGTTCCAGGTGGCAAATGATCTGAGCATTTGTTCTAAATGCAATGTCTTTCCGGGTGGATAGCAAGTTCCGATTTCAGGGTTCCAGCTCCCCTGAAGCAATTGGGTGGTGGGGCACCTGTGTGCTCAGCCCAGAGCTCTTTGTGTCCTGGCCACTTGAGGTGCAGTCTCACATTTTCTTTATCCATTTTCAGTTGATGGTTGTTCACAATTCTGACTATTAGGAATAAGGTTGTTATGAACATAATTGAGCAAGCGTCCTTGTGGGTATAGGTGGTTCTTGAGGTATAACTGTTTAGTCTTTCGAGAAATCACCAAATTTATTTCCAAAGTAGTTGTAAAAGATTTGCCTTTTGGTTATTTTGTGTAAGGAGGATTTCTTTTCTGGTCAAGATGAATAGTTGTTCTCTAAGTTTCTTGTATGTTTCTAGGCATCTCTTTATGTTAGGTGAAAAATATTTTCAAACTTTTGTTGAAACTATGTTTGGAAGAGCTGGGCCTATTCACCTTGTTGTAACTCTATTATTCTTAAGTCTTTTCATGGTATCCTGGATTTCTTAGATGTATTGTGTCAAGAATTTTTTTAAATTTAATATTTTCAATAACTAATAAATCTTCTATTATATTTTCTATACCTGTGAGTCTCTTTATCATCTCCTGTATCTTGTTGGCAATGCTTATATATGTTCTTCCTGTTCTCTTCCCTAAGTATTCCATATTTAGCTTTCCCTCAGTTCATGTTTTCTTTATTGCTTTATTTCCAATTTAAGTCTTGCACATTTTTTCTTCACCTGTTTAACTGTATATTCCTGAATATTATTAAGAAATGTATTTCCTCTTCAAAGACCACTACCTGATTAATTGTGCTTTCCTATATTTCTTTAAGGGATTTATCTATTTCCACTTTAAAGGACTCTATCATCTTAATAAGATTTGATTTAAAGCTATTTTCTTGTTCTTCATTTGTGTTAAGAAAATCTGAGCTTGTTGCTGTAGGGTAGCTGTGCTCTGAAGGTGTCATATTAATGGCTTGTATAGATTTTATTCTTTTCAGGGCCTTTGGCCATATGGGTGGTTTTGTTCTCTAGATATTTATTGTCATAGGTATTGGGATGGTAATTAACCTTGATGGTCCTATTGTGGCAGGCCTCTGAAATGTATCATTTTGACCTGCAGGTCTGTATGGTTCAGAAGTTGGAGATCAGATGAAGGTGAAGAGTAGTGGTGGAAAAATGGAGGGGTCCCTCTGAGCTAAAAATCTGCTCAGAAAGCTAGGCTCAGAGCAGAGGACTCATCAAGAAGAGAAAATCAGTGGGTGAAGGAAAGCTTACCTGTATGGTTCAAGCACCACAGATCTGATAAAGTTGGCGGAGAAATGGAGTAAGAATGTAAGTTCCCCTGGGCTAGCAGGCTTCTCAGGGCATCTGGGTTTGCTCCACAGGACTCTAAGCACAGAAGATGGGTAAGGGAAGGAAATTTACCTGTATGGCTCAGGCTCAGCAGATGAGAGGAGAGGTGAATAGAGAATCTCAATGAGGTACTTTTTAACTTGAAGAAGAATACAATTTGGGAACTTATTTTATAAGACAGTTGTTTTTTTTAGTTATTTATTACCATTTATTATCAGCCTGAGTGACATGTACTTTATGTTTAGCTGTTCTGAACAATGCTAACCTTACTTTGAACACACTACATTCTTTTCCTCTTTCTCCCTCCCTCTCCCTGTCCTCCCTCCCTTCCTCACTCCCTCCCAACCCCTACTCTCTGTATGTGTGCATGTGTGTGTATGTACACACACCTGCACATGTGTGTACTTTTTACTAAAATGATGAATACAAAATGATGAAGTGACCAGTGACAGGAAAATGTATGAGAACAATGATTTTTTGTGAAACAATGCATTACTCCTAACAGCTTTAAAAACAGACTTTTTCATTCCTTTCTGTTGCCTCATTATATTCAGGACCAAGTGTATATCTGTGTTGCAGTGGGACTATTATATTCACTAGATGTTTAATCCTACTGCTTTTTGAGGGGAGGATAAAAATTATGCCTATGAGCAACAATCTGTTGAAAAACAGCTATTTAAATACTTCAACTACTCTGAAAGAATAACTTCAGATTTCCATAGACAATAATAGAAATTACATTTTTATGTTACAAGAATGGTTAAATTTTATTTTTTCTCATAATTGTCTACGACATTACCACTGTGTGGCTACTATTATCATCTCCTAACTTATTAGAGCTTAAATATTTTTTTCTGAACCTGTGTTGTATATCACTACTTGCATTATAATTGTTAAGATTAAGAGTGAAGGGGGAAATCCCAGCTGAACATTATACTTTCCATCATTTGAATATTAAAAACAAAAACTTTGATATAGCTCTTTTCTCTTCTCCTTTTAAAATGTGCATACTTCTTGAATGGGCAATTATTAAAATGGATTACATAGAAATATAGAAAAATAACCCAAGAGAGTAGAGCCCTTTGGGTGTGGTGCTGTGGATAAGAGATCTGGCAAAAAGTAATCGTTATAATATGTGTATTAAGTTTTTGAGAATGGGATAAATTTTTATCACATTCATTGCTATTTCACAACCCCTCACAGACCCAACATTTATGCCATTTCTATCCTTTTTTTGTGTTTTTATTCCCCCTTTCGTTAAGTCATATTAATGTGCATATATATAGTTGTATTCTGTTTATTGGAGCTTGTTTGATCTACTGGGATCCACACCTTGAAAAAAGCTAACTCCCTAACTGATCACCTTCATTTACTAATAACTTTTTAAGTAGGAGCATAGCGTCATTCTAACCTTTCTTCTCCTTGCTGAAATTTTGTATGGATTGAGTTTGCAAAGATCTTGTGTATGCTGCCAAACTTCTATGAGTTCATAAGTGAAACTGTGCAATTTTTGGGAGAGTATTATTTCCTTCCAGTCATCAACATTCTTGATTCTTATACACTTTCTAAATTACTCCTGAGATGTAGGAAAAGGGGTTGTGTAACAAAGACAACCCACCTAGAGCTGAACACTCTCTAGTCACTAGTCACTTATTTTCTGAACCTTGACCACTTGCTTTTTTTACAATTGTTACCATCTTTTACTACAATAGGAAGAAAACAAAAGTAAAGGAAAAATAAAAGCAAAAAAAATCAGCTTATTTGATAGGTTTAAAACATTCACTAATCTATGGGCATAATGAAAAAATCATGAGGTATTCATTTAATACTCTGTCATATGAGCAGAGTAAGACTTGTAGGTTCTAGCCTAAATCCTAGGACTTGTCTAGCCATATGTTTTAGATGAGAAAACTGTGTGAGGTATGAGTTCTACCTTATGCAATGAGCTTTAAACACAATCAAAAATGTTTATCATTAATTCTATGACATTTTTCCAACTATTGTAACAGTGGCCATAACTTGTCTGATGTTCATTATTATAAGCTATGGAGTTCACAGATGTGTATAACTGATGATTCCTCTTCTCATCTCTTAGCATGCACAGAACCTTCCTGAACTGTGAAAGATAGCCAGAAGAGACAAAACTGTTGGGTCATTCCCAACCTTTATTTTCTAATTTTCATAACTCAAATATCTAATATTTCAGTAATATATTCAATAATAGTTTATTGCTATCCTGTTTTCCAGAAGATGTAAAAAAAAATCAGAATATCCTCTAATATTCGAGGGACTTTACTAGGCATCAACTCTAATAAACATAGAACCTATTCCTGCGTTATTCATCTGTTATCCTTTAGGGCCTATTAGAGGCATTGGTGCCTTTCATTATGGTTCCTTTTATGTCAGCTTGATACCAGCTAGTCACCGGAGAGCAGAGAACTTCATGTGAGAAAATGCCTCCATAAGATGGGGTTGTAGGAAAGGGTTTAAAACATTTTTCATCTTTGGTCCCTAATCTCACTGTGGGTGGGGCTGCACATGCACTGTGGGAAATAAGCAAGGAAGCAGTACCTTAGCACTGCATCAGCTCCTGCCTTTAGTTTCTGCCCTCACTTCTCTTGATGATGAACTATAATATGGCACTCTGAGTAAAGTGATCCTTTATCTTCATATTGATTTTGGCTGAAGTATTTTATCACAGCAATAACTATATATAAGCTATTATGTTTCAGGGTAACTCATTTTAAGCTGTTCTGTTTGTTTTGTTTTTAATGTATATGTTGTTTATGTTTTAAGAAATTATTCAGTGGTAGTGTTCAAATGACTTTATTGTCTGGGATTTGGTAGTATCTAAAAAATGTAATACGAACAGTAATAAATAACATCATATTATAATCACTTGAGTTTCTCATGGTGTTTCTGATGCCTCTGTCAAACAAGAAGATAGTAATAAAATAAAAATTTAAATATTAAATATTGTTATTTATAAACTACTAATTAGACCAAATGGTTAGAACCTATATAACCTACAAGAGTCATTTAACTGCTACCAGAATTTATGGAATGAATGTGATTTTGTGGTAGAAACTTCCTCGAGTCAGCTTCCATTTTATATGGTGAATTCTTTCAATTAATCAGTGACAATTTAAAGATAGGAAACATCAAAACTAACTCCTGATGTCATGACACTGGCCTTTCAAAGTGAAGTTTCTACTGCTTGATCCCTTTTGGAATTTTATGCTAAGTGCTTAGATTTTTTTTTCTTTTTATATTTTTTTATTTCACTATGAGAATAAAATATAAAAATCAAACCCTTAATCCCAAAACAGGCCCAAAGCTCATTCACTTCTGTTTCCTTTTGGCCATGTGATTTCCCCACTCACTTTCAGAAATAAATGGCTTCAGAATGCAATTTTTATAGCTTTAATAGCTCATGGCATTCACGGCCACTCAAGCCCAAGCCTCACTTTCAAAGTCTCTTTGTTCATAAACTTGAACTTTATGGATGCAGCCAATCAGTGCTGTCAAGTCTTAAGGGACCCTGCTTCCTCCTCACAGCCATATATAATTTTTCTTATTCTTAACTCGATGCATTTGAACCTGTTCATGTCCATATTTTGAGCAAATGCATGCATCTAAAATATATTCAGTCTAGTTTTAGAGTAAAGGGGTTCTTCATAAAGTTATGAATTCTTCCATTTTCCTAAACAAGTGTCAACAGTTCTTATTAACATGTGTCATATTGTGTTGAATTTTCTTATCTTTGCTCTGAGAAAGGATTGTGATGTATCAGCTTACAGAGCACTGCGATTAAAAGCCTTGGTTCAGATAGCTAATATGGATTATGATTTTTGATGAGATGTAGTACCTAGACAAGGATCCCTATGTATGAGTGTGAAGCATTTTTCTCAATAGTTTTAGTGATGTCAGGAGACTCATCTGAAACCTGAGAGCACTGTAGATTAGAGTGTGAGACTAAAAGGAATGGTTAAGGGAAACTGAGCCACAGCATTCACATCTGTCATTCTGTCAACTACAAGCTTCAGTCCTGTGTTTTCTCAAGCTTGATGCCCTTTTGTGTGCAAATCAAGATATAACCACCTCCCCCCATGTTGTTCCTTACATTGCCTTCCTCATGGTATTTACCTCAGGAAGTAGGGAACTAACAAATACATTGAGCTCCATTTTAGGGCAAGTACTGAATGGATAACCCTAAGTAATGGGTGAGTTTTCTAGCATATTATATTGGATGGAATTGCTTCTCTGGGGAGTTGTCTTGTATATAGTGTGATATCTACATGTAAAGAGTAGCTTTGTGTGTAATGGTGTGTGTGTGTGTGTGTGTGTGTGTGTTCTATGCATGTGAGTTTGCAGTTGCCATTGATCAAGCATGTGCATGTAGCGACAAGAAGAAGGCATTGAGATATATTCTTCTATTACCTACACATTAATGATTTGACACAGGACTCATTAGTGATCCAGAAGCCAGTAATTCAGTTAGGCAGACATTAAACTCCTGATATTGTTTATCTCCTTCCAGTAATGGGATTACATGTTTTCACTGTCATGCCTAACTTTATATGGTGGAGTCCAGGGATTTGATCACAGGTGTTTGTTTCTGCAAATATTCTTACACACAGATCCATCTCCCCTGCCTTGATAATAATTACCTTTTAATATAAAATATTAGAAGAAAAATAATTACACTTTCTTTTTAAGAGCAATCATTTCTTCAACTATATTCACTAACCACATAAAATGGGTGCAACTTGAAATATCAGTATACTTTATAATAAATATTTTCTGCTATTGTGAACATTATGTACACCATACTATAGGTGTTGTTCCAAATGGCCAGAGGAAGCCATTAGATTCTCCAGAACTGTAGTTATAGATGGCTATAAGCTTTCAGGTATAATGTAACTAAACTCAGATTCTCTATAAGAACATAATTGTTATTAACCTCTGTGCTAACTCTCCAGACCAAAATATTGGCAATATTTGCTGACATATATTTCAGACATATTAGCAACACTATTGTATGACTTGTGTGAGTTTTCCTGTCAGTACATATTAAGAACTCATTTAATACATTTTATACTGAACTTGGTACATTTTATACTTAAACCAAAATTTTACCTCTTATAATATGAGAACTGAAATTTAGAATATGCTAGTATAGCTCACTTTTACCTCTCACAAATTGTATGGTACTAAGTTGTCAGAACAGTAAAATGTGGTATTTGGCAAAGGAAAGCTAATTATCATCCTTCTGTTGTTTATGTCAAAAAGCAAACGATAGATATAAAACCTATCAAAATAGTCACATGTGACATTCATCTTAACATAGATAAAATTATAGACTGCCTTTTGTGCCTTTCCAAAATTTTAACCTCCAATGTTATGGTATATTGAGTAGAAATTTTTGGACAGTAATTTTGATTTTATGATATCATGGAAGCACAGTGTAAATTGTGCCATGTGTTACAAAACTACAGAAAAGCCTCACAACTCTCCGGTGATTATTCTGTTTGGGAGATTTTCATAAATTTCAGACTGGCCAAAATTGTAAAAAATTCACTTTTATTACTACGTTGTGTTTCCTTAAGATGAATTAGTCTATACATATTTCAATATGCTTCTGTCTTTGTTTCTCTTTGTCTCTCTTTCTGTCACTGTGGTGTGTGTGTGTGTGTGTGTGTATGTGTATGTGTGTGTGTGTGTGTGTGTGTGTGTGTGTGTGTGTGTGTGTAAAGGTATAAATGCATATGTGTGTCTGTTGACAACAGAGGTTAACCCAGAGTGCCTTCCTTTATCAAACTTCATCTAGTTTTTTTGAAACAAGTTTTCTCATTTTATCTAGCTTTCATTCATTGGGTTGGGGTTATGGATGAAAGACTTTACTTTAAATGCTACATAAATATAATACCTATATAAATAGTGCATTAATGACTATATACATTCAGTAATTTTAGAGAAGAATAATATGATGGTTAAGTTTTGGAGTTTGCCTAGGGTAGGGATAGCTCAAACATCTGGAAAGAGATAAATTCTAGGTATATTTGTTAGGATCTTTCAAAAAATATGAATATCATTTCAATCAATGGTTTGTGTAATATCATTATGATAAGCAGTTTTGATATTATTTTCTAATATTTTGAACCTTCAGTTTACTGATTAGATTTACTGTCAATTTAACAGAATTAGAGACACCAGAGTTGAAGTTTCTGTTTCTTGAGCTAAGATATGTGTCTGCCATCAAATTTAGTCAATGGAGTTCCTATATCTTAAGTCTTTCTTCTTTTGGATTTACCAACACGATCATGCTTGCATTGTCCAAAGCCTCTGTACTGCACTGATGGTTATGTTACTACCTTCATTTATTTCAGATATTTATTTCAAAATGAATTATACCATTCTTAACTGGTATCCAATGTCAAGTTTAAGAAGTATATTGTAGCTTCTAATGTACGTCTGATCCCTGAGCTGTTCCTCTGCCAGAGCTCTTTGTACCCAATCAATCCTAGGAGAAAACTTGTCTCCCAGAAGTGCTAACACACCTAAGAGCACAGATAAGACAATCACTGCTCTTCAGAAGGGCCCACAACAAGCCTTCAGGACCTAATAATCAAGAAGTACTCTGGGACAAGACCCAGTTTCTGCTTGCACCAAAGTTACATCAGGAAAAGATAAACCATCTGAACTCTGCCATAATCGCTAAAGTAATAGAAACCATCACCAAAAGTCTCCTAACCAAAAAGAGCCTAGGGTTAGGGCAGAATTCTTTCAGACCTTCATAGAAGAACTAATAGTAATACTTTCCAAATTATTCCACAAATTAGAAACAGAAGGAAAACTCCCCAGTTCCTTCTATGGGGCCACAATTTTGCTTATACCTAAACCAAACTAAGACCCAACAAAGAAAGAAAACTGCAGACAAGTTTCCCTTATGAGTATCAGTTCGATTAATATTCAGTAACATTCTTGCAAACTGAATCCTAGAACACACCAAAATGATCATTCACCATGATCAAGTAGGCTTCATCCCAAGAAAACAGGGAAGGTTTGAAAGGGCAGACTCCCGGGTGGGGAACCTCGACCTCAAAGTGCAGGTTCTCAGCACCTCCCAGGAAAGGCAACACCCCAAATCACTCATGGGAAATGGTCTTAATGCAAACTGCAAAAGGATTTTCATTCGGAGTGTGCTTGGGGCCCACAACCTGTATGCCATGTTGGAGTAGATGGCTGCGGACCATGAGGGCAGAATCGGGGCATATTTTATATGGCTCACAACAAAGCCTGCCAATCATGGCAAAGCCCTGAATCACAAACCCATCATTTCATAGCAAAAGCCTGTGAGTTACAACCAATCATTGCGAAACCTGTGAATCACAAACCAATCATTTCCCTATAGTCTCAGAGGTCTGTATCTGCGTGGTCTCCTGGGTCGGAGTAGCAATGGCAGTCAGAAGTCACTAGGGCAGGGGGTTAAGGCTTCTTTAGCTTGTGGTCCTTGGAGAGGTTAGGCTGTATTTTTTATTCTTTCAGGTTCAATATAAGAAAATCCATCAACATAATCCTTTATATGAACAAACTCTATCTGAGACCAACCCGGGTAAACAACTTGAGTACTCCAGAGCCATAGCAAGGATTGAAAGAAGCAAAACAACTTAATTAAAGTTGCAGCATGACTTCAGCCAGACTTGAGACCTAACCCTCATGGCCAAAGCTGAAGTCTTGTTTATTATTCTTGTTTTAAACCACATTAATTACATGTGGAAAGATTAGATCAGTTCTAAGACTGGAACAAGCAAGTTAACAATCAAAGATCCTGTAAATATCTTTTAGGAGGCCAGGTGTGAGAATCAGCAACAAAAGGGGGTCTCAAAAGACAAAGGGACTGCTGAGCCTACATTGGCTGAATCTTCCCTGAATCAGCCCTGTCTGGAGCAATATTTTTGGAGCTTTAAATGAAAATGTACTTCCCTGGGTTTCAGTCTTTAGTGTTTTGCTCTGAACTTCAGATGCAAATTTGCTTAATACTAGCCCTTACAAGGTGCAGCACAGAAACCAGTTTCCTGACTTGGCCAGCTCCAAGGTGTTCTGGGACAGTATTAATATTACTCTGCCATCAACAGTTCAGAGATGCCAAAAATGCTCTTCACAAAACTCAAAAGAAAAAAAAATACATGATCATATCATTAGATGCGGAGAAAGCATTTGACACAATTCCATACCCCTTCCTGTTAAAGTGTTAGAAAAATCATGGATCCAAGGCCCACACCTAAACAAAGTAAAAGCAATATACAGCAATCCAGTAGCTAACATTACATGACATTGAGAGAAACTTGACACAATCCTACTAAAATCAGGTACTAGACAAGGCTGCCCACTACCTCCCTACCTACTCAATACAGTACTAGAATTCCTTGCAAGAACAATAAGACAACAAAAGGAAGTCATAGCAATGCAAATTAAAATGGAATAAGTCAAAATATCACTATTTGCAAAGGATATGATAGTATAGTTAAGTGACCCTAAAATTCCACCAGAGAACTTCCACAGCTGACAAACAACTTCAAAAAAGTGATGGGATATCACTCAAACAAATCAGTAGCCTTTTTCTACTCAAAGAATAAACAGGCTAAAAAAAAGTTTAGGAAAACAACACCCTTCAAAATAGTAACAAATAATATAACATACATTGATGTGATACCAACCAAGCAAGTGCAAATTTGTATGACATGAACTGCAAATCTCTGAAAAAATATATTGAAGATCTCAGAAGATGGAAAGATCTCACACCCTCATGGATAGACAGGATTAATGTGGTAAAAACCTTCATCTTGCCAAAGGCAATCTTCAGATTCAATGCAATCTCCATCAAAATTCCAACTCAACTCCTCAAAAAGTTAGAAAGGGAAATTTGAATACTTATTTGGAATAACAAAATACCCATGATGTTAAAAACTATTTCCAACAATAAAAGAATTTCTGGGGAAAATCACTATTCCTGACCTCATCTGTATTACAGAGCAATAGTGATAAAAACTGTATGGTATTGGTACAGAGACACACAGGTAGATCAATGGAATAAAACTAAAGACCCAGAAATGAACCCATAAACCTATGGTCACTTGATCTTCTACAAATGAAGTAAAATGATCCTGTAGGAAAAAAATAACATTTTCAACAAATGTTGCTTGTCCAACTGACTGTCAGCATGTTGAAGAATTAAAATTGATCCATTCTTATCTTACTGTACAAAGCTCAACTCCTAGTAAATTAAGGACTTTGACATAAAACTAGATACACTCTTTCTAATAGAAGAGACAGTGAGTAAGAGCCTCAAACACAAGGGCACTGTTAAAATTAGCTCAACAGAATACCAATCACTTATGCTCTAAGAGCCAGAAAAAGTAAATGGGACATGTTAACATTGCAAAGCTTCTGTAAGGCAAAGGACACTGTCAATAGAACAAAACATCAATCAACATGATGGAAAATGATCTTTAACAGTCCTATATCAGATAGAGGGCTAATATTTAATATATACAAATAACTAAAAATGTTAGACTCCAGTGAATCATGTAACCCTATTAAAACCTGCAAACAGAGATAATATATGCTCTAAATCCAAGAGCACTCATATTAATACAATTAACCCTACCAAAGCTCAAAAAATACATTGCACCCAAAAAATAATAGTGGGAGGTCTTAACACCAAACCATCATCAATGGACAGATCATGGAAAAAGAAACTGAACAAGAATACAGTGACAATAGCAGAGGTTATAAACCAATTGGAATTAATAGATACTTATGGAACATATCATCCTAAAGCAAAGGAATACACCTTCTCTCAGCAAGTCATGGTACCTTCTCCTAAATTTACCATATAATTGGTCACAAAACAAGCCTCAATTCATATAAAAAGATTGAAATACTCCCATGCATCTGATAAGATCACCATGGTCTAAGGCTGGTCTTTAATAACAACAAAGACAATAAAAATCCCATATAGACATGGGAATTAAACAATGTGCTATTAAACTATAGCATGGTCAAAGAAGAAATAAAGAAAGAAATTATGGATTTTCTAGAACTTTATGAAAATGAAAACAAAACATACCCAAACATATTGGATGCAATTAAAGCAGTACTGAGAGGAAACCAATTGCTCTGAGTGCTTCCAAGAAGAAAGTGGAGAGAGCATACCCCAGCAACTTGACAGCACAGTTGAAAGCTCTAGAACAAAAGGAAGCAGATACACCCAAGAGAAGTAGACAGCAAGAAATAATCAAACTTGGAGTAGAAATTGATCAAAGAGAAACAAACAAACAAACAAAAAATCATTCAATAAATCAAGAAAACCAAGAGCTGGTTCTTTGAGAAAATTAAGATGATTGATAAATCCTAAGGCAGACTAACTAGAAAGCAAAGAGAGAGTACACAATTTAACAAAATCAGAAATGAAAGTGAAGAAATAACTACTGAAAGTGAGGAAATTCATGAAATCATCAGATCCTACTGCACAACCTATAATCAACAAAGCTGGAAAGTCTGGAGGAAATGGATGAATTCCTAGACAGATATCAAATTTTAAAGTTAAAGTAGGAACAGGTAAACCATCTAAATATTCCCATAACCCATAAAGAAATAGAAGCAATCATCTAAAGCCTCCCAACCAAAAAAAAGTCCAGGTCTAGAAGGGTTTAGTGCAGAATTCTATCAGACATTTTCTGACGACCTAATTCCAATACTCGACAAACTATTCCTCAAAATAGAGTCATATTGAACACTTCTTAACTCATTTTTTGAGGCTACAATAACCCTTTTTCCTAAATCACAAAAAGAATCTACAAGGAAAGAGAACCACAGACCAATCTCACTTCTGAACATTGATGCAAAAATGTTCAACAAAATCCTTGAAAACCGAATCCAAGAACAAATCAAAATGATCATTCAACATGATCAAGTAGTCTTTATCCTTGGAATGCATGGATGGTTTAATACAAGTCAATACATCAACATAATCCACCATATAAACAAAGTCAAAGTAAGAAAACCACAGGATCATCTCACTAGATGCTGATGAATCATTTGACAAAATTCAACACTTGTTCATGTTAAAAGTATTGTAAAGAACAGGAAACAAAGGGCCATACATAAATATAATAAAAGCATTTTACTGTAAAACAATAGCCAAAATCAAACTTAACAGTGAGAAACCTGAAGCAATCCCACTAAAATCAGGTACAAGACAATGCAGCCCACTCTCCTCCTACCTATTAAACATAGTACTGGAAATCCTGGCCAGAGCAAGTAGTCAAAAAAGGAAATCCAAGGGATACAAATTGAAAAGGAAGAAGTAAAGATATCACTGTTTGCAGATGACGGGATAGTGTACATAAGTGACCCCAAAATTCTACCAAGAAATTCAACAGGTGATGAACAAGTTCAGCAAAGTGACTGAATGAAAAATTAACCCAAACAAATCAGTAGCCTTTCTTTACTCAAAGGACAAAGAATGAAATTAGGGAAAAGATACCCTTTATAATAGTCACAAACAATATCAAATACATTGATGCAACTCTAACTAAGCAAGTTAAGGACCTGTATAAAAAGAACTTCAAATCTCTAAAGAAGGATATCGAGGAAGATCTCAGAAAATTGAAATATCTCCCATACTCATGGATTGGAATGATCAACATTGTAAAAATGGCCATCTTACCAAAAGTGATCTACAGATTCAATAAAAACTCCATCAAAATTCCAACCCAATTATGCATAGAGTTGGAAAAAGCAATGTACAATTTCACGTGAAAAACAAAAGAACTAGAATAGTGAAATCCATCATCAACAACAAGAAAGCATCTGCGGGAATCACTATCCCTGACCTCAAGCTTTATTACAAGGCAATTGTGCTCAAAAGTGCTTGGTACTGGTATAGAGATAGGCACGTGGATTAATGGAATAGATTAGAAGATCCAGAAGTGAGCCCTCACATATATGGTCACTTGATTTTTGACAAAGGAGCTATAAACATTCAATGGAAAAAGGACAGCTTACTCAACAAATTGTGTTGGTCCATCTGGCAGTCAACATGCAGAAGAATGAAAGTAGACCCTTTATTATCCCCTTTTACAAAGCTCAAGTGCAAGTGGATTAAATATCTCCACATTAAACCAAGTACACTGCAATTATTAGAAGTGAAATAGGGGAAACCTTATAACACTTAGGCACAGGAGAAAATTTTGTGAACATAACACCAATGGCTAATACTCTAAGATGAAATATCTACAATTGGGAGTTAATGAGGTTGCAAGGGTTCTGTAAGGCTAAGGACACTGTCAAGAAAACAAAATGGAAGCTAACAGATTGGGAAAAGATCATTACCAACCCCACATCGAATAGAGGCCTAATATCCATGTTATACAAAGAAATCAGGAAGATAGACACCAGGGAATCAAACAACCCTATTTAAAATGGGGACCAGAACTAAACAAAAAGTTCTCAATTGAGGAACATAGAATGCCTGACAAGCACCTAAGGAAGTGCTGGACATCTTTAGCCATCAGTGAAATGCAAATCAAACAACCCTGAGATTTCACCTCACTCCAACCAGAATGGCTAAGGTCAAAAATTTAGATTACAGCAGATGCTGTTGAAGATGCAGAGAAAGAGGAAAACTTCTCTACTGCTGTTGGGGTTGTAAACTGGTACAACTCTGGAAACCAGTCTGGCAATTCCTCATAAAATGGAACATAGTACTACCTGAAGACCCAGTTATTCCACTTCGGGGCATATACCCCAGAGAAGCTTCAACATGCCACAAAGACACATGCACCACAATGTTCATAGCAGCCCTATTTATAATAGCTAGAAGATGGAACTAACCCAGATGTCCTTCAGTAGATGAATGGATACAAAAATTGTGGTATATTTACACACTGGAGTACTACTCAGCTATCAGAAACAATGACTTTGTGAAATTCTTAAGAAAATGGATGCATCTACAGAATATCATCCTGAGTGAGATAACCCAGTCACAAAAGAACAGACATAATATGCAGTCACTGATAATTGGATACTAACCCCAGAAAGCTCTGAACACCCCAGAAACAACTCACAGACTATATGAAGTTCTAGAAAATTCAAAGGCAAAAAAAAAAAAGCAAATGGAAAACCATTATGCTTAAACTTCACACTCCAAAAAACTGACGATTTCCACGTTACATCTTGTTGTACATGTACTTTATGCTCATTGTAACTAGTAAGATTTTATTGCATACTATCAATCCTTTAAAAAAATCAAGTACTGACAAAAATATGTTTGCATACTTTTATGCATAAATGCTTAATATCTGTACATTTATCTATGTTTTTAAAATAAAATTGTTCAATAAAAATACATAAAATAAAATAAAAAATGATTTGGTAATAACTTAATTAAAAAGAAAATATATTCATTTAAATACAAACATATATTTTCAGTTTAAACAACATACTTTTAAGATTGCCTTTACATGGACCTTCTCTGTTCTGTCTTCCCACCTCAGTCCCAAATAGCCATGCTTATGCATAGCAAAGCAACAGAAAAGCAGCTACAACTTCCAATTCCCCTTCTCCAATCCTCTTTTTGATCTGAAACACAATCCTCTTTTGGCCATATTGCCCCTAATTGTGGCTGTATCTCTGTCTTCAGATCAGCTGAATACTCCCTGCTCAAACACTGGTCCCGTTTTCTGAAGACCAGATATGTGGCACTCAGATCTCACAGGTCTCTGCTCTCTCTGTTTTATTGCTCTCCACCCCTACCCTCACTGCAGCCACATTCCTTAAGGCTCCTTCCATCTGCTCTTTCTCCAGACCATCCAGAAATCAGCACCCAGAGCTAAAATCAATTCAAATATTCATGACATGATGCCACAATGAAAAACAAAATAGCTTTGATGACAGTCAATAAAAGCTAGGACATACAACTCTACTAGAACTTAGCTATTTAATTATGGCAGGGGAAAAATACTCCCACACATAAAACACATGAAAGCACAAGAAGAGCACTTTAAAACCCCTTTACAAAGAACATAGAGGTCTTTAAAGAGGAAAGGAATGAATCATGTTTATAAATCCAGAGAACAAAAACCTGATCTTTTAGAAGAAAAGAGAAATTTGCTTTTAAAAGGAAAGAAAAAGAAAACAAACACTCGAAAGAATCTAAAGCTGCTCAAGACCTGAAGATGAAAATATAAGCAATAAGGAAAACACAAACTTAGAGAATATAGCAAATGAATAACTGAGGAATTCTAAAAGATTTTCTGAGAGGCAAACTTAACCAAAAGAATACAGGACATGGAAGAGAGAAAGTCAGGCACTGAAGATAAAGTAAAATATATGGGTACATTGATCAAAAAATGTAATGTAATAATTCCTGACATAATATGTCCAGAAAATCTGAGACAGTATTAAAAGACCAAGCCGAAGAATAATAGGAATAGATGAATGGAAAGAAATCTAGTTTAAAGGCCCAGAAAACCTTTTTAATGAAATCAAAATAGAAAAAGTTTCTAAAATATTGCACCTATTTTAATTAACATATATTCTTTTATTCTTTCCTTCCTACAGCCCCTCCCAGTTTCTCTCCTCTATTCTCAAATTAATAACCTCTTTTCCTATATTATTGCTACATATATACATACGTGTATATGTACATATCTACAAATACTTAATTACAACCTTATAAAAATATATTTGAATACTTTTATGCAAAAATGCTTAAAAATCTGTACATTTATCTTTGTTTTTTAAAATAAAGTTTAAAAATAATAATAATTAAAAAATATCGCAGCTATTAAGGTACAAAAAGCCTGGAAAACATTAAATAGATTGGACCAGAAAAGAAACTCTCCTCGCTACATGCTACATAATATTTAAAATATTAAACATACAGAACAAAAAAAAACCAATATTTAAATCTAAAAGGGAAAAGACTAAGTAACCTAAAATACAGATCTGTTAAAATTGCACATGATTTCTCATTTGAAACTGTAAAAGAAAGAAGACACTAGACAGATATGCTATAAGAGACTGTAGAATACAGCACAGAATACTATATCCAGCAAAACTTTTAATCACTGCAGATTAATAGTGTATGAAATGTCCTGAATATAAGATGAACTCAAGTTGTTAATGTAGACCAGAAATTATCAAAAATGTTCAAAATAATCTTGAATCAATTTTCTCACTTATTCTAAATAAGTTTGTGTTTCAACTTCTTGAGAATTATTCTTTGTATTATTTTTAAACAAATTGTATTTTACAAAGTAGGATTATTTTGCAGTGAAATAATTGTTTATTCCTAGTTTCTATGTTTGGATCATAGTCCTTACACTGATGTGTCACATTATATCTTACACATCCTATACTATTCTCGATTGAGCTAAAGTCAATTACAGCATACCCTACAGCCATTTTTACATATCTGAGATGGTTCTTGTCTTGAGTAAATTCTGACTCTATTCAAAAGTCTTTGTTTTATAACTGAAAGAATAGTGGATAAATTCTGTCAGTGTAAATTAAAATTTTCTCTCTGAATCTTCAGATATATAAAAACATTTTGAAAATTTTCAAAACTAAAAAGCAGTTTGTAAATAAAGGAGAAATTGAACCTTGCTTTGGGATCTGGACTTGAAGAACAGAATGCTAACTACTGGGATGGTCAAAGCATAGTCCTGTATATGAACAGCTACACTGCGTGAGAGACTGTAGAACTCAGAAGCACATACCACTAAGGATCAGAACACAAAAAAGAATCAATACTGAAGCAGTCAACTCATTTTTTTTTTTAGTTTTAAAAAATTTCCTGCAGAATCTTCTTGGTGGTAACTTGCCAATTATACTTTGAGTGTTCCTGGTAAGCAATTGCTTAATCAGTCAGAACCATTATGTGAACTCAGCACCTGTAGGAGAAAAACGGGTGTCTGGGGCCTGAAGGAGTAATTTGTGGAAGGTTTGGGACCTGAAAACTGGGACACCGTCAAAACTGATTCACAATTCATCTTAAAGAAAGTCAGATAGAGGAAAGAAAATGTAAAATGGTTTAAAAATATATTTAAACAAAGAGGAACTGGATGCAAATGGCCTCATTTTCAGTTAGATTTAAAATCTATCTTAGGAAAAATTTGAAAAAGTCATGCTGTCTTTTTAACAACTCAAAACTATCAAAGTAAAATCTATTCAATGAATGGGAAAATTTTATTACCTGCTATCTAAAAGTGTATATTATTTTGCTTTAATCCTATGGAAAATTAACTGCAAGATTGGTGACTTGAGTTGCTGAAAACATGACTACTCTTGAGCTTTCTATGTTAACACAGATGGATATTTAGAGAAAATAAGATATTTCAAGTCCTTGAACGTTGGCAGCACAAGACAGAAGAAAATTCAATAAGAATTCCAAAAATGGAGAGAGGATTTTGTAGGTAAGAGAACTTGCTTTTCTTCTAGAGGACTGCCCAACACCTCTCTTTATGGTTGAATGCCAACAACTGTTCCAGGGTATTCCTGGGTATTTCCCGTCCTCCTCTAGCTTCCAGGAGCAACTGCATGTCATACTTAAAACATATATAGCATATACCACACAGGTATAAGCACCTGCACAAAAAAGAAAATAAAATGAATCTTTCATATTAAAAAGTTCCCCAAATGATTTTATTAACTTTTTGGAAGCTAATACTCCTCAATTCTGTTTTTATTCATTTGGGGGGATTAGAATAAAATAGTAAGTGATGAATTACTTTTAATTAGAACACTTCTAGCAATAAATGCTAATCTAAATATATTTCAGTTTCAGTGGGAAAGAAAAGAACATCAATTAATTTTACAACAACAAAATAACCTGGAGTAAAATTTGTATCAAAAGATAATTTTGAAGGACATGCTTTTGAAATGTTACATATGGAAGAAAATTATATATAAAGAGAAAATCCTTTTCAGTTAGTTCTAGAGACTGGAAAGTATACTATAAGCATTTCATGCTGAGGAGGATTATGCTGGTGACAATACCATCTAACAGTCCAAGTCCCTGTGTAAACCACAGGGTTTGTATTTTCACCCTATTTGCATAATGATTCTAGATTTCCACGTAAAAAACATTTGAGTTAAAGTATATTTTTGTTTGTTTTTAACCATATTCATTTTGTATGAAGTTTGTTTTACTGACTAATGCAACTCAACTACTCAGTGTAAGGCAGACCAATCCATGGGTGTTATTAGCAAAGAATCCTTCTTCACATATCTGTTCATGTTTTTGCTTTAGCAGAATATCCTCTCTCCTGAGGCAGCTTCAATAAGACTTTCCTTCACAGGTCTGCCTTAGTCTTTCACCTGTGCCAACGTCAGAAAAATATGCCTTCACGTGTTTGCCCCAGAAAACAAACACCCAAGGCCACTGCCTCTGCAAAGAACCTTCAAGGTTCCACTTCACTTTACAATGTGTGCTGAGAAGATTCATAGACATGTGATATTATGCTACAGATAGAACTGTTTACTCAAGGTCTGCCTTGCCCTATGACAAAATCTTTTATTCATAGTCTAACAATCCTCTGAAGTCGATAAAATTTCAGATTGGAAAAAGATTATTTAGTCAAACATATGTAAAACATCATTTTTATAACTACGACACCTTCCCCAGGAACCTTCAATGAGTCAATAACACTAGATACATTCTGAAGCATTGACAGCACCAGGAAAGATTCATGAGCACCAACAATATTCCCACTTGCACTCTACATCCTTATGAATAATATTAACTCTAGCACTGGACAGTCAGGTACAAAATAATCTCATGATATCTGACCTTTAGTTTTGACTTGGGCCATGTTAATAGCTATTTTGATGTGCAGCTAACTGTGGCTACTGGTTAGACTTACCTGATGTGGTTGTTTTAGTTGTAGAGCTATCTATTATTTTAATTATAGAACTATAGTATTTTATAGTATTTATCAATGATAAAATACACATATAGTCTTAAAATAAATTATTAATTTGTTTTAGTTTAATAGTGTTCTTAAAATATATTATAGTTGCTGGTTAGATGTTTTCATTCTCTCTCTCTCTCTCTCTCTCTCCCTTTTACTCTCCCTCTCACCCCCATTTCTTGTATTAAACTAAGATCATCAGACTTGGAGGAAAATAAAAAAAATGTTATCTCCTTAAATTTCTTGCTAGTATTGATGATTTAAAGAAGATATCAATATTTGTATTAAAAAGGTAATAAGATGTTCATCAAGTTGAAATATAGTACTTGATAGTCCTGGTACTCATGTGAAAATGAAAATAGCAAATATGCTATAATATTTATAAAAGGAGCCTGTGTTACAGCTAATATCACAAAACAAATTTTACAGCTTAAAGTGATTTTGAAATATTTGACTTAACCTGACATTCATAGATTTTATTTAATATACAATCTTCCATAGGACCTGAACATGTAAATATAATAATAAATATTCAAAATCTCCACAATATTTGTATCAATAAGAGTGTGTATAAGTCTTTCTAAACTCTAAACATAAACAGGAATATGCTTGTCTATTTTAATGTTTCTTTCAGGGCAAAAAATAAGACTGAAGTGCATCAAGCAAAAGAATAATTTGTGCTATTTAAGAAGACACAGTGCTTTGAAGAAAGTATGCTTAGTAGAGACACATTTTCCAGCTTTCTGACATGGACCAACTTTGTGATATTCCCGTTCATTCACTTCATAAAGAATTAAAAGGTTAGAGTAGAATATTCACATTAGAATATAAAGGTGTTGAAATGTTACTTGTGTATTGCTGCTCACAATCTTCACACAGGTTGGACCCTCCTTACTGTCATAAGAAGCCTTTCCTTCAAATAATACATTTTTAATTCTTTACCATGCAAATTGACATATTCCAAATAAATAAAAGTTGGCCTTATTTAATGTAAAGTTTTGTTTTCCGATAAAGAAATGTTGTCTATGGTGTGTTGCCAAATCGCAAAAGAGCCTTCATCTGCTTTACATATACATGGTTCTTATTGTTTCTCAGCCTGTAATGCTTGTACATGCTGTCCCTGGATATTGTCATTGAATTGAAGATAAAAGAAATTTTTAGAGCCTAAAATTAAGACCAAGGAAACGAAATGCCTATTCCTGGAAATCACAGATGTTCTATAGGAACAAACAGCTAATGCCTGTGCTGTGTGCCCTGCTACTCATGGAAAGTAAAATGAAGTGTGAAGTAATTTTCCTTGACTACAGTAGCTGTGATGGTAAATTTGCAGGGCTGGAGGCAGGAGGTAGAAGGGAAAGTCCTAAGAGTAGCATGCATACTCTCTACATCAAATCTATCACATGCTTGGAGAAAAAACAGACTGTGTAAAATTTAAGTTCTATTTAGTTAAAAACTATTTTGTATATGAATTGTTTCACTAAGTAGAATCTATCTATCTATCTATCACCTATCTATGTATCATATATATATATATATATATATATATATATATATATATATATATATATATATATATATATCAAAGATATTGCTTTCTAACTCCTGTACTATATTATGAAATATATTGTTTAGTTTGCTTTCAGTGATGACAATGCATTAGAGAGTAAAAAAAAGATTTGAGATCTTTGTGCCAAAATGACACAGGACTTTCCTTTTGTTAGCCTTAACAGGAAATAATAATAGCAGGGGAAGAAGTTAACTTGTAAGGATGAGGATATCTACCATGAAATACGAAGATTTTAGGATCTATTAGTAAGTTAGATAGATATAAAGGTCTTTGAATTTTAAAAACCAAATTTTAACCTCTCATCTTCTGTAATGTTTTCTGAGCCTGCTGTAATGTAGTAACTATAATTAGACAATCACAGGAATTTTTAATACATTTTTCCTGGAATGGATCTCTGTAGTAGCTTCTGCTTACAAAAATTAGCTTCTTTGATAAGGAATGACACCTATACTTACCTGCTGGTATCAGAAAATTGTTTTAAATGCAAGTAGAAACTATAGTAATTTGGGATCATGTAACCGGCAGTTCATCCACTAGTGTCTGGGATTTCTTTACCACCAATACTAGTTTATAAAAACATGACTTATCTCCTAAAGCCAGCCTTGAGTCCAGTGAAGCAGATTATGCTTTCCTGTATGATGTGGATGCCACTATTTCACCACTAGAACTGGGGTGCCAGAGATTTCACTGTGCTTTACTGTGTAATGCTATGTGGTTACTTTTCTTCCTTGACATCTTGCATAACACCTTCAGTAACTGTAATAGGTTTTCCTCAGTGTAAATGCTTTAATTTCAGTTCTAACTTGATTACTCCATATCCTGTGTCTTGGTGGCATCAGCAATATTGTGTTTCCTTCAAGTTCTGGGACATCACCAAAGGTACTGGATAATAGACAGTGCTATCTTGGATCTCCCCAATTGAGTCATGAATAAAATGTCCCTTATCTGCATTGTGGTTTTTGTTAAGCTGTGACTTCTCAGAGCAGCATGTTTACTCTTTGTGACATAAATGCATGTGTGAGTGTCTGTCCCTGTGCATATGTATGTGTGTGTGCACATGTGTGTTTTTTAAACTTATGGTTGCCTATGTGTCACTGTGACTCATTTACATACACAAGTTGTACTTTCTATTCTCTGCTCACTCTCTGAGAATGTGCCTCTTTCATCATTTTGGTGTCCCCATTTTCCATTTCCCTCTTTATTGAACCTGTGTCTTAGTCTCTTTTCCTCAAATCCCTCCATCTTAGATACCAAGGTCACTTGCTACTTTCTCAGCTGTTATGGTTTTTCCACAATTTTCTCTAAATGGTCAGGATTCAATGCTATGATGCACAAAGAAGAGAGAAAATATCTGGTTTCTCATTCTCTCTTATCAAATAATAAAAATTCTTGATATTGTCTCACTCAAGAATACAAGAAATTAAGTTACAGTACAGCTAAGAATTTATAAATATTTTTCAACTTTTGAACACCATATGTGTGACTAAATTCAAGACTTAAGTAATTGAAATAAGAGTCCAGAAGAAAAATATCAGTAATAAAAATCACCTAGTACAACTGGGGTCTCAGAAGATCTCCTGCTATGAGCTATGCTCTGGGTGAGATTTGCTCGGAATCAGCTTATTCAGATATAGTGACTCTTATTCAACAAAGAGTTAATGTTTTTCTAGGTTTTCACTGTGCAAGTTAGTGGGTGTGTGTAATTACGAAGCATATGGAAAAGTCAAATGCTTTCTTGAGTGTGCTACTTTGAAGCCTTTGTAATACCACTCATTATTCTGTTTGACTTTAATTGAGTTCTTAGGTGGGTATGTTAAAGATTAATGATGCATTTAGCCTAAATCATGACTTACAAAATGCAAGGATAAAAAGGAATGTAGAAGCTTTAATAGCTAAAGATTTTCCCTTTTCCTCTTGGAAAGATCATATCCTGAGGATTTTATGAGAAAAAAAGAAGCAGTTATAGTCAATCTCCTGGTATATGTGTAACCATCCTATATCCTTGCCATAAAGCTGGTATTACAAGTCTGCACCCAACCTGGAAATATGCAATGAGAGGCTGTGCAGTGAAAGCCATTATCCACCTCAATACCATTGGTCCAAATTGAACAGAACATGCATAAAATATTTGAATTCCCTTCCTCACAAAAAAAAGTATAACTTCTTAATGTACATGACACAAGATTTAATATTTTTCATAAAGAAGTTTGGTATAAGTCCTTGAATAAATGTCTTGTGCAATGTGTATGTTTGTGTGTGTTTGGTTATCTGTGTGTATGAGTTTGTGTGTGTATGTGTGTTTGTGTATGTTTGTGTGTATGTGTGTGTGTGTAAAGCTCTATGAAATTATATTCATTCCAGTAGTCGGTGCTACTAGTAAAGTCACTCATTCAAATCACATACTTCAGTCTTTTAGAATAGTCATAGACTGGAGACTGTGTCCCCGGTGGAGGAGTCAGAGAAAGGACTGAAGAAGCTGAAGGGTTTTGCAACCCCATGGGAAGAACAAACATATCAACTAACCAGACCTCCTAGGGAATAAACCACCAACTAAAGAGTACACCTGGAGTGACCCATGGCTTTAGCTGCATACATAGCAGATGATAGCATTGTCTGGTATCAGTAGAAGGAGAAGCCCTTGGTCCTGTAAAGGCTCATTTCCTCAGTGTAGGAGAATGCCAAGATGGTGAGGTAGGGCTGGTTGGATGGGATTGGAAACATCTTCATAGAAGCAGAAGGAGTGGGGATGGGAGAGGAGAAGAACCAGGAAAAGGGGTAACATCTGAAATGTAAATACATAAAGTAGCCAATAAAAAAGAATAAAAATCACACTTGTAATTTATATGCACATTTAAATTTTGTAAGAAAATGTATCCTAGGAAATAATTATAATGACAGTGTTTTATAATTTTACTTGCCTCTGAGTTCATAATGTTTCATATTTTTGTCTATGACTTTAAAATGTAGTATACCCCTGGGTTAATATTTTCTTGGCAAAGCTTCTTTAGGCCAATCAAGCATCCTGTCCCTAATCTTTTTGGAATGGCCCTGAAATTCGTATATTTTAAAAAATACTTTCTCATACACTATATTCTAATCATCATTTTCACTCTTCCTACTTATTCCAGATAATCCTAATTTCCACTTAAAAAATAATAAGTGCTGTCTAAACTCTTGGTCCCCAATAAAGCAACATTTCAATCCTTAACTATTTGTTCTCCTAGAAACTAAAAGTTTCACTTCAACTAAGCACCATTGTTTAGACTATAAGAAAGTACACTTTGTAAACTTAACTTTTGTTTACCCAATGTAATTGTCATCTTGGAGGTTTGCTGCTAAATAAACGCACCCCTTGTAGCTCTTTCTGAACTCTTCCTGGCTAGTTCAACTCATGTGTTCTTACTTGAGCTACTCTCTAAGCTTACTGATTCAAACTGTTTTCTCACTGAATTGTTCTGGTTGGTGTAAACTAACTCTGGCAACGCCTTCTAACCTTCGGGGTCTTTCTCATTCTCTGGGTCTTTCTGTTTTCATCTGCAATATGTCTCTACAATAGTGTTCTGAAAAAAAAAAAAAACTTGTCTCCTATCTCTGTCTCTCTGTCTGTTTCCCTCCCTTCCTCTCCCTCTCCCTCTCCTTCCCTCCCTCCCTCCCTCCCTCCCTCCCTCCCTCCCTCCCTCCCTCCCTCCATCTCTCTCTCTCTCTCTCTCTCTCTCTCTCTCTCTCTCTCTCTCTCTCTCTCTCTCTCTCTCTGTTGCTTTTTTAAAACACTTCTCTTCCTTGTCTGTTCTCCTGAGATTTGGGCATACCATATTTCTGACCTTTCTCATATTCATCACTTTTCTCAAAGAGATATTACATTCAAACAGGACTGCTTGCTTTCATAAATATATTTTCCTTCATTGTTTGGAATGAAAGCTGTGAACTAAGGATTTTTCTATATTGTAGTAATGGGGATTAAAGGTTTCTGGCCTGTCTGTATTCCAGCTTGATTGCAGAGGCATAGGTCTTTGAATGTGATTTCTTGTTGGAACAGCTGTGTTGCTGCATAAAAATTGTCTATATACCTTCTCATTTATATTTCTGTCAATATGGCTACTGTGTTTTGTTTTTTCAAGTACTTATAAATGAAGGAGGATGCCACATATGGCAGTAAGTTTGATTGCCCCCCCCCACCAACTTCAGCTTTCAGATGCACAAGACTCACAAAACTTGCTGCATATATTGAGAGCTACAGTCTGTAGACTACACTTCACACTTCAAGGAAATGAAATTATTTGTTAAATATTCTACTATTAGTATATCTTTTGTGTATAATATATGTGTGAGTATAGCAATTTAGGTGCACTTTAGCATCCCAAAGTAAGAGTGACTGACTGAGGGAGAGACTCGGTATTTATTAGCCCTCAATCATTTTGCATAGGAGCAGAGTGCAATTATCACAACCAGATATTGGTCACTTCACAGAAAACTAAAACACTAGGTAGGTCCTAGGGAAATGATAACATCTTTTGGCCTTCAAATTTATCAGGTACACAGATTCGTGCCTGAAGCAAAACTACTCACACACAATAAATAAAAGTAAGGAAATCTTTTGTAAATGTTATCAAGTTAAGTGAAATATTTGCCTTAACCCTTTATTCTGTTGAAGTTACATGACACAGGATTATTAGTTCACACAACAGGAAGTACATACAGCTTACTTTGTTTCCTTAGCTGAAGTACTACTTGTTATTACATTTTAGTTGTGGCTTCACTTCTCCTTGAATTTTTGTAAGTTACAGATCTTGCTGTCATATAATCTTTCAGGAAATTTGGAACTAAACAATAATTGGCTCATCTTATAAAAGTTCTGCGAGATAAAGAGACTAAAACACAATTAATGCCTTTAAGCATACTTGGCAAGGGTATTTTAATATCATCTAGACTGATTAAAAAGAACTGAGCCCTTCAGATTTTTACTTACTGAAACAGTAAACAATATTTCTAAGCAGTGACAGCTTTTACCATATAGCTCATAGATTTTGTTTCTATTTTGAAACACCATGGTGGCAAAATATGCTCCTAGACTTTGAAAAGCTTCTATGCAGAAATATATTGGAGTAATGGTATGGAAGATTTGTATCTTACTGTACGTACATTGTTCTCCCAAGCTGTTAAGTGGTGCTGAAACTCCAGGCTTGTGCATTTTTCAAATAAATTGGCGGAGCTATTGCTGCAATGGGATTTGACAGAACAACACATCCATTCCTTTTCTGATTCAAGTTGCATTGTTGTACTAAGTCTATTTCATTTTCTTGAACTCTTTTACTGAGTCAGGAAGATTATAAACTCAATATAAATAACTAAAGATGATTTAGGACATTGAAAAGTACTGGAATAATGAGATTTCATACAAAAGAATTTCCTTTCCTCACAAAACAGATAAGCCTGTGCTCAAAGCTACATCTGAGGTCAAGAATTGCCATTTTCGTAAAAAGAATATAATTTCTAACAGTTCTCTAAATGCTTATCCTTATACCCACAGATAAGTGTAGCTCTCACCCCGTATAAAAGAAGCTTCTTTTTTGTAACAGATGGAGGCTATTACGAAGATCAACAACTTGTGAAAATGCAGAGCATCAGTAATTGTAGGGTGTTCAACCCGAGTGGTTGCATCTACAGCACAGTTCCTATCCTGGGACTTGGGAAATAACTAAGGGGAAAGCAGAAAGCCTGGAAAAGCCTTGGGCCCAGAAAAACCTGATTGGTGGTTTGCATTGCATAGCATGGAGAAAATGCACAGAGGAAATTTGGCAATATGGTTGCTGAGCAAAACCAACTCAATGACATCCTAGCCCAGATGTGCCATCGTGGAGTGGGAAATTTTACATTGTCTTACAACTAGATAAAGAGCTACAAATTGTAAGCGGCTGCTTAGAGTGGGGCAATTAGTTCCCTCCACAGAAAAACTGCCCCATAATTTGTTCAGTCTCTAGAGGTCAACACTGGACACATTCATAAAAGTAATGTTAAATTTGTTTTTATTGGATATTTTCTTTATTTACATATCAAATGTTATCCCTTTTCCCAGTTTCCCCTCCAACCCCCCCATCCTATCACCCTTCCCCTTACTTCTGTGAGAGTACCCCCACTCACAACATATTTCTGCCTTTCAGACCTAGCATTCCCCTACACTGGAGCATCTTGCCTTCATAGGACCAAGGGCCTCTCCTTTCATTCATGCCTGACAAGGCCATCCTCTGCTACATATGCAGCTGGGGCCATAAGTCCCTCCATGATTATTCACTGGTTGGTGGTTTAGTCCCTGGGAGCTCTTGGGGGTCTGGTTGATTGATATTGTTGTTCTTACTATTGTGTCGCTAACCCCATTCAGCTCCTTTAGTCCTTTCTCTAACTTCCCTATTGGGGACTCTGTCTCAGTACAATGTTTGGTTGTAAGCATTCACCTCTGTATTTGTCAGGCTTTGGCAGAGCCTCTCAGGAGACAGGTGTATAGGGCTTCTGTCAGCATGTACTTTTTGTCATCCACAATTCTGTCTGGGTTTGGTGACTATATATGGAATGGATCCAAATATGGGGCAGTCTCTGGATGGCCTTTTCTTAAGTCTCTGCTCCACATTGTGTTTCCATATTTCTTCCTGTGAGTATTTTCTTCACACTTCTAAGAAATCCCCATCAAATTTCCAACTCAATGCTTCATAGAGTTAGAGAGAGCAATTTACAAATTTATTTGGAATAAGAACAAAACCCAGGAGAGTGAAAATTATTCTCAATAATAAAATAACTTTTGGGGGAGTTACCAACCCTAATCTAAAGCAGTATTAGAGAGCAGAAGTGATAATAATAAGAAGTAAAATATATGGTATTTGTACAGAGACAGACAGGTACATCAATAGAATAGAATTGAAGACCCAGTAATGAGCCCGATTACCTCTGCTCACTTGATCTTTGACAAAGGAGCTAATACCACCCAGTGGAAAACACATAGCATTTTCAACAAATGGTGCTGGTTCAATTGGAGGTCAGCATGTAGAAGAATGCAAATCAATCTATTCTTATCACCTTGTACAAAGCTCAAATTCAACTGGATCAAAGACTTCCATAGAAAACCAGATACAGTGAAACTAATAGAAGAGAAAGTGGGGAAAAGACTTGAACATGGGTACAGGGGAAATTTTCCTGAACAAATAAGCAATGGCTCATGCTCTAAGACTGAGAATGGACAAATGGTGCCTCATTTAATTGCAAAGATTCTGTAAGGCAAAGAACACTGTCAGTAGGTCAAAAGAACAACCAACATATTGGGTAAAAGTCTTTACCAATACTGAATCTGATAGAAGGTAATATCCAACTTATACAAAGAGCACAAGAAGGTAGATTCCAGAAAAAACAAATAACCCTGTTTTAAAATGGGAAACAAAGCTAAAAAGCGAATTCTCAACTGAAGAAACTTGACTGGCTGAGAAGCACCTGAAATAAAAAATGTTCAAAATTTTTAAGCATCCTAGAAATGCAAATCAAAAGAATCCTAGGATTCCACCTCACACTAGTCAAAATGACTAAGTTAAAAAACCTAGGTGACAGCAGATGCTTGAGAGGAGGTAGAAAAAGAAGAATACTCCTCCATTGTTGGTGGGATTGCAAGCTGGTACAGCCACTCTGGAATGCTAAACTTATTATGTAGGTTGTACTTATAAGTGATAATAGTAATAATGAAGAGTTACTTAATGTGGGAGTGAGATAAAACATACAGAGTCTTTGGAAGTGAAGGATGGATAATGATTATACAAATATAGTAACATATATAATTCTTAAGATAATAAAGTAGCACTGAATTTTCAGGAAATAAACTTATATTTAATAAAAGAATGCAGTTGAACATCCCAGATGCATAGACTTGAATTCAATCTTCTAGCACACACACAGTGACCATGGTGACCTTCCTTTTCATTCAGCCTTTATCTTCAAATGTTAAAAGTAAGAGAGCTATAAAAATAAATTTAAGATGAGAATTAGTCAAATAAACAAAATTTAATAGTACTCTTTAATTAATTGTTTTACTTATTATTCCAGATGTTGTCTCCTTCTAGTACTCTCTTTCTCTTTCATAGTTCTTCATCCCATTCCCATCTCCCTTTGCTACAGCCTAAAATATCTACAGGATTGGGTGTGTCATCTTCAACTCAGGCCAGTCAAGAAATTCCTCTACTCCATATGTGCTAGGGGCCTCAGATAAGTCCCTGTATTCTCTGTTTGGTGGTTTAGTCTCTGGGAGAAGTCTAGATTTCTTGCCTCTGCTGGGTTTTTTTTTTTTTTTTTTTTTTTGCTGATCTTTACTTCATAAAGTGAAATGCATCAAAGAACTTCTGGTATTCTCATTGGTCCTTGCTGCTTCTGGATACTCATGTTGATCTGGAGGAGCCATGCAGTTTCTGCTGGATCAAGGTGCTGCTACTTTTTCATGTTTAGTGTGTTTCCTATTGGATATCGTACTCAACTTCTGGTATCTTGACAAAGAAAAGTGGAATTTGCCCCCACCACCCACCAGATCCTTTTTCAAAATTACTTATAAATTGATCCACAAACACCTTTTCCTAAAAACTTCTCTTCCCCTATTTCTGGTAGGTGGGCTAGGAGAGAGTTTGAAATATTAAAGAAACCTAAATAAACTAGGTTTAGAGAATCATCTAAGGCTGTACTCATTTCTCTTTTAGTACTTTCCTTTTAGAGTTGTATATCATGTTGTAACTGGAGGTTTGCTTACAAATGCTAACCTTTAACCCTCTATGTGCTTAGTGGAAGATGCTTTTGTACAAGTATGAGATTTCTTCACCCTCCTTTGTTCCAGAATAAAGACATGGAAACCTTTATCTTTTTTTTTTTTTTTTTTTAATACTTTCACATTATAGCTGGGTAGATACTGAGATACTTTAACCTGACTGTGCTGGCTTGATTTATTTAACAACCTAACGGGCCTATGAACTGCTACCTTTTCTCATCCTAACACTGTTCATCATACCTATCCAGATGGAGAGCACACCATCCTACCTGTGACCCTCCCCATTTCCATGGGTTCAGAAAGTCTTGCCTTTTCTTATGTTGCCAAGTTATAGGCTGATCAGCTCTTTACTGACCAATAAGAAAATGATAAATAGTAATGTTTTACAAAATACTGAGTCAGAAAATGCTTCATAAAAATAACAGTACTAGAAATAGAACTGTAACTCGATCTCCAGGTACAGAAATCAACATTAAGATACACATGTAAAAAATGTACGCCAACATCATTTTTTCCCGAAATTAATGATATAAATTTTAGTTAGGCACAATGGTGACATAATACTTTTTAATTGAATAAAATATTTTCACTTCAATAGTCCTAGATAAAAAGACAGTAGATTATTATCTTAAAATTGTGCAAAATATTGGTAGCCATTATATCAGATATCAGAATATATGATGCACCAGACATAAAATGAAGATAATTGTATTTATAAAGAGAATTTTCAAGAGTATATATAATATCTGAATCTCAGGAGTCAGAAGGAAAATTCTGCTATGTAGGAACTTAGTTTATGCATTTAGAATTTATTTAAATTATCTCAACTTCAGTAGCATCACCTAGAAATAGTGAACTATAAACATGACTTTTATTTGTAAGTTATAATTGTTATCTCAGAGGCTTATTGCTTAATAAACTTTCCCTTTCTAGTTCTTTCTTAACTCTGGCTGTCTCAAACTCTTTTTTTTTTTTTTTTTATCTTTTAAGTAAAACTCCAACTTTATTGAACAAAGGGATAAATGGAGTTTTCAAGTTTTCGCATCATGGTTATTTTTAAACCATCTGATCCATGACAATACTTATCAACACAAGATGTTCCTCTATTTTTGCCATTTGTGTTTTAATTCTATATTCATAAATATATTTAAATCAATTAGTAGTACATGGTAACACATGGCATACCTGTTGCTTAAGCTGGTAATAATGGGTAACAGCTCTATCATAACTTGCAAGTTCATGTACAAATTTGAATTTTATGCAGAAAATTTGCTTTTATTTTTTACATTACAGGGGCTTAATGTCAGTTATAGACAAATACTTGTTTTCTATCTCCCAGCCAAAACAAAAATCTGTGATACAACATTTTCATTATGTAAGATTTTTTTTTTTACATTTCAGTAAGAATGCCATATAGCCTTTTCTGAAACAGAATGTCTGGGATGCTGATGAAGAATGTTTAATAAGCATATTTATTTAAATCAAATCCTCCAGTAAGAAATGGAGGATCTGCTGTCTTTACTTAGAAGGCTGTGTAAATAGTTATCTGTCAAAACTACAGACCCACATAAACAAATATGTGCAGTTCAACAACATTTCCCTACTGGAAACATGAGCACTCTACAGCACAGTTCCCATAAGGACTTTTAAAAGCCTCAAAATTCTGTATCTTCTCTGGCTTGCTTCTCTCTGGATTCCACCCACGCTTTATTAATGGTTCGCTTCATGTCATCATCTCCATCTTCATAAATTTTCTTTAGAACATTCATTAATACCTCACTAGGATCTGCCCCAGTGTTGTAGGAAGGCTTTTCTTTCTCTTGCCAATGGAGTGGGTTTCAATTTGGAGCAGTCATTGGTTGACAAATCTTTGTTATCTGATCCTTTTCCTGCTTCTAGCTTCTTTTTATTTTCTGGCTTCAAGTCCCTCTACTGACCTGCACCAAATTGTATAATATCACTAAAAACCCAACTCCACTTCACTGTAATATCTGCCCTGACTCACAACTAACTCTGTAACTGTCAGACTACCTCTGCTGCAATGAACTCAACTGACCTAACAGAACCAACTGAGTAGAACTCAGAGATGTGCATGCCTTGGTCCTGAGTGTTGGGATGAAAGGTGTGTTTACCAGCAGGCCTGGACCTAAACTTTTCTTTTTCTGAAGGTTGCTCTATGCTAGGTTAGCCTTGAAATCAGTGATCTCCTTGCCTCGGTCTTCTGGATTAAGACTGTGTCTGTACTATATACCAGACAGATCACACAGAACAAAAATGTTGTTTGGAGTGTGATCCCTTGCCAGGGTAGACATGTTGACGTACTGAAATTTCTTTATACTAAACAAGTAAGTTCCTGCAGTTTAGTTATAACTCAATAAACTGACAAATTTGTGAAGAAAAGCAGGAACTCCAAAGTTAGTGAATTTACTCAAGATCACACATCTGGAGTCAGGGAATCTGGTACATGAATCAATTTGTGAATAGGCAATAGTGTTCCCAAATTAAAAAACATACACCAGGCTCTATATGTAAATATGTATATACTTAAAATAAATACATAGAATGTGAAGTTCTTTATTTTAAAACTTTTTATGGGTATGAATGATTTTGTCTAAGTGTATGTTATTCCTGCGGAAGATAGAAAGCATATGAAATCCTAGAACTGGAGTTATAGGCGTCGGAGAGTACCAGGTGATTGCTGGAGTCTTACCTTTGTTCTCAGCAAAAACAGGGTTCTTCATTAGCCACAGCGCTATGACAAAGCCATAGATTATGAGGTTGTTAAAATAACATCTGATGAACAAAAGGAATACTGGTCATTTAAAGTCTATGTCAAGTAGAAAAAACTCAACCATGATAAAAAGAAATTCTAAAACAAACATGGATTATTACAGCATGCTGACATTTGCCGAGAAAATTGAAATAATGAATTTCTAAGGAAGTTTGAATTGAAGTAGCAGTGTCATAAAAGCTACAACTTAAAAATACCAATGTGTTACCATTAAAATATAAATACTGAAAATATCATTTAGACCAAGTGCCCCATGCAAAATGTTAGAAGTAATTTAAGCAATCATTTGTGGTACTGCATTTGACTTACAAGTCTAGATGACCACAAAATATTTAAATTGTAATATTCACCAAATATTTTTCATCTTTATTTTGTTACAATAATAAGGAATGTCAGACTCCAATAAATCTAACATTTAAGATTGCTATAATGAACCATACCTAATTTAGCAAATTGTCAGTTTAAACATCTGCCATCTGCCACTGGGAGCAGAGGAGATCCGGGGACGCTGGCCTGGTAAGACTGAGCTGCAAGTAGCCAGGGCTCAGAGAGGTAGGGGCTGAACACCCAGAAAGCATGTACCTCCACCCCGCTACACCCATATTGGTTCAGGAGAGTAGGAACTCTTCCATAGGGAATCAGTTGTCAGCCAGAGGGCCCGTTTATGCAGACCAAACACTCGGGCATCTACCACTGGGAAAAGAGGAGATCAAGGGACACAGGCCTAGTGAGACTGCAGTGCAAGTGGCAAGGGCAGAGAGACTTCTGGGCTGAGCATTGGGAAAGGGTGCTCCCCTTACCACCCCTACCCAGATTGGTTCAGGGGAACAGGAACTCTGCTGTAGGGACTTGGTTTCCACCTGGAGGGACTTGCTTACAGACCAAAAGCTCAGGCCATCTGTCACCAGAAACAGCTGACATGCAGGGACACAGGCAAGGTACATGGGAGAGACAGGAAACAATCACTGACAACAAGACAACATGTAATCACAGACAACAGGATGGCAAGAGGAAACTGAAAAAAAAACTTTTGAAATAGAAACCAAGACAACGTGCCAAAACCAGCACCCAGCTCTCCCATCACAGCAAACAGTAGAATGCCAAACACTCCAGAAAGAGAAGACTAAAGCCTGAAATCATATCTCAAGATATGATAGACATTCTTAAACAAGAATGGGAAGAAAAACATAAAGAAATAGAAGCTTTTATTGAGGAAACAAGAAAAACACTCAAAGAAATCAAAGAAGTAGAGGAAAAGAGAACCAAAGAGATGAAGGAATTGAAGAAGGAATTTAAAATGGAAATGGAAACAATAAAGAAAACACTAAAAGAGAATACCCTGGAGGTTGAATACCTAAAAAGAAATCAGTAGTCACATTGCAGGCATCTCCAACAGACTACAAGAGATGGAAGAGAGAATCTCAGGGGCCAAAGACAACATGGAAAACATAGATAAAACAGTTAAAGAAGGTGCAAAAGCCAAAAATCTCTTAATTGAAACTATACAGGATATCCAGGACAAAATAATAACACCAAACAAAAGGATAATAGGAATAAAAGAGGGCGAAGAATATCAACTAAGAGGCACAGTAAATATCTTCAACAAAATCATAGAAGAAAACTTCCCTACCCTTGAGTATGAGATGACTATGATCATAAAAGAAGCCTACAGAACTCCAAATAGAATGGAACAGAAAAGAAATTCCTCCCAACACAAAATAGGGAAAACAGCAAGTGGCCAATGCAAAGAAAGAATACTGAGAGCAATAAGGGGAAAATATCATGTAACATAAAGGCAGACCAATCAGAATCACACCCGACTTCTCAACAGAGACTATGAAATCTAGAAGATCCTGGACAGACATCATCTAGACAGTAAGGGAACACAAGTCCCAGCCCAAGCTGCTATACCCAGGAAAAAACTCAATTAATACAGATGGAGAGACCAAGATATTCCAGGACAAAACTAAATCTACACAACATCTGACCACAAACCCAACACTACAACAAATTATAGGTGGAAAACAATACAAGGAGGGAAAATATATCGTAATACAAACAAGAAAATACCTAAGCAAGAAAACTTAAAAAAGAAAAAAAAAAACACAGGCATAATTCTATGTCTAAAAGCAAAAATAGCTGGAAACAGCAACCACTATTCCTTAATATCTGTTAACATACATGGACTAAATTCCCCAATAAAAAGACATAGGGTATCACACTGGATACATAAAAAAGAATCCAGCATTTTGCTGCATTCAGGAAACTCATCTCAGAGACAAATACAGAAACTATCTCAGAGTGAAAGGTTGGTAAAAAACCTTCTCAGAAAACAGCTCCAAAAAGCAAACTGGCTATGCTAATATTGAATAAAGTAGATTATCAGCCAAAAATTATCAAAAACAAGATAAAGAAGGACACTTTTTACTAATCAAGAGAAAATTTGACAGAAGGAACTCTCAATCCTTAGCATATATGCTTCAAACACAAGAGCACCTATATTCATAAAAGAAACCCTATTAAAGTTCAAAAAATACATTGTACACCACACAGTAATAGTGGGAGACCTCAACAACCCACTGTCATTAATCGACAGATCATGGAAACAGACACTGAACAAGGACAGAGAGAAACTATCAGAGATTAAGAACCAACTGGAATTAAAAGACATCTAGAAAGCATTTCATCCTAAAACAAATAAATACACCTTCTTCTCAGCCCCCCAAGGCACCTTCTCCAAAATTGACAATATAATTGGTTACAGAACAAGCCTCAAGTATTCCTCATTGGAATATTCCCATGCATCCCATCAGATAACCCTGGTGTAAGGCTGATCTTTAATAACCACAGACAAAAAAAAAAAGCCCATATACACATGGAAACTAAACAATGCTCTATTAAATGATACTGTGGTCAAAGAAGAAAGAAAAAAAGAAAGTTAGGATTTTCTAGAATTTAATAAAAATAAAAACACAGCATACTCAAACCTATAAAATGCAATGAAAGCAGCACTGAGAGGAAAACTCATAGCTCTGAGTGCTTCCAAAAGGAAACTGGAGAGAGGATACACTAGCAACATGACAGCACAGATGAAAGCTCTATAACAAAATGAAGCAGATACAATCAAGAAGAGTAGATGGCAAGAAATAATCAAACTCAGAGCAGAAATTGACCAAATAGAATCAAAAAATAATTAAAGAATCAACCAAATAAGAGCTGTTTCTTTGAGAATATTAACAAGATTGATAAACCCTTAGCCAGAATAACTAGAGGGCAAAGAGAAAGTATCCAAATTAACAAAATCAGAAAGGAAAGTGGAGACATAACAACTGAAAGTGAGGAAATTAAAGAAATCATCAGATCCTAGTACAAAAGATTATACTCAACAAATCTGGAAAATCTGGAGGAAATGGATGAATTCCTTGAAGATAACAGATACTAAAATTAAACCAGGACCAGGTTAACCATCTAAATAATCCCATAACACCTAAAGAAATAGACACAGTCATCAAAAGTCTCCAAACCAAAAAATGCCCAGGTCCAGATGGGTTCAGTGTAGAATTCTATTAGTCATTTATTAACAACCTAATACCAATACTCTCCAAACTCTTCCACAAAATGGAGTCAGATGGAATACTACCTAACTCATTCTTTGAGGCCACAATAACCCTCATTCATAAGCAACACAAATATATCACAAGTAAAGAGAACTTCAGCCCAATCTTACTTATGAATATTGATGGGAAAATATTCAACAAAATCCTTGCAAAATGAATCCAAAAAAAAAAAAAAAAACATCAAAATGATTATTCACCATGATCAAAGTAGGCTTCATTCCTGGGATGCAGGGATGGTTTAATATAAGGAAATCCATCAACATAATATGCCGTATAAACAAACTCAAAAAATAATCCACATGGTTATTTTATTAGATGCTAATAAAGCATTTGACAAAATTTCAATACCCATTTATGTTAAATGTTTTGGAAAGAACAGGAATCAATGGCCCATACCTATACATAATAAAAACAATATACAGCAAGCCAATAGCCAACATCAAACTTAACAGTGAGAAACTTGAAACAATCTCACAAAAATCAGAGATTAGACATGGCTGCCCACTCTCTCCCTACCTATTCAACATAGTACTGAAATTCCTGGCCAGTGCAATTAGACTGCAAAAGGAAATCAAAAAGATACAAATTGGAAAGGAAAAAGTAAAAACATCACTGTTTGCAGATAATATGATAGTGTACTTTAGTGACCCCAAAAATTCCACCAGAGAACTTCTACTGCTGATAAGTAAGTTCAGCAAAGTGACTGGATATAAAATTAACTCAAACAAAGCAGTAGCCTTCCTCTACTCAAAGGACTAATATGAAAAGAAAGAAATTAGGGAAAACATACCCTTCACAATAGTCACAAACAATATGAAATGCCATGGTGTGACTCTAACTAAACAAGTGAAGGACCTGTATGACAAGAACTTCAAATCTCTAAAGAAGGAAATTGAGGAAGACCTCAAAAATTTGAAAGATCTCTTATGCTCATTGAATGGACAAAACAGCATTGTAAAAACAGCCATCTTACCAAAAGCAATCTACAGATTCAATGCAATCCCCAAAAAAATTCAAATTCAATTCTTCATAGTCTTGGAAAGAGCAATGTGCAATTTTATCTGGAATAACAAAAGACCTAGAATAGTGAAATCCATCCTCAACAATAAGAAATCATCTTTGGTAATCACCATCTCTAACCTCAAGCAATATTACAAGGTAATGGTTTTAATAACGGCATGGCACTAGTTCAAAGATAGGCATGTTGATCAAAGTAATAGATTAGAAGATCCAGAAATGAGCCCTCATATATATGGTCACCTAATTTTGACAAAGGAGCTGTAAACATTTAATGGAAAAAAGACAGCATCTTCAACAAATAGTGTTGGACCAACCTGCATTCAGCATACAGAAGAATAAAAATAGACCCTTCCTTATCTCCTCGTACAAAGCTCAAGTGTAAGTGGATAAAAGATCTCAACATTAAACCAGGTAAACTAAAATTATTAGAAGAGAAAGTAGGGAAAACCTTAGAACACATATCACAGGAGAAAATTTCCTGAACAGAACACCAATGGTTTGTGTTCTAAGGTCAAAGTACGACAAATGGAATGTAATGAACAGCAAACTTTCCATAAGACTAAGGACACTATCAAGACAACAAAATAGCAAACAACAAATTGGGAAAAGATCTTTATCAACCCCACATCTGAAAGAGGCCTAATATCCAAGGTATACAAAGAACTCAAGAAGTTATATATCAGTGAATCAAACAACCCAATTAGAAATGGGGTACTGAGCTAAACAAAAAGTTATCAAAGAAGGAATATGGAATGGCAGAGAGACATCTAAAGAATTGCTGGACATCCTTAGCTATCAGGGAAATGCAATTCAAATCAACCCTGAGATTCCACCTCATGCCAGTCAGCATGGCTAAGATCAAAATTTTAGATGACAGCAGAGAGATTTAGATGCTGGAGAGGATGTAGAGAAAGAGGAAAACTTCTCCACTGTTTGTGGGGTTGTAAACTAGTACAACATTTCTGGAAATCAGTCTGGTGGTTCCTCAGAAAACTGGACATAGTACTACCTGAAGACCCAGTTTTTCCACTTCTCTGCATATACCCCAGAGAATTTCCAACATACAACAAAGACACATGCACCACAATATTCATAGCAGCCTTATTTATAACAGCCAGATGCTGGAAAGAACCCAGATGCCCTTCAGGAAATGAATGGATACAAAAATTGTGGTATATTTACACAATGGAGTACTCCTCAGCCATCAGAAACAATGACTTTATGAAATTCTTAAGAAAATGGAAGCATCTAGAGAATATCATCCTGAGTGAAGTAACACAGTCACAAAAGAACAGACATAATATGCAGTCACTGATAATTGCATACTAACGCAGAAAGCTCTGAACATCCGTGAAACAACTCACAGACAATATGAAGTTCAAGAAAATACAAAGGCCTGAACAAAAGAAAGAAAGAAAAATCATGATGCTTCATCTTTAAACAGCAAGAAAACTTTGACTATTTCCAGGTCACATCTTGTTTTACATGTAATTTATGCTCATTGTTTATAGTGAGATTTTAAAGCATACTATCAAACCTTTAAAAAAGATCAAGTACTGACAAAAATATATTCATATACTGTTATGCAAAAATGCTTTTAAAATTTGTACATTTATCTTTGTTTTTTAAAATAAAGTTGTTCAAAAAATAAAATAAATCTTTGAGACAGTATATACAAATTTCATCTTCAAAGATTCACATTCCCATTTTTCATTACATTATTTGTGCCTTGTTTTTTCCTCATGCGTTTATTACTTATAATGTATAATTTTATAGACATCTCTCTTAAAAATCTCTCACTTCATTTTTCCCCTACCCACTCAACTTCATGACTTTGTCTTCTCTTAAACTCACTCAGTTCAATATGTGCTGTTTATACACTGAGGCATGTGGCCATCCATTGGAGCTTGGCCTCCTTACCACTGACTGCAGCCTTAATTGTCCTAATAGCACTTGCCCTGGTAGTAGGATTTCATGCTGCTGACCTGTCTCAATCGTGCAATGTGTATGTTTTCATCTCACACACGTCTTGTGCATGCCCCCATAGCTTCTTTGAGTTCAACTGTCCTTCAACATGCAGAGCCGTGTTTCAGTTTATTCACCCACAACCTCTAGCACTTACAAAGCTTTTCTTTTTCCCAATTTTTATTGGAAATTCTATGTATTTAAATTTTAGATATTATTCCTGTCCCACAAACCCATCCTCCTTCCACCTCCCATTGCCTCCATGAAGGTGCTCTCTCACCCAACCACCCTCTCCTACCTCACACCTTGGCATCCCTTACACTGGGAAAATAAGTCTTTAGTATACCAAAGCCCTCTCCTCTCATTGATGTCAGAAAGTGCTATCCTCTGCTGCATATGTAACTCAGGCCATGGGTATTTCTATGTAAACTTATTGGTTGCTGTTTTATTACCTGGGAGCTCGGGTGGTTTTGTTTAGTTGATAGTTTTGATCTTCCCATGGTGATGCAGACCCTTTCATCCCCTTCAATATTTTTTGAGCTCCTTCATTGGTGTTCTCAATCTGATGGTTAACTGCAAGCATCCTTATCTGTATCAGTATAGCTCTGTCAGATGCTCTGAGGAGGCATCCATATCAGGTTCTCACCAGTAAGCACTACTTGCCATCAGCAATAGTGCATGGGTTTATCGGACACATCTGAAGTGTATCTCCTGGTGAGGCAGCCTCTGGATGATCTTTTCTCCAACCTCTGCTCCTTTATTTGTCACTTTATTTCCTCCCATATATGTTTTGTTCTTCCTTCTAAGAAAGACTGAAGCATCTACTTTCTGGCCTTCCTTTTCTTTGAGCTCCCTACATTCTGTGGATGGGTTCTTGGGTATTCCAAGCTTTTTGTGCTAGGATACACTTATAAGTGAGTACATACCATGAGTGTTCTTTTGTGGCTGGGTTACCTCACTCAGGATGATAGGTTCAAGTTCCATCCATTTGCTTAGGAATTTCATGAAGTCATTGTTTCTAACAGCTGAGTAGTACTTCATTGTGTAAATGTACCATACGTTCTGTATCCATCCTTCCGTTGAAGGACATCTAGGTTCATTCCAGCTTCTAGCTATTAAACATAAGGCTGCTATAAACATGATTGTGCATGTGTGCTTGTTAGATGTTAGAGCTTCTTTTGGGTATATGCCCAGGAGTGGAATAGCTGGGTCCACAATAGTCCTATGTCTGATTTTCTGAGGAACTGCCAGACTGATTTCCAGAGTGGTATTACCAGTTTACAACCCCACTAACAGTGGTGGATGATTTGTCTTCTCCACATCCTCTCAGTTTCCTTATCGTTTCCTGTGTCACTGGGGAAATAGATTGAAATAAATATGCCACTTTTGTCTGAGTACTCTCCAGTTCCAAACAGTTATGAATGTCTGTTTTAATCCTCATAGTCTTCAACAGAAACTTCCCTGTTAATATTTGAAAGATAAGCCTATCTAATGGAATACTTATGAATAAAGTTATTTGACTTTTATTTCAATTTAACATAATAACAGTAAAACTTCTCAGTAATGTTTATGACCCATTTTGCCATAGGTTTTGAACTCCAGTAATAGTGACATATTTTTAAGGCATTGTGGCAGGACTTAAATCCAATTAAAAAGAGGCTGGTTACTTCTATTATGTTCATGTCTATTTCATAAATGGGCATATCATTCCAGGATTTTTTTCATTGTGGATTTCATAGTAAATTAACATCTACTATTTTTTGTTGTCTGTTTTCTCCATATTATATGACTTAAGTATTGCTAGCTTAAGCAATTGAGTATTACCATAAAATCCTGGAGGGTACACAGAATAATAAAAACTGCTTGTAATGGGCATCTGTAGCCAGTTATTGTCTAATAACATCATAAGTGTGACCCATTCCTTGCCCAATATTTGTGATGTCTAATTGCATCATTTTACACTAAGTTTATTTGAAAAAAAATATATATATTCAAATATATCAATACATATTTATATGTTAATATAAAACAATATTAATATATTTAAATATATTATATGTACAATAATATAAAATATATGCATACTAAAAGTTGTTTCATTGTTATGTTAATTGAGTGGAATTTCAATAGTAGGTTGTTTGGTAAGATATGATACTTCTAGCCACAAGTTTTGAACTCCAATAATAGTTTCAACTTGTGGCTTAGACCTTGGATCCAATTCAGCATAATTACTCATATTATATTCATGACTCTATTTCATCAGTGAAATATACATAGTATTTCTCGGTGCTTCTCCAGAAGTTTTGTGGAGATATTTATTCATATATGTACATAGATTCTCTATTCACAAAAGATAGAAATTGGAAAGTGGCTAGATGTCTTTTATTTAATGAATAAGTCATACATATTTGGTATATTTACCTAGTGAAATGTTACTCAGATATTTTTTTTAAAAATTACCAAATTCACAGGTAAATGGTACGAACTGAAGCTATCATTACAAATGAGTCATCCAAGGTTCAGAGGGTGCACTTCATGTTTTATTCTCATTTGTAGATGCTAATTTTTAATCTTCAGAAAACTGTATTTCATTTGAAATACATATAGATATCAGAGTGTTTCCAGGGACAAAGCACATAGAAAAATTAATAAGGGAACAGAAGTGCTTAACTCAGGGGGTATATAGTGTTCAGAGTAGATAAGGGAATATAGTGATGAATAGGTAATGCTAAAGGTATTTTTGCAACAGTTAGATGCCAGCTTCTTTTAGATTTTTCAATAGAAGAGGAACCTTTGGAGATCATAGACATGTTATGTCTTGTAACTTGAGGTCAAGCCCTCTGTTGTTGCCACTATATTCAAATAATTAATAAATTTTGTTAGAATGTCCAACACACACCATAAAGTATAAAGAACTTTCATAAATTGTCTATAAATTTGGGGGAAAATCTTGTGGAATATAATACTGGTACGAAATTATTTTTTTCAGCGCTAAAATGTACTGAATATAATAAAGATAAAAAGAAATGTCAATCTTATTATTCAGAAATTCCCTAGGATATTTATACCACAAGAGTAAAACTTAAAAGGCAAAGAAATTATCAGTGTGTAAAATAATCAAGCTTGACAGATTTGAGATGCTTCTAATTTTATTTTAAATTCACTAGTCTATTTCATTTATTCTATCTTTTATTAAACAAATAAGCCTTTTACAACATAATTTTGGCAGGTACATATAAATCATTTTAGAAAACATATTATTAAGAAGTTATATCAGCCACATATCTATCCAGTATTTGAACTTATACTTTAGAGTACACTTAAGGAAAGTGAAGGAGAGTTCATGATTTGGTAAAACTTCCTGCACTGAGTACAGGAATACTTTCATAAAGAAGTAAGATCTGGTAAACTTAAAGGAAAGTTCTGAGACTGTTGTTAAACACCTCATGAGTCCTTGATGTATAATGGTAAAAGGATAGAGCTTTAGATACAAGGCCTCTGGTATCATTTAGTCTTAATTTCTACAGGTAATAATTATCAATTCTGTGGCTTTTGTAATTAAATTCAAAGACCACTGGGAGTCATATTCCACTTAATTAGAAGCAGGTGAAATGGAGCGTAGGAAATGAGATCAGCTGGATCACCTAGCTGGACTGAGAAGACAGGAGACTGTGTGAAAAGCCTCCCACTCCGATAAGGATATGCTGTCCTCATTCCATATGCTCACAGATCTGTCAAGAACTTCAGCAATAGTTGGTGCTAAAACTTATAATTTTGCTCTCGGTATCACTCTTGAAAAGTCAATCTTTCTACCAATTAAAAGCATCGAAATAGTTAGGTAACTTTACTGTCATTTGAAATGTAAATTAATTTGATTATTGAGAAACTGAAGAAAGTTGATGTGTTTATAGAATTAAATACTATATACTAGCAATCCCTACCAAACCATATTCAGGCATATTATTATTCTAATAATTATCATGAGGTTACATAACCCTCGAATAAGTTAAAATGTATAAAGTAGCATTTATTTGATAAGATGGTCATACATATCACCAGCAGATAAAATTATATTTGCATACTTGCAAAAATGATTCCAATATCCTAAATCTGTTGATTTAATTGCAGAAAACATGTTTTCAATAGAAATATTTACACAGCATCATAAATAAATCAAGTAGGCTCAGCCGTGTGTCTCTGTTGCGGCTAGCATAACTGGAAGAAATAGCTTTCTACAACTAAAATCCCAAGGAGAGAAGCTGTCCAAAGGCACAAACTGAGTTAGTGTCTTAACTCATCTCATCAAGTTCATAGTTGGCCTGTCCCTCCTTTCTCTCTGTCATGATTTGATACTGATTTTTGTTCTCAGTCTTGTGTTGATTGACAGCTCCCAGTTTACCTAGCCTAAAATATTGTGGGGAATGGAAAATTCCCAATCTACCAAATCTTATATTTGTTGGTATTCTAGTAGATTATACCCCTATATTTGTTGGTTATCTAATTGATTATATTCCTATTTTATGTCTATTGCTAAGTTAAGCATAAGGGATAGGGGTTAGAACGTAGTGACACACTTGCCTTCTTGCTTACTTGAGCAAACCCCCATAAAATTGAACAAACAGTAATAAAATAGTAAACCATATAAATAATGGCACATTGAATAAAATCTATAAAAGTCTTTCCTCAGTAGTATAGATATTTTAACTAATTTGTTACTAGACTCAAGATCAAAAATGTTCATCTATTACAAAGTATCAAAAGTAATTCTCCAGAAAAATATATTAAAAGAAAAATAACTAAACACATAGCTTGTGAAACAATATAATAAAAGATATTATAATGAAATATGATTAAAGCTTCAGCTTTTATTTGTGGTTTAAAAACAGAAAGAGTTTGTCAGCCCTAACCCTACAAATAGAACAAAGGAACCAAAATAAAAGACTAAAACATTTGTTTTAGATTTAGTACTGAGATATCTTTAGATGACCCAACAATGCACAGTGTGCAACTTAAAAAGTTTTAATGTATCATCCTCTGATGAGTACCTGTATAAGGTAAAACTCACTAGCCCCCTGATTAGGAGAGCTCTGGGAATAATTATGAGAATTGTGTGCTAGATTAAATAAGCTCAAATAAATTTCATAAACATTATAGTCTCCAAAGAATGTTAGATGTCAGAGAATCCAGGAGAGATCATTTGAGAATTATGATGGGGAAATGAATTATTGAGATATTTTCTTCATAACATGGAAAATTATGATATCTAACATAACAGGAAGAATCATTTCACCTAAGTTTAATCTTGAGATATGAGTGTAGCTGGTCCTCAGACTCAGTCAAAAATGAAAAAAAATAATTTCAAAGTAGACTGTACATAAAGAATTACATGCATCAGTGTACAAGAGGGTAAATTAAACCAATGAACAGGTACAATAATGGAATTGCTAAGACTCTGTGGTTCTAATTGAACAGAAACTCTTCATTATCTAATACCTGTCATGAATATAATGAAAATTTATTAGCAAAAATAGCCAATCATACCTGCAAAGGTAAAAAGATCATTAGACTATGTGACTCAGTAGAATTTATTCAATTTATATAAGGTAGATTGAACATTATATAAAAAAAAAGACTAAGCAATCTACCATTTTAAAATTCATCAAAGAAAAACTGTAATGTGAATAGTGGTTAAATAAATTCAACTCTACTATTGATTTAAAATAAAAAGTTTGGAAAGATACACAGAAGAAAATTTCTGACTGACACTTAAACAGTTTTTAAAAACTTCCTGATACCATCTGTGCTGGTACAAACAAACAAACAAAAAACAACAAAAAACCTCAAAGTCTATCCTAAAAAAACATCTCCAAACTTCCATTATGATACAGACACTGTCTTTCTTCAATTCTACTTAAGACACATCCATATCATTACTGGTGCTACTTGATAAACTAAGTGATTAATAGTTACAAATTAGAAAAGGTAGAAATTAGTTTGTAATAAAATGCATCTAATTATCAAAAAAGTCAATATGTCTAGTAAGTAATTAAAACCTGAAAGACCTATTACTTTTTCTACATATGTGCTAGGAGCCTTGGACCAGCCCATGCATGTTCTTTGGTTGGTGGCTTACTCGCTTGGAGCTCCCAGGGTCCAGGTTAGTTGAAACTGTTGGTCTTCTGATAGAGTTGCCATCTCCTTTAGAGCCTTCAATCCTTCTCTGACTTTTTCTTAGGGGTGCCTGGTGTCAGTCCAATGGTTGACTGTAAATATCTCTATTTGTCTCAGTCAACTGCTGGTAGAGCAATGCTAGTTGGTGCCTGCCCATGGGATGGATCCCAAGTTGGTTTGGTCATTTCCTTCAGACTCTGATCCATTTTTGTCCCTGCATTTATTTTAGACAGGAATATTTCTGGGTCAAAAATTTTCAACATGGATTGGTTGTGACCTCTACTGGAGGTCCTGTCTATCTACTAGGGGTAGTCTCTTCAGGTTCCATGTTCCCACTGTTGAGAATTTTGGCTAATATCATCCCAACTGAGACCTTAGTGGGAGAGCATGCTCCTAATAATGTAGAGTCTTGATGTCCAAAGGAAGGGAGATGCCCAGGGTGGGTGGTGGTATTCGGTAGGAGAGAATATACTCACAGAAGCAAAGAGGGGATAAGGAATGTTGGAAGAGGGTCCAGGAGGCAACTTTTGGAATGTAAATAACCAAAATAATCTATTAAAAATAAAAATAAGTAAATAAATAAACTGAAAAAAGAACTAGTACTGTCTGCCATAGGTCTTTCTAATTAGTTGTTGATAAGTGCAAACAAACCAATAAATAAACAACCATGAGTCATGAATACAACACTCAAATTCTGGATTTTAACACTCTGTGAATCACTCTAAGGATTCAACCCAATCTAATTGAATTTTAGACTTACAAAAACTTAGCCAAGAGATTAATGGGCAAGATATTTATAGCTGTAACCTTGTTCTACAGTAAGCTTACAGTTTCCAAAAAGTTTTCAACTAGCTTTACATGTTGTCATTATCACTACAGTTAAGTTTTGTATACTAAATTATGGTTCTGGAATGACTAAAAACAACTATGGTTAATTTAATATTTTGGTGAAGTCTAGTGTTATCTTTTCCACACAAGAGATATCAGTTGTGGTCATCATGACATGGCAAATAATTAGCCTATATACCGGATAAGGCATTTACAGGATGCTCATTGCTCACTGACATCAATGAAGTGCAATGAAAATCTTTTATTTCTTTGTTCTTATGCTTCACTGTTGCACCTGTTCTACAATAGACTTGTTTTTTTCCTGTGCATTATCCACTATTGAATTTCAGCTTTCATAGTCCTTAATCACTTTTAATATCAATTCCAGGTCAGTTGTTTTCTGCGACCTCCAACTGTGAAAATTAGCGATGGGCCATGATAATCAAAACAAGAAATTAAACAGAGCAGCAGGAGGACATTTTGCAATGCTGTGGTGTAAGGAGACCCAGCTGTAGGAAGCACTGTCAGGCAATATGGGAGGACATGAAATCTCATGCTGATTAAAATTTCTCAATGCAGCATATGACAATAAAATAAAGGTTCTGTTCTGCCTCAAACTCTTCTAAAATAATCAAACAGGATGGTACAAACTGAAGAACGTATCAGTAAAACATTTATTTGATACACAGTTTGCATTAAAAAATGTGCAAACATCTTTTCAGGTAATGAAAAAAGTATAAGTTAATTAAAAACAGGTTGAAATTATGGGGAGCCAAATTACAAACATATACAAATAGTAATTATAATAGATTAATAAATAGAATAATCACATATTACGAGGAACCCAAATTTAAAAATGATGGTTAAACAAGGACAGACAACTAAATTATAAACTGAGGTGTGGTAGTTAATATTTCTCAGGAATCAGAGACAGGAGATCTCTGAGATTTAGGGCAGCTATATCTATCTAGCCAGCAAGTTACATGCCAGCCAAGGCCACAGTGTAAAAACTTGTCTCAAATCAAGTTATGAAAACTACCAAACTTTGCACACTAATAGCTGTCAAGAATATTAAAGGAGATTTCTTCCATGTAGTCATCCTAAGAATTCTTAATATTTTAACCGCTAGGGAAATGATCTAGCATTGTCTTAGAAAATTATGGTTATTTATATAGTACTTTCCAATAAATTTGCAGTTTAAATAATTAAATGGTTGAATAACACAAAATTATCATCTGAATGTTTATGCAAGCTTTATGCATTGATCATATAAAGCTATAAGCAACTTCATTGAAAGTTTTACATAAAAGTTTCTGCAGAATCATGAGATACCTTACAGTTTTTTTTTTTCTTTTTTGCCTTATCTACTGAGAATCTCAGGTATAATAATATCTCACCAGCAACTGGGACACAAAGCATTCCTAATTCTGTCAATCATTAAAAAATCACTGGTGTCTCTGCAGAAATATATGGATCAGGAGCTGGTAATAAAATGTTAAAATAATAATTTATATTTTGCAGTGATTAAGAGTAAGAAGGAATTCAGGGAAAAGTGATATGAATGGTGGTAAACATGAAGGGTCACTAACAAAAGTTCCATGTACCAAACAGATAGAACTCAGGTGGCAGAATACACAAGAAAATATCAGTGTTAATTCTAGTAAGTAAATTAATATTCATAAGCATGTATTAACATAAAACAAATGCTTAAACATATGTGGGGAAAGTAGTCAATTATTCATGCACAGAATTCCAAACAATTTGTGCAGATTTTATACCCCTAAAGGCAAAACACTAATTCATAATCATCAATATGTGGCTTGTTTCAGACACAAATGTGAAAGAAATAGGGAACAAGTGCATGACATTACACTGAACATGTCTGATGAGGACTGTGGCACCCAGATGATGAAATTTCGAATTATCTTTATATTTTACATTATACATAAATGATACGGTAAGCATAGAGGGTGGGCTGTGGAGCAAAAGAAATGGAATGTTCCAGGGCAAATGAGAAGATATTAACAAGATACATATTACATTTATATATTATACTATATTATACTATATTATAAATTATGTTTATGTTATGTATTTGGTAAATCTGTTGTATGTATACATTATGTATTCATCTTATTTGTGACATGCATATGTTAAATGTTTGTTACATGTCATATGTATATGATATCGACTTGATATATGGTTTGTGTTTATAAATTACATGTCATTTACTTTATAAGTTAACTAAAATAACTCAATTCAAGTAAGGATTTAGGTGTAATTACTCAAATATATCTTTTAAATACTTAAAAATTAATGTTAATAAATTAAAAATTAATGTTGTATCATCTATTGTAATATTTCCATGAGAATGACACTGCACCTGTTTTCTTTTTTACAAATGCTTATATGTTGTATAATTATGAGTCAAGTACCAGTTTCCAAATAGAAAAAATATATACAAATCATAAAACCAGTAATATCTCAAAATATTCAGGTTAAATTTGCAAATAAATATGTATTTTTCACATCAAAGATACATGTTTGATATATTTTTCTGTTAACTATTTTTATACATGTGTAAGTTTTAGTTGAAAGGTTAAGTGGACATAGGAGATAATTTTAATCATGAGCCCAAAAGCAGCATTTGTCCATAAGTATGGAATTGTTTTTATTCAACACAAATTATTTTCTAATACAGTATATCCCAACCACTGTTTCTTCTCATTATGCTCCTAGATCATTGCCGTCCCCATCTCCTACCACATCTACATCCACTCCTCTTCTTTTCCTTTTCAGAGGAGGACAAGTCTGAAATAGACAATTACTAAACAGGTCAAAACAAGAAATAATATGATAAGACAACATTCCTCATATCAAGGATGAAAAAGGCAAATATAAGAGAAAGCCTTAAATTCACAGGCATATGTATGGAACTAGAAAATACCATCCTGAGTGAGGTAACCTAATCACAAAAGAACACACATGGTATATATTCACACATAGTGGATATTAGTCAAAATGCTTGGAATATCCACGAAACAGCTAACAGACCATATGAAGCTTAAGAATAATGAAGACCAAAGTATGGATGTTTCAGTCCTACCAAAAAGAGGAAACAAAACAATCATGGGTCATAGAGGGAGGACGGGAACTGAAAGGGAGAGAAGAAGCAATGGGAAAAGTAGGGCAGGAACAGGTATGGAAGGAGATGGAGAGCCTCAGGAAAAATTAAAGGAGGTGTACCAGTAGGGGATGGGAAACCAGGGGTAGCCACTAGAATTTCCCAGAGGACAGGGAAGCAAGAAGCTGGCATTAGCCAAAATACCAAACAAAGGGGAGTTAGAGCCTGTAGAGACCGTATCCAGTGGTTAGGCATGGCCCTGGGTTGAGGAATGGGGCCACCCACCCATCTCAAATTTAATTAACCCACAGTTGCTGCTGTCTGAAGGAAATGCAGAGATGAAGAGTGGAATAGAGACTGAAGGAACTGAGAACGGGGAACCTGAAAAAAAGAGCTGGGAGAAAAAGTATAGGAGCTGAAGGGGTTAGCAACCCCACAGAAAGAATAACAATATCAACCAACCAGAGCACCAATGCTCCCAGGGATTAAAACATTAACAAAAAGAGTACACATGGAGGGGACCCATGGCTCAACTGCATATGTAGCAGAGGAGGGCCTTATCTGGTATCAGTTTGAAAGAAGGGCCTTGGTCCTGTGAGGCTTGATACCCTAGCGTAGTGGAATTCTACATGTTAGGTGGGAGCAGGAACGGGTGGATGGATGTGGGAGCACTCACAGAAGTAAGGGGGAGAGAAATGGTGGGATGGGTGTCTGCAGTTGAGAAACTGGGAAAGGGAATAAATTTGTAATATACATTAATAAAATAACCATAATATATATATATATACTAACAACAACAACATAAAGACTAGGTAACAAAACCATAGACACACTTGTTGCCACTGTTAGGATCCTCACAAGAACACCAAACTAATGCCAGATCATATATACACCCATGCAGGTTCCATGCTGTCCTTTCAGTCTCTGTGAGCTTACTTGCGCCATGCTTAGCTGATTCAGTGGACCATGTCTCCTGGTGTCCTACCTCTCCTCTGTATCTTAGTATTTCCATCCTATCTTCTGCAGGATTCTCTGATCTCCTGGAGGAAGGACCTGATGGAGCCTTCTGCTTTACACTCTCTCTGAATAATGTCTGGCAGGGGCCACTCATTCCCATACGCTCTGAGCTAAGCATCTCTGATGTTGTCTGACCATGGAACTGATCTCTGATTATAATAGAATACCATTAGGAATGATTCAGTTGCATTTTCTTGCAGTTGTGTCTGGTTCTATTCTAGGACTCTACACTATCCAGTATCAAGACTTGCCCATCCATACAGTATATGTTAGTCATACATTCTATTTCATGGCTAGTTAAGCCAAAATTTGGTCAGCTACTCCCGCATGTTCTATGATACCAATGCTCCAACACATCTTGCAGGCAGAGCAGATTGTAGGTGGAGGTTTTTGTACCTGGATTGGTTCCAGGTTTGCCAGTTTTTATGAATTAATGTTTGGGTATCAAGATTGTGATTTATGCCATAGGAAGCCACTATTAATTTAGTTGAAATAATTAATGTTGCAACATCTTTGAGGTGGTCAAATAAAAACTAAAAATTTTCACTGTAATTTAAAGAATGCAAGGTAGTGAAGTTTTACATAACTTATTGTCCTTTGTTCGGCACTTATGGGTTCGTATTCCAAACCATACAACAGACAATTAAATGATCATGTAAAATAGTTATTTCATGGCTAATGCAAATGAAACCTGTGAATATATTTAAAAGATACAACAGTGTATTTTCACAATTGTGTGCTTCTGTGAAAAAGCTTTGAGAGGTTATATTTAGGAAAACGTCATCATAACTGAAAAAGTAACTTAAACAAGCACCCACACAACTCTTCAATTTCTAGAAATCACTTCTTTCTGCTCCTTCCAGAATCTATTCATCCAAAAGATAGTCTGTGGTGTTTGTCAGAGAACACTAGTTCCTATTACTAAAAATTCAGGGTAAATTACATCACATAAATGTGAACCCATGGCTTAAAGAAAGACGGTCTGTGTGTGTGTGTGTGTTTTTTTTTTCTCCATCAATATCTAGAGATCCATTTATATTTTATATCCATACCTTATTTATTTTATTAATGATAAATAATCTCTTCTATGATTATGCCATAGGTTATGTTTTTGTTAACTCACCCATAGAGATGTGGCTCTCTCTACTTCATCATGACTATAAATAAAGGTCCTATTAATATTCAAATGCACATACTTTTTCAAACATTTACTTTCATTTATTTTTATTCTCCCAACATATGAAAGGACAATGACTGGATCATGTGTCAATTACATAATAAACCCCTGAAGAAAGAGCAAACTCTTTTCAGCTTTGAGAGTGTTTTTAATTTTCACCAATCATGTTTAAGAGAACTATTACTTCCAAAAGTTCTAGTTTGGTACCCAGAATGCATATTGAAATTCTCATGACTTTTTATGGCTCCAGCATGCAGGTTGTACTGAAGGTTTATTAGTAATGGATGCACATTCATTGTAAATGGTTCAATATAATTTACCTGTTATATATTTCTGCAATGGTCTCTACTTCAAACAAGAAGGTTCTTATAGGAGTACAATATACATAATTGTCTGTGGATGTAATTAATGACAAATATCTACAATGAAGTCAGAAATTTTGCTGGTTGATGAAACAACCATATTCTCATCTAAGAGCTATAGCATTATCAATCACAGGTTGTAAATTAGGTTTATATTATTGAGAATTAATTATTTTTCCTGTATCTTCTCACTCTGTTTCTTCCTATACCTTCCTACTTCCCTCCCATCTGAATCAACTTCCTTGATTTCTTTGTTTCTTCTTAATGAGAAAGCCCTGGATCCAACTAGACAGCTATTGTCTACTTACAAGGGGTAAGTCTAGCTATTTCACTCTTTCTTATATCTTGAAAACAGGTTCCTATTGTGCTTCACAGGATGTAGAAGCTGGTAAGAAGATTGGTTTTCTTTTCCCTTGGTAGACATTGTACAGCTTTATAATCCTATGAAAGCCTGTTATCAGTGAGGAGAATTCTAGATAGGTCCCCACTCTATTGCTCTAAGATCTGTGTCTGTAATTTGTGGTATTCCCTATAAAGTGGTCCTGTATTTATGATTTAGAGGCAGACGGGGACAAGGAAAACAGGATTTACTCTTTGGGGAGTCTCTTCAGCTCTCACAGAGGAAATAATCAGTAAAATGAAGCAGAGGCTAATGAGTGGGGATGGGTCTTTGCCAGCTTCACATCTAACAGATGAGGAATTCAGACATGCTTACTCAGCATTGTTTACTTCTACTCTGCTCACAACTTATAGGAACAGAAGCAATATAAACACCTTTCTAAAGATGATTTGTTTGTGAATAAATGCACCGTTGAATTGAATGAAATGAAATAATATGATTTCTTTGTAAATGTATTGAAATACTATATGTCTGCCACTGTGCTTTTAATAAGATATAAAAAGTGGACAGCTTTTTCTATCAGCCAAGTGATGATATGAGGTTAACCTTTATTGTTGACTTCATGGTATTTAGAGCTTTCAGAATATCAAATATCTAGGCAATTCTATAATGGTTTTTCTATAAGGATAATTGGGTAGCACCATTCCAAGGGCCAGTGTCTCCCACTAAATAAAAAAGAGAACGTGTTCTGATAAACATAATTTATAACTCATTACTTTCTGTAGGTAGATAGAATATTAAGAGCCACTTCATACCTTTACATTATAGTTTCCTGACTTGAAATACCAAACTGTGAACCAAAATAAACTTTGTTGTATTTAAATTTCTTTTATCAAGTATTTGGTTATGCCAATAGGAAAAGTAACAGAGTGTTATGTGATTTCCTCATTAAACCATTAAACTCTGACAAAAGTTGAGCTGGTACATTGTATTTTAATCCATATTTCTATAAATTAAGGAACTTAAGCAGGATTTCTTCAAAAATTAAAATTTGTAGGGAGATACTGCAGTTTAATTTATACAAGAATTCAATAGCACATAAAGTGTTATTGAGCCATTTATAAAGAACGTCCTGTATTGGATTAAAGTTCAGGCTTTGTGAATAGTGAGAAATTATTCTACCACTAAGCTACACCCCAGCTCTCCCATGCCTATTTTAAAATGTATGATATGAGGGCATGAAAGATTAAATAAACCTGCTAAAAACCACACATTTCTAAGTAGCAGTGTGACTGGAAAGTTGATTCAGTGGAAATTCAGAACTACATTCTGCCCACACTGACAGATGCCTCAGGCAGGTTCAAAATCTTGAATGTGTGAAAATTTCAAGAAAGAAGAGGACACTTCACATAAGAGTAATGAAGGGAAGTTTGGAAATGCTGTTTGTTTAAATTAAATTTTATAGAATGGAAATGGTTTTGGTTAAATTCTATATGTAAGGGTCAGGTAATCAGAACTAGGTAATACCAGGAACAACAGCCATGACATTCCATTGCTATATTGTCTCTACAATTCTAAATAGAGTTATGGAGAACACAGCAGATCATGTGGAGATACAAGAGATCATTAGACAGAACATTTCCTACTGCAGAAAATAGATCATTATGCCACTTATGACCTCTGCAAGCTCATTAAATATGCATGTTCTTTATAAGGAGAAGCAATGCTTTCTACTTTTAATTCAATTCTTCAACATTGTCCAAAATATAGTTTTCCACTTTGGCTCTGCCATTCTGTTTTTATCATGAATTTAATATTCAGGGCTGAGAATATATTTTAAACAAATTCACAATTGAAAAATTAAGAAGGAACTTCGTTATTTGAGTGTTTGTGCAGTGAATGCTTGTATGCATGTTAAGGGGCAGAATGTTTTCCAAGAATTTCTACTTGGAACCCTCTGTGTTACTCCACTGAAAACATTAGCGATAGATAGAGGATAGCCAGGAATAAACATCACTTTCTTTACAGTTTCTGCTAGACAAATTATGCAATCTGTTTGTCATCAATGACAAAAGAGAATTATGAAAAAATATAAAACAGAAGTAAGTGATTACTGAATAAATAGCAACTAATATAGAACTGCTATAGAAAAGTAACAGCATATTAGCTAGAATGAGTGCAATGAAGCTGGATGTGAGAGAATGTGATACACTTGCAGAAGTAGCAGTATTTGGATGGCTCTAGAATAGAAGGAATTCAAGGCTGTAAGTCCATTACGATGATAATATTATTACTAATCAAATAATATATAAATGTCATTATGGAAGTAATGAGTCAGGACGAGGGATGTTATAATAGACAATTGTAACTCAGAATAATTATTATCCAATAGTTGTTTAATTTCAATATAGAAGTCATATACTCAAGACTTTTCTTCTGGTTACTGGTGCACATGTAGACTGCACTACACTGTCTTCCTTGTGTACACTGGAGGCTTAATTCTGATTCATTACAGAGCTTATGTCTATATATTGTGCTGGACAGCCTATTTGTATAGACTCTCTAAATAGGCTTGAAATTCTGAGCCTTCACATCTAAAAATATAGCAAAAGGGACACACCTTGAGCTATGATAGCATGGCAGTATTTTATTAAGTAACTAAAGTTATATCATTTATATATATGGAAGTATGCTCTCAAGAAAGGTATAAGTATAAAATTAACTTTTTAATATGACATATGGATTGAGATGGGTCTTTAAAAAACTGCTATGTACTAAACTGAATAAATCAGAATACACTTGAGAATTTAAATTTTTAAATGTATTTCAGTAATATAATGGAGTTTGTACTTTATGAAATTTGTTATACAAAGTTAAAACATCACAATGGTTAAAAAAGTTGACTGTGACCTAGGTAATGTGTATGCCCAAACTGTGTCAATTATAACTACTTAATTTGAAAAGATAAATGAAAACAGAAATTTCAGTAAAAAAAAAAAAACAACCTGAATTGAATATACAGTTAAGTATTCAAGTTAGATTGCTTATTAAAAGAAAGTAAACATTTAGTAAAATTATAGTATCGGTAAATGATTTTTTCCACATAAGAGCATTTTTTCCAGTCAGAAACATGATATGTTTGAGCTTTCATGATTATAAAGGAAACAATTACCTAAAGATGGATATGTATATAACCCCAACATGAAGCTGGTCACATTTCCCATTCTATAAAGTCATAGCTTTGAATATCAGTAGAGAAAAATGTTAATCAGAATTAACAAAGTCAAAAATATCAAAAACTTTCAAGATAGATATAGAAAATAGAGCAGAAGCTAATCCAAAGCCTTGGCACCTAGAGACCTATTTTATGGCCCCACAAACCATGGAAAAGCTATCAAAATCAGAAGGTAAAGTATGTGTCTAATGAAATTGTTTCCCTAGAGAAGGAGACTATAACATATGAAATTCTTATTCTGCTTTGCTATAATTATAGCTTCTTTAACATAACATTCTCGGTAAGATTTCAAGCTTTGCTTCATGTTGGTTGTTTTAAGTGATAATAAAGAATATAAGAAGGCTGAATGTTCAAAAATTTCTACTGATTATGAAAATCAATTGCTTTTGTTCTGTAAGGACTAAAAATTAGTATCATATATAATTGTCTGAGGGTGAGTTCCAGATTTACTGTGCCTGCCTATCATAAGAAAGAGCCAGTATTTCAGTCATCAGCATGACAATGTCAGAAGTGGAGTGACAGAGAGAAAAACTTTGAGAAACTCGTGGCCTTCTACACGTGTCAGAAGCAATGGCTTTCTGTCACCCAGAGATTTTCACTGTGACCGAATACTTGCTATAAACAACTTCTGAAAAGAATGTTTTAGTGTGGTTTCTAGTTTCAGAGCTTTTGCTTTTGCTCCATGCTCATTTGGCTCCATGGGTTGGTGAGGTAGCAGATAAAAGCAACTCATGTTGTACAGCAATTACATCGAGATAAAAAGGTTTGTGGGACATGACACTCCTTTCAAGGTTGTCTCCAGTCACTGGTCACTCTCAGCTGTGCCTGACTCAATCCCATTCAGCTAGGAATTCAAGGACTCAAGCTGTATGGCACAATTGCCTTCCAGCAGCATTGTCAGCAATGAACAGAGTTTTTAAAATAAAACTTTGGAGACAATGCTTGGGATACAAATCCTAATTGTTAGCTAAAGTATCCGATGAGAATGGAATATTTCACTTAGTATAAGTTACATCTGTAAAGTATTGAGCTATTTTCCTTTTCCTGTTTTTGTCTAATATTCTGCTATGCACCAATAAATACTTTCATAAAAAGACATTGTTTGCCATAGTGATGCAGGAAGTGACAGTAATAACTAAATGTGGATACTTTCTTAGGTGGTATACCCCAGCTATCCACCGACCAACACTCCATAGTGACCTCGCTTACCTATGCTGGTAGTTTGACTAATATACTGCTCCAAGATAATATTCTAATACTTGTGGTGTGTACATTCTTATAAATAAGTATTTTTTTTTTAAAGGACCACATGGATTGGGTAAATGAACTTGATAATTAGCAACCATTTGACTCTGTCTTTCTTCCTTGACTGCTTTTAGCAAAAATGAGTTACACAGTCAGCCAACTAATGCTTATGCCAGCAACACCTGTCTGGAACTTTCAGTGAACACTATAAGAAAATGTAAGACAATTTCAGCTGACTGCCTCAGCTCCTGCAGACACAGTATCCAAAAGGGTGGTTTGAAACAGTCTCTACTGAGGTTTGTGCTATTACAAGTCATCTTAGTGTCTATGTTATCCTAGAAAAATTTACACTTCAAGGAGAGGGGAGAACCTTCCCTGGTGGGCTAAAAGAGTGATTTCTGAGAGTGATGCTTAGAGGCAAGGCTGTGATTGCTTCAGAACACAAGCCTCAAAGAGTAATTCATGCTAAAACGCAAGGGCCAAATGCATGCCAAGTACTTTGACCAAAAGCAATGGGTGAGAATGAATCAAACACCCTTTCCTAGTCCATATAAGCAAACTTCTCCATCCAGTCCTGCTCTATCCACATTGAAAGCAATTCCCCTGTGCTGTCTTCCTTAGTGTTGCATTATAGGAAGCAGGCAAAGACGTTTATCAAACAGCCTTGTCTTATAAGTAAACTTGTAACACTGAGAAGAAACTAGAAATGTACAGGCATAGAAACAGCACCATGGGCCTTTACTACTCTCTGTTTAGTTTAAGTCCTGGAAAACTTCCAGGGCACAAATAACCACAGTGGAGGCAAAGAGAATGACAGAGAGGACAGGAGAGGAAAGAGCCTAAAGTAAAGAAACACAAAGGTAGCAACAAAACCAAAAGAGGGTAAAGCACTGGCAGATCTTCAGGGACATAGAAAAGCTACAAGAAACATTGTAACACTGGCTCCTGATAAGAGGTGATTAGCTGTGTGACTAATTCCTATTTCTGGGCCATAAAATAGCCCTAGTTTATTCAGAAACATCAAAAGACACCACCTTGAGATAATTTCTGACATGTCTCAGAGAGAAGTAACAGGATGGAGAATAACCTACTCACCAGGAAAACTTCATTTTTCAGAACAAATGTCTCCACAACATCTACTTTGGTGAGGTTTTAATATCCATCTGGCTCCTATCTTTGCTTTTTTAAAATATTCCTTGAGATGTTTTGTCATATTTATTTGATCCTTGTACTGGCCGGTTTTGCAACAACTTAAAACAAGCTGCAGTTATCACAGAGAAAGAAGCCTCAGTTGAGAAAATGCCTCCATGGGATATAATGTATGTTCTCCATGAGAACTGTAAGGCATGTTCTCAATTAGTGATCAAGTGGGGAGGGCCTATCCCACTGTGGGTGGTGCAATAGACCTGGGTTTTATAAGAAAGCAAGTTGAACAAGTGAGCAAGCCAGGGGAAGCAAGCCAGTAAGCAACAGCCCTTCATGGCCTCTGTATCAGCTACTGCTTCCTGTCCTGCATGAGTTCCAGTTCAGACTTCCTCTGGTGATGAACAGCAATGTGGAAGTATAAGCTGAATAAACCCTTCCTTCCCGAACTTGCTTCTTAGTCATGTTTGTGCAGGAATAGAAACCCTGGCTAGGTTAAATTTCTACCAAGAAGTGGGGTATTCCTGTGGCAACCTGACCATATTTTGGGGAGGACTGTGGAAGGACTTTGGAACATTGAACTAGAAGAGACATTGGGATAGTAAGAGCTCTGTGAGGTATTCTGTAGAGCTTGGGAGAGCTGAAGATGGAGGCCTTGTTTTCGAAATTACATAGGGAAGATGAAAGACTCTTATTAGGGCTGTTGCTATTTTGATTGTGAGGACTTGGCGATTAACAACATACCAGAACTACTAAGGTAAAACCTTTGAATGACTGGGATTATTGATGCTGGTCAGCTGGAGCTAAGAAATTAGTGGTAATTAAGAAGAGACCATCATCAGTGAGGTGAAATCGTCTGTGATGTGTTTCCTGAGAGCACAAAAGAAGCTGAGTTCCAGAGAAAGCCAAGGTTGTACCTCATGCTGTAGCTGGACTTGGTAATGTGTAAGAGTCACCCAGGTGGTGCCAGTTTTAAAGGAATGAGGGGGTCATAGAGAGCAGCTGAGGCTCGGCACTGTGAGAGGCCATGGAAAGCCACTGGTGAAGGTGCAGCCTTAGTTGCAATTAATGCCACAGGATAGCAGTGCTGTGTCATGAGATGACCACCAAGAACAACAGAGGCAGTGGAGAACATGCAACTGGACCCTAGAGGACAATACGTGTGTTAAAAAGGAGAAGTGACCCAAGCTCTTGGAGAAACCCAGAAGTTCTTTAGTGGTTTCCAGATATAGGATGGTTAGAGTTTGATTTTGATTTTGACTGTGACCATGCCCTGATATTTTTCCCTCTTGATGGAAGAAGTTGAGCCCACAGTTAAGAGACTTTGAAGTGAAGAAAGAGCAAAACTTGAATTTTAAAAAATGATTGAATATTTTAAAGGAACTGAAATTTTAATATGTAAGATTTTGTAAAGACTGTGGGACTCTTACGGTTATTTAGATATTGGGAAGGAGTAAGAAAGTAAGGGTTGAGAATTAATGAAAATACGTTTCTGTGTCATGTTGACAAGGGGTCAATTGTGCTGGCTGGTTTTGTGTTGGAGTTATCACAGAAAAAAATGAGCCTCATTTGAAGAAATGACTCTATGATTGCCAGCTGTAAGGCATTTTCTCAGGTAGTGATCAAGGAGGGAGGGTCCAGCCCATTGTGGATGGTGTCATCTCTGGACTGTTACTCTTTGATTCTATAAGAAAACAGGCTGAGCAAGCCAGAAGAAGCAAGCCAATTACATCTCTCCATGGCCTCTGCATCAGCTTCTACTTCCTGACCTGTGTGAGTTCCTGTCCTGAATTCCTTTGGTGATTTACAGCAATGTGGAAGTGTAAGCTGAATAAACCTTTAATCCCTAACTCGCTTCTTGGTCATATTTGTGCAGGAATAGAAACCTTGTTTAGGACACTCCTTTCAATGGGGCTGGTGTATCACTAAAGCATAAATATTGGATGGCTGAAGACAAAGCTCAATGTTAGATTGATAGCCTAAAAAATTGATTTTGCTGTCTTTTTTTCCTTCAAAACTGACATATATACACATTAGTGAAAATTTTAAATAAATCTTTTTAAAAAGTAGTGATTTCTGAAGAAAAAAATTAAGATTTCTATTTCTTTGAGGTATAGATAAATTTAAATTTTGAAATATGTTACATTGAGTAACTGACAAATATTTATACTAACAAAACATTAAGGTATTTGAGGCCATCAAGAGAAATGATCACAAACTCCTGACCCTGAAGTTTCTTATTGAAAACCGTGATAATGTTAAGGGCAGGGGATTAATTGGATAATAATACTGACAACTGGAAAGGAAACAATGGCATTAAACCTGTTGACTGATGATAGGGACAAAACTGAACTACCTAGAGATCACATGATTATGCTCCATTTCGGAAGGAAGGGCAGCCATTCCACTGAAGAGGTTTTAAGCAAAATTCAGGCACTAGAAGAGATTTGTTTCATGCTAAAATAACTGATCTATTGTCATTAAGACACTCAGTTATGGCAAGATTATCAGAAAGAACTTGTTTTCTGCTCAAAAGCAGGAGTATATAGGTCCTAGACAGTCTTTGCAGAGGTCCTCTGTCAAAACAGAAACTTCTGAGTGGTGAATCTATCTATGGTCACACAAGTGCAATAAGGAAAGTACACAATTAAGGATTTATGGATTGTGTTGTTCTTTGTGTGGGAATTTTTCAGTGGACACTCTACAGAGCCTTATGCTGTTCTCTCTTTATGTTTAGGAGAATCACCAAGGTCATTGAAACATAGCCTTATTAATGTTTTGGCTTTCTCTGTAAAAATAATAAAAACTGGCTTTTAAGCAAGGGAAATTTACACCACCGCTCCATTTTATTGTAAGAGGAGAGAGGTGTTGTAGGTATGATTTATGGAATTGCTGTTGCCTGATATACTCAGAGACTAAAGTAATCACCAGCATGTTAACATTGACTCTTGCAAATAGAAGCCAGAGATAATCAGTGTGATTTCTCTTAGGGCCACATGTAATTCAATGATTAAGAGATTGATCTTCAGTTAAAATAGTACTGACTCAGTTTGTGTTCTAATGAGGGAATGCAGAGGGATTAGATGAGGATGGAGGTTTTAATGTTACTTCCCATAATATAATAGTAAATGACATTACATCAATGCTTCCACTAAATGGTTATTAGGTTAGAGGAATCAATCGCTAAATTTTGAGGTAATTTGGCCAATACACATCATCATAGGCAATAACATCTTGGAAGAAAAATATTACAGCATTTAAAAATATAAATATGCAAAAAGAAATCAGAATACCTTATAACAACTCTGATTTTTGATGAGAACTTCATATGCTTTGTTGTGTGGCTATTTTATTCATATTAAACTTGATTTTGCTTCTGCTTCATACAAAAAATAAATTAAGAACAACAACAATGAAAACAATGATAAATATTTAGTGACCATGAGAGACTTTAAGCATTATGTGACATATTCTGGAATGAGAGTGTACTTCTCAGACAGGATAAATGGAGACCCTGACTCATCAGTCTTCCCTCTTTATAATCAGAAGAAATACAATAAGATCAATGAACAGTTTTTGTTTTTTGTTTTTTGTGTTTTTTTTTTTTTTTTTTTTTTTTTTTTTTTGAGCTTTATATGGTCTTAGCATTGTTTCTGGGGTTTTGAGAGCTCTCTAGTGCTCGTATCCAATTATCAGTGACTGCATATTATGTCTGTTCTATTATATCTGTTTTTTGTGACTGGGTTACCTCATTCAGGATGATATTTTCTAGATCCATCCACTTGTCTACAAATCTAATAAAGCCATTGTTTCTAATAACTGAATAGTACCCATTTGTGTAAATTTACCACAATTTCTGTATCCTTATGTTTTGTTTTACATGTACTTTACACTAACTGTAAATAGTAAGATTTAAATGCATACTATCAAACCTTTAAAAAAAGCAAGTACTGACAAAAATATATTCATATAGTTTTATGCAAAAAAAATCAATGAACAGGAAAATATTCCATGGACCATCACATCGATCACAGATATCCAAATATGCAATTTCCATAACTATTTCTTGTCCACATGGATGTGTAATGTAGACCATGTTGAAAACAATACTGGGAATATTGTATGTAAATACATATTAATACTAATTAATATTAAATTTATACTTCTTAATAATTTTCAGTACTTGCATGTTCTTATGAATTTTGTATAGAAAGGTAGATAAAGATATATATATATCTACATATGCATACATATATATTTAAATTTATTAGAATTGAATATATATATATTTTCTGATGAGAAATGGATTTTGGTAATTTTATATGAACATCTCCCATGTTCGTTTTGTATGTTAAATTAATAGTTTCACTGTTGAAAATGGTCATCAATTATAATGCCAACTAAAGTTCTAAGTGTAAAAAGCCTGCAATGCTTTCCTTTTTTAAATATAAGGATTAGATGATCTGCATTTTTAACAGGTGTTGTGTTGAATTTTTCAAGGATTTCATTTTATTAAGTCAGTAGCATGTATCCAATAAAGGGATTCTAAGCTCACACTCAGACAGATTATGTCAGTACAATGACTGCACACTGCAGAAGTGTTTCCTGGAGTGGACTCCTTTATTCCCTCTAAGAGAAATAGTTAAATACAAACTAGTACTTTGGTGCGGTGGCTTACTGTCAATCTTTGATATATTATTTCTTCTTTTCTGACACTTTCATTTCCATTTTAAAACTCCATTCAATCATCACTATCCTGGGATATGTCACGTACTTATGTATCTTCCTTAAGATTGTATGAGTTTTGTTTTGATTGATTACTCTGTCATCTCAACATCACCCACCTAGGAAATCTATAGTCTTTTTTCCTGTTATGTCTTCCTATACTTTCTTGGACAGCTAATTTGATTTATTTCTCTCCCTCAATACCTACAGATATTTCCTTCATCATCATAACACTCTCGTTTTCTTTTCAGATTATGCAATTCTTTGCATCATATAAGAAGCCCATACTTCTGCATGATTACAATGTATCAAAGACTGTGTACTGCATTCCTTATTTAGAAAAAGTGTGCATTTTAGCCAGTCTGTGTTCTTCCTCAACTGAAAGAAATTTTGACTATTATTTTGTGTTTTATTATTTTTAGTGTTTATGTCTTAGACATATTGCTTTTCACTGTCAATTTTGTAGACTCTAATCCTAGAGAATTTGTTTTAATGGCATATGCTTCATGGCACCATTTATTTGATAGAACATAGAATATACACAAAATTATTTCTAGTCTGTGCTAATTTTCAATGACTTTTCACTTGAGTTTTTGAAAGTTGTTTTATTTTATATTGAATTTTCCACATTGCGCTTGGCAGTATTTTAACAGATTTATCGAAACAGTTTACTTTCTTGACAGTAATTTGGAACTTCTTTATAGGAGCCAAAGCATAACTCCCATCTGTAAGCTCTAGGTCAGTGGTATCTAATTCTATGACATTTTATTATTTTAAATAAAGATACATTGAATATGCTGCAGCCTTAGAATAAAGAAAGACAAGAAATTTAAGATTTGAAACCCAATACATTAAAATTGTAACTTCTTCTGCCTTAAATAGAAATCTATCTTCTTTTTCATAAAAAGTTCATATTCATGATGCTAATGTGAAATTTGATTCATTATCATTTTCAAAGGCTTAAGGTTGGAACAGATGGAATGAAATTATTACATGGTGTTGAATGATAAAGCTTACAGTGTATAGTCTCACACATGAAGTAAATGTCAGGACAGATCACCACATGGATTTACAGGGTTAATTTACAAGCTAAATGCTTGGAATGTTCATATGAACATGAGTTTTTATATCAAAATTGGAGGACATTGAATGCAATTTTAATAGAAGTCTCAAAAACTGTAGCAACATTCCGTCTGTTTAGAGGGGAAAAAAGTATGGTCTTCAGTTGCTTGTTTGAAATAATTTGGACTAATATTTTTTAAGAAAACTATTTAACAATATTATGTGCATACCTTTTCTAAATCAGTAAAATTCAGCAATTACAAACAAGTATTAGTAAATAGTTTCTGAATCCGTATTACTTAAATTTTATGTAAGAGAAAAATAGATCTGTAGGTATGTCTGTTTAATAATAAATTGAAATTTGCTCTTGAGTTATTAATGATTTAAGGTCTAGGAGTACCCCAATCTGTGTGGGTGCTATACACTTCTTGTTGTTGTTGTTTTCTGATAAGGACTGAGGCTTCCCCTTTTTGGCCTTCATATGATCTGTGAGTTGTTTTTTAAGAAGATAGCCTTGTAACAATTTTTGGTATTTGAAAATCATTATGTTTAATCTATACACACCAAGAAAACTTTGTCTATCTCCATGTTATGTTTAGTTTTACATGTACTTTATGTTTATGGTAACTAGTAAGATTTCAATGCATACTATCAGACCTTTAAAAAATATCAAATACTGCCAAAAATATTCATATAGTTTTATGCCAAAATGCTTTTAAAAATCTGTACATGTATCTCTTTAAAAAAATAAAGGTGTAAGGGAAAAATAAAAAAATAAAACTAATTTATCATTAAATGAGGATCCAATATATCTTCAAAGTAAATCAATATCCAGTAAAGTATTTGACTTGACAAACCTCTCCCATTGATAATAATAAGGCAGTAACAATTTACAAATTAATGCTACCTGCATTTTTCCAAGTCTAGAAATGACTTGTGAATACAATATTTGAGTTAAATGGTAAGTATGATGTTGGGCACATTTAAGTCATTATCAATATTTATCCATTAAGAGTAATTATCTGGTTAAACATTCATCATCTGTCACTAGCTCTGGAGGTTCACAGAGAGTTAAAAAACATAAATGTGAGATTAATTATTATTTAGGAATTTGAAGCAAATGCATATTACTGTTATTTATACTCCAAGATGTAAAGGAAAAATTTTGATTCAAGAAAAAATAGGAAAAGAGTTCTGTTTCTGTTCATACATATAATGATTGTGGACCTGTGAGTACTAGTTTCTTTGGGGAGAAATAATAAACATTCTTTAATGGAACTCTTCATGAGTAATTACAAGCAATATAGAAAAATATCTGATGCACTGAGAGTGACTATTAATTGAGGTTTGAATTGAAAACAAATTTACTTTAGAACACACACACACACACACACACGCACACAGGGACTTAAGTATAAATATAACTTCATTATTATTTTCTTTGCTAAAGAGTGCATTTTCTATTCCTGAACAAATGTCATATTGGATGTGGTGTATAGAGTGTTGGTTGAAATATCAAAGATTATATTTATGACAATTTTATATTGGTGCTTAATTTATCTAGTGTTTGCCATCACTAAACAAACAAAGATATGATTATTAGTAAAATTATTTATTTATTTATTTATTTTTTGAATACATTTTTAAGGTTATAATTAAGTATTTGTGGATACATATACATACACATTTGTATATCTGTAACAATAATATAGTAGAAGAGGCTAATAATTTGAGGGGATAAGAGAGAGACTAGAAGGGGCTGTAGGCATGAAAAGGGGATGTGATAGAGTTATATTTTAATTAAAATATATTCCTTTTTTTTTGTTGTTGAACTTCACACTGTCTGTGAGCTTTTTCTGGGGGTGTTCAGAGCTTTCTGGGATTAGTATCCTATTATCAGTGACTGCATATTATGTCTGTTCTTTTGTGATTGGGTTATCTCACTCAGAATGATAGTTTCTAGATGCATCCATTTTCTTAAGAATTTCTTTAAGTTATTGTTTCTTATAGCTGAGTAGTACTCCATTGTGTAAATGTACCGCAATTTTGTATCCATTCATCTACTGAAAGACATCTGGGTTCTTTCCAGCTTATGGCTATTATAAATAGAGCTGCTATGAACATTGTGGTGCATATATCTTTGTTGTGTACTAAGGTGTCTCTGGGGTATATGCCCAGAAGTGGAATAGCTGGGTCTTCAGGTAGTATTATGTCCAATTTTCTGAGGTATCGCCAGACTAATTTCCAGAGTTGTTGTATTAGTTTGCAACCCCACCAACAGTGGAGAAGTGTTCCTCTTTCTCCGCATCCTCTCCAGCATCTGCTGACATCTGAGTTTTGGATCTTGGCCAATCTGAATGGTGTGAGGTGGAATCTCAGGGTTGTTTTGATTTGCATTTCCCTGATGGCTAAGGATGTTTAGTACTTCCTTAGATGTTTCTTAGCCATTCTATTAAAAATTGGGTACAGACTTAAACAAAAAGTTCTCAATCTAGGACTATTAACAAAGTCTTAAAAAAAATATTTGAGTCGCTTGGCAAAGTTTTGAGATACTTTATCATTGTGGATCACATGCACCTCTTTGGTTTATTTTCTGTTTTTCTATTAGTCTGCACTACCTAAGATCAAATGTTAGGATTGGTTTTCATTATCAAAGCCACTGACATATCCCTATCCATGACTATTTATTTTTTTCACTAGCTGCATTAACCTTTGCCCTCACTTATAAAGTATTGATGGGAAAGGATGTTTTGAATGAGCTTGTAAATACAGATTTTAGCACATCCTTCTTTAACAAACTAAGATTATTTTAGAGATGCTCAAATCTTGCAAAATTATCTGCATTCAGGACACACACATCCAAAACTGATGTGGAGCTCAGCCTCTGAAAGTTGCATGGTGAAAAGGAAGAACCAAGTCACATGGTTACCCTTGACACCTGCACACGCAGAATGTCATGTAGTCCTCAAAAGTCAATAAATAACCTAAATGATAAAGGAGGAGCTGGGTTACTATTTTTCTAAGAAACATATAGTAAATGTTTTACCTAACCTTCCTACTTTCAGTATACAACCCTGGTATTTATTTATTTACCTCCCAAAAGGCTGCTTTTTCCTAATTCCCTCCTGAGTCTTTCGAGGTTATCTTCCACCCCACCCCTCAACTCATATCACCTAGCCTTTGTCCATTAAGTTTCTGTAGGATTTGACGTTCATTCTTTCTATGAAGAAGTACAGGTATGTCCTCTTCTACAAATGTGCCTGGGTCCAGCCCTTATATGCTCTTCAATTGATGGCTCAGTCTCTGAGAACACCCAGGAGTCCAGGTTAGTTGACAATGTTGGTCTTCCTGCCTGGCTACAGGAGATGACCTTTTTAGGTTCCATGTCCCCACTAAGGATTTATTTACTTTCTTATAATTTTAAACTAAATATTAGGGGCTTTATTCGGCTTAACATACGCAAATGCAAATGAAAATATTCCAGAACATCTCATTTAAAATTGAAGCTAAAATTACTAGTGAATTACATTATGCTTTACATTAAATTTAGCTATTTCATTCCTTCATCTTTTTCAAACTATTATAATGTATATTGCTAAATTAATGACTGCATCTTCTAATATAAAAATGCCTAAAATTACATAGGGTTATTTTTAGTATGTATTATGAATGCAAACCTTTAAAGAGAATTAAACTAATATCAACATGCAATTGAATATAATTATGTAAAGTATATAAAGTATTTTGTAATGCTCAAAGAAAATAATATCCATTAAGATTTTATTTTTTATTATTAGAATTAATTCTGATTTCTAGCTCTATTTGAAGTTTGTTTCGTTAGTTTTAAAGGAAAAAATAAAGAAAGGGTTTTTAATTTGTTTTTTCTTGGCAAAATTAATTCACTGAATTTATTAGCTGCAAGTAATATAAACACAATGAATTTGATTTTCTCTTATGTTTTGTTTTTATCTTAAAAGAATGTTCCTACTATCAACAATTAATTATTGAGACCTTACAAAACTGAAAAGCCTCTGCAATGTAAAGAACATTATTATTAAGACATAACAGCAGCCTAGTAAATGGGAATATATATTTTAACCAACTACAAGTCCAAAAAGGGGCCAATATCATTAAAAACAAATAAATAGATAAATAGATATTAAGAAAACAACTTGACTTAAAATATGGGTGTCGAGCTAAAAGGAGAATTGTCAACAGAGAAAAATCAAACAGCTGAAAATACTTGAAATATTCTGTAATCTTTGTCATCCAGGAAATGCAAATCAAAATTATTTTGAGATTTCATCTTACATTTCCAGATTACATTTTATATTTAGCATTTTTAAGGACAATAAAACAAGTGACAACTTGTATTCTAAAGGATTTGTAGTAAGTCAAATATTATCCATTCTTGGTGGTAGTGCAAACTTGTTCAGCCACTTTGGAAATCAGCATGGGGTTCCTCACAGAGACGGAAATCTATTCAGTTAAAGATCCAGGTGCACTGCTTTTATATATAAATCCAGAGGACATTTTATCTTACAACAGAGATATTTGCTCAAACACATTCATTCCTGCTCTATTCATAATAGCCAGAAATTGGAAATAACCTAGATGTCCCTTGATGAAAGAAGGGTTAAAGAAAATGTGGTAAATATATACAGTGGAGTATTACTTATTTAAAATTTCAAGTTGCTCTCCTCAAATTGAAGGTAAGACTCCTTGTTGAATACAACACCAACAAAATAGACCTTGAACTGATGCCTACACACAGCCTTTACATCTTATCACATTCGATACAAAGTTACCCTTTTATGATACCATTGTTGAAATGGAAAGACTGAGGCCCAAATATTTTGTTCAACAATGGTATCCTGCATACAAAATTTGTTATAGCAATGATGTCCCAAATTTTGATGAAGTTACCAACCTTTAGGAAATAAACCTAATAATCAATACTGCTTGTTTAGCCAAGAATTGAGACTCTGTATCTAGCCCAGGAACCCAAGGAAAAATCAAATACTACTCTCCTAAAAATATATATATGTGTGTGTGTGTGTGTGTGTGTGCGTGTATGTGTGTGTTTGTATAAAATGACTTTATGCTAGATTCATAGATTGAAGCCTGTGGCAGAAGGAGGCAAATACAGAACCCCTCACCCCTGCCACGCAGACATCATGCACAGTGGGAGAAACCTTGTACCACTCTTCCCTAAATGGGATGACTTCATGGAATCCCTCTTCTCAGTGATCAGGAAATTCCGTGAAAGAGGATGCAGAAAGAATATAGGAGCCATAGAAGAAGTTGGACACTAAGAGAACAAGGGCTTCTTCTAAATGTCACTACACATTGCTTCAGCTGAGCACAGATGTATCCTAGGTCTTATACCTGGACATTTCTAGCCTGCATAAAATTAATAATCCAACGTGAATGATTCAATATGGCTTCTCTCTGCTTCAGAATGAATCACTCTGCCTGTCCTCATAATAACTTTGGTAATCTGTTCTAAACTTCTGACACTTTATCATCTCTGGCTAATTCTGTCTTCACCTGTATCTACCTTGTTCTCTATCTGAACTGTATCTGTAAAAATGTCCAGGTAAAATTTTGATACACAACCTACCCACACCACACCACATCACTCCTTTCTTCCTCTTGCTGTTCTTAAGCAGCCTCCCTTTTAAGGGCAGTTCTCTTGTGAGTGGGACAAAACCTCTCTGATTCATTCTCTCAAATCATTCATAAATTTGTCCGTCTCTCAGAGGTGGCTGAATACTTCTATGAACTTACTTTACTTTCCTGTTTAGTGATTGAATGTGTGTAAGAAGATCAGGTCTTTATTCCAGCAAGATCAATTGTACTATAATCCAGATAATCCAAAGTGAGTCTGGAATCCAAACAGGTCATATCTTTTGATGTGATCCCTTTCCAAAGCATGGATGCTAGTCACTTACAATTCATCTATAATATAAATTAATGTTATGGACATACTTATGAGAATGTAAAGGCTGAGGCAGCATTTATAGGGACTGTATGGGTCTGCACAAGCCAACATCTGGAAAATGTAGTCAATTGCTCCCATACCTAACTCTCAAGATGAAGCTCCATGCCCCACAGTAAAATCTCTTCTTCCTCTTCCTCCTCCTTGTCCTCTCCCAATTCTTCCTCAGCTTTTATCCTTCAGGTCTTTTGTGTACTTATGGCTTCTGATTTAGTATTCTTAAAGAACTTCTGAAGGTGTGACTATGTGAGTCTTCTTGTGACTTCTTTTAGCCTTTTTTTTTCACTCTATTTCTATTTATTTTGCCCAATTTCATTAAGATTTTGTTGTATCTTATTTGATTTAATTCTTTTAGGAGCATGCTTGATTTCTCATGAGAAAAAGAAAGGGGGTGGATCTGGATGGAACAGGATGTGTGAGGAACTGGTTGCTGGAAGTTGCAAGAAGGGAAACTATAATTCAGATGTTATATGGAAAATAAGTATATTTTCAATAAAGGATGGAAAAGGAAAAATATGTTTTTGAACTCTTCTCCAAAATGAATATCAATGAAATAAAAAACTGAAAATGACTCTGTCTGTCTCACATACACACAAAAATAGTTAAAGCAACAAAAAGCAAAGCAAACCTGTGATTGCTGGTTATCACCTTCTCTTGCCTAGTGCATAGCTTTTCAACGATTTGCCTTCATATATTTTTACTCATTATCAACATTCTTATTGTCATATTGGTCCAATTATAGGTTTGCTAATATTTTGTGAATTTTATATCACTTTAAGTACATGCAAAATAAGAAGATCCATTCTGTGTTAAGGAACAAGCCAGGCAATAAACAAAATCCTGTAAACACCTTTCTAGGGACTAGTCAGGTTGACCAAGACAAAAGAAATGCTGCACATGCCTATGCTCTGAGCTTTGTATTTGTAAATATCCTTAATCTGGGCCTATTTCCTGAGTCCTTGCCCAAAGTCAGATTCCACCTTAAGTTTACATCTTTGTCCTGGCCTGAAATCAGATTCCTGCCAAGTGTCTAGAAACAAGGTGGCCAAAAAGGCTCTCCATATACCACACAAGATCAGACTGAAAATCAGCTCTATCATTCGCTTGATATTATAATGAAAACTTAAAATTTCATATTTCATACTTTATACTTTCCTAATATTTCTACACTAAAATTTATATATGAAAATCCTATCTTAACTGCTAAACAATGCTTTGATGACTAAATTATTTTATTTACAATTATGTAATTTACAATTTTATTAATATAATAAATTATACTTTAAAACTTAAATTAAATTTTCATCCACCATCAAATATAATAAAATAATTGTATGGGTTTTAAATATTAGCAAATTGAAAAGTATATTCCAAAGTCTCTTGATGCATTGTTCTCTATATAGTAATCAAAACTAGCAAAAATAAATCATTCTAACAGGGCTTCACTGGAATATAGATTTATTTCCTCATTTAATTATTTCCATGTGTATATTTATCTGATCGTGGTCCAAAATAAACTCTCACTCTATGAGAAATTTAACAATAAGGGGTTACATTTAGAAACATTTTCTCATATCATTCAGACAAAGAAGCCAATTCAGTGGAATATTAAAAGCTGATGAACCAAGTAGATGCATAAAATAGGAATTAGAAAATAATCGGTTAATGGAGTAAAAGGACAGTGAGAAGTCATTCATTGACAGAAACCAAGCACACCCATTAATGAGAAGTGACACAAATAGAAATGCTAAACCAAACAACAGCGATGACAGAAAATATATTTGATAGACTCACACAGCTAATTGGGTTAAAATGCTTGTGGATACATGAGATGTTTTTCTGGCATATTTTTGGAACTGCAGTAGGAACAACATATTTGAAATTAAATTGATCTGTAGGTGACCTTTATAACATTCCCTATTTAAATATATATAGTTCAAATATAAGACACTAAAAGATAACCATGTGCTAACATAATTGTTTGGACTGATTCTGAATACATAAGGTCCATAGATAAATATGTCCATGACTACTGGAAAGACTCTTCCTCACACATTTGAGAAATGCATTTTGCCACCAGAAATGAGAGAACAGATACTATGGACAGAACAGAACTTGTTATGATGCCAGGGGAATGAAGTAATTAATTCCCATTCTCACTCTTTTCCTACAGGATATTTCCCCTATTTTACACAGGAAAATTATGGAACTTAATTCTTGATAAGTCATAGATTGTGAAATAACAATAAGCCCCATGCTTTATGTTGAAGCATGGAGATCAAAATCCTTTATGGCAAACTTTCATTATTTTATGTTTACAGGTTTGACAGTGACATTTACATAAAACAGTTCTAAAATGTTTAAGATCATGGTAAAATATAGACTGCAGAACACACTGTTTCTATTCCTTGTCTAGGCTTATGTGCACAGACCTCCAGCATCACTGCTCAGGTAGTCTCAGCACCTAAAAAGCACTTTAGAAAGATTAGATGGTAACACACTGGCATATCATCATCATCCAAAATCCATATATGTGATAAAGATTTGTCACCATGATTACATGCTAAAGTACTTTTAATGAAAATGTAATAAAATTAACTCATCACTAGTATATTAATATTTTACATATCACTAAAGTGTATTAGTAAAATTTATGTAGTAAAATTTCAGTATAAGTCTAATTTTGCATTACTAACCACACAATGCATTCCACCCATGCGTCACATTCTTTCTCCAGCCCTGATAACCACAGGCTTTTTGTATTCTCACCATAGACTCTTTAACTCAACTGAAAACATAAATCTAAAGTCAGAAAACTTTTTAAATTAGATTCACTTAAACTTAATTGATTATTTTTTTAATTTGTGATCATGTCTATTCACTGATATATACTATTCACTTTTATAAATTTATCATTATTCAACTATTTGTTTACCTTCCTAAAATGACTTATTTTAGTGTTATGGCAATAATAAATAAAATGTTTATAAACATCTATATTCAGGCTTATTGGTGAATACACATATATTTTAGTCCATTTTTACAATGGTCAAAGAGATATCCCAGATTTCATAGTAAAGACATATTCACTTTGTAAAGAATTTGCTAAACAAATTGGTCTCAGTGTTTTTCCTCAGACACTTATCATCATGCAGTGCTGCCATCATCTAATTTTATCATTTGTAAGATTAGAGCAGCATCTTTGTAACTTGTAATTTCAAGTGACATATGTTTAACATATGTTACTATGTTACCTGTTTATTTTCCGTAACTGTTTTGTTTTTGGACAGGCATCTGTTCTTATGTCGGTTTTTAATTGGAAAAACTATTTTCTTATTAAATTTCCACAAGTTTCTTTTCTTCAGATTAGCAGAAAGATTGTGAAATGCACAAATATGCATGAGATGCTACAGTTTACATGTCTTCAGTAAATTATAACTTCAGTTCTCTGGCTCCTTTTCATGCATGTGTGAGTGGGGAAGCACTGAGATATGTCACATGGATCATGGCATAACATATGAGCTAATCACAGGCACATAAAAGAAGGTTGGTTAGTAATCATTTATGACACGTATACACTTATGTTTCTAGTTACTGTGAAAAAATGCTTCAGAATATCAGCATAAAGACTAAAGAGTTTCTACAGATCAAAATGTGAAAGCATGCATATTTATATCTATGACAGGAGGAGCATGTGGCAAATGTTCAAACTGAAGTCCCAGCTTCAAGGAGAAGATGAATACAGTCTTCTCACATTCTCCTTTTTTCTTTTTTTGATTCAGTTTCAGTCACCTTCATGGTGAGTCTTCCTTAAATCTTCCAGTTAAATCTCTCTAGAAAAAAATCCTCATAATTAGAGCAATAAGTCTGTCTCATACATGTTGGTAAAGCTCGTTTGAAATGGATGAAATGTAAGGGTACACATGAGGAGCTAAAAGGTAGAAAGGAAAATATAACTTAGACTAATTTTAACTTTTAAAATATTTGTTACATACACAAAGTACACATTGTTGTGGATAAGAACACTCATGAAGATTAGAAGAATAAGAAGGCAGCAAGAAAAAAATGTTAAGAACAGCAAAACTGAAATTAAGCAAAGAAAAAATAGGGTTACCTCTATATATTCATAATCAAGGACTTGGTTTGGCATCATCTGATTTGCAAAAGACTTAGGTAGTCCCACCTCACTAGTTATGGCAACTGAGGTACAGATAGCTATCTTTCTGGACTGGATCTTTTCCACTTTTGCAAATACCCTTAGCAACTATTCCATGGACTTGACATATGCAATGCTTTAGGAAATTTGGCTAGACTTATGTTTCAAGCAATGGCTTCTCTGTCACCTTAGCAGCAATGGCAGCTCTGACTCACAAAGTTGGGCCTCAGTGGTTTTCTGTATCTTCGGTGCAATGACCTGGATATTGAATTTCAGACTATATACTAGTGGTTGCACTGTAAATTCCAACAGAGTCTTGAGATGTAATCTAATTTTCATCTACCATAAATACAGTCATTTCATTTTACCTTCACCTTTGAACCAAGGTGTAAGAAAACGAATATTTTTAGTTCAGAGTCCATTCTTCCAAGTGAAATTTTATTTCCACAAAGTGAAGACTTTGATTGGTTAGAAGATTCTTGTCATTTCTCTTTTTCCAGCAAATAATATTGGCTTGTTTTTCATTGTAAAATTTATTAATGTTGCAATATAAAATATTTCTCTTTTCCCTTAAATATCTAAAATTTTATACTTCCTTCCTTACTCTTTTTCAAATTTATGGCCCTTTATCATTAATTATTACTGCATACACATATGTCTTTATGTATATGTGTATATATGTACATATGTGTATCTGTACATTTATATATATATGAGTAGCTATAGATTTGTCCCTGTGTGTGTTTCTAGATATAACCAGGTGAATTTACATAATAGTGCATGTTTTCATTACTTAACACTATTATTAGATAAGTAATTGGTGTGCTCTTCCTTAGAGAAGACAATATCTGCTTCTGCCTTTATTCTTTATTTGCCTACAGTTCTTTGAAAAGAATTGAATTTTCATGGACTTTCACTACTCAGTTTGATTATTTAATAGTATTGTCTTTGGGTTTTCCTTTAAATGATGATATTTTTTCACATATTCAATTGCTTTCTTTACATCATCTATGACTACAGATTATATTCATTCACACTGTAAGTTTTACAAAATAAAATGAAAGAAGAAAGGTCAGGATATGTTTGATAAAGTGAGATATGTGGAGGTAGAAAGGGATGGCTCCTCAGGCTCATGCTGAGGCACTATTTCCCCCTGAGGTACCAGTCATCTGACAGATATAATATGGAATTGAGGTTTTGAGTTTACTTAGGGCATTAGGATGGGAGTTAAGGGTGTATATGCAGAGAAGAGAGAAAGAGAGAGAGAGAGAGAGAGAGAGAGAGAGAGAGAGAGAGAGAGAGAGAGAGAGAAAGAGAGAGAGAGAGAACAAATGTAAAGCCCTGCCTTTCATACAGGGGGCAGGGAGAAGAAGAGGCTAAAAAGGGGCACAGATGGAAGAGAGTAATGAAGTAAGCTGGTAAGAGGACAATCTCAAAGAAAGAAAACACATGGTCATCTCATTAAATGCTGAGAAAGCATTTGACAAAATTCAACAGCCCTTCATGTTAAAGTCTTGGAAAGAACAGGAATCTAAGACCAATACCTAAACATAATAAAAGCAATATACAGCAAATCACCAGAAACTTGAAGTATTCCCACTAAAATCAGAAACTTGACAAAGCTGCCCACTCTCCCACTACCTACTCAATATGGTACTGGAAGTACTGGCCAGAAAAATTAGACAGCAAAAGCAAATCAAAGGGATACAAATTGGAAAGGAAGAAGTAAAACCATCACTATTTGCAGATGACATGATTGTGTAGTTAAGTAACACCAAAAATTCAACAAGAGAAATCCTACTGCAGAAAAACAAGTTCAGCAAAGTGACTGGATATAAAATTAACTCAAACATATCAGTAGCCTTTTTATACTCAAAGGCCAAACATGTGGAGAAAGAAATTAGGGAAAAAATACCCTTCACAATAGTCACAAACAATATGAAATACCTTGGTGTAACTCTAACTAAGCAAGGGAAGGACCTGTATGACAAGAACTTCAAAGCTCTAAAGAAGGAAATCAAGGAAGATCTCAGAAAGTAGAAAGATCCCCCATGCTGATGGATTGGAAAGATCAACATTGAAAAATGGCCATCTTACAAAAAGCAATCTACAGATTCAATGCAATCCTCTTTAAAATTCCAACTGAATTCTTCATAGAGTTGGAAAGAGCAATGTGAAATTTCATCTGGAATAACAAAAGACCTAGAATAGCAAAATCCATCCTCAACAACATGAAAACATCTATGGGAATCACTATACCTGACCTCAAGCTATATTACAAGGCAATTGTGCTGAAAACTGCATGGTACTGGTACAGAGATAGGCACATAGATCAATGAAATAAAATAGAAGATCCAGAAATGAGCCCTTACATATATGGTCACTTGATTTTTGACGAAGGAACTAGAAACATTCAATTGAAAAAGTACAGCCTCTTCAACAAATGGTTTTGGTACAATTGGCACTCATCATGCAGAAGAATGAAAATAGACTCTTACTTATTGCCTTGTACAAAGCATAAGTGCAAGTGGATCAAAGATCTTCACATTAAACCAGGTACACTGAAACTATTAGAAGAGAAATTAAGGAAAACCTTAGACCACATAGGCACAGGAGAAAATTTCCTGAACAGAACACCATTGACTCATGCTCTAAGGTCAAATAATGACAAATGGGACTTAATGAGATTGCAAAGTTTATGTGAGGCTAAAGACACTGTCAAAAAAAACAAAACGGCAGCCAACAGATTGTGGAAAGATCTTTATCAACCTGACATCTGATAGAAGCCTAATATCCAAGTATACAAAAGACTCAAGAAACGAGACACCAGAGAATCAAACAACTCTATAAAAAATGGGGTACGGAGCTAAACAAAAACTTCTCAGTTGAGGAATATTGAATGGCTGAGAAGCATCTAAGGAAGTGCCATCAGAGAAATGCCAATCAAAACAACCCTGAGATTACTTTCACACCAGTCAGATTGTCCAAGTTCAAAAATTCAGATGACAACAGATGCTGTCAAGAATACAGAGATAGAGGAACACTTCTCCAATGTTGGTTGGTTTGTAAATTGGTACAACCACTCTGGAAATCAGTCTGGCGATTCCTCAGAAAGTTGGACATATTACTACCTTAAAACCTAGTTGTTCCACCTCTGGGCATATACCCCAGAGATGCTCCAACATACAACAAAGGCACATGCATCACAATGTTCATAGTAACCCTATGTATAATATTTATAATAGTGAGAAGCTGGAAAGAACCCAGATTTCATTCAGTAGATGAATGGATAGAAAATTTGTGGTACATTTACATAATGGAGTACTACTCATCTATCAGAAACAATGACTTTATGAAATTCTTAAGAAATTTTATGCATCTAGAGAATATCATCCTGAGTGAGATAACCTAGTCACAAAAGAACATACATAATATGCAGTCACTGATAATTGGATACTAACCCCAGAAACTCTGAACATCCCAGAAACGACTCACAGACTATATGAAGTTCTAGAAAAAAAAAAAAAAAAAAACAAAAAAACAAAAAAACAAAAAAAAAAAAAACAAAAAAAAAACAAAAAAACAGTATGCTTAATCTTTTCACACCAAAAATACTTTGATTAATTCCAGGTTACATCTGTTTTACATGTACTTTATGCTCATTGTACCTAGTAAGATCTTAATGCACACTATCAAACCTTAAAAAAAAAAAAAAAAAAAAAAAAAAAAAAAAAAAAAAACAAAAAAAAAAAACCAAGCACTGACAAAAATGTATTTGTATACTTTTATGTAAAAATGCTTAAAATCTGTACATTTATCTTTATTTTCTAAAATAAAGTTGTTGAATAAAAAAAAAAAAAAGAGGGCAAGGTGGTAAGAGAGTGAGGAGGGTGCATACAGTCCCCTTTATCCTCAGTCAGGCAAACCTGGCTAATGCCCTGTAACTTTGGAGCAGAGCCTAGAAGGAATGATAATAATGGATAAAGAGTTCTGCAAATATACAAATGTACACTGGTATATACTCTTCAGTGAGTGACATATAGGGATGATGAAACAATGTTACACTGAAGCTTTCAGGTCAAAGCTTAGAGTCTCAAATCACAAGCTAATCTTCACTATTTAATTGATTATTTTGTTTTCAAAATGTGTGATTAATAAAGAAACATAATAAAAGCAGACTTTTCTCTTTCATACACATATACATATGCACACAGATAAAGGTATATATTATATGAAACATATATATGCACCATATGTGTGAATTTCACATTTAATCTTAATACTAAAATATTTTATTCACTGTTTAATAATTGTAAAACATGACATTAACACTTTAATCATGATGTTTAGTAAAGTAGTAAAATCTCACATCCTTGTCAAAACATAGGAGTTATTTATATGCAGTGTAAGCCAGGAGATGTCTTGACACAGAGGAGCCTTACTCTTCTCAAAATAAAAGGGGCAGTTGAGGAAGACTGACATGAAGTGGTAATGAGAAAAAAGGAAGAGCTAAATAGGGTTGTAAAGGTAATGAAATAGACAGGCAAAACTAATTTATTAAGGAAAAACCAAAGCAAAACAAAATTAAAATAAACAAATGTTCTGAAACCTTTTATAATTATTAATGTTTTATGATTATGTATAATGCTTTATTCATATGTGTATAATAAAAGTAATTTATATGTTTACTAATAATTTTATTTTACATTTCTTTAAGCGAGTGTTAGAATCTTGTATAAGTGGCTATTAAATACTTATGAAAAATATTCTCTTGCTAATTATTTTAATTTCTTCTCTGTGTATCAATATCACAACATCCCAAAGAACAAAGACATGTAAAAAATGACTCCTTTTTCCTAATTCATCCACATTCAAGTAGAATCAAAAAAAAAAATGTATGAGTATAAATGAGTTATTTAACTATGCCAAAAACAAACAAACAAACAAACAAACATCCAGAAAACCACCATTAGGTTTTGACAATAAGAAGCACATGTCCAAGTAGAAAAATAAATAGGCAAGAATTCTAGATACAATAATAATATAATCAATGTCACAATATGCAAGTAAAAAAACAGAACCAATGGTAAAAGACTGAGATGATATCTCAGTCACTGTTCTATTGCTTAAAAGATACCATGTTTTTCCATACATAGTTACAAGGTGTTTAATTGGTGATTGTTAGTTTCAAAGGGTTAGTTTATTATCCATATGATGGGTAGTATGGATACACACAGATAGAAATGCCTATAAAGCCATAATATTACAATGCTTTGTTATCATGCAAATAGAAGACATAAAACTAGATTTCATATTTTGATGTAGAATAAGAAAATAAAACATTTGGAAAACTACAAAATATGTATATGATCTGAAAAGAAATCAGTATTTAAAATGTAAATTTAAGGGCTTGAAAAATGGCTCATTGTTTAAGAACACTGACTGCTCTTCTAAATATCCTAAGTTCAATTCCCAGTAACCACATAGTGGCTCACAACCATCTGTAATGGGACCTGACGCCCTCTTCTGATGTGTCAGAAGACAGCTACAGTGTATTCTTAACTCCTGAGCCATCTATCCAGCCATCTATAGCATATTCTTATAAATAAAATAAATAAATCTTTAAAATGTAATTTAAAACAATAGACTTTATTTAATCTTCTCCCTGAAAAATACATTTTTCCCTTCTCTTCATAATGTTGAAAGGAGACACTATAGTCTTATGAAGACAAACTAATTAACTATCATTAGACTAAGCATAGAAGTAAAGCAATAGGGTTCTTTCTCTCCCTATTACTCAGTCATACTAATGCTGAGAAGCATATGCCAAGATATAATGACAACTATTGATTCACATAGGTATCACCTCAAAAACAAAATCAATTATTCTTATTGCTGTTGTTGGGATTCTGTAAACCCCATACTACAATTACCTAGCAACAGCCACTTATGTTCTGCCCCAGTTACCTAACTCTATAAAAAAGGCTGCTTCCCCCTCTTCCCTCTTTGTGTCTCTTACTCTCTTGCACTCTGGCTATCCTTCCCATTCCTCCTCCTCTCCCCAGTCTGTTCCCTGTTCCCTCTCCACCTGCTCATGACTAGCCTCTGCTTCCCTACTCCTCTCTTCTCTCTTCTCTCTCCTCTCCTCTCCTCTCCTCTTCTCTTCTCTCTCTCTCTCTCTCTCTCTCTCTCTCTCTCTCTCTCTCTCTCTCTCTCTCTCTCTCTCTCTCTCTTTCTTTCTCTCTCTCTCACTCTCTGCCCTTACTATCCTCTTTACTCCCCTCCCCATGCTTTGAATAACCTCTATTCTGTACTATACCTTTTTGTGGCTGGTCCTTCAGGGGAAAGGTTTCCCAACATGGGTTCCCCAGAGGCACTCCTCTTGTCCCTTTGCCACTCCTCTATGGAGCAATTCAATCCCCCCTATTCCCTTTATTTTTTTTAGTAAAAGATTTAATGTTCTCTGAGGGTATATTCCAGATTTGTACGGTTCTTTTCATTTAATTTTTTATATTTTGTCATTCTTCCTATTTTGGATGTCTATGTTCATATATGCTATTGTGTACTGCTAATTTAAAAAAAAAAAGGTTTAATGGCAGAAATAAAGAAAATGTGTTTGCATGTTTTCTAAACAAAATTTGCCCCTAACATATACATTGTACATATGATTTATATAAAAATTATCTTAAGACAAAAATGTCTTAGATCACCTAAAAGCAAAATTAGCAAATTTTATAATAGTTAAAATACCTCAAAAATATAGACATGAATAGAGTGACATCATAGTTAAATTAGAATTACATTTTTATATTTATTAATAATTTAACAACAATACTAATAATTTTTAAATTTTCAATCTCAAGAGATACTATACAAAATAAACCAGATAAGAAAAAGACAAGTTATTTTTCGAGTAAGAAAATGTATTTTTTCATTTATGTTTACTATTTATCATACAAATCAACTTTCTGTTGATGCTAGAAAATTTAACATTTTCAAATAGTGGTAATGAATAATATAACAAAACATACAGAATACATATAATACTCAAAATGAAAGATACACAAACATATACTCATGCATTCACACACACACACACACACACACACACACACACACACACACACACACACACACGGAAAAAACTTAAAAGTTGAGCATAGCAAACATCTTGCATTTCTGAACAAATAAAAAGTGTCGTTACCATTGTCAAATACAACTGAAAGAGGAAGAAAGGAATTATTATGAAGAACATTACAGACAGAGAACTCTGTGATAGGTAATTTAGACTACTATAAGAAAGCTATAAACTTGACAAAATAAATAGCAAATATTTGCTATCTAGCGACAGAGAAGACAGGAGGCTTGAAAGCAGCAATGGCATGGGTGAATTCAACAGAAGGTTATCTGCTTGTCTTGCAGAACACTTTGTTCATTGAAACATAAAGGGGAAGTATGAAAGCAAGCATGTTTTACACAGCAGTGATTCATTCATGACCTCAATCCAAATAAAGCAATACTTTCCAGATTCAATAGAAGAGAATTGCCCAAAAAAACAAATCTTCGTTTCATTGAAAAGACACTTGCTATCTAATGATGAAAAATTATTGTAGATGAAGAACAGTAGTCTTTCCTATTATGCTTGTTGGTAAAATGGTTTAAGTATTGAGAATGTTTCCTAAAATTTATTTTTATTGCTGAAATAGAATTAATTGACCTACTGGTAAGGATCAAACTACCCATTTGTAAGTATTGGGTTAAAGGACATGGGTTCAAACTGCCAGAAAATGAACTTAATAATATTATCCCTAATATTTAATCCAAAGTCCCTGCCTTAATAGGAAAAAAAACTGAGGATTATAGGCTTTTAAAGGTTTTCCTATCCAATTTCTTCCTCTTTAAAAGTCAATTACATAAGTCACAGTAACTTGAATATAAATGAGGAATATCAATGAGGAACACAATAGACATGGTTTTCTAATGTATGTCTCCACACAATGAGATGTGAGTATTATTCTGCATTTCCTGGGTTGTTTTCTTCACTTATCCTTAAGTAAGGCAGGGCCATGACATTTTCTCATTAAAAGAAATTAGCTCTTTCAAAGGATAAACCACTTTTCAACAAAAGTCTCTAATCCTCACTGCCCCATTAGGCTTAATCTTTGACTCAAGGTCCTATAAATAAATCAAGACAATAGCTATATTTACTTCTAAATCTAATAATAACTAGCTTTGATCCTAAAAGAGACAGCTTACTCTTTAATATATTTAACATACCCACATAAACACATAAAAATGTTTCATTTTATGATAGCTTATAGCATTCTACCATAAATATTAACAGCCTCATTATGGAGATGTCAATATAGTAAAATATCAAATTTGAACATAAATTATATCACTTTTACAAATATTCTAGATGGAAAGTGTTGAAAAACTAAAGTTCAATAATTAAAGACAACAATATTTTGTGGCAGTAAAATTATAATTATTTTGTCTTAGTACATATAGGCCTCAGTATTGTATTGGAAATAGGAAACTTAGGGCAGTTGAGTGGTTACTGTATGGGACAATTGGGCCTTGATATGTGTAGAGAAATTTTAATCCTGCAACACTGATGCTTTTGGCAAGGGATCATATCCAAAGACCCAGGTCTGTATGAGCAACCTCGAATACAGCTAAGTCACAAGACTTTAACCCCTCTGATTAGAGTACAGGCAGGTACACATCTTTAAGATATAGAAGGAAGCAGTCATTTTTGAAAATGACATCTAATGAAACAGCAGACAAAGTTGACATCTAATTGAGGGGGTGACAAAGTGACAATTCAGAGAAAGATTTTACAGAATGAATCAGAGATGTACTCAACTCTCCTGAGAACTACACAGGAAAAAGCAGCTACTTAAGAACCAAGGAGTTGGATAATTAAGAGAGAGAGAGAGCACCTTCATGGAAGCAAGGGGGAGGGGGATGGTACTAGGGGAAAGGGGATAACACTTGAAATGTAAATACAGAAAATATTCAATTTAAAACAAAAAAAGAAACAAAAGACAAAACCAAGAGAGTCAGTTGGGAGTCAGTTCCAGGAGCTAAGTGCAGGGAAGTTTTCTTTCAGAAGTTCATGTACTTCAGCACAGGTCTGCACAAGCAGGAAGCCACAGGTTAATAATTAAAGAATGAATACAAGAGTAGGAATTAGGATGAGCTTTAGGATTAGAGGAAAATGCCAGAGTTAGTTTGAAGCCCAGCAGAGCAATTCACCAAGAGGCCAAGAGAAGCCAGATTAAATAAGTCAGCTTGTAGAGGTGTTTGAGCCAGAATAGTTGAGGTGAACCAGCCAGAGAGAAGAGTTTAGAAAGAACTAGAAAGGGTGAACTTGTTCAGCAGTAAACTTGTGAGACAATTACTTCTTGTCAATACAAATTATTTTTATAGTTATTCAGCAACAGTTAGGCAAAAAAGCTTTTGCATAGTTTTATCTGCTTAGCTCTGCTTTGGCCTCTGCTCTAGAAAATCCTAATTGATTTTCCCTAAATATAGTCCCAAATTTACCTGGTTTTCCCAAGTATCTTACAGATATACTTAATTACTTCACTGAACACAACCAAAGTGCTGCCTTGTTGTTTTGTTTGTGTGTCCCAACAACTTCTAAAATTAGTATGTATCTGAATCTCTGTCTTTAGATTCTTTAAGGTAGAATAAAAATATTGAAAATCCTATCACGTTGTGATACATCTTAGGCTATATCCTAAACTGTTGCTGGTAATAATTTTTAAAATATTGCATTTTATAGAAAAACCTAATCAACTAAATATACACCTAAATATTTATATAAATATATATTAATATTTATTACTAATATATACATATACATATAAACATACATATACATGTAAACTAGCACATATGATATATATAAACTAATACAAATACAGAGCCAGAATTAATATATTTAACTTAGTATAAAATATAGCATTCTATATTTATGACCACTAATGTTACCCAAGTTAAAATGACTTAAAGTTATTAAGAAAATTAGAGGATACCCTAATTTTTTTATTATACTTTTATTTTCAAAAATGTCTAATTTTAATTTTAAATGAGACTAATGAAAGTAAGTGTCTAAATATGGTCAACTTTCAGGTAAGTGGAAAAGGCATTTTAGTTCAGTTAATACCTTCTAATTACGATAATTTTGTAATGAGGAGAAACACTACCATTTAATACATGTAAATGTGAGTCAAATGATTGACAAATGAACATTCATCTTTTCAGAACTGGTACTTGAAAGCTTTTTTAAAAGCACATAGCTGATAATGTCATTGTTCAAAACTGGCAGGTGTTCTCACAAATTACATGCAGTAATTTGCACTGAAGCAGGGCAACAGAGCCCCACTTTAGATATGTGATTCACCCATGGATGCTTTGTACTTACATAAATCGAGGATAATTTCATCATTTTCTCACTTATAATACTTACTAGTGGCCATAAAATTCATATCTCTGACTATAGTAACAAGCATAGCATATACATATTAAGAATGCTGCCTTTATCAAGAATTCTTTCTGTCTTAACAATTAAAATTTTACCTTTATTTCTTGTGGAGGAGGGAGGTTATCAGTGATTACATTTTTCTACTCTCTTGTATATGCTAGGCCACTCTTCATATTTAAATAATATTCTAGTTCATTGAAAATCTTAAAAATAACTTAGTTTCATGAAAATATCTTTATAAGCACTTATGAAAGTATTTAAGATTTGTTGAAAAATTTTGTAGTTTGTTTAAATGTCATTCTTACTATGTATTCCTAAATGAGTAAGCTATGTGGAAATTTTATTCTCTAAAAGTTTCTTGTATGAGCAATATACACTGTTTCTGATTTCACGGTGTCATATGGCTGTCCTAGTGGATGGTCAGCATTCTTATTTTGACTTGTATTTTTCTGGTAGCAAAAGAGGGTGATCATTTCTCATGTGTTTACAAAGCATTTGGACATTATCTTCAGAGAAGTATATTTCAAGTAAAGTTGTAGAAGCTGTTAAGTGGAAAAGGCATTTTAGTTCAGTTAATACCTTCTAATTATGATAATTCTGTAATGAGGAGAAACACTACCATTTAATACATGTAAATGTGAGTCAAATGATTGACAAATGAACATTCATCTTTTCAGAACTGGTACTTGAAAGCTTATTAAAAAGCACATAGCTGGTAATGTCATTGTTCAAAACTGGCAGGTGTTCTCACAAAATATTGATACTGATTTTGATTCCAAGTCCAATAATAACACTAATAGGCTTTAAGACATTGGATGCATATGGTTTTTAGAGACCATTCTTAATTTTGCAATCATGATCTCTCTTAATTCATATGAAAATACTGAGTGATTGTTCTTGTTTGATCTTCAGCACCGGTTTTCGGGGGCCACCAAATTCATAGTTGATATTTGAACCCTGGTCTGTGAGATTCCTTACTCTGCTCTGTGCATTTTCCTTTCTGTGACTGTCACTTAGGTTTCTGGCAGCTTTATAAAGCCACACTTAAGACTTTCCTTTGCTTGTATGAACCCAGCCACTCTTTTTCTTTCCTTGGTTCATGTCTTTCATCTGGAGGCACAAGGTTTATAACAAATAAAACTCTGCCTCTAAAAAAAACGTTTCTTGTACATTTAGTTTACAGCAAGTTTATAAAATATAAGTTCAACAACCTCTTGACCTCAGGATCCTTTATATTTTATATAAATTTCAGTTGTTAAGAACAGTTCCAGCTCCCAAGAGCCCACAATATTCCAGTATACTCCTTAGGTCCAAGGAAAATCAGTCAGGAATGTGCTTCACATAATTATCTATTCAGGTAAAACACCCATACACATAAAATATAAAAGATAATGTGTAAAACATATATACACATTGATAAAGTTAAATAGGACAAAAATCCAGATCAGATTTTAAGTATTTTGATTTTATTTATCATTTGTGTTGGTTTGTAGGTATGGTATATGCAGTGCCTATTAAGGCAAAGAGACAGTTCTCTTGGTGTTAAAGTTCCAGGTTATTGTGAGCTGTGTATAATGTGTCATTGGAACCTCTCTTATGTTCTCTGCAAGTAGAAAACGTGTTCTTAACTACTAAGCAACTCATCAGATTTTAAAACATGTTTTAATAACAGCACTTTATAAGTTAGTGTGTCAATGTTATCTTCACAGAGTTTAATGCATAAATTTGAAAATTATGACATCCTGTAAAATTTGACATACAACATCACACAAAATTAAAAGAAATAAGAATGCAAATAATACTAAAAGAAACAACTCATTAATTAGAAAGAAAATAGTAGTAAAAATAATTTTTAAAATTGGCAATGTGGTGTACTGATAATTTCAGGAGCACATGTGCAAATGAAAAGTTTCCATTATACTGGATGTTAGAACTCATAGAATAGGTGATAGTTGGTAGTTTAGGGAAGAGACAAAATTCCAGGTTCTTATCAAGAATTGGCATTAAACCAGGAGAGATATCCCTGAAGAGCTTGTAACTATTCTCAAACTTGAAAGAAAAAAATAAAAAAGCCAGTATTGACCTTTCATTGGATAATGAGAAGTCCCCAAGCAGATCTTAATGGACTATAAAACTAAAAAGCTAACCCAATACAATAATACGTTGTTAGATATATTCTCCTGGACTCAAAGGGTAGACTGAGTAAACCAACAGCAATAAAACTGTCATTATGTGTCATTCCCAAGGCCATGTTTAAAACTCATCCTAATTCTCCGGCTTCATGTACACTATATTACTTAATTAGGTACAAATAATTGGTGGGGACACCTTCTTGAAATGATTCAAAGTTCTATTATGATCACCGTGAAACTCCTTTGCAGGCATCTGTACACTATACTCAACCCAGACTCAGGACTCTTTCTTCTCACACACTTTTTGATCTAAATGAGCAAGGGCAAACTTAAAAAATATAACTCACTTGACTGACTTTCATGCTCATTAGCTCACCACACCTTATCTTTGAACTTTTATAAAAGCAAGACTCAGGACAGTCAATTTTCATGATCAGTTTATCTTCTCTCCAGAACACTTCCATTTTTATCCAGAAAACCAAAGGCTTCCATTTTGCTACCGGATTATGTCATCACCTACAACAGAGTCCAAGGTAGATTTCCCCCTTATTTCCAACAGCACACCATAAAGGTTTCAAAAAAATATAATAAAATAAAACCTCAATTCTTTGAAGACATCTAGAGAAGATGAAACAATATTTAGTATGTTCCTGAAAAACATATTGCCAATCATAACTAATGTTATGGTCATCTTTGATTGAACTCTGTAAGGAAAGATTGATGAGTTTCTATCATTGTTTATAAAATTAAAATATTTTCCAAATGTTAGCCTACTCCCTTGCTGTTGTGTTGCCTACTTAATAGTTGTTGTGATAAAATGTCCTGAAAACTAATCAATTTCAAGTTGAAGGGATTCAGTTTTGTTTAATGTTCCAGAAAGATATGGTCCATTATGATTAGAAATACATTCCAGCACACAGAAAAGCCATGGATGTAGAAAGTAGCAAATTCGTGATCACATACAACCTACATTAAGGGTAAAGGAGTGGTATTTTTAATTCTTCCTTTCCAATTTGTATCCCTTTGACCTCCTTTGGTTGTCTAATTTCTCTGTCTAGAACTTCCAGTACTATATTGAATAGGTAGGTAGAGAGTAGGCTGCCTTGTCTAATCCTTTATTTTAGTGGGATTGCTTCAAGTTTTTTGCCATTTAGTTTAATGTCAGCTACTAGTTTGTTGTATATTGTTTTCATATGTTTAAGTACAGGCTTTGAATTCATGATTGTCCCAAGACTTTTAACATTAAGGGATGTCAAATTTTGTCAAATGCTTTTTTAACATCTAAAGAGACGATTATTTGTGTTTGTGTGTGTGTGTGTGTGTTTGTGTGTGTGTGTGTGTGTGTGTGTGTGTGTGTGTGTTTTCCCCTTTGAGTTTGTTTATATAGTGGATGATATTGATGAATTTCCATATAGTGTTTCTTAGGTATCTACTATGTGGAATAGTATGGAGAATATTAGTGTTAGGTCTTCTATGAAGGTCTGATAGAATTCTGCACTAAACCCATCTGATTCTTGGGTTTGTTTGTTTGCTTTTTGTTTTGTTTTGTTTTTGTTTTTCTTTTGTTTTGGTTGGAAGGCTTTTGATGACTGCTTCTATTTCATTAGGGTGATGGGACTGATTACATTATTTGATTCCAATTTACCTTTGGTACCTGGTATCTGTCTAGAAAATTGTCCATTTTCTCTAGATGTTTATTTTGTTGAGTATAGTCTTTTGCAGAAGGATCTAATGATTTGATAAATTTCCTCAGTTGCTGAAACTATTTTTCCAATTGAGGTAACCAAGTCACAAACAACACACATAGTATACACTCACTGATAAGCAGATACTAGTCCACAAAACTCAGAATACCCACGAAACAATTCACAGACCTTATAAAGCTCAAAGATAAGGAAGGCCAGAATGTGGATGCCTTCTTAGAAGGGAAAACAAACCACTTATGGAAGGAAATACAGGCAGAAATAGAAAATAAGGTATTGAAGTAAAGTTCATCCACAGATCACCTCACCTGGTGATCCATCTACTATGCAGCCATCAAACCCAAGCACTATTGTTGATGCCAAAAGCACATACTAGAAGGAAGTTGATATGGATGCCTCCTCACAGGTTCTGTCAGAGCCATACTGATACAGAGAAGGATGCTTGCAGCTTACCATCCTACTGAACACTGGGACCCCAATGAAAGAACTAGAGCGAGGACTACATTAGCTGATAGAGTTTGTAACCCCATGGGAAGAACAACATTACCAACCAACCAAACTATCCAGAGTTTCTAGGGACTAAAACACCAACCAACGAGTACACCTAGAGAGATTCATGGCTCTAGTTGCATATGCAGCAGAGGATAGCATTGTCTGGCATCAAGTGGAGGAGAGGCCTTTGGTAAAGTAAAGGTTTATTTTCACAGTGTAGAGGACCACCAAGGTGTTGAGGTGGGAGTGGGTGGTTTGGAGAGGGAGCACCTTCATAAAAGCAATGGGAAGGGAGGATGATTGGAGTGGGGTTAGTGGATATGTAGATTGAAATGTAAATTAGATGAGAATATCCAATCAAAATAAAAAAAAATTAATTGAAAGAGTGAACAGACATTAGGACCAGGGCTGGGATCAAATATAGCCACAGGTAAGTTATTCCCTCCATCCAGACTCCTGATGATTCTAGCACTGTCTGAAACATTGTTAACAACCTGAGACCAAAATGTCAGATGTGGGAAATTTTGGGACATATTTGACAATTAGATCACAACAGTTTACCTGTTTCAATCCTTTAAAGAGTAACATCCAAGGGATAGAATATGGTCCAGCATTAGTTAGGTGTGTTTTCTATTCTTTCCAAAGATCTATTGTAAGTTCCCAGCATCCTTGATAAGTCTCTTACAAAGCTCTGTAACTCCATCTCTATTGGGATCATATGTGAGCCTCATGAAGACCTTCATATATGTAAGCACATATGCCCTCTCCATTTATATCATCATTAAAATAAAATGAAATTTTTTTTGTAACGTGATACCACATTCAAACAATAACAATAACAAGACCATGATAAAATTCTTTGTTTAGTGAGGGTTATAAAATTTCTAATTGTATTATTAAATAAAACTACTTATGCGTATGGTATAATGTTATGAGATAGATTATTTAAATCATTCATGAATAAAATGTACAAAATTTTTACATAATTCAGAAAAATTGATTGCTCAATAAACACACATAAAATTAACCATTATCCTTGTACAGAATTATGACTTCAATCCTACAAAAGGATGTCTTAGTGAGAAAAGACATCTACACATTGGCTATGAGAAAACTGATGTGCACATATTGGAAAAAGTAAGGAGACTCTTATTCATCCCCTGTACAAAAAGTAACAGAATTGTGAAACGGGAAATACTGACTTTTCTACAGAAAGTAATAAGCCGTACAATATTAAATACAAGGGTGAAAAAGGACTCTGAATAGTAGGACAATTTCATAAGATTTGAGAGCAACAGTTGACAAATGGGACCTCATGAGTCTTTCAAAACTTTGTCCAAACGAAAAAATCAATTTATCAAATTAGGTGAAAGCTGCCCTACACACACACACACACACACACACACACACACACACACACACACACACGCAAAGGAGAGAACATACAACTATGCATTGATACAGGAGCAATATCTAGAATAAATAAATAAATAAATAAATAAATAAATAAATAAATAAATAATCAAAACTTCCAAATGACGACTTTAATAATTGGACTTGGGATCTGAATGGAGAGCTTTTCAACAACTATAAGTAAATAAAAAATAATTTTTAGGAAATAACTCAAGATATTCATCATCCTTACCAGTTAGGAAAATGCAAATCCAAACAACTGTGAGATCTCATCTCATCCCTGTCATGCAAAAACAACAAGATAAGCAGTCCCAAATGCTGGAGTGTAGGTGAAAAAAGTACCTGTGCTCAGTGTTTCTAGAGATGTTGCTAACTGGTGCAGTGACTGTGTAAACCAGTGTAGAAAACCAAGTAAATATGTGCCAATGACAGATATGTAACACTGGGCATATTTTCATAGAACTCAACATCTTAGTCCACAGATGTCTCCCCAAGCTTGTCCATGCTCATTGCTACTCTAGTTACCATGGTTAGAAAATAAAAACAGCTTAAAAACTTTTAAAACACCATACAGATGAGAAAGATGTGGTGTACATATACTAAGTAAAGTCACCCATCTCTAAAGAAAAGTGAAATGAAATGTGAGGCAAATGGAGAGATCAAGAAAGGATCAGATTTTGTAAAGTAATTCCCAGCAATACACATAGGGCATGTTCTCCCCCAGCTGCCAAACTTAGCTTAAAACATTCAGATATAGGTGTAGATTTCAGTCTTCATCAACAAAATGTCTTTTGCAAAAGATAGAAAATATAATGGAAAAATACAGTAAATCCATGGAAAAAACAACTATGCCATGCATAGCCATACACAATACAACACATCTACAGCACAACTCCTTCACCTTGAGCTCAGTAGCCATAGCACAAGAGGGCAAAGAGAGACAGGTTGAGCCAGAGAAACTGAAAATGTGATCTCAGATTTTACCTGTTAGAAATATCAGAGAAGCTATGCCCATGAAGTCACAACAACAACACTGTCTGAACAACTAAACAAGGTGAGCACTAATAGTCATGTTAACATCAAAGTTCAAAACTTAGACAAAGAGCTACAGAAAACTAAGGAATGCTGAGATCAGAAAGAAAGAGTTTCTCCTAGGCCCCAGGTGTTCCACAATACCAACTTGTATGTCTGAAATCATAAACATAAAAATTGCATTATATGTGTGTATGCATGTGTATTAATAATTTATTGGGAAAGTGTATATTTAACAACATTTAAAGACATAGAGTTTATAAATTTGAGAGAACACAGGCCGGACATGGAAGGCTTAGAGTGAGGAATCGAAATATAAATGTTTTATTTCAAAAATAAAAATACTAAAAAAATGACAGTATAATAAATAAATATCATCTATCCTATGAATATTATGAGTATCCTAGTTTTGTGTACCTCTGAGGTTACAGATCCTGATGCATAATAGATAGATGCATATAAATATACCTGTGCATATTGTAATGTACCTAGTGGCACTTCTAAGCAGCTAATGTGTGTGGGATGAGACTTCCAAATACATAGATTAGTATTCATTGCAAAAAAATCCCATATGGAGCAAAACATGAATAAATTTATTGTTCAGAAGTTTATGTTGTCATAACAAATTCAATACTCTTACAATATGAAACACCAAATTTTATTTCACTGTAAAATTTTATATTAGCTTAGGTTTAGCAACAATAACTTTCTTATTCATCTCTCTGCCATTATAAGAATGTTGGAAACAAATTATTGATCAAAAAATAGGACAGCCAGTTTTGTGCCTAATTATATTTATAACTATGTCTACCTATAGCTATCTATATATTATCACAGACATATATTACACATACATATATACAGAGAAATTTGACATACATTAACATATATTCTTTTAAACAGATAGCTGGTAAACTCACAATTTGATTTAATTTTTGTGTTATATATATGATATTATTTTGGCCTCCTCCTCGTATTGAAATGCAGCTAGAAGTAAGATAGCAGACATCAGAAGCTCAAGTGTAAAGCGTCTGAGAAATTATCCTTCAATTATTGTTTAGGAAACTGCTAGAAAATTTATTCAGCTTCCTCTATGGTATGACTGAATATTTTCATATTTAATGTTTGAGGTGTTAAGGATTATATAGATAATTTTATTACTAGATTATCTATAGAAAATACTAATATACTAAATGCACAAAACAAAGATATTGAATGATAGATGGAAGAAAGGTCAGCTCCTATAATAGACAAGTTTCAATGTAGACTATGAAACTAAGAAAATATGTACAGATGTTCTGCCAGTTATGAAAGATCAGATGTTGTGACTGCTGCCCTCCTCAGATTATGTCATAATAGGTAGAACAATATCAGCTAATTGGACCACCTGGAGCTCCCAGGGATTATCATCCGAAGAGTACACATGGGTCTCAGATACATATGAAGAAGAGGCTGGCCCTCTCTGAACTGACATCAATGGAAGGGGAGGCCCTTGCTCCTGTGGAGGCATGATGTCCAAGCATAGGGGGCTGGTAGAGCAAAGAGGCAGGAGTGGGTGAATGAGCAACCTCAATGGAGGCAAAGGGTGGCAGGGTAGATTTTTGGAGAGGTAGCCAGGAAGGGAAATATCATTTGTAATGTAAATGAATAAAATGATCAATAAAAAAGGACATGAGTATCTGTTTTGTAAAAATTTAATCTCAATAGGAGGTTTCTACCCCACTTTTGATCATTCGGTTCCCAGATAGAAGACACAAAACTTTGTCTATCTCTCTGTCCCTCTGTCTCTCCATCTCTGTCTCTGTCTGTTTCTGATTCTCTCTCTGTCTCTGTGTGTGTGTGTTTGTGTGTGTGTGTGTACGAATGCTACCTCACTTTTTATCATTCAGTTCAGAGAAAAAATACCACAAAACCCTCTCTCTCTCTGTCTCTCTTCTGTCTCTGTCTCTGTTTCTGTCTGTTTCTGTCTCTCTGTCTCTCTATCTCTGTCTTGCTCTGTGTGTGTGTGTGTGTGTGTGTGTGTGTGTGTGTGTGTGTGTGTGTGCGTGTGTGTGTGTGTGTAAATACCCCGAGATATGACCTGCCACATCCCATCTGGGCTGCTCTTACTCCAGTTGGCAAAACTTACTCACATGTTGTCACACTCCCTCACCTCATGTCATCTTCTCTTTCTTCCTTCTCCCTCTTCTCCTGTGTTGTCCTGCCACAGACTCCCAGCACCAAGCCTCGGAACTGAAACTCCACCAATCTCTCCTCTGCCCAGTGATAGGGTAAAGGCATTTTTATTTATCCAATAGCACTAAGTTAAAAAGGCATGATGTTATAACATTGCTTGTTGTATATGAGGATCTTCTTTTACTTAAGGGCAACCAGACCTGAAGGATTTGTGTTTGATATGACAACAGGTGGCAAAAGGCCAAACTTCAACATGTATCATATTATCAAATATCTCACTAATTTTCTTATAATTCAACAATTTAATCTTCAACATACTATACATCTAAAACTTTTAAAAATAGAAAACAAAGTATTCTGTTTTCTATAAGGACACATCTGCAAGAGCATTATGTGGAATATTATGTTAATGTCAATATCTAAATAAAATGTTTACTGATATGGATAATTTACAAACACAAATGACATGTCTTTTAAAAGACATCTATTTTGATGCATGCATATGCCTGCTATGTTTTTTTTTTATTTTTTTACCTTTCTTTCCCCCCACACACAACTGAACATCTGTTTTCATAGCGTTTTTATCTCATAAGAATTCTGAACTTGGCGAGTAACCTCAGAATAAAGTACCAACTGTTCATAAACAGTCAAGCCTGCTGGGATGCCCTCTGGGATATGAGGGCACGCGGACTGTTTCTAAGAAACAAGCAGCAAAAGCTGACAGATGTTGGTGTTGCTGTTAGATTAGCTTTAATGATCCCATGCCTTATAGGATGCTAACCCTATTTTCTCTAAAGCACAAGGCATATAGACAGGACAAATGTTACTCCAGCATTATATTTAAATTCTTTATTATGTACCTCAAATAGAGCTGTAAGTACAGTTGATTATAAAAAAATCTGTAAATACACTTATATTGTATGTAAACATATGATATTTCAAACATAGTTTTGCTATGCTGTTTAATATATTTATGTGAGATAATGTTTTCAGCACTGACAACTATAAAAATGTTGCACAAGTTAGAAAAATATTATGACCTACATCCTGCAAGTTAAATATCTAAGAAAACTTAACCCTTAATGTAAAAATAATCATTTTCATTTTATTTCTATAGAGGATGCCACTGAAATTTATCTTTAATTAATTATAAATTAATCTATAGTGATTTTTAAGTTAGTATATTATTTATAATCTGTGTTTTGGTTGCTACCCGTATCTTGTACATCTAAAGTTTGAGTAACCTAAAAATGCCTTCCGTTCACACAAAAAAATTTAAAAGCTACAATTAAGACTTACATTGTACTTTTAGCTAATGTGGAAATTGGTAGAGAGTAGTGAATTGTTCTTTAGAAAATATAATGGCTTATCACATAAAGTAACATATTAGAAATATTTTTATTGAAGGGTTTTCTCTTTAGAGTCCTTGACTTGGGACTCGCTATGTAGAAGAGTCTCTCCTTGAGCTCATAAACATTCTTCTGGTCCTATACCCTGAGTGTTGGAATAAAAGCCTATATCAGCACACCCAGTTTTGTAAGAACTAATTTTGATTTAGTGATTTGAGGTGGATGTTAGACCACAGATTTTGATTTGTGAGCTATGCCTTTGTGATGTATTAGGTGTTCAGAATAAGTTATTATGATGGCGAGTTGATATGCATACTGTATAATCTACACAGCCCTCTACAAGTTGAAATTTCTTAGAACTTGTTTGAATATTATATAATCCTCATAAATACTTCAGAGATTCACTGACACAGTAAACAGTATTACATTCTGCTCATGAGGACTGTTTAATAATCTTAATGCTAGAAAGATGGGTTATGATTCAGAGTTATTGGTTATTGGGTAAAGAAGGAGAAAGAGCTTAATGAGGTAGGGCAGAACCTGAAAATATTGTTTATGATCTATATATGATGGTGCATTATAATCCCATATATGTCCTAATGGTTTAGAAAGTATTTTATCTTTAAGAGCTAACATTTAAAGACATATCAAAAGTAAAATTAATTTCTTCCCAAAAGACTGTTGAGAAAACTAAAAATCAAATAAAAAAGTTTTTTTCTCGTACAGTTAAGAGGGCAAAATAAATAAATAGTATTAATCACATGTCTATTTTGAATCTGGCTTCTCAGTCTTTCTATATAGATCTTCCTTGTGAATATTTTAGCCTTAACATGCATGAAATCATGGATCATGCCATTATGTCACATTTAATGTTTTTTTTTTTTTTTAAAATGAATGATCAGTCCATATTTAACTTAAAAAAAAAGCCAATCTGTTTGTTAACTATTCCCACAGATTTGAAAGTAGATAAATAAAACTCAAAATATATTATTACTTTATTCACAGTTTCATTAAAACAAAACACTTAAATTAGAAATTCCTGTGAATTGATGGGCAAACCATATTTTATTTTTTGCAAGCAAAGTATTCAATAGCTCTTCAATTCATTTAATAAGAAATTATAATAATGATTTGTAAAATGTAGCATCTGCCTCCAAATGCAATTTGCTCTCCCTATTAAAAATAATCAACTGGTTTTATAATTACAAGTTTACCTTAAATCTATAAAACCTAGGTTAACTATGAGAAGAGATATATAAGGCAAAAATTTGAACTAAATTATGATTATAAATCAAGGTTATATTAGCATATATACTCAAAGATTTATTTTATCCTAAATATATATGTGGGTCTATATGTGTGTATACACATACATAAATGAATAATAATACTGAAAACTCTCTTCTCAACAATCCAAACATTATTTGGAGATTTGCATATTATGATCTACTTGTCTGTCAATATTTTTACACATGCTTTTTTAAAAATAAATGCCTAAGAAATTACTTTCCTGAAGTGAATATTACATTAGTCTATAATTTTGTTTATATGATAACTTTAAACATAACCTTAGGAATCATTTGGGAAATATATATGTCTTCCAAAATGGAAATATTTATTTGCAACTACTACTAACATCTGCCCATTTATAGATGCTACCCAAAGTTATTCAGGATGCCGCCAGTGATTTCTATGAGGTAGGGTATGTTATTTTGAAAAGCAAATGGTAATTTCTGCTCAGCAGACAGAATTGATTCCAGAGTCATAATTAATTTTATAATAACTTCTCTTAGTGATATTAATTATAAACATACATAATATCTTGATGACTTACAATTTCATCGATGTTATATTAGTTTATTGATAATATCTTTACATGTTTTGTCTCACAAGCTTGTATCATCCACAAATAAATCCCTGTATCTGTATCTATATCTCTGTCAGTTTCTGTGTCTGCTTCTGCATGTGCATGCATTATTTCTATTTATATTAACAATATATGTATGCATATAATATATATGTATATGTGATATATGTATATATTAAAGTAATATGAAACATAGACTCTTATCCATAAAATGTTGAAAGTTCGGTAGAACATTTTTAGTGAACAGGATGATCTAGTAAATATCTCATCAAAAATAAAACAAATTTTTCAGGTAAACAGAATATCTATTAAATAAAACTACACATGAAAGTTTCTAGTGTCTGAATGGTGTATCTAGATGTGGTGTCTAAAACAATACCAAACAAATTGATGAGAATTGAAATATAATCTTAGAGAGGCATACAAAGCAGGAAGAAAAAACAAATACTAAGTATCTCAAACATGTTAAAATACTTCAAAAGGATGAAGTTGTGTGAGAGCCATCTGTATATTTACTACACTTAAAGTAAACTATCAGTTCAAGAGCAATGTTACAGTCAGCGTGGCATTTCAGCCATAAACAAATGACTATGAAAAGAGGAGAGAACAGATATGATAAAAATACAATATTCAGCAAACATTTTTTTAGACATTCTGATAAGTCAGTGCACAACTATAAATTTTATACAAACTATTGGCAAAAATACCATTTTTTAAAAAATGTAATTTTAGTATATGAATTTTAATGCCTTCTTATATTACTTGACCTTTAGATTATTCTAACTATTTAGTTTGTATTATGTATTTTCTTTCAAAGATAATATTTTTATTAATTCTAACATAGACTGACAATGGTAATTTGGCTTCCTAATGTTAGAAAACAGTTATCTTTGTGAAAATACTTCTTGCAGTACTGCAAAACCCAATACAATGTGGGAAAATACAGCCTAGTAAAAACAAGAAAACTACTAAGCAAGAAATCTAAAAGAAGAAAAAAACACAGACACAACTCAACCCAAAAAAGCAATAATGGCAGGAAACAGAAACAACTATTCCTTGATATCTATTAACATAAATAGACTCAAATCCCCAATAAAAAGACATACACTATCAGACTGGATACATTAACAAAATCCAGGCTTTGGCTGCATACAGGAAACTCAGCTCAGAGACATATATGCTCCAAATAAAAAAGCAACCACATTCATAAAAGAAACCCTACTAAAGCTCAAAAAATACATTTCACCCCACACAATAATAGTGGGAGACTTTAATACCCCACTCTCACCAATGGACAGATCATGGAAACAGATACTGAAAATTGACACTGTAAAACTAGTACAGACTTTGAACAAACTGGAATTAATAGATATCTACAGAACATATCATCGTAAAGTAAAAGAATACACCTTCTTCTCACCAACCCATGGCAACTTCTTGAAAATTGACCACATAATTGGACACAGAACGAGCCTCCATCGAAATAAGAAGATTGAAATACTCCCATGCATCCTCTCAGATCACCATGGTCTACGGCTGGTCTTTAACAACAACAAAGACAACAAAAAGTCCACATACACATGGAAACTAAACAACGCTCTGTTAAAGGATAGCAGATTCAAAGAAGAAATAAAGAAAGAAATTAAGGATTTTCTAGAATGCAATGCAAACGAAAAAAAACATACCCAAACTTATGGAATGCAATGAAAGCAGTACTGAGAGGAAAACTCATAACCCTAAGTGCTTCCAAAAAGAAACTGGAGAGAACTTACATCAGCAACCTAACAGCACAGCTAAAAGCCCTAAAACAAAAGGAAACAGATATACCCAAAAAAGTAGAAGGCGAGAAATAATCAAAATTTGGGCAGAAATAGTCCAAATAGAAACAAAAAGAAACACTGACAAAATCAACAAAACAAAGAGTAGGTTTTTTGAGAAAATAAACAACATTGATAAACCCCTAGCCAGACTAACTAGAGGCAAAGAGAGAGTATATAAATTAACAAAATCAGAAAGGTAAGTGGCGACATAACAACTGAAACTGAGGAAATTCAAGAAATAATCAGATCCTACTACAAAATGTTATACTCCACAAAATTGGAAAACCTGGAGAAAATGGACAAATTCTTAGAAAGATACAAGATCCCAAAGTTAAACCAGGACCAAGTAAACCATTTAAATAACCCTATAACACCTAAAGAAATACAAGAAGTCATCAAAAGCCTCCCAACCAAAAAAAGCCCAGGTCCAGACATGTTCAGTGCAGAATTTTGTCAGACATATATTGGGGATATAACAACAATACTCTCCAAAATATTCCAAAAGATAGAATCAGATGGAACATTACCCAACACATTTTTTGAGGCTGCAATAACCCTTGTACCTAAACTACACAAAGACCCTACTAGGAAAGAGAACTTCAGACCAATCTCACTTATGAACACTGATGCAAAAATACTCAACAAAATCCTTGCAAACTGAATCTAATAACACATCAAAACGATCATTCATCATGACCAAGTAAGCTTCATCCCTGGGATGCAGGGATGGTTTAACATAAGGAAATCCATCAATGTAATCCACCATATAAACAAACTCAAAGACCAAAATCACATGGTCATCTCACTACATGCTGATAAAGCATTAGAAAAAATCCAACACCACTTCATGTTAAAAGTCCTGGAAAGAACAGGAATCCAAGGTCCATACCTAAACATAATAAAAGCAATATACAGCAAACCAACAGCCAACATCAAACTTAATGGTGAGAAACTTGAAGCAATCCCACAAAAATCAGGGACTCGACAAGGCTGCCAGCTTTCCCCCTACCTATTCAACATAGTTCTGGAAATCCTGGCTGGAGGAATTAGACAGCAAAAGGAGATCAAGGGGATACAAATCGGAAAGGAAGAGATAAAAATATCACTGTTTGCCGATGACATGATAGTGTTCTTGAGTGACCCCAAAAATTCCACCAGAAAACTCCTACAGCTGATAAACAAGTTCAGCAAAGTGGCTGGATGCAAAATTAACTCAAACAAATCAGTAGCCTTCCTATACTCAAAGGACAAACATGTGAAGAAAGAAATTAGGGAAAAGGTACCCCTCACAATCGTCACAATATCTATGAAATTCCTTGGTGTGACTCTAACTAAGAAAGTGAAGGACCTGTATGACAAGAACTTCAAACCTCTAAAGAAAGAAATTCAGGAGGATCTTAGAAAATGGAAAGATCTCCCATGCTCATGGATTGGAAAAATCAACATCTTAAAAATGGCCATCCTACTAAAAGCAATGTACAGATTCAGTGCAATCCCCATCAAAATTTTAATAACCCTATTAAAAAATGGGGTACAGAGTTAAACAAAACGTTTTCAGTTGAGGAACACCTAATAGCCGAGAAAAATCTGAGGAAGTGCTCGACATCTTTAGCCATCAGAGAAATGCAAAATAAAAACAACCCTGAGATTCCACCTCACACCAGTCAAATTGGCCAAGATCCAAAACTCAGATGACAGCAGATGCTGGTGAGCCTGCAGAGAAAGAGGAACACTTCTCCACTGTTGGTGGGGTTGCAAGCTAATACAACCATTCTGAAAATCTGTCTGGCGATACCTCAGAAAATTGGATATAGTACTACATGAAGACCCAGCTATTCCACTTCTGGGCATATACCCCAGAGACACTTTAATACACAACAAAAATATATGCACCACAATGTTCATAGCGGCTCTATTTATAATAACCAGAAGCTGGAAGGAACCCAGATGTCCTTCAGAAGATGAATGGATACAGAAATTGTGGTACATATACACAATGGAATACTACTCAGCCACCAGAAACAATGACTTAACCAAATTCTTAAGAAAATGGCTGCATCTAGAGAATATCATCCTGAGTGAGATAACCCAGTCACAAAAGAACAGACATAATATGCAGTCACTGATAGTGGGATGCTAACCCCAGAGGCTCGCACTGCCCCAGAAACAACTCACAGACTGTATGAAGTCCAAGAAATAAAGAAAACAAAACAAAACAAAAAAAATATTTACAAAACAAGAAAACTTTAACTATTTCCATGTTACATTTTGTTTTACTTTAGCTCATTGTAACTATTAAGTTTTCAAGGCATACTATCAAACCTTGAGAAAAATCAAGTACTGACTAAAAAATATATTCATATAATTTTATGTAAAAATTATGTTTAAATGTGTAAAATGTACTGACAAAAATGAATAATTTTAAGCAAAAAATGTTTACAATCTGTAAATTTATCTTTGTTTTTTAAAATAAAGTTGTTTTTTAAAAAAGACAAAAAAAAGCCTCATTTTTTACTGGTTTACAAAAATTTGTGCTTACTAGAGCATTAGGCATAAGCAAAAAGACGTCTGGAATAACTGGGTATTGTGGTTTGTTTGTCTGTCTGTTTGTTTTGTTTTACGTTTTTGGCAGTGAGAACAAATTCCCTATATTGACATTGTGAAAGCATGATTTAGAAATTTGAGTTGGCAGCGATGTTGTCCTGAATCCATTTGGCATAATTGCAGACATCGGTGTCCACACTCTGATTGTCCTTCAGAGTTCAGATGTAGTAGCAGTGAAGAATTCCCTGGAGCTCTTTATTAAAGAACAAAGAGCCATCAGAATCAGCTTTAGAAAGGAGGAAGAGTATATGAATCAGAGGCATGTAGGAAAAGGCCACACTTACACTGAACTCATTACCTTATTCTATCCAACCTGTTGTTCCATTTGTTTTAATTTTAATTTAATTTTTAATTAATCATTCAATTTGTTAATATCTCAAATAATATCACATTTCACAGATACCCCTCCAAATCATCTTCCCACATCTGCACACTCCTCCCTCTCCTTTGATTCTATGAGGGTACTCCACCACCCACCCACCCTCTTCTGCCCTACACATTCAGAATGCCCCTGCACTGGGGCATCAAACCTCCTGAGGACTAAGGGCCTCCCTTTCCATTGATATCATTACTTTAGCCAGATTCTACACCAGGGTACCTGAGTTCAGTCTGATGGTAGGCTCCACATACACATCTGCATTGGTCAGTTGATGGCTAAACCGCCCAAGAAACAGCCACACCAGACTCCTGACAGCAATTTCCTTTTGGTATCTGCAAGAGCATCTGGTTTGGAGTCTGCAGACAGGTTGAATAACCAGGTGGGACAGTTCCTGGATGACCCTTTCTTAAATCTATGCTACATTATTTGTTGCTGTTTTTCCTTTGCGCAGAAAAATTCTGGGTTAAAAATTTTGAGATGGTTGTGTGGCCCCATCCATCAACCAGGGGTCATGCCTAGCTACTGGAGGTGGTCTTTTATTGACACATTCTCCTTATACAATACTCTAGTTCAAGTGGATCAAGAACCTCCAAATCTAACACCATACACTGAATCTAATAGAAGAGAATGTGAGGAAGAGCCTCAAAATATGGGAACATGAGAAAATTTCCTAAACAGAACACCAATAGCTTATGCTCTGAGATCAACAATCGAAAAATGGGACCTCATAAAGTTGGAAAGCTTAGTAATGCCAAGGACACTGTCAGTAGGATAAAATGGCAACCCACAGATTGAGAAAAGAACTCTAAAAGCCCTACATCCATTAGAAGGCTAATATCCAATATATCTAAAGAATTCAAGAAATTATACTACATGAACCAAATAATCTTATTTAAAAATGGGGAACAAAAATAAAAAGAATTATCAACTGAGGAATCTCAAATGGTGGAGAAGCCCTTAAAGAAGTGTTCAACATCCTTACTCATCAGGGAAATGCAAATTAAAACGACTCTGAGATTCCTCCTCACACCAGTTAGAATGGCTAAGAATAAAATTGCAGGTGACAACAGAAGCTGGTGAGGATGTGGAGAAAGAAGAATGCTCCTCCATTGCTGGTGGGACTGCACACTGGTGAAACCACTTTGGAAATCAATCTGACAGTTCTCCAGAAAACTGGAAATAGTTCTACCTAAAGATCCAGCTATATCACTACTGGGAATATACCTAAAAGATGATCAAACATAGTGTTCTTTTAATCCACAAATTTCTTCAACTCCATTTCTACCATAGTACTCTCTGATTTCTTTCTTTACATCAGTTAAACACAAAAGTTGTGAGTAAATGGGAACATTGTATTGTCATAGAATATAATTTTCAGCCAAAGGTAACAACACTAGTAAATCTATAAAATGTGTCTTTCTTGAAGGGAAAGAATGTAAATTTCCTGTTTTTCTCCTTTGTCTCTTTCTCTACCATTTCCCTTCCTCTTGTGTCTCTCCTCTTATGTCTGCAGTCTTTCTACCATTACTACAAAGACAATTTCTTTTCAAATTATAAATGTATCAGACCAGATGAAGATCTTAGTTTAGTATCCTCTTGAGTAAGGTACAGGAAAAAATAAAGGAGAAGACTATTAGTACCAAAACTCGATTTAATCTAGGTATTGCAAACACTGAACTTACTAAAATGATTTTTTGAGGTGTGTTTAAATAACTTCCTAGCTTCTTTTTATTTCTTGTACAAAGGAATGATTTGATAGTTTGCCATGCAATGACAGTCACATATCTTGAGTTTATACAGGTCTATTATTCTCGATGTGCAAACATTCAACTCTGCAATGTTTTTCTCTCAAGAAAGTACCTAAGGTTTATACAATAACTGATTCTTTACTTTCAGAAACTCATCCAAGTCATATCTATAGCAATAATAGCAGAATAATAAAAATTCTGAAAAGAATATTGTGTTCACTAGGATTATTTTTGCTTCCATAAAAGATGAATATTTTTCATTGCCCTATCAAAATATATTAAGTAATATGTTCTTTCTTTATTACATGGTTTTAGTGTGTGTTCATAATGTTGGAAAATATTTGGCACCAATAAACAATGCTGAGGACTCCTCCATGTTTTATATAATTTATTTAGTAGGAAAACATAGTATTACAGGAATATTTTTATTATTAATCATAGCCCTATATAATAAAGGCTTGACATTTCCTATTAGAGTTAAATATTTCTCTGGCCAAAGGAATGGAACTTAGTAACCGTAGCATCTATTGATCAACTTAGTTTCAGGTATATGAATTAGTATTTACAATCTTAAATAATTAATATTTTTATTCAAATGTTTTATATAGAAATAGGAATTTGTATCAGTCTAATATTAATTTGTCCCAGTGTTATTTATTAGTCTTATGTTTATACTAGCTTGACTTTATGTAAAGAAACAATTAAACATACTTGTAGTCTGGATTTTTCTGGAAAACATGGACAATTGGGTATGAGTCCCAGACAGAGTTCATAGGACAGGCTAAAGAAAGCATTTCACGTGTCCTTAGGACTTAAGAGTTTATCTGGGCTGTTGAAAGGAGGATTAATGTTTCAATGTTGGTTGCATCATGAAAAATTCCGCATGAGCTGTGTTGATGACTTGCAAAATTTGTCTCATTGAATCGCCCTGTACATCTTTTAGGCAGTTCTCAGAAAGAGAATCTTCCTTCATTAACAATGGTTTTCTGTCTTACAACCATTGGAATAGTGAATCTAACTTTGCTTGGTGGATTTTGATGCTTAAAGATTGCATCATTAACTTGCTAGGTATCCTAAGGATTCTGTATTTGCTTCAAAATGTACTATCAGTTATGATCTGCTATTATTATCTTTGGTTATTATTATACACTATATCATCATCATCGTCGTCATAATTATATACTATATGGCTATTTGGTGCACATTTATTTCTGGGTCCCATCAATGTCCCTAGTATCTTGGGAGGCCAGATGAGTGTTCAATCAGAATAACTCATACATAATTGTTACTTGCTTGACTTCTTATCCTTATCATTTTATAATCTGATTTCTGATGACTAGCTTCTTGATTTCTCACATAATAGAGTGATTTTTGTGTCTCTTATTCTTTTTAAAATGGCCCAAAACATGTTAGTAGCCATTTAAATTTCATCACTTTACTGATTTTGTCAACGTCTCATATATCCTTTCTCCTATTACAGTTATTTAAAGTTTAAGGGTTAAAGGTAACAATAAAGTAAGACATTATTGACTGTAATCTTAATGAAGCAAAGCAATAAGTAATCCTAATATTTTTCCTAGATAAAAATCACAATGGCTTAAAAACATTCTGATATATGAAACTATCATTTTCCCTGAAATATTGTAAAAAATGTACATGCTGATCCAGTTAGCAAGGTAACTTTACCTGAATGAACCTACTTCTATTTTTATTTTTGGGACATAGATCATTCCAATATTTGTTTGAGTTACATTGTTATATGTTCCTCCCATGTACCTGAGCAGAGATCATGCTGCATATGTAATTCATCATCAATATATTACTTGTTAGGAACAGCAGAGATCCAGGGACACAGGCCTCATGAGAAAGTATTGTGAATACCCACGGTGCAGAGAGGTCTGGGCCAAGTGCCCAGAAAGTGTGCCCCCATTGGTTCAAGGGAGCAGGAACTCTGACATGTCTCTATTTCTACCCAGCAGGCCTGAGTTGCAGAACAGGCACTCAGGCCATCTGCCACCAGGAACAGCTGAGATCCAAGGACACAGGCCTGGTGAGACTGCACTGCAAGTAGCCTGGGCACATAGAGGTCTGCATCAAGTTCCCTGAAAGCACGACACCCCATCCCCCTCGACTGGTTCAAGGGAGCATGAAATCTGCCTTAGGAACATGGTTTCCACCCAGAGGGCCCTTGGGTGCAGAATAGACACTCAGGCTATCTGCCACCAGAAAGAGTGGATATCCAATGACACAGGCCAGGTCCACCGGAGAGACAAAAAACCAATCACTGACAACAAGATGTTAAGAGGAAAGCAAAATAACTTACCTCAGGGAAACCAAGACAACCTGGCAACACCAGAATCCAGGTCTCCCATCACAGCAGACAGGGGAAAGCCAAACACTCCAGAAAAAGAAGACTCAGACCGAAAATATATCTCAAGATGATGATAGAGATCCTTAAACAAGAACTGGAGGAAAAGGATAAATAACTAAAAGCTTTTAAAGAGGAAACAAGAAAAGCACTCAAAGAACTAGAGGAAAACAGAACCAACAAGATGAAGGAATTGAAGAGGGAATTTAAAATGAAAATGGAATCAATAAAGAAATCACTAAAAGAGATAACCCTGGAGGTAGAAAACCTTACAAAGAAATCAGGAGACACAGAACCAAGCATCTCCAACAGACTACAAGAGATGGAAGAGAGAATCTCAGGGGCCAAAGAAAACATTGAAAACAAAGATAAAACAGTCAGAGAAGATGCAAAAGCCAAAAAGCTCGTAACCCAAAATGTCCAAGAAATCCAGGACACAAAGAGAAGACCAAACATAAGGATAAACGGAATAGAAGATGGCGAAGAATATCAAGTAAGAGGCACAGTAAATATCTTCAACAAAATTATCCAAGAAAACTTCCCTACCCTTAAGAATGAGATGACCATGAGTATAAAACAAGCCTACAGAACTCCAAAGATATTGGACCAGAAAAGAAATCCCTCTTAACACATAATAGTCAAAACTCCAAGTGCCCAAAATAAAGAAAGTATACTAAAGGCAGTAAGGGGGAAAGTTCATGCAACATAGAAAGGCAGACCAATCAGAATTACACCTGACTTCTCAACAGAGACTATGGAAGCTAGAAGATCCTGGACAGACATCATGCATACCCTAAGAGAACACAAGTGGCAACCCAAAATGCTATACCCAGCAAAACTCTCAATCACCATAGATTGAGAGGCCAAGGTATTCTAAGACAAAACTAAATTTACACATCTGACCACAAAGCAAACACTACAAGGATTTATAGGTGGAATTCCCGATACAAAGAGGGAAACTACATCCTAGTAAAAACCAGAAAATACCTAAACAAAAAAACCAAAAGAAGAAAGACACACAGGCAGAATCCTACCTCTAAAAGCAAAAATAGCAGGAAACAGCAACCAGCATTCCTTAATATCTATTAACATACAGGGAATCAATTCCACAATGAAAAAATTTAGGTTATCAGACTGGACACAAAACAGAATCCAGCAATTTGCTTCATACAGGAAACTCATCTCAGTGACAAAGACAGACACTATCTCAGAGTAAAAGTTTGTGAAAAAACCTGCGAAGCAAACAGCCCCAAGAAGCAAGCTGGAGTGGCCCTTCCAATAACAAATTAGATTCTAATAACAAATAAAATGAGATTGCAAAGTTTCTGTAAGGCTAAGCAAACTGTCAAGAAAACAAAACGGCAGCCAACAGATTGGGAAAAGAACTTTACCAACACTACATCTGATAGAGGCCTAATATCCAAGGTATAAAAAGAATTCAAGAAGTTAGACACCAGATAATAAAAAAATCCTATTTAAAAAATCGGGTATAGAGCTAAACAAAATGTTCTCAATTGAGGAATGTTGAATGGCTGAGAAGCATCTAAGAAAATGCTGGACATCTTTAGCCATCAGTGAAATGCAAATCAAAAGAACCCTGAGATTCCACCTCACACCAAACAGAATGACTAAGATCAAAAATTCAGATGACAACAAATGCTGGGGAAGATGCATAGAAAGAGGAACACTTCTCCAATGTTGGTGGTGTTGTAAACTGTACAACCACTCTGGAAATCAGTCTGGTGATTTCTCAGAAAATTGGGCAAATTACTACCTGAAGACCCAGTGATTCCACTTCTGGGCATATACCACAGAGATGCTCCAACATACAACAAAGACACATGCACCACAATGTTCATAGCAGCCCTATTTATAATAGCCAGAAGCTGAAAAGAACCTAGATGTCCTTAAATAGATGAATGGATACAGAAATTGTGGTATATTTACACACCGGTGTACTACTCAGCTATCAGAAACAATGACTTCATGAAATTCTAAAGAAAATGGATGCATCTAGAGAATATTATCCTGAGTGAGATAACCTAGTCACAAAAGAACAGACATAATATGCAGTCACTGATATTGTATACTAACCCCAGAAAGCTCTGAACACCCCAGAAATGACTCACAGACTATATGAAGTTCAAGAAAAAGATAAAGGCCAAAAAAAATAAATAAAAGAAAAAAAAATAAGAAAATGAAAAACCATTATGCTTAATCTTTACACACCAAGAAAACTTTGACTATTTTCAGGTTACATCCTGTTTTACATGTATTTTATGCTCATTGTAACTAGTAAGATTTTAAAGCATACTATCAAATCTTTAAAAAAATTAAGTACAAAATGTATTCATATACTTTTATGCAAAAATGCTTAAAATCTGTACATTTATCTTTTTTTATATAAAGTTGCTCAATTTAAAAAAAAATCTGTGTTAATAAGAATATGAAATACATATTATATACTGATGTCCTATAATTTTCCAACATTTGGACTTCTCATCAATTGTTGCTGGTTGCCATTTTGTCTTATCATGGGTCTTGATGGTAAGAAGACTAGTGCTTGGCCAGTGCTTGGCCTATGTCTCTGTGGTCTTGTGGGGAAGCATTCTCTGTCTCAGTTTCCAAGATCTGTCATGTGGTTTCACTTGAGAATGGCTCTGCATGATGGGCTGCCCTAAGGGAGGTTGCCTTTGCCTTGCTGCTGCTGAGGATACATTTCCTATAGGCCCATCATCCATTCTGGCCCCTTTTTCCCTGTCTACATAAACAAACTGCTACCATATTAAAGTAAGTTCCTGCTTCAACAAGAAGAAAAAAAATCTGTACATTCATCTTTATTTTTTAAAATAAAGTTGTTCTATTTAATATATATATATATATACATTATATATATATATTATTGTTTATGGGAGAGGAAATTGTGACTATCAACCCTACCACTGAGAAGCTTTTCTAAACAAAGTGTTAGATAATGATATATAAATCATTAAGAGAATACTTTAGTATAGTATCGGCTAGAACAACAATATTCTCCACATATTTTGTATATACTATAGCTCAAAAAATCTGTATATACTATTACTTGCTATATAATGGTTATAGCATAAATTATATGCAATAACATAACTATAATATTTCCTTCACAAAATAAAATGGATCCAGAAATACAGTGAATTTGTTACAGCCCATGAGTGTTCAAACTTTAAACTTATTCTCATAATTTCAACACTTGTTTGCAAAAATCTTGGCATCAATATAAGAAAGTCTGCATGAAAGACAGAGATCTGAACCAAGTGAAGGTGGGACTTTAATCCTGCTTCTGCTCAGTCCAGAAAGGAAACAAAAACCACAACAACAAGAAAAATACACCCTGTGATATGACAACTGTATTTTGTACTGTAATTTGATCACAATTCAATAATATTAGAAAGAAATACTGGTAATTCCTAGTATAACATTGAATGTTTCTAAGGACAATACAACCAAAAGCTTCCAGACAGGATTAGGAAATAAAGAGTTCTCAAGGACTGAATTGAGTGTTCTGCTACCTGAAGGGACTGCTCCAACGTTCCAGGGTTGTACTTATTGAGTAAAGATACAGAAAATGCTAGCTATGATTACCTGTCAACTATGAGCCAAAAGATCTATTGTCATCTCTCCTTCTTATTGTCAGGTAGATCAATTCCATTTTCCCTCTGTTCTTTACCCTAAAATATTGTCTTCTTCTTCAGTTTATGAAACTTAAGTGTGAAAGTTCCTTAAGGAGTTTGAGATGTGAATGACCTAGAAATCAAAAAACATTAAATGTTAAATGGATTAAAACATATCATTATACATCTGCTAGGGATTAAGAAGCAGGGTTTCTGAGTTAGTCAGAAATGTCAGAAACAATGAAAGCCTGATTAAGGAAGTGATGTGAATGTGAATCCAAGTCTGTGGTGTTCACATGTGGACAAAGATATTGTCTTCTTGGTCCAATGTAAAGTCTTGTGCCCCTAAAAATTTGACTATTTGAACTTTCAACTAATGTACTAATAAATGAAATGAAATTATTAAATAGAACAGATTCTTATATCCTCAAAAGCTATTTCTAATATATTTAATTATATACTTAATTGATATCTTCCATTAATCTTCCCTTTGGTTAAGAAGAACTTTGTGTTGATTTTTCTTAAGATTGGCTACTTGAATTCTCATTTTTTATTTTACTTTTGTATTTCTAAGACATTTGGCATCAAATGTTACAAAATTATGATTTGTGTTGTTATTTCGGGGTAGCAATGATAGAAGAGACTACAGTAGAAAAGTTTTTCTTATGATGCAAAGATTCTGTTATGTTTTACATTTCAGGGCATATAATCTCTCTGAAGTTATGGAGTTAAAGAAAGTTTATTTTCCAGTGCACTTTCTTTCAAAATATTTTTTTGTACAGGCATTTCCAAACTGGCTTCATTTGAATAAACATTTTAACACTTTGTATCTTTGAAACATGAAAGCCTAGTGTGACATTAACTTAAATTCCACTCTAAATATTTCTTATTTTGAATGCAAGATCTTTAAAAAAATGTCTGACATTTAGAGTGACTTTTAGAATATCTTCTGAAAATGTTGTCATGATGTCTGTCATTATTATAAATACAGGTAAAGGAATTTAAGAGTAATAGTCCATGAACTTCATTTCAGGTGCATTTAACTAACATGCAGATGTATTTCTGTTCTGTGCTTCTGTTATGCTTCTGTTAAATTATTGAGTGCTTTGCTTGCTGAAGAGTTTGAAATGTGTAGAGGCAAATTTTAAGGAAATTTTGACTATAGCAATTGTTTCAAAAGCTTTACTTTGTGGTATTCAGAAAAGAGAGTTAAGCACGTACAAATGATTTTTATTAAAAGACTCGGCAGAGAAAGTGAACTAATTGTTCTTGCTAAAGTATAAACTTTATTTTCCCCTTTTTTCTATGGGGAAGAGTGATCACATTCCAGTAAATGAATCTGTGACTTATTTTATATCTACAATTAGATATGCCCTAAACCATAGAAACAACACAAGTATTTTGCCGTCTGAATAAAGGTTTAGTTATGGACAGTTAGATAGCAAATATTTGCCTATGTTTATTTCTATATACAGCATTCTACCCCTAATTGTTGTATACTGTGTAAAAATTAGTCTGGAGTTAGACTTACAGATCATATTTTGAGAAAGTCTTTATGTGACCTTGATGTGTAACAAAGCACAAGAAGCACCCACTCTCAATAATATCTTGATAGATTAATTTATTCTAGAATAATAGACAGAATCTAAAATTAGGCTATACAAGCTAATTACATAAAGTAGCTATTGACTCTTCATGATCTCATAATAAGTCAAGCATCAGGGATGCAGCAGATAATGAAGAACACTGCAGCAGAAGCCTCACTACAAAAGGTCACAGAGCTGAGGATCAGAGAATTTCATATTCCAGTGCAATTGTATCTTTCAAAACAGGCCACTTTTAACATGGGCTATATTTCTTTCAAAGTTATGTTTATAAACATATGAATTCACATGATTATTCCCCTTATCTTTTCTTTGACGTCTTAAATTTCTCAAACATTGCTGAATCAGACCAAATAATTGACTTTAATGGAGTACAATTAGTTACAATGGGAATGTATGAGATTCCTTGACAGATGGTCAGAGTTGGCTTTTCTTTAACAGAACAAATATGGCAGCAGTTTAGTGTAGAAGGCATCAGAAGAAAAGCATGTAGACACGAGATGAAAATGATGATTAGGAAGATGGAGAAAATGCTCAGTGGTATTAAGAGCAGCTGTTGCTGTTTTGGAACGCCTAAGATTGAGGACTACCACCAGCATTTCGTTCACAACGTTCACATAAATAACATCCTGTGATACCTGTTTCCGGACATTCCACCCTATATCTTCAAGAAAATATATACAGGTGGTGAGTATTCCTGCATTCATGAATACACACACATAAACTCACACATTAACTCACACACACACTACAAAAGTGTAAATTAAAATTTTCAAATGTATTACGATGTCCTGTCCATTATCCCCCTGCCTCTCCCTGTACCCTCTTCCCCCCAGGTCCCACCATCTCTTCCCTCCCGCCATGATTGTTTCTTTGTCCTTCTCAAGTTGAGGTTGCTGTCCCACAGTCAAAAGCTCTGACTCAGAATTATTCCAGTCTGAAGGAACTACACGGAAAAAAGTAGAAAAAAGCCTGAGAGGAAGGAGATTCAGAAAGAGCCTCAAATTGGAATGCAGCTAAAGGGAAATTTCCAGGGCCTGTCTCTGTTAATGATGTCGCATGTGGTCTGCTTGCAGACAGGAGTCTAGAATGGCTGCCCTTCAAGAAAAGCCCAACAAGCAGCTGAAAATTGTCAGAGGTAAACAATGGACAGAAACTCAGGACCCTTGTGGTTGAATTGAGGAAAAAGCTGGCAGAAGTTGTGGGGGAGAGTGGGCCTCACAGGAAAACCAGCAGGCTTGAGACTCCAACCAGGCAGCATATGCCAGGGAGTAGGGAGGTCTAGTGGTGTTGGGTTGGAGCAGTCGGGACATAGTATTGAAGATGGGGTGAAAGAGAGGAGGTATGGTATGAGGAACAGTCAGAGGATGTACCTGGAGAGGGATGAAGAATGGACAGTGGGAAAGAATGAAAGGATAAAAACATGTATTAGGGTAATTAGTTAAAAGGTGTGATGCTAAAGCAATAGCTAAGGGAGGAAGACAGAACTAATTAGGATGGAGAAATTAAAAATTCCCAAATGACTGGTTCTGAGACACAGTAGCAAAATAGTAATTGAGACAAAATTCACTTTTATGATACTGAACAATTTTCAGGTATAAATTCGGATTATTTAATGAAAAAACTTGAAATGTTTTACAAACTATAGTAGAAGACCTAAAAAACAAAAAAGGAAAAAATCTGAAAAGTCATAATTTTAAGAAGCTACACTTTGAACATTCTACTAAATTGGAAACAATACCATGGCCATGTATCATTCAGACAAAAATGTAAGTTAATAGAAAATAAACTATTTTCCTCACAGGTATTCACTGGTTCATTTTCTTTATTATGTGTTTTGCAGTAAAATAGATTTAATGTGGTGGCAATTAAATGCTAGAATAACAACTGTTTTTTAAAAGTGTGAATTTAGGGAATTCAAAATATTTCAAACTTTTCACTTTTATTGTTAGTTTTTTATCATTGATTTTTATTATTTTTGTTTTTATTTATTTAGTTATTGAGTTTGAAAATGGATATATATCCAAAGTGTCTATAGGTCTGCTGAGCGTGCACAAACATGTGTGTGTGTGTATGTGTGTGTGTGTGTTTGTTTGTGTGTGTGTGTTTGTGTGTGTAAATAAGAAAATAGGCATATGCCAAAGCATAAGGGTCCTGCCAGGTACCAGTAAACTGTAGCTGTGGGACATAATAACTGTAATGCAGGAACCCAGGGTCTGTTCAAGAGATGCAAGTACACTTTCCCAGTGGAGAGTGCTTCCAACTTATTTTTTAATAGAATGCTTTTCCTATGTCATACTTATAGGATTCAAATATTAAGTAATATGTTATGGAAGCTAGTTTTGAAAGAAAAATGAGATTAAAAAGATGACATGACAAAAATGAATTGTTTTTCATTTTCATTGTTTTCTGTTTTGGCAAATAATTTTCTTTTTTTGGTAAAAAGTTATGTAGGATATTCCTTAAGAGTCAAAGTCAATTTTATATAAATAACTATTTCTCAATAAGATGCTATCTTCTAAATATTTTTTCATAAAAAGAAAAAAATTGCAAATCATTTTATAATTGACACTAATCTTCATTTAAATTTAATATAATTTCCCTCCATTTGAAATACATGCCAACTGAATAATCCAAATATTTGAATACATAGAAGGTAAAACAAATATTGGTTGTTGAATTCGAAGTCTTGACTTTAAACAAGAAGCAAAAAACCTTGCGTGTTTGTAGAAAATCTATATAGTACTGAGCTAAGAAATTAGAAGTAATAGCCGTTGTTAGGAATATCTAGAATGCATAATAAGACTAAAGACTTATTGGCAATCCATAATTATATATGTGCTGTAATATTGTATATGCTATATAAACTTTATGAGGAATATTTAAAATAAGTCAATTAGATTGCCATTAAACAATCTAAACCCACAATTTTCTTTATATTTGGTGAGATCACTAAATATTTACCACATTTGTAACTTCAGAACACAGAGTACGTCACTGTTAGCAAGTATGTCTTCATGTCTCTAATGTCAGGGCAACTGAGCCAGATTCACTAAAGATGAATAATATATAGAGTGAGTTTCAGTCAATCTTAATCAACTTAGTAAGGTCCAGAATCAAATTTAAAACTATGAAAAGGAAAGTGAGGGTCAAAACATGTTTTTCTACCATGTACAGATCTCTGGGTTCAACGCCAACATCACAGAAACTTTAATTACTAACTTGTCTTCACTATCCTGTGCAGTGCGTATTAAATTGTTTCCTCCCATGTACCTGACAATTTGTTTAATTGAGAACTGATTTCTATTTCTGACCCAGTCTCATGACATCCTCTTATTGCCATCATTGAAAACTCTACTCCTGTGGGTTCAGCCTTTGTGGCTATTATAGACATGGCATTGTTATTATCTCTCTGGATTGTTTTAAGCTCTGCTGATAACACTTATCATGCTTATGATAAATATTACTGCAGTTATTGTGGGACCACATGCTTTTCACAGTTCAAAGAAAGATGAGGAGTCCCTCTTTAGCCACTATCAACTGCAAAAACCTAGGAGTGGAGTCTCATGAGTACTTCCTCAAACATGCTGATGTTTTATCCTTACAAAGATGATTTATGTGTTGCTGATACTGTGAGCTGATACCTATAACAACTTACACACACACACACACACACACACACACACACATATAAATATATATATATCCAAAAGTACAATTTAATTGCTTTAGTCAATGGATGGTTTGCTTCTCTCCTTTATGCTCTTAGTAGCATGGGTGTAACTTAGACAGAGGGGTGATAGAAATGCCACATTTAGCGTTGAATGCTCAAAAAACGTAGTCTGAGTAGTTGACTATTAACCCTTTCACTGTGAACTTGGCATAACCTATTGCCTATTTAAAACCAAGCTTCTTTGAAACAGGTTGAAAATAGCCAAGATGCTGGGCTGTAAACCTAAACCATGGAAGGGATTTTTACAAAATACTCATTTTGTAAAATACCAAATCACACACTTTCAGCTAAATGACAAGATATGAAATTAACACACAGAACCCTGTAGTTTTTCTATTTACCAAAGACAAACATATCGTAAATAGAGTCGGGGAGACATTCATTCACAATTGCCACACAGGAATAAAATACACACCTCGGATTAAGCCTGACCACAGGGGGGAAAAACATGATGGAAACTTTAAGACATCTTACTAATGTTAGAAGTATTGACTAATGTTAGAAGATAAAAATACCTTACCTGATCATGTGATAATGAGAATTCTTCCAAAAGTAAGCTCCAGATCCAGTGAAAGCCCACAAAAATCTCATGAAATTACAGAGGCATCATTTAGAGACATTGCAGTAGACAGAAATGAAACTGAGATTAAACATTTTGTTTGGAAAGTGATTTAATATCTCAGATCTTAGGTCTCTCATGCTAATTTCTCCATCAGTCTCAGAGTGGAGACGAACAATTGGCTACAGTACACCTCAGTATACAATCCGTATTTTCTCAGGAACTTATTCCAACACTTTAATTCTCCCAGATTCTTCCAACCATAGTTCCATTCAATGTTCATGTACTCCTTCATTCCACTATTAGATAGGGAGCAGCATCAGGCCATGTAGACAAGGAGGGGACACATAACATGTAGTGCCATCCCTCGGGAAAATAGTTACTATCACAGCCAGCAGCCAACATCTATAGATAAATACTCAGGTAAGAATAGGACTTCCATAATCTCTTGCATTCATCTTAGAATTCTGAGCACATGGCTCATATTCAGGTCAGGTGAATGTGAAGACGACACTGTGAAAAATGTGTTCACTAGGGCAGCTATGTAGCAGGACATAGAAGTAATCAGAAAAGAGTCAATTGCATGAAAGGAATAAAGAAAATTATTTAAAAATTTAGAAAGCAAAATGATTCTTTTTATTTTAAAACGTAAAATTAATTATCACTTCTAAAATGTAAATACTAAATGAAACACATTCAATCTAAACTACATTATTCATTCTTTTCCATCATATTTCTCTACTTGTCTTGGTGTTTCTGGCCTACTAGGTATGAAATATGTTGTTTCTCTCCACGCAGCTGAATCCATAGATCATTCTGTAAGCCCCCAAAGAACACAGACAATATTACTCTGAAAATGCAATTCAGAGAAATAGTAGGATAACCATCAAAGATACACCTTATAATTCATCATTTCATCTTTAAAATGTGTTCCAGAAACATGTAAAATTCTAAAGTTAAGTGAACATAGTAATTAATGACTCCTAATGAAACACAGATACATGTATGTGGCATAACAATGCATCTATCTCACTAAAAAAAAGACTTTTTTTGAAGAAGTTGCAAGTTAACAAATAGATTCCAAACTGGAAAAGATATAGAAAGTGAAAACCTTGGTATACTCCGTATTAAATGAGATGTATTCTTTAAATTTCTCCCATGAGACACCAAAAACTATTCAATAGGGAGGCTGAAAGTTTGTGACAGTTAGAGGTGGTGTGTGAGTTCAAAGAAACAGAATTACCGAGACACAGCAAGAATTATAGCCAAGTTGACTCACAGATACTATAACAGTACACAGAATAACTACACAGTTGAAGCAAGACAAAATCTAACACTAAGAATGTGGAAACAAATTTTACACTAATATACAATTAGTAATTAATACATTCTAGGAGAGAGAATATAGTCCACCCCCCCCATTGAGTGTTACTAGACATAAAAATAAAAAATGCCCGAAGATAGTTGCAAACAAAAACTAGACTTAATAATTTTATGTGCTTTTTTCTGTGTCTTTTTATTTATGTGTTTACTTTTAGCTTTAGTGTTTGCTAGAAAAATATAAATGGAAAGACCATTAACATGGATGGGTAGAAATGCAAAATGTGGAAGAAGTTGTGGAAGGGCAAGAATATAAACAATATATGTTGTGTGAAGAAAAATTTAAATAAGATAAAATTAAATATCCATTTTCCACGAGAAAACTTGGAATGAGTTTTATAAAGAATACTACTTGGCTCGACATCCTTAGCCATCAGGGAAATGCAAATCAAAACAACCCTAAGATTCCACCTCACACCAGTCAGATTGGCCAAGATCCAAAACTCAGATGACAGCAGATTCTGGCGAGGCTGCAGAGAAAGAGGAACACTTCTCCACTGTTGGTGGGGTTGCAAGCTAATACAACCACTCTGGAAATCTGTCTGGCGATACCTCAGAAAATTGGATATAGTACTACCTGAAGACCCAGCTATTCCACTTCTGGGCATATACCCCAGAGACACTTTAATACACAACAAAGATATATGCACCACAATGTTCATAGCGGCTCTATTTATAATAGCCAGAAGCTGGAAGGAACCCAGATGTCCTTCAGAAGACGAATGGATACAAAAATTGTGGTACATATACACAATGGAATACTACTCAGCCACCAGAAACAATGACTTAACCAAATTCTTAAGAAAATGGCTGCATCTAGAGAAGATCATCCTGAGTGAGATAACCCAGTCACAAAAGAACAGATATAATATGCAGTCACTGATAGTGGGATGCTAACCCCAGAGGCTTGCACTCCCCCAGAAACAACTCACAGACTGTATGAAGTCCAAGAAATAAAGAAAACAAAAAATATACATATATTCACAAAACAAGAAGACTTTGACTATTTCCATGTTGCGTTTTGTTTTGCATGTACTTTACGCTTATTGCAACTAGTAGGTTTTTAATGCATACTGTCAAGCCCTTGAAAAAAATCAAGTACTGACTAAAAAACATATTCACATGGTTTTATGTAAAATTTATTTTAATGTCTGTAAAAACAGTACTGACAAAAATGTATAATTTTAAGCAAAAAATGTTTAAAATCTTTACATTTATCTTTGTTTTGCAAAATAAAGTCGTTTAAAAAATAAAAAAAAAAGAATACTACTTGGAGCTACTTAAATCAAAATCAAACTGACTTTCAATACAAACAAAAGCATTGGTATCTTCATTTAAACAAAAGGAGTAAATTTCAGCACTCCTATTTGTATTGATTAAAAATGGTCAATAGATAGATGGAAAAAGTGACATGGTGCTGCCTGTGTAAAGCAGGAAGAGTCAAACATGGGAATATGACGCATATTATAATTAAGAGCACACAGAGCCTAATCTCTAAAATACAGAAAATAACGTACTATAATGTAAGTCTTAGCAAACTGATAAATTATTAACTTATTTTTATCTTTTCTTCTGGAAACTCAATTAGTGTAAAAACAGTTATATGATATGTAATAACAAGTATTTGTAAAACTGAGCATGTGTTTAAATCACACATGAATCCCATGAAAAGGTAAAATAAATGATAATACTGTTTTTGGAAAATTAAAATCCAAGTTAAAATTTCAAAACTTACACACCAGACAAAACTGTGTTGAGTAGAAAGTTTATGCTGTTGACCCCAATACTGAAAAGCATGAGAGGAAATTTTAGCACACAATTTATCTTTACATGTGTTGAAATGTACAAAAATGTAGCCAAAGTAAGTATAAAGGCATTAAAAAGGAGAAAATTTCAAATACCAGAACATAAACAACTATAAAAGAGGCCTAGAAATAATGTTCTCAAACCTAGAATACAAAAATAAACTAAATAGCTCTTTTGTTCTCTCTTACTCTCTTGCTCTTGTTCTTGCATTCTCTTTCCTCTCTGTCTCCACCTGCTCAAGTCTGGCTTCTCTCCTCTCTTCTCCTCTCCTCTCCTATCACTATCTATCTATCTATCTATCTATCTATCTATCTATCTATCTATCTATCTATCTATCTATCTATCCCCCTTTCTGCCTTTATCCAACTCTACTACCCGCTTAACTCCCTGACCCATGCCCTAAATAAACTCTATTCTATGCTAAAATAAATTGAAGATGCCATAGTATATGAAAAATAATAACTTAGAAAATGAAAGAAGGGTGAATATACAACATGATAATAATACAGCTCTATATTCATACATTTATGAAATTTTTAATTAGAATTGTGGCTCAGAAATATTGGATTTTGGGTTTTATGTGGACAGGATTTGTGGATATTAATTGAGATTATATCAATATTAGAAAAGATATGAAATATCACTGGCAGTGGATAATAATCTGTCAAGGGAATTGGGACAAGATAGAAAGAAAATTAAGGTACACTTTAAGGAATGATATTTACCACCGTGTAATCTTCTACAGTCTTCCATTAGCTAGGCATTGAGAATTCCAGCATAATTAACATTTACTGTATAGTTTGTTAACATGAAGACAGCATTCCACTAATATTTTCAAATTAAAATAGCAATAAATAATAAGTAAATGTCTGTACATGTGTTGAATGATTTTGTCATTTTCCTGTAGGTTTCTGTAAACCAAGTTGAGATTTTTAGTCTGGTCTCTTCAGTTTCTGACTGAACTGATATATCTAGCCTCATACTAATTTGGACAATATAGTCTAATCTTGTGACTCCTCCTCATTCTCTGTCTTTGTCTTTCTTCATCCTTGTCTATCTTGTTTGCTCAGTAACCAACCTCTGTAAAGCTGGACAGTAAAACTCTCATACAAACAAACCACAAACACAGTGCCCCCTCTCTCCCCCATTTCTCTCTGTCTTTCTCTCTCTGTCTTGGTCTCTGCCTCTGTTTCTCCCTCCTTCCCACCCACCATCCCTCCCTCATTCTCTCCCTCCCTTCCTATCTCTCTTCTTTTTCTTCTCCTTTTCCCTCTCTCTCTCCCTCTCCCTCTCCTTCTCTCTCTCTCTCTCTCTCTCTCTCTCTCTCTCTCTCTCTCTCTCTCTCTCTCTCTCTCTCTCTCTCTCCCATTCCCTCTCTCTCTCCTTCTCCTTCTCCTTCTTCTCTCTGTCTCTTTCTCCTCTCTCTGTCTCTTTCTGTCTCTCTCTGTCTGTCTGTCTCTGTCTGTCTGTCTGTCTGTCTGTCTGTCTGTCTCTCTCTCTCTCTCTCTCTCTCTCTCTCTCTCTCTCTCTCTCTCTCCCTCCCTCCTTCCCTCTCTCTCCTCTTTGTCTTTTTGTGCTTTTGATCAGCTTCCCTTTCCTGTGCTGTTCCTGTGTGAGTTGGCCCAACCTTTTCTCTGACTTATTCTGTCAAATCTATCTAGGATTTCTTACTTTCTATGCTCTTCAATTTCATATCACTTTTAATTATGATTGCATCCTTCTGCAACCTAACAAAAGTTTGATTGTTAGGGGTTGAATGTGTGTACTAAGGTCATATCTGTATTCAAGCCACATCATACTATATTCAGAGTATGGCTTCATTCCAGCCACATCATATCTTTGAGTATGATTCCTTGCTGGAACAGCCATGCTATTGGATTAAAATTCCTCTAGAGTCTGCTTCAGTTAAAACTCTTTCTAAAATCTGACCCATATTGATCTGATCAGAATGATTTATATGTCAATAATAAATGCTATTTAATAAAAGTAAACACAAAATCGATCACTGTACTAAAACATTTTAAATAGAGAATTGATATACATAGGATGAAAGGACTGATTAGACTTTGGTGAGAAGCTAACAATGTACTTTAGAATAAGAAAAGCAATAACAACTGAGGGTTTTTTAGTAATTACATTAAGAACCAATTAAATAATATTTATTTCATATTTTCTTCACAAATTACATTTTTGATTAAATAGGTTAGTTGTCAATTTCATGTGTGTATGAAAATATTTTGACTACTCTCTTATACATATTAATTTAAAATATCTATCACACTTATCAGTTTCCGACCCCACTGGTATTGGTCCCTTTCCCTGTGTCATGACCTTTATTTATGTTTCATGACATATTTAACAAAATTCATCTGGTTACCATTGGGTTATTAGAATCAACTGGTGTCTAGGAGATTATCAATGGCTACATAAGTAAGTATAAAGTTCTCTTCTTTTCCTTAATATATCAGAAATAATAGTCCATCAATGAAGAGTTGGATTATCTGAGTCCAGATTTTAAATGTTACTGATTGTTGATGGCACCATTCCTGCACATATCTGTAGAAGTATTTACAGTTACCTTCAACTTGATGTTGCAAGGACAGTGCCTTGCCCATGCCAAGGAATGATACAATCTTCTCCCTGTTTTTCCACTTCTGAATTCCTCCTACTCCTTTGAAAACTTGCTTTTGGTTAAACAGATGGCAGAATGCTTAATAAAAATTTAAAATCTAATATCCACGTGAAAGGCAATGCATACAATCTTTGTCATTCTGATGCTGGGTTACCCAACTCAGGTTTATTTATTTCACTGGCTCTATCCATTTACCAATGAAAATCATAACTAGATAAACAAAGAAAAAGATTGAAGGGAGGATAGGCATAAGGAAAGAAAATAGATTACATTGTTATGGAAAAACAGAAATGAGCTTGGAGAGGGAGGACTAAATCAGAAAGGAAGTAAGAAAAGAAAAGAAAGTGAATAAAGGAAAGAATAGTTAACAATAAAAGCTATTTAAGGGGTCATAGAGAAACCTACTAGTATAGAAGCTGCTTAAATTATATGAATACACAAAAAGAGTCATAGTGGAATCATGACATACTTGGAGTTACAAAGCTCTAAATATACATATATATTTTTTGCTAGCAGTTGAAACATCCACTTCCATGAGTGGGTTGCACATACGTGGCTTATGGGTCAAAGTTGCTCCATGAAAACTACCCAACAAATCAGGCCATTGTGATGCTTGTGGTTACTATCTATAGACTGATGGGAAAGCACTGTTGCTGAAGACAATATTAATATACCACTTCAAACATGGTAAAGTTGAACAGATCCTTAACCAGAACCTTGAGTCCTACTAGGGAGTGTTCATGTTACTGGAAGATACTTTTCATTCTACCATGGAAGAAAGATAAACACTGATTCAATTATGGATCTACTCATGAACTACCCGAATGTGTTATTCCAAAAGTAGTGCAAACACTGTGATACTTACTGAATTTAATCTTTATTCCATGTGTCTTCCTCAGCATTTATCAGAAATACTCTTGCAGTAAGTGGACATTAAAACAAACATTCACACTGAACAATGTGTAGAGAGTAAGAAATTCATGTTTAATAGGTATGTCTTTATTAAATTCTCCTCTCAGGGCTCAGAATGCTATGCAGAAGAGGAGACAGAAAATGGGTAGAGCCATAGTGAATAGATGATTCTAAGGAAATTGTGTCTTCCAGGTACAACAGGACTGATGTTGATTCAGACTTTAGAGATTTTGATGGCATGCAAAGGGCCTGTCAGAAGAAGTTTCAATGTTAAGAACGAAAATCGGACATGAATTTACATCCTTAACCAAGAAGCTCTGTCACATTAAATTGGCATGTAAAGGGAACAATGATAATCTTTAATGGGTATCAATGTATATATTAACTACATTCAAGCATAACCCACTTGGCCATCTGTAGGTAGCCAACACAAAATGAGATCAAATAGCCAAGAACGTGAAAATTCTCACAGTATTTTATAGATTTTTTTTTCTCATTCATATTGCTTTGTTTGTATGTTTGTTTTGTCTGACTGGTGTTTTTTGGCTTGTATATTGTGATTTCTGATTTATAACATAATATTGTGTTTTGTTCTCCTAACAATCTCTCCCTTGTTTCATCCCTTTATCCCTTTTCTTTTACCTCCCTTCACACTCCTTTCCCTTATTTCACTTGTATGGTTTTTTAACTTTAAAAGAAAAACTGGTTTACACCCCCCCTCCTTCTCCTGATTGTTTTCTAAAAAGAAGGAGAAAAAAGGCTGTAGTGGGTAATGGAGGAAATAATTAAGAAGTGTTGGTGGAGTGGTACTTATAAAAGCATATTTTATGATTAAAAACACTTTTTAATAAAAACTATGAACAACAACAACATTCATGTGTTTTAAGAAGAATGGTTTAAATGCCATTTTAAGAATATGATTCTCCTGGGAGCTATGGGGGCAGGTGTTGGTTAGTTGATACTGTTGCTCTTCCTGCTTGGTTGTAAACCTTTTCAGCTCCTTCAGTCCTTTATCTAGCTCCTCCATTGGAGTCTCAGTGCTCAGAGCTCCCAGAGACTAAAATACCACCAACCAATGAGCACACATGGAGAGACCCATGGCTCCAGCTGCATATGTACCAAAGGATAGCACTGACTGGCACCAATAAGACAAGAAGCCTTTGGTCTTGTAAAAGCTTGTTTCCCAATTGTATGGACATAATTCTGTTTTCTGAACCATAATGGTGAAGCATATCTTTTCCAATGGAAGGCAATAGTTAACTTGAGAAATATCAAGTTAAAATTCAGTAGGATAGATATGCTATAATGTAAGTCCAGTGAGATCATTCAGAGTTCTGGCCAATACAGGTTGAAGGTCCTGTTTCTAGTGGCTATGATCATTAACAAAATTTGTGGCAAAAGATTTGTTCCTAAAGAATAGAAAGACTTGTAATTCATTCTTAATAAGTCTACTGCTGACATTTCCTCTTACTGTATATCTACTTCCTAGGTGTACATATTTAAATTTGAAAATTTCTATTTAAAACCTAGATTTCATTTCAAATTTCATAATAATCTTTACGGAAATATAAATTACTGAAACTCCATACCTTTTATATGATGAAGTTATATTGGAGTTATATCATTAAAAGAAGTATATCATTTCAGAAATCATTAAAGAAATCATTTTACAAATATTTCCTCTGGGGAATTTAATTTGAAATATAACAAAGCTGCCTTCTGAGGATCATTCTGAATTTGGCTGCCAAATGAACTAATTGCCCACGTGCAGACTTCTTAACTAATTAAATACAATGAAGAAATTTTCTAACATGGCTTCTGGAAGATGATCTGTTTATTGGCTGTTTTGAGCTTCATTTCCAAAAGGAAGAAAGTTAGAATCAATTAACACTTCAAAACCAATTTACAGGAATAATGAACTCAGAGTCCATTCTAGGGTTTACCTATGGTCATGTGAATTTTAATGACTATCTTCCAAGGAAAGCCAGAGATCTCTAAACTGCACATGTAAGTAGTTCCTCAAAAATAATGCATATCAATCTAAATATATTTTATTTGTATACTCTGTGCAAAATGCAATATACATATATTTAATACATGGTACTATTTTTATTACAGGAAGCTAGTTTCCCAATAAGATGTATTTTTCATGAAGTATTTACTAGCATTGACAGTATTAACTTCTGGCATAAGAGACTAATTGCTTTTCTAAATAAATATATTAAGAAAATAGGGAAATTACCATTTTAGACTTCACTTATTTGTTTGGAAACAATAAAAACTTATGTATTTTGTGTTTCTTTTTTTCTCAAAATGAAACGTTCCAATATGATATGTGTGTGACTTTGTGTATAAAATAAGAACCATTAGATTATATGAAGAAAATATTAAATTCTTCCTGCTTTAACTAAATAAGTATACAGATAGATGAGACACACACACACACACACACATACACACACACAAGGGGGGGGAGCAAGCATTTTCAGGACATAGAATACTGATGCAAATATTTCCCTGTATTTTCCTTACTTGTATCAAAAAAGTTAAATCCAGTATATCATCTCATTTTTATTACAGCCAACAAAGTACATTACGTTTATGTGTGTGTGTGTGTGTCTGTGTGTGTGTGTGTGTGTGTGTGTGTGTGTGTGTGCATGCACACATGCCTGAAATTAACTAATTGTTTTTCATAAAGAATGTTTTAGTGTTTCTTAGAAGGGAAAACAAAATATTCATGGAGGAAATATAGAGGCAAAGAGTGGAGCAGGGACTGAAGACAAGGTCATCAAGAGGCTGCCTCACCTGGGAATCCACAGCCACCAAACCCAGTTACTATTGCTGATGCCAAGAAGTGCATGCTAACAAAAGCCTTATATGGATGGTTCCTCAGAGACTCTGCCAGAGTCATACTGATACAAATAAGGATGTGATGCTTGCATCTAACCATCGGACTGAGCACTGGAACCGCAGTGGAGGAACTACAGAAAGGACTGAAGGAGCTGAAAGGGTATGCATCCCCCATGGGAGGAACAATTATATTAATCAACCAAACTCCCAGAGCTCACAGGAACAAAAGCACCAAACAATGAGTACACATGGAGAGACCCATGGTTCCAGTTGCATATGTATCAGAGGATGGTATTGTCTGGCAACAATAAAATGAGAAGCCTTTGGTCCTGTGAAGGCTCCTTTTCCGAATGTAGGGTAATGCGAAGGTGCTGAGGATAGGGTGCTTGTATGGGAATGAGAACATCTTCGCGGAAGCCAGAGGATGAAGAGAAAGAATTGGAGAGGCAAGGAAGATAGCATTTGAAATGTAAACATATAAAATATCAAATAAAAGTTTTTTTTTTTTTTTTTTTTTTTTTTTTTTTTTTTTTTTAAAGAATGCTCTCAAGGAATAACATTTTGTAAATGTGAATGCTGTTTTTCATAGTGAAATAAAAGGAGCTACCATTTTACAAAAGAGGATTATATAGTATAGTCTAATCTTTACACTTATCAAGAAGACTTGAGCAGAAACATTATTTCATGAGATAGACTGATAGGTAAAAATTAAACTGAATGCAGTGCATACAGTGTTTGTTTTAGCAGTCAACCATCTTCATGATCAAAATAGTAAAGACATGTTTTATATTGCTTTTCAAATTAAGAAAAAGCAGTGCATTAGAAATTCTGATATGGTAACAGTCACTTGCTGAAATGAAAGCACTAAATTTGCCGCTCAATGGCTGTCATTGTATAATTAACTGCTTGTTTTTTCATTAGTTGTTAACAAAGCATCTCTCAAGGAAGAGCTGCTGAAAATACATGAAACACCCTCATATTATTCTTATGATAATTAGCTCATAAGGAACTGCTAGAATATTAAATGTCATGGTAATATTGGCATTTCTATTTTGTTTGTTCTGTTTCTGTTTTTATTTTAGCCTAAGTTACAATGTATAAGCTAATCTTTCTGCAAAGCAGCCCTCAAACAGGTCCTGGCTTTTAAAATCTTACATTGCTGAAGGACATAAAATGGAACTGGTTGTTTCCATGGTTAGCTGTATAAATTAAGGCCACATGGCCTAGGCAGCACTGATATAGTTATATTGGGGTGTCTTAGAATAGGATGGAAGTTCTTCCTGTCCCTGCAATTAGTTTTCCCTCATAAGTATGAGTACCTGATCGTCTTGATACACTCTAAACTATCGCTGAGCCACAGCTTCAATGCTCTTGTAGCAAAAATTCAAAGAATGAAATTCACAGACAGCAAAAGGCAAATTTTAGACAAAGTTTATTAATAAATTCATGGGTTGGGTAAACCCATGAATGAGGAGAAGGTTGCTAGGAACTGGATCCTGTCAAATAAAAAATGAGGTGAGAGTAGAAGAGCTCTCCAGTCCAAATGGTTCTTCCAACATGCTTTCCTTTGCCATAGCTCAGGTCATGTGGTAACCATTGGTAGGCTTCCATGCAAAGATAAGAGATTATAAGGAACTAAAAGCCAAATTTCTCCTCTCACCTTACTGGCACCTGCAAAGACATTCATAGAACAATGCTTTGAGGTATCTGTTATATACCTAAAGTTATTCTCTATCATTATTACTCTCTCTCCCTCTTTTTCTCTATCTCTACCTCTACCTATTTCTCACATCTCTATCTCCATCTCTATCTATTGATGTCATATCTCTCTATATATATCTATATATATCTATATCTTTATATGTGTTGTATATGTATATGTATGTGTATGTGTATGTGTATATGTATATGTATATGTATATGTATATGTATATGTATATGTATATGTATATGTATATGTATATGTATATGTATATGTATATGTATATGTATATGTATATGTATATGTATATGTATATGTATATGATGTATATGTATATGGATATGTATCTTTTTCCTCATCCACATATTCTAGAAAATATCTAAAATATTGACGTATTAATGCAGATAAATGAGGTGATAATTTTACATTTTAAAATAATACCATATTCATTTGTTTTGTTTGTTTCTTTTACTCTTCTCTAATACAATATAAACCGACAGATGAACATCCCTTTCCTTTACTACTCTTAGTCACCACTTCTATGTTCTCTCTGTCTCAGATCCACTCTTCTTCCATTTCCCTTCAGGAAAGAGCCAGCCTTTTCATGTTCACATAACCCACCCTTTCTCTTAAGGAGAGTAAGGTCCACTTTACTCTGAAGGTATTTTAACTGATATAACCCATGTACACAAATTTGGGTTATCTCAAATTCTATGTTTCAACGTGAAGGCACTCTTACAAAGTTTTTTTTTAATTTAAAGAATAAAGAAAATCATAAATCAATGTAAAGATAATATAAATATATATTTAAATTAAAATTATGTTAGAACAATATACATGGAGCTTTTGGATAGGCTCAAGATGATATTTGATGACAATCTTAATTTGAGGGATTAATGGCAGCTAATGATCTGTTAAAATTAAAGATTATAAAAGGTTTTTTATCAACCACAAAATATAGATTAGACATAGAAGTAGGCTTGGAATGGGTGTTCCAAAGGCTTAAAATTAGCAAAACTAAAGTCATTACCCTCTAGAACTACCACATTGCAATATCTCCACAATAGTGACATTCTGATCAGTCAGTCTCAGAAAGCAGGGTTTTCTTTCAGAAGGCATTGTTCAAAGCACTCTGTAACTGACTAAAAGTCCCATTTTGTTCATGTGGGACCAAGATATTATTTACAATATCTTAACCAATAAGGCTTTTCATAGCAAAAAACACTTATTAGAATTGGCTGTCAATGAATCCCAGTACTGGGCATAACCTCATGTTTCAGGATAGAGAAATAGTTGTCAAAGACCACTAAGAAGTAAACTCCTTGGTCTTATCAAAACTATTGCTTATCATTATATAAATTTTCTTTTTTATATTTTTGAGTATGACATCACAGCAACATATGGTTCATGTTGTTATATCTAAAATTCAGTTAATAATAAATGATAGATTGTCCTAGTCAAATGAAGTTAACAAATGAAGCACAAATATATAAATTATCAACATTTATATATTTCAAATAGCTTGAGAATAAATATCTTCAATGTTTCTATCTCCATTAAATTTCATTTAATGAAATAAATCCTGGATTGTCTTTACATTTCTGTGCATCAAAATTATGCTTTTTTTTAAAAAGAAGACAGCAGTTTTGATATTGTTATACTTATGTTTATTGATTTTTTTCTTGGTATCTCATGAATTCTTTATTAAATTTTGTGCCTGCTCTTTTAAAATTATGTGCATTGGGGTTCAGATAAGTAATTATCACTGGCACGTATTTATGTAGGACTGGTACCTTTTGCAAAGAAGTTAATGGTGTGATATTCCACGTTGCTGATATTTTCATGATGAGAACTTTTGCTGTTTTTGTTGTTCATTCTAAGGCTGATATGGAATGAGTACATTGGAGCAGAAGGCAGTATGTACAAGCAGACTGGACCTAGAAGTAGGGAATGGAATAGATAAAATGCAGAAATTAATACGGAACTGAACTAGTATATAGGATGTGTATCTTGATCCAATAATATAGTGTTGGGGTAGATCTGGATGAGTACATTTGGTATATATGTAAAGCAGAGACCTGTATATTTAATGCTATGTAGAGACAGTCATTGAAAATGTATAGATACTGTCTATGGAAGTAACAGTAGAAGCCAAAACAAAATGTTAGTCCAGGGCTCGATCTGGGAAATTGGGATCTATGGATAGAAAGCATCAGAGAGACTTACAAAGCTACTCTTGAAAAAAAAAATGTGTGATTGACATGGTTATATGAAAAGGTGTGATTGACATGGGTATATGAAAAGGTTGGTTGCAGGGGGAAAGGTATCCATACTTGATGGCAGATAAAGTAGTTCTGGCATATATTCTGGAGAAAGATGTGAAATATCTCTTAAAATCAAATTTAACTAATATGCAACTTTTAAAATGATGGTTTCACATTTTATTTAAATTCGTTTTTAACAACTTTATTTTACAAAACAAAGATTAACGTACAGATTTTAAGCATTTTTGCATAAAATTATACATTTTTGTCAGTACTTTTTCTTTAATGGGTTGATAGTGTGATAAAGATCCCACCAGTAACAATGAGCATAAAGTACATGTAAAACAAGATGCAACCTGGAAATAGTCAAAGTTTTCTTGGTGTGTAAAGATTTTTTTTTATCCCATAAACTCTTTATTGAACAGTATTACATACATCTTCAAATATCAGATTATATTATCATATTTGTAATATGGTTTAGTTCTCCCAAGTATTTGGAATTACATCTACTGTTAATTTTTATCTGAGAACTATAGACATCTTGTGGTTTTCTCAATGGTGATTTTGAGTAGTATTCATTCATAGCCTTCTTTTTTTTAAAAAAACAACTTTATTTTACAAAACAAGGATAAATGTACAGATTTTAAACATTTTTTGCTCAAAATTATACATTTTTTGTCAGTAGTTTTCTTCAGATTTTAACATAATTTTTACATAAAATTATATGAATATATTTTTTAGTGAGTACTTGATTTTTTTCAAGGTTTGATAGTATGCCTTGAAAACTTAATAGTTACAATGAGCTAAAGTACATGTAAAACAAAATGTAACATGGAAATAGTTAGTTTTCTTGTTTTGTAAATATTTTTTGTTTTGTTTTGTTTTCTATATTTCTCGGACTTTATACAGTCTGTGAGTTGTTTCTGGGGCAGTGCGAGCCTCTGGGGTTAGCATCCCACTATCAGTGAATGCATATTATGTCTGTTCTTTTGTGACTGGGTTATCTCACTCAGGATGATATTCTCTAGATGCAGCCATTTTCTTAAGAATTTGGTTAAATTCTTGTTTATGATTTTATAAATAAGTTCACTGCCTAAGACATTGTTAAGGAAGTAAGTATAAGGAGTTTGAAAGCAGTAAATATTTCTCTGAGTGTTTTCCAAATACAGGTTTGATGAACACACACATAGGGAGTTAGAATACCTTTAGAATGCCTCATTTCCCGTGTACATATTCTTATACACTGAATGCATTACCTGCTATAGAATACTGTGTATATCTCCATCTTACTTTCTTTCCACCAAATGACTGACAACCAGGAGATATGCTAAGAATAACAGGTTTCATTATTTTTTCTTAATTTATTATAGACCCGGAAAGTAACTCAGAGCAGAAAAGGCATGCCATTAGGCAGAAATATCATGATAGTGTCAACTGATAATTTCTCTATTTCTTTTTTTTTCAAACACAAATATCTAGTTTACAATACTGTATCCTGTTCTTCATGCACAAAATCACTGTCCCTCTGATCACCTAATATTCTAACTGTGAGCTTGTTTCTGACTGTCTTGTCAGGCTCCTGAATACCATAACTTCATTCATTATTCAATATTTCTTACAAGAGTAAATGCACAACCATGGAAGAACACACACTGTGATAATACTCTCCAACTTTGAAAATTATGACCATATGATCTCAGCAATGTTTAATTCCTGTATCAGTACATACAACAAATGAACATTGTAAGACCGATCTTGTAGTTGCAAGTGATAATATGCAGAAGAAAAACATATGTGAGTTCTGACTTAGCACAGTGATTTATATTTCTTAAGTAGGATTACGTATCTTCTCCCAAGCATTGAAAATCACCACAAGACAAAGTTCTTCACAATATGTCATTATTCATACAAGGTAGATGTCATAGTAATATGTCATCACAGTCACTTCTGATTTAAACCACTTTCATGTATTGTAAAACAAAGTATTTTCTGCAAGCATTTTGATATATGAACCTAAAAATAAATCTGACAAGATAATTAAGGGAGCAAGAACATTTATTTGAGTTCTCTTTCTGCTTTTAAGATGCAATACTTACTAATATCTCTCCTATGTTTTCTAATCTAATTATTATGCACTTTTGTATTAATTTGGATTCTTAAATATTATTGAATTTATTAATTAATTTTAAGGTATTATTTTGTTAAGTCTTGGGGCTCAAAAGCTTATGTATTTAGACATCTCGTCTGTTTGTGTGTGTGTGAATTTTAACTAAAGATAATTACAATTTTACCCTCCTTTATTTTCCTTTCTCTAATCAAGAGGTTTTTTTTTAATATTTCTAATGCTCTGACACTGAGCAGTTCAACATATAATGATGACCCTCAACTGTCTAATTATTTTGCTCCTACTTCTTAACTGTAGCCATACTACTGTTTTGAATTATACTGTGAAAATCTGGTATGAGAGATTCCTAATATATGACCTCCAGAGCAGTCACAGCCCACAAGTTGAAAATCATTGTAGTCTAATCCTGCCTGTGTCTTTACTCCTCCTCAAAATGAGTCTACCTTTTCTTTTTATGTGTGTGTGTGTGTGTGTGTGTGTGTGTGTGTGTGTGTGTGTGTGTAAATATATACATACAACCATTGGAATTTATTTTTTGTTGCTGGTGTGAATGATTTAAGGGCAGTACATTTGTTACTAGATACCCAATTGTGCAGTTTATCCAGACAAAAGAAAAACTTCCCTTTCCATGCCTTTCTCTACTGATTGAAGTTCTATTGTCTAGGTATAGGACAAAGAATCCCAAATGATGATAAGATTAAAATGTACTACAACTATGGAAAAAAATAGTTCACTTCTTTCTTTCATACATATATCATGTGTCTCAGCTTGTTCACACTTAGGTTTAAGTTCACAAAGTGTAGTCATCAACGATATACTTACATTTGAATTTTAAGCCAGGTTTATATGGGAAAAATCATACAATTAAAACCATTAAGGCGATACAAATAATGCATGACAGAAATATGCACAACCATCAAAACCATGATGAGCCAGAAAATGTCAGACATAAAGTGCTACAGTTTACTTCATTTCATATTTCTTCTGTTTCAAAGGCAGAATATGATTAAATAACATGGTGCAGCTGGGATTGGAGGAGACAGGTGAGTTTTTGGTATCTTGGAGACAACAATACTCTTCTCCTGTAAGCAAATCATAGCATCAGTAATAGTCTAAATTGACCTAGATGTTGAACTCTCTCAGACACTGAGCCACCAGCCAGGCAGCATACACAAGCTGATATGAGGCCCCCAACACATATACAGCAGCAGACTGCATGGCCTGGCTTCAGTGAAAGAAGTACCTAGTCTTGGAGTGGCTTGAATAAGGAGACCTGGGGTAGGGAGTGAGGACATTGTCTTGGAGATAGAAAAGGAAGAATGAGATGTGGAACTATTGGAGGGTGGACCAGGAGGGGAAAATTACTGGACTGTAAAAATAAATAAATAAATAAACAATAATGGTAAGTTTTTTTAAAGGCTTGATATTCACACTGGAGCACAGTATTGCTTCTTTATATTCTTGCACTTATAGAACTAAATTTATTTCAACATATTTTTTTATTTTAAAGTTGTGTTTATGACTAAAAAACACTATATCTGAATTCAAAGTAAATATGTTCATGTTTTAGAAACCATATTTTTGACATTAAGGTTTTATTTTGTTACAGTGAAACTTCATACTTATTGTTGTGTTGCTTTTGTGTAAAATTTGTCCCATTTTAAATTTCTATAAAATTTAAATCAAATGTACATGTTTAATAAGACAGTGTCTTAAAATTCTATATGCTTTTCTCATCTCACAGTTTATCTACAACTTTTTGACTCCACTTACTACAAAGCAAACACTGAATTTAATGCAATGAGATATTTATTCTGGATTTAATTCTCTCTAAAACACATTTTATGATTCTCTGTGTAAACTGTCAATATAAAAATAAATTGAATTGAGCTTGTTATAGCTCTTTCTGAAAAGAATGCACTTAAAAAGAATCTTTGTTCAAAAGGTAATGAGCAGCCTCTTATATTTGCATTACCATTTTCAGGATAGTGCAAACAAATTTTTCAAAAAAATTTGAATATAAAATATATTACTATTTCATTTTGAAAACATGTTAATTTATTCATAATTTGTTTTCCTGAAGTTATCATTTTCTAAACATTGATAACAATTAAAGCATAAATTCTCTGAAAAACTTTTAAAATAACAACTCTAGTGTTTTGTCATTAAGGAAGTTTTGCAATAAAAATTAAAACCTGTAAAATATTGCTTTAATGAGTTATGTTTATATTTTCTCATTTCTAATTTTACCTTTTTTGTACTATGTTTTCTACTTTACCTATCACAGTATGATTTCCAGATGAAAACAAAAATTTTCTCATGCTCAAAATTAATTTCACATATTTTATTTTGCAACATCTAGTTTATTTAATAAAATATAAGGTATATTTTCAAATGAATAACACAGTAAGTATCATTTTAAATAACAATAAATAGTTGTTAATTTGGAACAATGACTCTTTTGATGACAATAAAAAGTAAGTTTCAGCAATGTGTAATTTTTTTAGTGATAAATATTTAATATTTACTATGATTCATATTCTGAGAAAAGTCTGGAATTACATTCAACAATATAAAATAGTACAGTTCCTCTGTATTATATTTAAAATACACTTACATTTTAAAAGTGTTTTCCAGAGATACTCCAACATACAATAAAGACACATATACCACAATGTTCATAGCAGACCTATTTATAGTAGCCAGAAGCTGGAAAGAACTCAGATGTCCTTTAGTAGATGAATGGATACAAAAATTGTGGTATATTTACACACTGGAGTACTACTCAGCTATTAGAAACAATGACTTTATATAATTTCTAGGATAATGGGTGCATCTAGACAATATCATCCTGAGAGAGATAACCCAGTCACAGAAGAACAGACATAGCATGCAGTCACTGATAATTGAATACTAACCCCAGAATGTTCCGAACGCCCCCAGAAACAACTCACAGGCCATATGAAGCTCAAGAATAACAAAGGCCAATAGTGAAAGCCTCAGTACTTACTTAGGAAAAAAATAAGTGTATAGCACCCTCTCAGAGTCTGGTACACTTAGACCTTAAATCATTAATTATCCAAGAGATAAGAATATAATCTTTCAGCAATTTTTGTATTTCAAAAATCATTGTTTAATCTACACTCATCAAAAAAACTCTGACTGTTTCCATGTTACATTCTGTTCTACAAGTACTTTATGGTTATGATAACTAGTAGTATTCTAACACATGCTATCAAACCAATAAAAGAATTCCCAAAATGCTTTAGAAAGTCTGTGCATGTATCTCTGTTCTTTAAATAAAGTTGTAAGAAAAAATAAATAAAGTATAAAGAAAAAAGTAAGTGTTTTCTTTCAGTTTTTTCTAATATTTGCATTTTGTAGAAAACTATTGTTTATGACAATTTACAATGAAATTCTTTAAAAGAAAAACAGAAACTATGAGACAGATCAGTCTTACTTGTTTATAATCCCTATAAAATCTCACTTAACCATTTGTATTTACCTTGGTTACTCTAGTTTGTTTAAATTTGCTGTAATAAAATACATTTTAAAGCATTTTTCTGGAAGAACAGAAAGGCTCATTTCACCTTAAGATTGCATCCATCACAGAAAGAAATCAGGGAAGAACTCCAGCTGGTACCAAGGAGGCAGAAGCCAACTTAAGCAGAAACTATCTAGAAATGTTTTTTATAGGCTAACTCCTGTAAGGGGTGAACCAAGGCTACTGGCCCTGGGATGTACCACTGATGAGCTAGAAAATGCACTATCAATGGTCACTCAAGACACCACCCCTCAGACATGCCATGTGACAATCTCATACAACTGAATTTCTAATTGAGGTTTTTTTTTTTTTCTTACATAGAATGAGTTGTGAACACTAACAAGTATTGACATGTGTGTGTATGTGTATGTGTGTGTGTGTGTGTGTGTGTGTGTGTAGAAAAAAAAAACATTCTAAAGTCAAAATTGAGGATGAATTCACAAAATTTCAAATATGCTCCATTAAAAATTATGGCATTATATAAATGAGTAATTTGTATCTTATGTGAATTATTTAATGAAAAATATTTTATTTACATATTATGCTTTTAACTGTCCTATAAACTTTGTTTTCCTACTAACAACTTAACCCATAGCTACAGACATGTCTTGCTTTTATTGGGGTATTTTTCTCTGTTACAGGTTGTTAGGCAGATCTATTTATCCAAATTCAGTCCTTGCATAGTTAACCAATTATAACTTGATTTGTTGGCATGATCTGAATTAGAGATGTTGACTTGCTGAAGGAACTGAGTTACTAAAAGAAGTTTGTGCTTTTATTTCCTGTACTATACAATTTCCCACACTATTTCCTGTTCACTTCCCACTTCCTGACTGTAGAAATAATGCTACCAGCTGCCTTGTAATTTTGCTACCATGGCCTTCCTTCTGTGCTACATTGTATCGCTCCTTAACAATAAAGAAAAGCAAATTTACAATGGCTAGTAATCATTCATGCTCAAGTTATTGCATGTCAGGCATTCATTCAGTGAAATGAGAAGGATTTCTCACTTAAAAATTTGGCAACAAGAGGTGTGGCCCTTGTCATAATAAAGAATGTGAGAAAATGTGGAAAATTTTTAAAGTATAAAAATAAGTTAATGGCACATTCTTGAGGATGTTTAGGAAAAAATTCAAAAGAGAAACATGAACACCGAAGGAATGGTTTAGGGACATCCCAGTGAAAACCCGTTCCATAAAAATATATTTAGGTAAAAGTTTGCTGTGTTATATTCCTCCATGAATCTGATTCTATTGTGTCTCTGTTCTAAAGGCCACACTTTGACTGCATAGAACAGTAGTGTACAATTTGTTAATAAGAGAATAATCACAAGACAGGATCACATCTTTATATGAGGTTCATTTTGTTATTTTCTTCTGTTATATCTGGGAAATCATACAGAGTTAACTCAAAATGTTCAGTTCCATGTCCTGTGGTGAGTAGAACCAGCTGTTTCATTCACATGTTGAATGCAAGAATGATGGAGTCCTGGATACTTACAAAAAGCTTCAGTAATCTGTTGAGGCAAATGGACATACATTATAAAAGGGTCAAAGGTACAGCAAGGAGGGCAAAAGAAAATGTACCTTTTAATAAAAACTGTTGGGTAGAAAAATAAGTTGGAATTGAAAAACCAGAAACTTAGTAGATATGCCTTTGATAACCCATCATGAAATGGATACCCGGGCAAAGATAGAGATACCATGTTCTGTTAGCTAACAGCATAGATCAAAAAGGAACATGAGCTAAACTTATGGGGTCTCAGAGGATTCCATCACTGAACCCAGATTCTAACCAGAAAGCTTCGGAAAGTGTTATTCTACCAGTTATATTTCAGTTATTGTCTGCTTAATCTTCCGTTCAGTCTACCCTGCGAGTTATATGAAGAGTCTAAATATTTACCTATACCTTCATATTCTGGAATGTGTAGCTTAACTTCATTTGTTTAATTTTATAGGAACTCATTTAAAATATTGCCTTGAGTTTTAGAAAATAATTTTGGAGTTTTGAATATGGTCAGGGCTTTTTAATAAACCATGGGTACTTTTGCAATTGTAATAAATGAATTTGCTTTCATGATGTGACCATAAGCATATGGTGGACAGAGAGTAGTTTGATGAAGTGTCTCTATCAGCTTTATTTGGATACTGGGTCCTTAGAGCCTGGCAGTTTTGTAAAGTTGTAGCATCATTTGGAGATGTAGCCTTCCTGGAATACATGTCACTGCTAACCAGCCTTGAACTTTTAATAGACCAGCACCATTGACTGTCCTCTATTTCATGATTGAATATCAGCTTAATAGTTCTTTTTTTTATTTCTGTTGCAGTCCTTTATTTGTAGTGGTAGACACTATTTCTTACTAAACTGGAAGCAAAATAGGCACTTGAAATTTTAAAGATGATCTTTGCTATGCTGTATAAAACCATAAAAAATAACTCAATGAGGTCATCCTAAAATATTATTTATTTATTTTAATATAAATCACATAAAATTATACAATGATTTCATGCAATTCAGCAATTTAATTTTATAATGGCCAAATCTATAAGAATGTATAGAGATTTTAATGCTGCAACATGGCTGCTTTCCTAAGGGATCTCTTCCAGAGATATGAAAACACATAGTGTACATCTTCACTCCCTCTCATTAGAATCAGACACCTTTAATACACACATTTCATCCCTCTGACTGGAACACAGACAGTGGACAACATTATCGCTAAGAAATGGCATATAATTAAGGGACAAAGTAACAAAAAAAAAAATTAACAGGACTGGAGTCAGAGATTAGATAGGCTCAAGTCTCACTATTATAGATAGGAAAGAGTGGTAACTTTTCTTTCATCATTTTTATTGGATATTCTATGTACTTACATTTTAAATGTTATTCTCTTTCCCATTCTCCTGTCCTCCTACATTTGCCTCCATGAAGGTGCTCCCTTTTCCAACTTCCCACTCCTACGTCATCACGCTGGAATTCCCCTACACTGGGAAAACAGGCCTTCACTGGACCAAAGGCTTCCCCTCCCACTGATGCCAGTCAATTCTGTCCTCTGCTATGTATGCCACTGGAGTCATGGGTCTCTCCATGTGTCCTCCTTGGTTGGTGTTTTAGTCTTTGGGAGGTCTGGCTGTTTGTTTGGTAGATGTTGCTCTTTCTATGGGGTTGCCAACTCTTTCAGATCTTTAAGTCCTTTCTCTAACTCCTTCATTGGTGTCTCAGTGCTCAGGCTGATGTTTAGCTGCAAGGGTCCTCATCTATATCAGTATGGCTTTGGCAGCTCCAATGCTCAGGAATACCCAAGAAATAATTCCGAGACCTTATGAGAGGCAACTTAAGAGCAGTCAGGGTATGTTCTCTTCAATCGTTGTGATTCTTAAATCAATTATAAATTAGGTATCCTGGCTAGTTCTTTGGGTACTACAATATGAAACGAAATGATTTTGATTCTCAATTCATATTTCAGATTTCTGAGGCTGATCGAGTAGATTTAGACAAAGAATCATACTGCTATATGACCATCTGAGGATGAATCATTTGTAAATTAAAAGTGATAAAAATGTGAAAATTATTTTTCCAGCCATCAAGACAAATTGTAATTAAAATGAAGTTTGAAGTACATATAATATATTTTCACTAAGAAAATTCCAACTTTAAAGTTATTTGTCAGAAGACAAATACACTGGATGTTTCTGATTTTGAAGATCATTTAAATGAGATAAAATATAAAAATTATTAGCAGTTTAGACATAATATCTAACCCTGAGATAGCATAAGCACCCATTAGCTGTTGTGATGATGTCTAGCCATATATTTTGAATAATGTATTTTTATCTTCATTATTTAGACATTAAGGAACATAATTCTTGGCTTTCCATCTCTCATGTAAAGAATTTTGCATGCATTTAGTGGAAGTTTTAAAATGCCAAATGATGTTCCTTAATCCTGCAGAAGCAATAAAAATGACAGCTGCATAATCACACCAACGGAATGCATAGTGAGGAGGATTAAGAGGGTATGAAAATAGCAAATTAGCAGGCTGAAGACAAATGCTGATAGCAAGACAGTTTTTAATGAAAGAGTGAAGAATATAACTGTGAGTTTTTTGTTCCATTGAATGCATATTAAAGGTCACTTACACATTGACTTTTCAAAAGTCTGCATAAAAAGAAAAAAAAAAGGTTCACTGTAGGCTCCTTTTTTTTTTTCTTTTCTTTTTTCTCTTTTAAATTCACTTTAGGAAGCCCTGCTACAGGAGAGGGCTGTATAAGAAAATAAATTATGGGAACTTGCCATTTAAAAATAAAAAATAACTGATATTTTTCATAGAAATGTTAACTATTGTTTCTCTGGTCTCTTCCCTATAGCCTTTATTTAACACTTGTTCTCTCAGTAACACAGATCTCTCTTATTAACATTTATTATTGATAGACTATTGCAATTCATTAAGAGAACCTATAATCAACGTACATTAAAGATAAGGTATTTAGGACCAAAGCTGAATATAGAAAAGTGTTTTCTTTAAAGCATATAAAAATGTCTTAGGCGAAAGTTGAATCTTCATTCATCAGAACTTATCAAAACTCTAAGGGTGTCTTTTGGCAATGCTGTCATCTAGCAGTCTCCTGAAAAAGTTTTATGACTCACAACTTAAGGGCATGATTTATATGATCTATCTTCCCGTAGAATTGAAGTCTTTGAGAGAAATTTCAAATTTATCTATTAATGGAGTTATCTTGGAAACAAAGGAAGAATTATTATATCTGTGAAGATATCTCAGAAGGCCAAATTGATAAATATCACCTGAAATGGCTTTTTCAAGTTTTGATTCATATTTGTTATGTTTTGGGTTATTTTAGCTATTTTTTGGAAAGCTTTAACTCACCATGTGAATGGATCAACAAAGATCAGTAAAACACCAATCATTGACAAGAAGACAGTAAAGTAAATTCTTTTTACAAAAATTCATGTAGCTATTGTCCATGTTATTAGACTGGAATAATGAAGAATAAAAGTTCACCTTCTAAAAGATTAAAAGTGGCACAGATAGCTCCTTTTATAGCCCTCATACAATTTTCTCAGTCATCTCATATCATCCATTGTCTTTGAACATGTTTATACATTTGTATAATTGGTCTCTGCTGAAACAACAGGAATAACAAATTCCTTGGTGACTTTCCATCACATCAGTTAGGAGAAGTATATTATTACAGACAGGAGAAAAAATTTACAGTGGTACTTAAAAATAACATGATCTAGGAATATTCACCTGCCATTTTATTCTTTGGTATCCTAGAACATTCTCATAAGCTGTTTGTTGGCACTTACAATTAGTTAATACTTTTCTAGCTGGAAGGACATGTTTGGCTTTCTTTAAAGACTTGAATTAGGATCTAACAGTGACAGTGGGTTGTAAATAAATGGTTATAGACACAGAGTATGCTTAGACAGGTTTTAAAAATATATCTATATATTTGATAAAGAAAGCTGTTATTAGAGGTATTTTCTAATCCAGATGTTTTGACTGACTCAATAGGAAGAACAATAGTATAAAAATTCTGCAGTCTAATAACAATCTTGGAATACTCAGGGTTTTTGAGACCAGGCTTAATAGTTTTCAGTTAATTAACTTCTGGACCTTTCAAGAACTCATATCTCATCTCATTACCAGTAATATAATTCATGAGCCATTTTTCTTTTCAATAATTATGGTGTTGTGTTTCTGTTGTTGGTGACTCTGTGAAAGGGTTTTAATGGCCTTCAACCCTTAAAATGTTTGGACCTGGTGGTCTTGTCATATGTTAAGTATTTCTTCAACTGTACTCAAAATGTTGATATAATTCTAATGATTTTTTTCTAGAGACTTTGTGTAAAGATGAACTCAGATTGGGGAGTTCAGGATCACAGAAGTATGCTTCATTTCCTTAATTCATGCTAATATAGCTAAGGAATGATCTGGAAGTTTGGCTAAAGTGTTTCATAAAATACAATTCCAAACAATCTATGTGGTTTTTTCCTTTGTCCTCACTGTGTTTTGATGTTTCTTAAGGAGGAAAAATATTCTCAAGTGTAAGTGGATCAAAGATCTCCACATTAAACCAGATACACTGAAACTATTAGATGAGAAAGTAGGGAAAATCATATATGCACCACAATGTTCATAGCAGCTCTATTTATAATAGCCAGAAGCTGAAAAGAACCCAGATGCCCTTCAGAAGATGAATGGATACAAAAATTGTGGTACATTTACACAATGGAATACTACTCAGCCACCAGAAACAATGACTTGACCAAATCTTAAGAAAATGGCTGCATCTAGAGAATATCATTCTGAGTGAGATAACCCAGTCACAAGATGCCCTTCAGAAGATGAATGGATACAAAAATTGTGGTACATTTACACAGTGGAATACTACTCAGCCACCAGAAACAATGACTTGACCAAATTCTTAAGAAAATGGCTGCATCTAGAGAATATCATTCTGAGTGAGATAACCCAGTCACAAAAGAACAGACATAATATGCAGTCACTGATAGTGGGATGCTAACCCCCAGAGGCTCGCACTGCCCCAGAAACAACTCACAGACTGTAGGAAGTCCAAGAAATAAAGAAAACAAAACAAAACAAAAAAATCTTTACACAACAAGAAAACTTTGACTATTTTCATGTTACATTTTGTTTTGCATGTACTTTGTGCTCGTTGTAACTGTTAGGTTTTTGATGCATACAGAAAAACCTTTAAAAAGATCAAGTACTGACTATTCATATAGATTTATGTAAAAATTATTTTAAAATCTGAAAAAAAGTACTGACAAAAATGTATAATTTTACGCAAAAAATGCTTGAAATCTGTACATTTATCTTTGTTTTGTAAAATAAATATGTTTAAAAAAAAGGAGGAAAAATATTTATGTAGCTCAAAATAAATAATAAGTGCTTAATATCTAATCTGTTAGATAATCCTTCTAGTTTCAAAAATGCAGAACTGTTTTAGCAATGTTACATCAGATAAATATTCATTTAAATGTGTGTATGATTTAGTAATTTGATATTATATTTTATTTAGATGTAATTAGTTTAATTTTAAAGGTGACAATGCAAATAATTATATTCATTATAAAAACTACAATGTTTTGTAACTGTAAAATATCAGTATATACTACATGTGACTCTTGTTGCTATTCTACCCAGAAAAAGATTGTATAACTCAAGTTTCTAAGCTAGTTTGTTGGCTCATGTCTTTTTTTACAGCATTCAAGAGATGTAGGCAGAAATTATTGCTAATTTGTGGCTAGTATGAGCTATCTAGAAAGAGGTTGATAACAACAAGTAGTTAATTATGAGGTTATTGTTTTAGTACTTGATTTACATATTTATGTGATAAAAATGCAGATCTGTTAACAGATTCAAATTACTCAATGATGTAGGTCATTCTAGCATCACAGATGTAAGAATCAGGAATATCAACAAATTGAAATCTGGAAGCTCAACTTTCAGGTTCAAAAAGACCAAGGAAAAGAGAATTTGAAATCACAGAGGAAGAAAAGTGTAAAAATTGCAATTCCCTCATATTTTCTCTTATTCCGTCTATCTACAAGTTGGAAATTATTCAAACCTATAATATTCAACCCATAAATGTAAATTTTAGCAGCTTCTGGACATACAGACACACCCAAGTACATTGGCTTTCAGGATATTAGGGCAATTCCTGAAATCCGATAAGTCTCATTTACTACCAAATGAGTTAAAGTTTAAGGTATGACATTAAGTTGATTCTAGTAATAAATACCAATTTTAGAATGTAAAGAGTGGATTTTACTGTGCTATATTTTTAGAAACACACAAACTAGAAGTTATGACATCCATATTCAAAACTAGAAGGAATTATTAATTTAAGGTTTTAAAGCAGAAAATAGACTAAATTTGCCTCAGACATGTTTAAAATATGGAAATTCAAAGGTAAATATTATAGTCAAATTATAAACCTCTGTGCAAAGATTTTAAAGCTACATTAGAGGGGAAATCAGGAAAAGGGATAACATTTGAAATGTAAATAAATAAAATATTCAATAAAATCTACGTTTGCGAGATAAAATTGATTTACCTGTAACTTTTAATATTTGTTTTATTTTTATATAAAATGTATAATATATTTTAACGATATTTCCCCTTGCCCAGCTTTAGGTATATTCTGAAATCATTGTGCCCCACCCCCATCTCTCTTAGAAAATTGTAAAACAGAATGCTCAGGACATCAGGACAGACAAACTAAAAAAAAAAAAAAAAAAAAAAAAAAAAAAGAATTAAACACACACACACATAAACACACAAATCAAAACATGGTGTCATTTTGTGTTTACCAACTATTCCTGGACATGTCATTGATAAACCAAGTGACACTCCACTGGAAAGCAGATTTTCTGCTTCCTAGCAGATACCAATCACAAATAGCTTCTTGATTAGTAGTGGGAATTTGTGTCAGCATCCCTTTTCCCTGCTGTGATTTTGTCTGCTTGAATGTTTGCATGTCTTATTGGTGCTGCCTCAGTGTTTATGACATACATTTATCAAAACCCTTTGTCTGGAAGATGCCACTTCTTTATCCAGCTGGCAAGTTTTCTACCTCCTCATCCATGAATACCAAGGGGTAAAGTTATATAATGATCACCCACTTAGGGCTTAATGCTCTGAAGATTCTCACTATGAATATTGGGCAGTTTGTAAGACTATTTTATTACCATTTACTGCCAGGAGAAACCTTTCTCTGAGGGTTTAGTAAGGCACTACATATAAAGCAATATGTCATAAGGTCTTCTTTGTTTTATGTCCCTTAAAAATAACAGTAGTAGTTTTTATACCAGGTCCCTTAACCTATCTACTTTTGGGGTTTGAACAACATTTGTGTTGCCAAGATTGGATTTCATCTCATGGAGAAGGTCTTAGTTCAATAAAAAAAAAAAAAAAAAAGGTTATTCACACCACATTTGTGCTCCTCCTTCACCAGTATGGACTTTTTGCTTTCAGATATTTATTATATGTTGAAGGCTTATAGCTTGGTGATATTAATGATTATTCTACTTTCTTAAGTAATTACATAAGTTAACACGCAGAGTAACTTATATAATGCAGAATGCTAGTCTGTATGAGTGAAGCATCTATTTGAACACTAGATACATTTTATGTTTGATGGCATAAATGAAAGTTGTCTTCACCAGCAAGGCTTACTATTAGCTTGTGGAGCATGGGCCAATGATGTTGGCTTGGGAGATTGTTTATGGGGTCTGATTGAAAAATTAGGATATTTTTAAGTCAAGAACACTTTTATTCAATAACAGCTGAGATTTTCAAAACAGAGCTGTACAAGTAAAAGAATATAAAGACAAATTATTTTCATTTTTGTGTTGATATGGATATTTATATAAGCATATACATATAATTATCAATTTATCCCCAGAAATATTATAAGAAATGCATGTCAAATATTGAGTCATTTATTCATGAATAGAAGAAAAGCATTAACAATATAAGATTTTAAAGATTAAAAAATTAACTCAAACAAATCAGTAGCCTTCCTCTACTCAAAGGACAAACATGCCATGTGGAAAAAGAAATTAGGGAAAAGATACCCTTCACAATAGTCACAAAAATATAAAATACCTTGGTGTGACTCTAACTAAGCAAGTGAAGGACATATATGATAAAACTTCAAATCTCTAAAGAAGGAAGATCTCAAAAAATGGAAAGATCTCCCATGCTCATGGATTGGAAGGATCAACAATGTAAAAATGGCCATTTTACCAAAAGCAATCTAGAGATTCTATGCAATTTCCATCAAAATTCCAACTCAACTCTTCATAGAGATGGAAAGACCAATATGCAATTTCATCTGGAATAACAAAAGACCCAGAAGAGCGAAATCCATCCTCAACAACAAGAAAACATCTGTGGGAATCGCCATCCCTGACCTCAAGCTATATTACAAGGGAATTGTGCTAAAAACTGCATGGTACAGAGATAGGCACGTGAATCAATGGAATAGACTAGAAGATCCAGAAATGAGCCCTCACGAATATGGTTACCTGATTTTTGACAAAAGAGCTGTAAACATTCAATGGAATAAGGACAGCTTCTTCAACAAATGGTGTTTGTCCAATTGGCCCACAGCATGTAGAAGAATAAAAGTAGGCCCTTTCTTATCTCCTTGTAAATGTTCAAGTGCAAGTGGATGAAAAATCTTCACATTAAACTAGGTACACTGAAACTATTAGAAGAGAAATTAGGGAAAACCTTAGAACACCTAGGCACAGGAAAAAATTTCCTGAAAAGAACACCAATGGCTATTACTCTAAGCTCAACAAATTTGACTTAATGAGATTCAGAAGTTTCTGTAAGGATAAGGACACTGTCAAGAAAACAAAACAGCAGCCAACTGATTGGGAAAAGATCTTTCCCAACCCCACATCTGATAGAGGCCTAATATCCAAGGTATTAATAGAACTCAAGAAATTAGAAACCAGAGAAAAAACAACCCTATTAAAAAATGAGGTACATAGCTAAACACAAAGTTCTCAATTGAGGAATATCAAAAGGCTGAGAAGCATCTAAGGAAGAGCTGGACATCACTAGCCATCAGGGAAATGCAAACCAAAACAACCCTGAGATTCCACCTCACACCAGTCAGATTGACCAAGATCCAAAACTCAGGTGACAACAGATGCTGGCGAGGATGTGGAGAAATAGGAACACTTCTCCACTGTTGGTGGGGTTGTGAACTGATACAACCACTCTTGAAATCAGTCTGGTGGTTCCTCAGAAAATTGGACGTAGTACTACCTGAAGACCCAGTTACTCCACTTCTGGGCATATACCCCAGAGAATCTCCAACATACAACAAAGACGCATGCACCACAATGTTCATAGCAGCTCTATGTATAATAGCCAGAAGCTGGAAGAAATCCAGACTTCAGTCAGTAGATGAATGGATACAAAAATTGTGGTATATTTACAGAATGGAGTACTGTTCAGCTATCAGAAACAATGACTTTATGAAATTCTTAAGAAAATTGATACTTCCTGAGAATATCATTCTGAGGGAGATAACCCAGTCACAAAAACAAACATAATATGCAGTCACTGATAATTGGATACAAACCCCAGAATGCTCTGAACACCCCAGAAATAACTCTCAGACTCTATGAAGTTCAAGAAAAAACAAAGGCCAAAACAAAAAAAAAAAAAAAAAAAAAAAAAAGAAAGAAAGAAAGAAAAAAGAAAAAGAAAATGAAAATGAAAAACCATTATGCTTAATCTTTACACACCAAGAAAACTTTGACAATTTCCAGGTTACATCTTGTTTTACCTGTAACTTATGCTCATTGTAACTAGTAAGAATTTATCGCATACTATCAAACTTTAAAAAAAATTAAGTACTGACAAAAATGTATTTGTATACTTCTATGCAAAAATGCTTAAAATCTGTACATTTAATTTTGTTTTTTAAAATAAATTTGTTCAATTAAAAAATTTTAATATACTTTTGGAAGTAACCAGTGGAATTCAGTATATGCATTTAATATTTGAAGGGTAAAAGGATATTTTTTTTAAATTTATCAAACATATTGTGAATCCATAATTCAGGAATTATGAGTGGAAGATTTTATTCTAAGGTAAAGCAGTAGAAGGTACCCAAAACTTCCTTAGTATTCAGTTTATAAAACATATTTATCAGGTTCACAGATTCTCAGAAAGAAATAAAGAAAAAGAACAAATGTGTACAAAGTATTTAGTTCCCAATTTAAAGTGACTTCATCATCAGTGAGTCTATAAGTACAATAACAATTGAAAATTTTAAATAACCTTCACCCTACAACATAAAAAAAAATGTATAACATAAAAACATTCCTAGAAGTACAAAATGAAAACACCAAAAATCAAAATAAAACAATGTAAATATTTCCACAGTAAAATTAATCTCAATAACTTTCAAAAGTAACAACTTCATTCCCATGAGTTTTATTGATACAATTATTCAAATATTTAAACACAAATATTACTTCTACCTTTTTCTCATAGAAAAATAACATTTTAAAATTTTGCTAGTTTGTAAGAATGATTACTCCATTTTTATCATTGCATGTCTGTTAGACAGGACCAAATCTTAATCAAATATTTTGAAGGTAGTAAAGGGATGGCGACCCCATCCCTCCATTGGGGCCATGTCTATCTACTGGGGCCATGTCTATCTCCTGCATTGGTTTCTTAAATTTCCATCTCCCTCTGGTGGGAATTTTGGCTAAGGTCATTCTGATGAGACCTGGTAAAGTCTCACATCTTGGGTCTCTGGGACATTCTAGATGTTACTCCTCCCCCATAATCCACCCACAGTTGCACATTTCCATTCATTCTCCTGGCATACTGGGCTTCTTTCCTGTCTCTCCCAGTATGTGACCCTGTACATATTTTTCTCTTCTCTCTCCCCTATTCCCCACAGTTCCTTTTTTCCCTCTGCCTCCCATGATTATTTTGCTTCCCTCCTCTAAGTACAATCTATCTTTGGCCTTTTTCTTGTTATACTTCTTATAGTCTGTAGGTTGTATGTTGTTTAGTCTGTATTTTGTCTCATAAACATGTATCGGTGAGCATATACCTTGCATGTCCTTTCATGTCTGGGTTACCTTACTCAGAATTATATCTAGTTCCATATAATTGCCTGCAAAATCTATGATGTCCTTAATTTTAATAACAGAATAGTGCATGTGTCCTTGTGGTATGGTAGAGAATCTTTTGGGTACATGCCCAGGAGTGGTATAGATGGGTCTACAGATAGAAATATTTCCAACATTCTGAGGAACTGCCAGATTGATTTCAAGAGTTTTTTTAACCATTTGCAATCCCAGCAACAATGGAGAAATGTTTTTCTTTCTCCACATTCACCTGTATGTCTTGACACTTGAATTTTTGATCTTAGTCATATTTATTAGCATAAGGATGAATCTAGGGGGTCATTCTGATTTGCATTTTCCTGATGACTAAGAATGTTTACTATTCCTTTAATTGTTTCTCAACCTTTTAAGATTTCTCTCTTGAGATTTTGTTTAGCTCTCTACCCCACTTTTAAAATTGGGTTATTTAGGTTTGGGGATTCTAACTTCTTGAGTTCTTCATTAATTTGGAATATCATCCCTCTATCAGATGTAAGATGCAGCTGTGTCTCATTGACAGGGGCAAAGACTGAAGAAAAAGCAATCCAGTGACCTGGCTAACTCAGAATACATCCTATGGTTAGGCACAAAACATTCACATTATTACTAATACCATATTGTGCTTGCAGAAATGAGCCTTGAGAGGCTCCACCAGCCCTTGACCGAGACAGATAGTGAAACTTACACCCAACCATTGAATTTAGGTTTGAGACCTCATGGAAGAGTTAAGAGAAGGATTGAAGGAGCTGAATAGGATTGCAATCTTACAGAAAGACCAACAGTATCAACTAACCGAGACACTTGAGAGCTCCCTGAGACTAAGCCATCAACCAAATAGCATACATGGGGTGTTCTGTGGCTCCTAGAACATATGTAGCAAAGGACTGCCTTGTTTGCCTTCGGGAGGACAGGATGAGCCTAATGCTGTTGAGATTTGATTTTCCCAAAAAAAAAAAAAAAAAAAAAAAAGAAAATGCCAGGGTTTGAGTGAGGTAGGTTTAGGTGAAGAAGGGTGGGTGAAAGATGGATAGGTAGGTGGTGGAACACTCTTTTAGAGGCTAAGAGGAGAGGGGATGGGATGAAGAACCATGAAAGGGGGACTGGGAAGAGCATTTCAAATATAAAAATATAAATTTTTTAAAAAGATAATTTTTTGAAGATGTTTAATATATACAGTGCCTATGCAGTGACTAAGAGATGCAAAGATGGTAATAAATATTCACTGTTTAGTTTTCAACATAGAACTCATGTACTTGATTAACTAAAAGACAGACAAGACAGGTCAATGAGCTTCTAGGAAAAGTAAAAAAAAAAAAAAAATTAGGGAAACAAGAGGTATGTGCATGTCAACATCTTTATTAAACAAATTGTATCAGTTAGAACATATTCCTGTAAGAAACTTTATTTAGTGAAATGAGAGCATGAGTTCTAGGAATGAAAGGACTGACAATTGTGCAGTAAACAGTGTGGACCAGTGAGCATAGTGTTCAAAAGCCAAAGAAGTTTACCTAGTTCAGTAGCTGTCCTACAGGGAAGTAGAAGTAAGTAGGTTTTGGTGAGTATATAGTATAGATATCCACAAGTAGAATATAAATCTGCATATACAAAGTAATAATCTCCAAAATATATAATATATGTATTGTGTATACATACATATATGTATATATATAGTTATATATATTTGTTTTATATATAGTTATATATAGTTATATATATATATATATATATATATATATATATATATAACTATATATAACTATATGTATATAGTTGAAGAAACAAACAATTTAATACTTCACCAGGGTAGATGATTTAAATGTCTTCTAGTAGGAACTGATGCCTGAATTTTTCTTTTACTATATGGGATCAAAGGGTAGGAAAGAGCTAATACTAAGATGAAGTTAGCAATTATTTTATAGTAAGCAATGTTTAATGATAATATGAGAGAATTATGTAACAATAATAGGTTTAATCTCAAAGGAATCCTTACAGAATTTGTATTCATAAAATATCCACGTAGCATATTTATGCAAATATGTAAAAAAACTCTTGATGATATAATTCTATACTTTTGTATTATATTATTTTCCACAAGACTAAAATGTCTTTTTGTAGTACCAGATTTTGAAAACATATATAAACACATGAAATCAGGTCGACTTAAATAATTCTAACAAAGAGTAACAGTAATAGATATTAAGAGGGGTAATGTATTTGCTATGCCACATAGGAGCATTAAAATATACACATGGATGATTTTAAAACATATTTTACTTCTGAAAAGAGTTGAAATTACTCTTGGTTAAAATATTTTACAATAAAAATTTAGACTTGCTTTATATCAATCCAAAAATAATGTGAATGTTGTCTGTAATCCAAATATTACTTTGTTTTTACAAATGATCCATTTTTACAATGTTTTCTATTGTTCTATATATTATATTTTACTGATAAATAAATCAAAATAAAATACATTAAAAAGCAATATTTGTTGTTTGATGATCTTAAAAGATTTTTTTTCTTTTTAAATTAATTTTATTGCATTTTCTGTGTATTTACATTTCAAATATTATCCCCTATCCCACCACTCCATCCACCCACATCATCCACTAGTTTTCATGTAGGTGCTCCCACTCCCAAATGCCCTCTCCATATTAGCACCTTGGAATCCCCTTACACAAGGAAAATGCACCTTCTTTGTACCAATGGCTTCTTTTCCCATTGATGCCAGAAATGCTATCCTCTGCTGCATATGCACCTGGGATTAGTCCCTGGGACTTCTGGAGAGTTTGGTTGGTTAATAATGTTCTCCCCATGGGGTTACAAATCTGTCAACTCCTTCAGTCATTTCTCTACCTCTTTTATTGGGATCACCATGTTCAGTCAAACTGTTAGCTGTAAGATTCCTCAACTGTATATGTATTACTCTGGTAGAGACTCTGAGGATCCATACATATCTGGCTCCTGTCAGTAAGCACTTCTTGGCATCAGCAACAGTATTTAGATTTGTGGGTAGATCCTTGGGTGAGGCAGTCTCTAGATTATCCTTTCTTCAATCTTTGCTCCTCTATTTGTCCCTGTATTTCCTTCCAAGAGCCGTTTGTTCTTCTTTCTAAGAAGTACTGAGGCATCCACATTCTGGCTTCCATCTTTTTGACCTTAATATCTGTGAATAATTTCTTTGCTATGCAGAGCTTTTTGGGGCTACTATCCATTTATCAGTTAGTAATTCTTTTGTGACTAGGTTACCTCACTCAGGGTGATAGCTTTGACTTCCATTCAATTGCTAAGAATTTCATTGTCTTTGTTTTTAATAGCTGAGTAGTAGTCCATTCTGTAAATGTACCACAATTTCTATATTCATTTCTCTGTTGTAGGACATCTGGGTTCTTTCCAACTCCTGCGTATTATAAATAAGGCTACTAGGAATATGGTGGGGCATGGTTACTTGTTATATGTTAAACTGTCTTTTAGGTATATGCCCAGGAGCAGAATAGCTGGGTCTTCAGGTAGTAGTACTATGTCTAATTTTCTGAGAAATCACCAGACTGATTTTCAGAGTGGTTGTACCAGCTTGCAGTTCCACCAACAATGGAGGGCTTTTTTTTTTCTCAACATCCTCTCCAGAATCTACTGTCAACTGAGTTTTTGATCTTAGTCATTCTGACTGGTGTGAGGTGGATTCTCAGGGTAGTTTTAATTTGCATTTCCCTGATGACTAGGTATGTTGAGCATTTCCTAAGGTGCTTCTCAGTCATTCAGAATTCCTCAGTGGAGAATTTTTTTGTTTAGGTCTGTACCTTAGTTTTTAATAGGATAATTTGATTGTCTGGATCAAACTCTTAATTTCTTTGTATCTATTGAAACTAAAATAAAGAAACTTTGCAATTTCATGAGGTCCTATTTGTTGATTCTTGATTTTAGAGCATAAGCCATTGGTGTTCTGTTCATGGAATCTACCCCAGTTCATTTGTGTTCTAAGCTCTTCCCCATTTTTTGTTCCATTAGTTTCAATGTACCTGGTTTTATGTGGAGGTCTTTGATCCACTTGGACTTGAGACATGTACAAGGAGATAAGAAAGTATCAATTTGCATGCTAACTGCTAGTTGTACTAGCACCATTTGTTGAAGAGGTTGTTTATGTTTCATTGATGGTTTTAGCTACTTTTTTCAATTTTCAAGTGATCATAGGTGTGTGGGTTCATTTCTGGGTCTTTGATTCCTTTGATCTACCTGCCTGTCTCTGTACTAATGCCATGCAGTTTTAATCAGGTTTGGTCTGCAGTACAGCTAGACGTTAGGAATAATTATTTCTTTGGAAGTTCTTTTATTTTTGAGAATAGTTTTTGCTATCCTTGTTTTTTTTTTTTTTTCCAGATGAATTTGTAAATTGCTCCTTCTAACTCCATGAAGAATCTATTTGGAATATTCATGGGGATTGCATTGAATCTATAAATTGCTTTCAACATGATGGCCATTTTGACTATTTTGATCCTCAAATCCATGAGCCTGGGTGATCTTACCATCTTCTGAGATCTTCAATTTCCTTCTTCATAGACTTGAAGTTCTTGCCATATAGATCTTTCACTTTCTTAGGGTTACACTAAAGTATTTCTTATAGTTTGTGACTATTATGAAGGGTTTCATTTCCCTAATTTATTTTTTAGCCTATTTTTTCTTAAAGTAGAGGAAGGCTACTAATATTTTGGAATTAATTTTATATCCACGTATTTTGCTGAAGTTATCTATCAACAGTAGGAATTCTCTGGTGAAATTTTGGGGGCCAATTAAGTATACTCTTATTCCATCTAAAAATAGTGAGATTTTGACTTCTTTTCCATTTGTATTCCATTGACTAACTTTTGTTGTCTAATTTCCCTGGCCAGGTCTTTCAGTACTATACTGAATAGGTAAGGGGAGAGTGGACCACCTCTTCTCATCCCTGATTTAAGTGGGATTGTTTCAAGTATACATTGATAGATTTCTGTATAATGTACCATCCATACATCCCAGAGATAAAGCCTACTTGATCATGGTGAATGATTGTTTTGATGTGCTCTTGGAATAGGTTTGAAAGAAATTTATTGAGTATATTTGTATCGAGGGAAATTGGTCTGAAATTCTCTTTCTTTGTAGAGTCTTTGTGTGGTTTAAATATGAGCATAATTGTGGTTTCGAAGAATGAGTTGGGTAGTATTTCCTCTTTTTTATTTTGTGGAATAATTTGTAGAGTATTGATATCAGGTCCTGGAATTTTTTGGTGGGGATTTGAGACTGCTTCTATTTTATTTAGGAGTTATGGATTGTTATGGGACTGTTTAAATAGTATATCTGATCCTAATTTAACTTTGGTACCTGGTATCTGTCTAGAAAGTTGTGAATTTCTTCTAGATTTTCCAATTCTGTTGAGTAAAGGCTTTGGTATTGGGATGATTATTTCTTGAAAATTTTCAGTTTCTGTTGTAATGTCTCCATCTTTCATTTCTGATTTTATTAATTTGATAAATTAATAAAATTAATTTATCTCTCTGCACCCTCTAGTTAGTGTGGTTTGTCATTTCTATTGATTTTCTCAAAGAACCAGTTTCTGGTTTGTTTGTTTGTTTGTTTTTTTATTCTTTGTATAGTTCTTTTTGTTTCTATTTTGTTGATTGCAGTTCTGACTTTGATTATTTCCTGCCTTCTACTCCTCTTTGATTTATCTGCTTCTTTTGGTTCTAGAGCTTCCATATGTGCTGTCAAGCTGCTAGTGTATGGTCTCTACAGTTTCTTTCTGTAGGCATTCAGAGCTATGAGTTTTCCTCTTAGTACTACTTTCATTGCTTCTCATATGATTGGGTATGTTGTGCCTTCATTTTTGTTAAATTATAAAATTTCCAAGATATACATGCTACTCTTCTCAGAGCAAACAAAGCTAAACAAGAAGGAAGACACAAGTGAAGATGCTTGAATCTCACTTAGAAGCAGGGAATAAATAGTCTAAGACAAAAGTGGAGGCAGGGATGGAAGGGAAAAATGGTGCAACATCAAGTGTGGGAAATTATAGTATGTCTGTCATGATAGCCATAAGAATGTATGGAATATGAAACAGAGAGTGGTCGGAAGATGGGGTGGGGGCATCTTCAATTAGAGACAGATACTTGGTGTAAGGCAGGCTTCTGAGCATCAATAGGGGTGACCTTAGCTATGACTCACATAATTACAGATATGTTTCATGACAAGTCCTCCTTCTATAACCAGACAGAAAACCCAATGAAGTGATAGCAACAGCAACCAGTCCACAAAACTTTCAACCCCAAATTTATCCTGTCTACAAGAAATGGAGGGATTGGTAATGTAACAAAGACTGAGCGAATATACAAACACTAAATGGCCAAAATTGAGACCCATCCCATGGACAAATACAAATTTCTGACACTAAATGGGAGGAGAAACCCTTGGTGTTGTGAAGGCTTGATGACCCAGTGTAGGGGAATGCCATAACAGGGAGGCAGGGGTGGAGAGATGGGAGGAAGTAGATGTGTGTGGAGGTGGGAGAGTACCCTCATAGAGTCAGGGGGAGTAGTGATAGGACAGGGGGATTATGGAGGGGAAACTGGGAAAGAGGATGCCATTGCAAATATAAATAAAGTAAATATTTAATAAAAAATAAAATAAAAAGAATATGTATGTATAATTATATTAAAAAAGTGATACTCAGATATACTTACAAACAGAAGTTTAGGTTGGCTGTTCTCTGAGAGTCTTTACCCTGCAGTTGACTCAGAAAGAGTCAGTCGCCCACATCACATAGTGGTTGGAACCTTAGGAGTCTTGTAGAAGAACAGGAGAAAGAATTGCAGCCTCTAAGGGGATAAGTATTTCACAGGATTAACCACAGATTCCATTAACCTGGACCCTAGGGGTTCTCAGAGACTAAAGCACCAAGAGCATTCTCTAGCTGGACTTAAGGTTTCCCAGCACATATGTAGATGTACAGCTTCCTCTTCCCCTGGGTCCCAAACAAACGGAGCAAGGCTATCCAGAAAGCTGTAGCCTGTACATATGTGGGGTGTGTTCTTCAAATTGACCTCCTTTAGTGGGAAAGAATGTGCCCATACTCACAGAAACTTGATGTGTGAAGCTAAGGGTACACCCAAGGGGTTTATATCCTCTCAGAGAAGAAGGGAAGGAAAGAATGGAGGAAGGTCTGTTGTGGGAATGGATGACAAAGAAAGATGAAGTAAGCATGAAATAAAGCGAATAAAAACATTAAATATAATTTTTAAAAGACATGAGCATAACATTATTCTCACTGAAAGTAAAACATATGTAACTAATTTAGATTATTCTATAGGAATTATTTTTTGATTAAAAAGCTATACATTAATCTTCATTTTGTACATTGTTAAATGGTTTGAAATATATTTTCAGGTCAATTTGCTTTGTAACTAAATTTTTACATGCATATGTAATTTGCTCCATATAATCATTGAATAACTTCTTATTTTTTGCTTTAGTGAATATTTGTATTCTCTCTTTTGTAAAAAGCAAGTTTGTTTCTTAATATTAAACCTGACTTTTTGTATGACCTGTTATTGGTTTAAGTTTTCAGAGGGAAGATATTTTAGTATGTATATGTGAGAGGGGATTTGAAACTGACTATAATGTTCATTAACTATTTTAAGCCTTTGTTGGACACAATCACTATAACATACATGGAATAACAGTGTAGGAGTCTAGATTTATGGCACCATTATTTAATATATTTGACCTTCATCTTGGCAAGGGCGTGTATAAATTTTGAGGCTTTCCATTGTGAATACAAATTAATTCTGGTAAAAAAAAAATCCCTAGATATTTTCTTCTCAAATACAGAATGTCCAAAGGGATTTACTAATTGAATTGTTACAAGCATGGCTGAGAAAGTTAAGTACTGTGGTTTCTATGCATTCAGAGATTAACTGTGTTTCATTATGTCAACCTAGACTGATTGCCAAAAGAGGAATGTGTGTCACAGTTTAAAGCATTTGGTCTCCATGGGGGTCGATACACTGTTGATGTAGGGATAATTGAAGTTTACGGCAAGGCCACTATGTTCTTACTTTAGTGGAGAATTTTATAATAAACAGGAAGCCAGAACTGGACCATTTTTATTCATGATCACTTAATTTCCAAATGAATGCAATAATTCTATCATGAATAACATTTAGTATTTTGATAAATGCTTATAAACCTAACCCAGTATTTGAAGTCTGTGGAAAAAAATATAGACCTTTGCTTTTGTTGTTTTTCTATTGGAAGGGTAAATCTAGGGCCTTAGACATCATTGGTAAGTGTCCTGCCATTTGAACTGATGCCTCAGCTTCATAATGTAAACATTGACTTAAACTTTAATTTACCAGAAGCTGAAATTTGCTTGGAGAGTTCAAGTTAGGCATGAACATAGAAACAATTCTTACACATACAAAGTAGTTCTATAAAAGTTAATAGCTACTGAAAAATAGATATTTTGAAAGGAAAATTGTGCACTAATAAAATTGTCTCTATACAAGTACTTGTTGTCATGATTGTTGTAGGCAACTTGAGAGATATTCACTAAAAGGAGTTGATTAGGTAGGTCTTAGTGGATGTTTTTTCTTACAACATTATTTAAAAAAGAGAGATACATGTACAGATTTTTAATAGCATTTTGGAATAAAACTAGGTGAATATATTTTTGTCGGTACTTGATTCTTTTAAAGGTTTGATAGTGTGCATTGAAATCTTACTAGTTCCCATAAGCATAGTGGAAATTTTTACATGAAGATAAAATTACTGTTTCGTACAGAGAAAACCATTGGACTGAACACTGGGACCCCGATGGAGGAGGTGGAGCAAAGACTGAAGAGCAGAAGGGATTTGTAACTCCATAGGAAGAACAAAAATATCAAATAACCAGATCCACCAGAGCTTCCAGGCAATAAACCAACAACCAAAGAGTAAACATGGAGTGTCCCATGTTTCCAGTCACATATGAAGCAAAGGATGGTCTTGTTGAGCATCAATGTGAGGAGAGAAATTTTGTCCTGTGAAGGTTTGATGCTCCAGTGTAGGGGAATGCCAGCTAAGGAGGGAGGAGTGAGTGAGTGGATGGGAAGACTCTCAGAGAAGCAGGGAGAAGTTGGATGGAATAGGGAGTTTCTGGAGGGAAAGCTAGGAAAGGGGATAACATTTGAAATGTAAATAGATAAATTATCTAGTTTAAAAAATGAAATACAAGATATATTATTAGAAGGACACATTGTGTAAAACAAACAAACAAACAAACAAGCCACTGAAGGAAACTATGGAATTGACTTTGTCTAGCTGGATTGAGAGGTATGCATCCTTGTTTAGTTCAGGTGACAGCCCATGTATCCTGGGGTACAATGTGTCTGTCTTTCAGCTCCTGAGAGAATAGTGCACCTCCTTAGGCAGTGAAGTTTTCAGGCCACTTTTTGTTCCTCTGATGTTCCCTTGGTAGTCAAAGAAGCAATGAAACTTGACAGGAAATCAGTCTTCTGTACCCTGAATGAGTTGCAAATATTGTATTCTGGAAAGTATAACTGTATTGATCCTGGCAATTGCCATTTAATTCTGTGTCTGATAAAAGAAATAAAATGTCTGATTTCTATGGGCTTCACTTGTGCTCTGTCTCCTCCAGCTGAACAGACTTACTTTCTCCCAGAGATGTTAGTGATTTTGGCCTGGGAAGTCAGGACAGGTACATACAGGATACTGCTTGCTGCTCCCTTTGCCTGAGTTTGTCTTCCTTCATCTCCTTTGGCAGGCATGAAACAGAAAAAGACCTTCACAGATGCTGATCCCAGCTGTGACCATCCCCTAAGCCTTGCAGATCTCCACCAGTGAGCCCAAATATAATACACTATTTTCTTTAAAGTTACTTAGTCTTATTTATCCTAATAGAGAAAATGAGTCCACTAAACTATGACATTTATCTTGATCCTTGATTTTGTATAACACATCTAGCATTTTGTTTTCTTATAATGCTGAATTTTGGTCTCTTGTTTTTACCTATTTTATGTCATATTGGTATTATATTCTATCTTAAGCCTAATATATTGTACTTGTGTGTGTGTGTGTGTGTGTGTGTGTGTGTGTGTGTGTGTGTGTGCATGTGTTTACATGTGCATGACTGTGTTGAGAATTAATGTGCTATTTTTGTAGTTAAGTTGATTCACTTTGCTTTCTCTCAGAGAGAAATTATGTGTTCAATCTTTTCTAAAATGCTTTGTGTCATAGGAATGAATGATGCACATTTTAAAAGAATATTGACTACTGACTTTTTATTTATATAAAACATAACATTGAAGTAGATCTTAGTAAAAATCTTTATTCTTCAGAAGATTGGCCCCCTAATACTCTTTAAGCACCACATTTCAGTAAGTAGCAGATGTCTTAGTAATTTCCCAAAAAGTTATAAAAGATACTTACATAAAAAGACTAAAATTTTCAAAACAGAAGGTTGAAAAAGAAACATTTCTTAAATAGTTAACTTCAGTGATGATATTTTGGATGACACTCTGAAAGAAATGGCTTATGGCTATATAAGCAATATAAATGCATACATACATACATAGTAAAGAAAATTTACTCTATATTAAAATAATATGTCACTTTAAGGGCAGAAAAGGTAGCTTTCTGATATCTGCAAAGGAATGCTGGTAGAATAGTATCAACATGGTAAATTCACTTACCAGTAAAGAAGGAAGGAGGTATGTAAAATCAAACATATTTTCCTTTGCCCTTATTACTTATATTTGGGTCTTGTGGAAGCCAAGTTAACCCTTACAGGAAATACATTTTTTTCTTTTTTGTTGTTGTTGTTTTTTTTTTCTCCTTTTAAAATTTAGATACTCTATATTTACATTTGAGATATTATCCCTTTACCCTGCCCATTCCCATCCCCCTCCCCCTCCATTTGACTTCACAAAAGTGTACTCCCTTCTGATCCCCTTCTCTATCCCATTGCCTTGGCATTTCCCTACTTTGGAAAAAACAGCCCTCTCTGAAACAAAAGTCTCCCTTTTTTTCTTTCTCTCTTACAACATTATTTTTTAAGGGTTACATATACAGATTTTTAAAGGCATTTTGGCTTAAGACTATATGAATACATTTTGTCAGTACTTAATTCTTTTAGAAGTTTGATTGCATGCATTGGAATCCCACTAGTTACCATAAGTATATAGTACATGTAAGGCAAAAAGTCTCTTTCAAACCCCCACAAAAACACATTTCTGTTGGTTCCAGATCTAGTCAAGTTAACAAACAAGATAATCCTTCACACTTACCCTTTATTGTTTCATCTTTCTTTTTTCAGGTGCAAGAAATACAATTTTCTATTCAGGCAATAGGAATCGCAAAGAAGTGTGGTTTTTGTCAACTGTATTTTCTTATTGTCACTCTGTCTATATGATTACTCTATGATTACTCTATGCCTTCATCTATACATGGTAGAGACCTCGTGCATGGTAACCTCTAATCTACCTCTCTCACTTAGCTCTCTATTGATGATAATCATGATTCTCTTATCGACTGAAGCATACTACCTTTATTTATTTTAAGATGCATAACTTTAATTTTATAGGTGTCTGGAAGATGCTGGCCAAATACTCAATTAAAAAATATCACAGATATTTCTGACATTTTGAGCTTTTGTAATTCCTTAATTTATTTTTTCATGGTGGTAGTGAAATATCTTGGCGTAAAAAGGTTTACTGTGGGTTCTTCAGGGAAATAAAAATGGGTTTTGGGAGCTCTTATTTGTACTGAAAGACTTTGTGGTTGCCATAGAGATAACCTCTATCTGCACATTTTGTTCAATTCTCCAAGGTGAAGGAGCATAGGAACTATATAGAATATGGACACTGAAGAATAGAAGAATTTTATAAAATGATTTTTATTATAGTATATGCAAGAAATATAACCAAATGCTATCAATTTAATAAATCAGTCAAGGTCATAAAAATGATGCTAACATTTTTTTTTTTTTATTTAGACAAGTTAGCAGTTAGAAATGGAAGGAAATCTCTGCATGGTTTCTCTAGTCCTTAATTATGTTATATCATTATCATTTATTTTTCTTGAATATTTTCAATGCTTTATTAAATTACTTCCAAACAAGATATGAACTTTTAAAATATATGTTTTTATAGTACAAAATAATAGTTACTGTATGGGAGTGAAAACACACAAGGACCAGTATAATTTCATAAAAGAGTTTCCCTCTGTCTTAACAAATCTACTCTCATAATAATTACATTGATTTCTCCAAATGACCTAGACATCATCTAACATTTCTACTACCGCTCAACAGAGTCATAACAGCTATAAGACTTCACCACTGGTTTACCATGGGTTTTAGAGGACGTGAAACTGATTTCCTCACATACCCATCTTTCTCACGGAGAACATGCAGTCATTCCAACCCCACACTACCAAAAATATTCAGTTGTCCCAGATTTCACTCAAAATTCTAAAGTCCATATGTGAGACTATGAAGCTCAAAGAAGTTATATTTCAATGACTCAACAATGGAAGAAGATAGGCAAGGATATATTATTTAACATAGGAGAAGAGGGCATCAGATCTAAAAGAATTAAGTACTGATAAAAATATTCACGTAGTGTTATGCCAAAATGCCTTTAAAAATCTGTATATGTACCCCTCTTTTGTTAAAAAAAAGTTGTAAGAAAAAAAAAAAAAACATAGGAGTAAATGTTATGATACCAAGAGCAGTCCACAAATAACTCTGAATCCTAACTGGAAAGCTGTTTACAGTTCAAACTTGATCATTATCCATATCAAGTTTCATACTCTGAACAAAGCCTTGGGTAAAAGGTTTTTAAATGCCAGCCAATCAACTATTTCTTTGCTGAATTAAGTTAAAATTTGGTGATCTTATATTGATATTTATTAGTTACTTATTAGATATTTATTGTAGATATATTAGTGTCTAAACAGTTTGTTCTGAGAAGTATGTTCTGCTGAAGAATCCTACTATTTGGGGCTCCAAGTAGTGAGTCTCCCTGCTTGACAGCTTCTATTGAGGTTTGCACATAATAGTATCAATTTCAAACCTGGAGGGAGCCATGCCTTTCCCAAAGTACCTGCAGTTTTGGGGCTTCTAGAATTGGCATCACAAGGAAATGCCTCCAGATTTGTGTCACTAACTAAGCTTGGATCCCTTTGAATTGTATATACAGAAAAAGGAATATTTTACCAGGGTGAAATACCTGGAGAAGCTTTGGCATTAATACTTTTCTGTCCTAAAGATTCAGGTGTTTTGAGCTAGTAACAGAAAACACTGTTTCAGTGACATCCAAAATGCATCAATAATTTCCTAAAATTTAGCTTTTATAAGCAAGTGTTAATTTTAAAACGTTAAGATTTGTTATCTAGCTTCTCCAATGAAATCTAAGGGTGTTCTTTGAGGAATTTGTCAGTGTAGCACTGGAGATTTTTACAAGTTTCTTAGTCAACTCATAATCTCTTATTCAGATTTTCTTTTTTTGTTTAAGACAGCATCTTAATTTACAGCTACTTGGAACTTACTAGATAGAGTAGGATTGCCTCAAACTAATAGTAACATCTTGCATCAGACTTACACAAGCTAGTATCATATCTTCGAGTCATCATAATAAGCATGATAAATTGCATTTTAATGTATTTATTTTAGAAGGGTCATTTGTGTATTATATATCATTTTCTATTTTAATCGAGCTCTGTATATGTATTAGATCCATTTATTTTAGTTTTATCATGCTTTAAAATAGAAGAAACATTTGAAATGTAAATACAAAGAATATCCAATACAATGGTAAAATAATAGAAGAAATAGGCAGTCTGTTACATGACAGGGCACTGAGATTGCTTATACTACTGAAATAAGTAATATAGATTTCTAAAATTATATTTATTTTGTAGGTTGAAGTCTTACACGTGGTTAACACAAACTGACACAAACTGTTATGACACATTCATTTTATGAGGTTGTTTTACATTTTCTACTGTTCGCTTGAGAGTCAGATACATCTGGCAACTCATTTAAGTCAGCGACATTTATTAATCACTTCCCATTATTACAGTTATGATGTATGAAGGCTTTCACACTGCTGAGATTTCAAAAGTATCTAAAACTGATGAGCCCTATTTCCTCATTTGAAATCTATTATAAAATGCTCTCTTGAGAACACAGCCACCTGTGTCCTGTTAGCAGCTCTGGTCATCGTTAGTTTCTGAGTAGAGAAAAGATGTATTCATTTCATTGATCTAATTATTCAAGATGCCCTTCACCTAAATCAGCCTAGTTGCTATTATTAATGCATGTATTTTTATTATTTAATAATTTGTCTTGATATGTCTAAATTATTTAACTATTTGAAATCAGTAATTCAAGTATTCTATTATCACTACCATCATTTACTTATCTATCATCTATCCTGCTATGAAAATAAACAAATAAACAAATCAAATGAGGAAAATTAACAATTGATCTCATTTGCTCCTGAAATGTTTATATTTATCTCAGAATAAATTTGATTTTGCTCAGCTTATACCAAGAGAAACTGTCTAATTAATACAATGTTATAGAAGAATATTAATTTGTATCACATTGTTTTAAACATATTATACTTTTAGACATATGATATAAAGATCTAGAAGGAACAGAAATAGTTTATATAATGTTTTATTTCATTACTCTGAAGCTGACTAATAAACAGCATATTTTTGTTATTCACTTTCAAAATTTGGGTTACTACATATTGAAGATAAAATGATGAACCCAAAAGATATTTAAAGAAATTGAATAAATTCAATGAAATCTTTCAGGAAAATTATTTCCAAATAATAAAACACCAAAAATATGAGCAAATTTACATTATTCTCATTTTACAAACAATCTCAATATTTTCCATAAACAAAATAAGTATTTAAAAACTATTTTCTTCTATCAAATACAAAGAAGTGTTTGAGAACTCAAGTATAACCCAACTTATTCTTTGAACCCACAATTATTCTCAATCCTAAAACACACAAATTCCCTACAAAGAAAAAGAACTTTAGAACAACTTCCCTCATGAACACTGATGCAAAAATACTCAATAAAATTTTGCAAAATGAACCCAAGAACACATCAAAATGATCATTCACCATGATCAAGTAGGCTTGATCCCAGGGATGCAAGGATGGTTCAATTCATGGAAATCTATTAATGTAATAATATATGCTGAGCAAGCATTTGATAATATTCAAAAGTCTTGGAAAAATGAGAAATTCAAGGCCAGTACTTAAACATAGTAAAAGCAATATTCAGCAAGGCAGTAGCCAACATCAAACTAATGGTGAGAAACTTGAAGCAATCCCACTAAAATCAGGGACTAGACAATGCTTTCCACTCTCTTCCTACCTATTCAATATAGTACTTGAATTACTAACCAGAGCAATCAGACAGCAAATAGAGGTCAACTGGATACCAATTGAAAAGGAAAAGGTCAAAATATTACTATTTGCAAATGATATAATAGTATACTTAAATGACTCTAAAAATTCCACCAGAGAATTTTTCCAGCTGATAAGAAACATGAGCAAAATGGCTGAATATAAAAGTAACTCGAGAAACTCAGTAGTCTTCCACTACGCAAAGAATAAGTAGGCTGAGAAAGAAATTAGAGAATTGGCACGCTTAAGAATAGTCATAAAGAACATAAAATACATTGGGGTGACCCTAACCAAGAAAGTGAAGAATCTGTATGACAAGAACTTCAAGTCTTTCCTGAACAGAACACCAATGTCTTATACTCTAAGATCAAGAATCAACAAATGGGACCTCATGAAATTGCAAATCTCCAGTAAGGCAAAGGACACCATCAAACGGACAATATGGTAACCAACAGATTAGGGAAAGATCTTTCCCAATCCTTCATCTGATAGTACATTAATATCCAATGTTTACAAAGAACCCAAGAAGTTACATGCTAGAGAATAAAGTAATCATATTAAAAATGGGGTACAGACCTATACAAAGAATTCTCAACTGAGGAATATCAAATGGCTGGAAGCACTTAAAAATACTCAACAATGCTACTAATCAGGGAAATACAAGTCAAAACATGTTCACAGTAGCCTTATTTACAATAGAGCCAGAAGCTGAAAAGAACCCAGATGTCCTTCAACAGAGGAATGGATACAGAAATTATGGTACATATGCACAATGGAATACTATTCAGCTATTAAACAATGACTTTATGAAATTCCTGGCAAATTAATGAAACTTGAATCTATAATTCTTAGTGAGGTAATCCAGTCACAAAAGAACACTCATGGTATGTACTGACTAGCCCATAAAACTCAGAATAACCAAGAAACAAGTCACAGAACTTATAAAACTGAAAGGGAAGAAAGGCCAGAACATGGACACTCATTCCTTCATAGAAGGCAGAACAAAACCCTCATGGGAGGAAATAAAGGGACAAATTAAGGATCAGCAATTGGAGAAAAGATCATGCAGAAACTGCCTCTCCTGGGGTTCTACCCCATATGCAGCCTCTAAACCCAAGCACTATTGCTGATGCCAATTCATGCTTACTTAGCAAGAACCTGATATGGATGTCTCCTCAGAAGCTCTGCAAGAGACATACTGAAACAGAGGAGGATGCTTACAGCTAACCATCAGACTGAACATGAGGACCCCAATAAATGAGTTAGAGATGAACTGTAAGAGCTGAAAGGATCTGCAACCCCATGGAAAGAACAAAATTATTAGCTAAGTAAACCCACCACAGCTCCCAGATACTAAAGCACCAAATAATGAGTTCACATGGAAAGACTCATGGCCAGAGGTACATATACAGCAGAAGACAGAATTCTCTGGCCTCAATGAGAGAAGAGGACTTTGGTCTAGTGAAGGGTCATTTTCCCAGTATAGTGGAATGCTAAGGCCTTGAGATGGGAGAGGGTGTTTGGGAGAGTGAGCACCTACATGGTGGCAATTGGAGGGGTGGAGGGAATGGGATTGAGGAAAGTGGACAACATCTGAAATGTAAATATAGTGAATATCTAATAAAAAAGATTCCAAGTATAAAGCAAACATTTTTAGTATTTTGAAATACTAAAATTGTAAGGAATCCTTTATGCAAAAATTATACCTAAAAGAACATTATATATACATATATATTTTGTGTGTGTGTGTTATTACTTCCATTGCTATCTTCAAGAAGAACCTTGGAACATGCTTTATTTAAACTTGGTGTTCAATATGTTGTCTAGAGAAGGCTGTAAAAATGTGAAAAGTTGTAGGGTGGGCATCATAGTATGAACAGAGAGTCTGCTGCTAATGGGAGTAGAGGATGAACAGGAAATGGTTCAGTATATAGTCTCATGTTTTCCTCTAATTAATATACTTTCCCCACTGAGACTGTACTTTCTAATGGATCCATAAATCTAGCAAACAGCGCCCCGATCTGGTAGATACTCAGACATGTGGGTCTGTGGTAGATACTTCAAACTTCACACAAAACAAATGAATAGGTTTCACTCTGGTTGTTAATAAGCTATCACCATTACTTATCACCTTATTTATTATTATTATTTTCTCTTTCATGCTATGTCAAATAAAGCATGTATATTGCAAAATTCATTTTTACCATCTATACTTTATGCATTATAAGCCGCTTTGATACAAATTTACTCACATTGCTTATGGATTTTATTTACCAGTTGCTTGAACTAAATTAACTACAATTAATTTATTCTCTTAAGCTTTTCCACAACTGCCTACTCAGAGTGTTCCAATTACAGAGCATAAAGATGGCTGTGCCTAATTGTTTGAAAGGTCAGAAGAGTCTGATATCTAAAATAGAAACAATAATTCAAGATAATTGGATGTGCATAGCCATCTGTGCTAGAGGTGATTTATAAATTAGATAGGAGTGACTTATAAATATGTTGACAGTAGGTCCTTCTTTAAGATCCATGGATTCACCACCCTCGGGTAGTTGGATAAATTTATAGCTACAGAAATGAATTTCCTCCAGTTGAGTAGATCTTAAGGCTAATTAGGTGACTCCAGCTCTCTTCAGAAAAGAAGTGCCAATGATGTACCAATATGAATATCTTTACCTGTAGTTTAGCTAATAGAACACTTTGAGTACTCTCATTTTAAAATATCTCAAATTATATCTCATTATTCAACAAATCAAATGCAGTTCACAATAGCATGCCTTTGACCTCATTGTTTGAGGTCTTATAGGCAGAATAGTCTGAAAAGAACTGTAACAACGCCCTTTTAAAATTCTAGCTGTATCTACCTACTGCTCTGATTTTTCAATATTCTCTTCAGGTTTGAATGATAACAGATTTGTATGAGAGTTTAGTATGAATTAATTTTTTTTAAATGCAGTCTTTCAATAGAAGAGATACTAAATTTTGTGTTTCTTTGTGTAGCTGTTTGTATGATTGTATAGTGAACAGTTGGATTTTCATTCAGCGAATGCCTTCTCACAAATCTGTGTTTATTTTATTGCCTACCTCTTCTCCACACAGCCCTGTACAATAAAGATAGTACTTAGTAAGTTCTTTGATTTATCTATTAGAAATTTAGAACTTGGTCTAAAATAAATACCTGGGAATAAACTAACTTAATAAAAAATACTAAAATATGAATTTAATGTTTTAGATCCAGAGGTTTCAAAATCTTCTTGGCCCTTTTCAACACAGTACAGCTGAAGAAATACAGCAGCACATTGTGTTGGTAAGTGTGCAAATTATTAATTATTGTTGTTATTATTTTTCTTTAAAACTTATCTTTTAGGATTTTATATATTAGTACTCTATTCGTGGTGATGTTTCTGGTCTTTCATCCCATATCTCCTAGCTGATCATTACAGAAATTTACAAATGTTTCAAACGTGTATATCCTGGGGCACACAAACCATAGGAAACACAGAAGACCAGGCAGTCATAAAGTGGAGCAAATAGTAGTAGAGTAAGTAGTACTTTCACCAGCTCTCCCAAATGCTGCAAGTCTCCTATAGTTCTCAACATAATGCCAGATGGTGAAGAACAGGTCTTCGATATATGTCAGCTTCCAGCCTTCATACTCAAGCATATATATATATATGTATACATATATATATATATATATATTTGTATACATACATATATATATATATATTTCTCTTCGACTAACAGAAAATGAACAATGGGCATTTAAAAAGTAAAGAGGTCTTTGTAACAGGAGTTAATAATCTTAGAACAAAAAATCAAGTACTGACAAAAATATGTTCATATAGTTTTAGGCAAAAAAATGCTTTAAAAATCTGTAAAAAGACGAATCTTAGAACAGAATTATTTGACCAAGTTTTGCAAAGATTATTTCTGTAAGATTCTCAGAGGGAGTTTTGTTTATTTGATCACTATTCCCTGTTTCTGGACAGTGTTAAGAGATATCACACTGTGTTGTATTTACAAAAGATTCCTCCAAGCCCAGTATGATTTTATCTTAAGTCTGAAACTCTTTCTAAATCACAGAATACATTCACATCTAGAGCAAATTCTTGCAACCCTTTTTTTAATGTTTATCCTAATAAGTACATGCTTTCTTAGAAGTAACAATTCTTAGTTATATCTAAGAAACCTCTCCCTGTGGTTTTTATTTTCACCACAAACAATATTATCATTTTATTTTCAATATATTTCTGAAAAAATAAAAAAAAGTTCATTTGGGATGCTTGTCTATTCCAAGTATTTCTTGAGCCTGCATGACCGCTATCCTTTTGCTTCAGGATTTACATCACTGAAGTGCGTAGTTTCCTTTAACCACCCCCCCACAGCTGTCTTAAGGCATTTCAAGCCTTTGTTCATATCAACTTCAAGATCCTTCCAGCTTCATCTCAGTAGGGCAGGCACATGGATGGGCTACTGTGGTTTGAATAGGCCTATTGGTCCCAAGCTGCTAGCTACCTAAAGAAAGTGATGGAAAACTTATTAGGTTGGAGTGTTCCTTAAAGGAGTTAATGGCTTGATTTTTAATATTTTGCAGCTCAACCCAACTCCCTGATTATACTCTGCTTCCTGATATAGATGCAATCTAACCAGCCACTCTGTCTTTCCTGCTTCCACTGACCTGTTCCCCCTCATGCTAGCCTACATTCTTCTGGACCACGGTCAAAAAGAGCACTTCCTCTCTTAAGTTGCTGTTTTCTAGGTTTCATTACAACAATAAGAAAGTAACTGTGAATAATTGTGCCTGTGGAAAACTTGCTTGAAGAAAAATATTTCTTTTAATTTACAGTGCCTTTTTAATTTTATCTTTTTAAATACTTGCACATTCACGTTCCTTCTTATAATATCAGTTCTATAATTTTTCCTTTATTTTCAAATGCACACAATTCTCCATTCGTTTGAGTTATATACGTATTAACTATTGTATTATCAACCTTATGCTTTACAGAGAAAACTCCAATGAGTATTGTCATCTAATTTTGAAATGGGAAGCAAATATCTTGTTACCTTGCTAAAACGTAATTCTGACATGTTATGTTCAGTAAAGTTAACATTCCCATTAAATTTAAGATGTAAGGTTTTCTGTCATATACTGGACATTATTGTATATGAATTGATATTTATAATAATGTTACAATATTCTGCTTCTGTCATATACTTCAATTAACATGTGTCTCATTTTCAGATGTATGGCATGCTGTGAACAAATGATTGTATATTCAGGCTTGAGTTCCTGTGGGTATGCATGCATGCATGCATGGGTGGCTGAGTGCATGTGAGCCATTCTCCCTCCCTCCTTTCCTAACCCTCTATCTCTCCCTCTCCCTCCCCTTCCGCCCTCCTCTGTCTTTCTCTCTCTCTTTGTGGGTGGGTGTTGGTGTGTGTTTGTGTGTGCATGTATTCATGTTGAGGTTGGACATATGCCTAAGTGAATGTTGAGACAATCAACCACACATATAACACAACAACATGACTGGTAGTGCTAACCATGTTGCTCTGGGAATTTCCTGTTCATCTTTTTAGACTGGAATTATTGTGGGTCACCTGTAATTTATGTGGGTTTTCAGAAACTAAACAGCAGTATTTAGGGTCAGACAGCAAGCATTTTACCCACTGCAGCTTAATACCACATTAAGTAACAGTTACTTGTTTATAATGATTTTAAATGATTTATAATGACTTAAAAATGTTTCTTATTTTAGTAATTTAATGCATAAAATTTAGAAATGCTAAGCTACAAAAATATTCATTGAGCTATTTTCTATTTTAAAATACTATTTAGGGAGTGTTTGTGTGCATGTTATGTGTGTATTTGTGTGTATGGGAAGTATGTGCACTTGAAATAGGTTACGGTAGAGCACAGATGAGAATGGTTTCCTTTACATAGACTTACAGAAGGGTGTTGGAAACAGGACTTGAGTCATCAATTTGAGAAAAATAAACTATTAACTAGGGATACCACTCACCAGATCCATCGATTAAAATTTTAATTTATTTCAGATGTGTAATTCTGCTTTGCTTTTACCATTATTTTATTCACATAAATATTGTATTATTATTTTTATTCAAAAACCTCTGTGTTTAAGGATCCAGACATAAAAAGATAAAGTGTTTAAGTAAATATTTGTATGAATGAGTTTATATTTTGTATATTTGTATATTTTTACATAATATATGATGAAATTCTGCATATTTTCATCATAGTATTTGAAACACCAAATTCATCCTTTTAGTTATTCTGTTTTTAAAAATCATATTAATAAAGTCTCATTTATTTATTTATTTATTTATTTATTTATTTATTTATTTATGTATTTATTTATTTATTTAGTAATTTTCCCATCCTTATCTCTAGTGCCTGCAATTGACATTTTTTGTCATTGCAGCCTTCTGGGTAAGGTACTCAAACCAGAAGAGGCTTGTTGAAAGTGCTCACAAGAAGTTCCCCTATTACAGGAAATGGAAGAATTCAGAAGGAGTATATGTTAGAATGTAGCAGCAACATCAGTTCTCTGCAAAGAGAGAACACCTGTTGCATACTGGATTCTTTGTCATCTATTTCAAACACAGTAGCTTTACAAATAGTGCTTAAAACAAGTCACATATAAGATTGATGAGGATGGTAAATATTATTCTATTTATGTATTTACAATTTTGTATTTTTTTAAATCAGATATAATTCAGAGTGGCTTCTTAAATGGATTATGGACTATTCACAGAAAATGGTAGTGGTTAATGCAAGCAGAAGATTATGCACATAAACACTTTCTCATCCATTCTGCTGTGCAGAAAGCAGAGCTATAGGAGGAAGCAGAGCTAATGCAAGTCATGGTGAAGTTTTACATTGACAAAACATGAAAAATATAGAATATATTTCCATTCTATTTATTTATTTATTTATTCATGTTATATTGTGAAGGAACCCACCCTGTCCTCCTCTTACCCCCCCTCACACATTGTCTGTCCCCAGTCTCAAGTCATCTTCTCTGACACACAAAGGTCCTGCAGGACAAGGCAATCCTCATTCATTCAGAATAGACAAGGCAGTCTAGTTAGAAGAACAGGATGCATAGGCAGGCAACAGAGTCAGGAACAGGCCTTCTTCATTGATTTGTCGGCCCATATGAAGACCAAGCAAATGCTACATATGTACAGGAGGACTAGGTCCAGCACATGTATGATCTTTGGTTGGTTGTTCATTCTCTGAAAGCTCCAGATTAGTTGATTCTGTTGCTCTTTTTTGAAGTCCTGTTTCTTTTGAATCCCTCAATCTTTCCTTCAATTCTTACCTACATCTAAGGAACTGTTCAATATACTTAGCCATCAGGGAAATGCAAATCAAAACAACCCTGAGATTACACCTCACACCAGTTAGATTGGCCAAGATCCAAAACTCAGATGACAACAGATGCTGTTGAGGATGTGGAGAAAGAGGAACACTTCTCCACTGTTGGTGGGGTTGTAAACTAATACAACCACTCTGGAAATCAGTCTGGCGGTTCCTCAGAAAAATGGACATAGTACTACCTGAAGACTCAGTTATTCCACTTCTGGGCATTTACCCCAGAGATGCTCCAACACACAACAAAGATATATGCACCATAATGTTCATTGCAGCTCTATTTATAATAGCCAGAAGCTGGAAAGAAACCAGATGTCCTTCAGTAGATGAATCGATACAAAAATTGTGGTACATTTACACAATGGAGTACTACTCAGCTATCAGAAACAATGACTTAACAGAATTCTTAAGAAAATGGCTGCATCTAGAGAATATCATCCTGAGTGAGATAACCCAGTCACAAAAGAACAGACATAATATGCAGTCACTGATAATGGGATACTAACCCCAGAAAGCTCTGAACACCCCAGGAACAACTCACAGACTTTGTGAAGCTCAACAGAAAAAAAAGAATATATTTTAATTAAAATATTACTGTATCACATCCCCCTTTCCTCCCTACAGCCCTTCCTAGTCTCTCTCCTATCCCCTCAAATTAATAGCCTCTTTTCCTCTATTATTGTTGCATATATATATGTGTGTGTGTGTGTGTGTGTGTGTGTGTGTGTGTGTATGTATATGTACCCACAAATATTTAATTACTACCTTAAAAAATGTATTCAAAATAAATAGATAAATAAAATGTATAAATAAATAAATATAAAAAGGTTTTCCATCAAAAAATAAATAAATAAATCTATGTTTGGGAAAAAAATAAAAGGAAGTCATTAATGTTATCTAACTCAAATATCCAAAAGGTGATTTATATAATAAAATGATACAAAAATTAAAAAAAAGACTCTCTGAGCTCCATCAAATATTTGGCTAGGGCTTTTCCTATCTTTTTGAATCTCTTAAAGAACTAGCTCATGATTTTATTGAATCTTTGTATTGTCCTCTTTGCCTGTAAGTGATTGATTTCAGGCTTGAATTTGATGACTTCCTCTCGGGTGTGTGCTGCTTTTTTCCCCCTAGAGCATTCAGTTATACATTTCAATCCTTATTGTGAAAACTCTCTGGCTCTTTTATGAAGGCACTTATTGCTATTAATTTAACTCTTCTTACTGCTTTTATTGTGTCACATATATTTGGTTATGTAGTACCTTCATTTTTATTGGATTCTATACAGTTTTTAATTTATTTCTTTATTTCTTTCCTGACCCAATCATCACAGAGTAGAAAGTTGTTCAGTTTTTATGATGATGCAAGGAATTGGTTGTTCCTGTTGTTGAATTCCAGCTTTAATCCCTGGTTGTCTGATAAGATACAAGGCATTTTTTCAATTTTTTTTTTACCCTTTGTGGCTTGCTGTGTTACCAATTATATGGTCAATTTTTGAGGACAAAACATGAGATGCTGAGAAGGTATAATCTTTGGAATTTGGGTAAAATGTCCTATAGATAACTGTTAGATTCATGCATTTCCTAACTTCTGTTAATTTACTTATTTCTTTGATATTTTCTGTCTCAATCTTTCAATTGTTGATATTGTGGTGTTGAAGAATTGCTTATTATTATGTGGGTTAGATGTGATATTTTTAGCTTCAGTAATGTTTCTTTTACAAATGTGGGTTCCCTTGAATTTAACACATAGAATAGAGATGTCACCTTGGTTTATTTTTTTCTTTGATGTGCAAAAAGTGTCCATCCACATCGCTTTTGATTACTTTTGGTTGAAATTCTATTTTGTTAGATATTAGAATGGCTATTCTATCAAATTTGCCGTGTCCATTTGCTTGGGGTAAAAATAATCAGCCTTTTACTCTGAGACAATATCTATCATTGTTGCTGAGGGATATTTCCTGTATGCAGCAGAAAGATGGATCTTAGTGTTGGATCCGCTCTGTTAGCCTGTGTTGTTTTATTTGGGAACTGAGTCCATTGATTTAAAGAAATATTAATGGCCATTAATCGTTAGTTCCTGTTATTTTGATGTTGGTGATAGTACTGTTTATGTGTGTGTATGTGTGGAAGGTTTAACACTTTTGATTATGTGGTGTGGAATATTCGATTTTTTTATGTTTTTTTTTGGGGGGGGGTTATTCTCTTTATGTTGGAGTTTTCCATCTAGTATCCTCTGTAGGGCTAGCTTAGTGGAAAATTGTTTAAATTTGGTTTTGTAATGATTTTTTTTTTTTTTGTATTTTTTGTCTATGGTGATTGAAAATTTTGCTGAATATGTATGAGCTCACAACTCTGATCTTGTTGTGACTGTCAAAACATATATCTTTGCAGGTCCTTCTAGCTTTGAAAGGCTCTAGAGAGAAGTATGGTATTATTCTCATAACCCTACCTTTATATTTTACTTGGCTTTTTCCCTTACAGGTTTTTAAGTTCCTTCTGTGTTCAGGAGATTTAATGTTGTGATTCTCATGTTATATGGGGATTTTGTCCTCAAATTTTATTCAAGTTGGTGCTCTGTAGGCTTCTGGAACATTTATAGGCATCTCTTTGTTTAGGTCAGGTAAGTTTTCATCTATAATTTGGTTGATTATTTCTGGGCTTTTGAGTTAGTTTCTTCTACTTTTTCTATTCCTGTTATTCTTAGATTTGGCCTTTTCAAAGTGTTCCAAACTTCCTGGAGATTTTGAATTAAAAATGTCTTAGCTTTAGCATTTTATCTGATACATGCTTCTTTTACAAATTCAGTCCCTGAGATTCTCTCTCCCATCTTTCTTATTCTGTTGCTGATTCTTCTGTCTACAGTTGCTATTCCTTCTTAGCTTTTACATCTCCACGATTGTGTGTGTTCTATTTAAATTTTTTCTTTTCCATTTTCAGACCTTCAAATGCTACAGGATGCCTCTTCCCACTAGCATTTGTTGACTGTGTTCTTATGTTTGCCTTTAGTCACCTGGCTGCTCCTAATGGAGGCATGCTTGTTCGTCACTTATGGCAGCAGGTCCCTTATGGGATTGCAGATAGAAAGTTTTGGCTTGAGTGGCAACAGAACGTTCAGTGATGTGAAAGAGCTGGGATTGCAGGTAGAATTTTTTGCCCATGTGGCAGGAGTCTTCACATTCTGCACGCCAAGCTTGTGGTCCTTGAATGATGCAGGCACCTGGGATTTTATGTCGATGTGTGTATTGAAAGTTTAAAATCTTTACATTTATCTTTGTTTTGCAGAATAAAGTCATTTAAAAAAAAAAAGAAAGATAGAATACATAGTGGACAGGGAAGACTCCTGGCTTCTATGTGCTCTGGGGACTTAGTGGGCAAAGAATTTAGGCATGGATATATTACCTGGTTTTCCGGGGTGAAAACAGGTTTCCTTGTATGCAGACAGAGCTTTAGCAGGGCAGTGGAATGCATAAGGCATACGGAAGAATTTTAAGCTTCTGGGTTTGTGTGGAGGGTGTCTATACAGGGAATTGGGGTAGGAGTCTCACCTGGTGGTCCATGAAGACTTCAGTCTTCCTGGGTTGCAGGTAGCTTTTGAACTGAAGGATGAGCACAAGGGGAACAAGGCAGAACTCACAGCTGCTAAGCTTGCCAGGAGAGACAGCCTACAGTGTAATAAGGTGTAGGGATGTCATCTGGTTGTTTTATGTGGCAGGTGGCCTCCAGCAATGCAGGCCAAGCTGTCTCGGTTATGATTTTAACCTGGGAAATCAATGCTGTTTGCTCCTTTGTTTCAGCAGAATTCCTGCTTCTCTTGGTAGGTAATGTTTGCTTCTGTCAAAGCTTACAGAAACAATAAGTAATTAGAAACAGTGTTATTATAAATTTATGATTGCCTAAATTACAGAAACTATTAATTTAGAATAAAATAATGAATCTTGATTCCATACAAAATAAAATGTAAAAAAGTCAAACAAAAAGTTAATGTTCCAGCTCCACCAAGCAGCTTCAGATTTGGTCACATGCTTTTGGATTTCACATCAAGGAGCCAAGAAAAGGATCATCAATCTCTCTGTGTAAATAAGAAAAGCTGGTGAGGTAAGGTGTGTGTTAGGGTTCCCGATGCATAAAAGCTCGGGAATGCCATTGCAGGAAGGTGTGAAAATTAATCCTGAAATGAAAATTAATTCTGGAAAACATGAAAGTATTGGAGATGCTTGTCATGGGACATCTTCCAGGGAGAGCTGCTAAGAAGAAATGGAACCAGTGTGTACTGGCTGGTTTTGTGACAACTTGATACAAGCTAGAGATATGGCAGAGAAAGGAGCCTCAGTTGAGGAAATGCCTCCATGAGATCCAGCTGTAAGGCATTTTCTCAATTACTGATCAAGGGAGGAGGCACAGCCCATTGTGGGTGGTGCCATCCCTGGGCTGGTAGACTTGGTTCTATAAGAAAGCAAACTGAGAAAGCTAGGGGAAGCAAGCCAGTAAGTAACATCCCTCCATGGCCTCTGCATCAGCTCCTGCTTCCTGAGCTAATTTTGTTCCACTTCTGACTTCCTTTGGTGATGAACAGCAATGTGTAAATGTAAGTTGAATAAACCCTTTCCTCCCCAAGTTGTTTCTTGGTCATGTTGTTTTATGCAGGACTAGAAAGCCTGACTAAGATGCAGTGATAAAGAAAGAACTGTGGGTGAGTTTGGAATTGTGCAGTGTTTCAATGACAGAAATGAGTTGAAGATTTCCCAACTAGTCTTTGGTCTTGTTTCAGTGCACCATTTGTTCAGTGTATTACATTTCCTCATCTTTGCTGTGTAATATGTATTCTGTGCAATTTTCCATCGGAATTATGTGATCTGCTCTTTCAAGTTTGTTCTATAGTGATTTAAAATTGAGAAATCACCATGAGTCTCAAAGGAGACTTTGAATTTTAGGCTTTTAAACAGGGTGACACTGTAAGAAAGTAGGGATAGAGATTATGAAATTGGAAAAAATGTAATTTTACATTCTGATACAATTACAAGCATTTGGAGGCCAGGGAGTAGGATGAGGAGTTGTGAATTAAAATAGCTCATGTCAGCTCTTAGACATTTTGTTAATGTACACATGCACTTGTTGGGGAAAGTGTGTCCCTAGGGTTAGCTTTCAGGTTTCAATACTCAACCTAGTGGTGCTTTCTCTCTTCCTTCTGCCTTTCTTTTCTGGTTCAGAAAGAAAACTGCCGCCAGCATGCTATCATGTTTCCTGCTATAATGATAATAAACTAACCCTCTGCAATGTAAGCGAGACCTAATTAAACGTTAACATTTATGAAAGTTGCAGCCATCATGGTATCTCTTCAGAGCAATAGAACTTTGACTAAGACACACTTGCCATCAACTTTAAAGTCCTTAAGCTTTGAAGTTCTTTTAAGATACTGTTTTCTTAAAGATATCTACCAAGAATCTCCTAACATAAGTCAGTGTATATATAATATTTCATAAAGGATATTTTATTCAACTTGTTGCGCGTATCTTTAATATTAGAAAGAACTCCCATCTAACTCTCAGTCTCCTAGACTTCTGTTAAAACAAATATTTGGAAATTAAATTATAAAGAAGAATTTGTATCATCATATATAATGAAGCAATTAGTGTAAGGTTATATATGCTTAGTGTCCTGTCTTCTAAAAATATGTTTGTTTGCCTTCAAGGGAAAGTGATTTTTGTGAAAACATTTCAAGTTTCTCCACTTAATTAACAATACTTTCTAATGAATAAACTTCCTTACTTTGAAGTTAAACTTTCTTTGTGAGAGTGTTTTATGTACTTATGGCTATGGACTTCATCGTGAGTATTTATAAAGATATTTAGAAGGGTACACTTTTCTTTGTGAGCAGAGATGTATCTGCTGGAATCAAATTTTGTTTCTAATTGTTATGTTGTGAGTAATGCTAATCACTGAGCTTTCTCTCTAGACCTGTGAAATGAAACTACTTTATGCAATCATAACTGTATATTGTTAGTATTTTTTATTTAATTCTAGAGACTGTGTACTTGTGTACTGTAATGCTAGGCAGGACGCAAGAAGACCACAATCATGGACTTTTAATAATACAATTTCTTACTTAATATTGAAGTATTTATTTATATATTGGTATGGGCATTTGAACAAATATTATTCCATTTATTCCTTAAAAAATTCCTATGAATTTAGGTAAAGGTGATGAGAAATATTAATAACTAATATTCAAATGTGAGGAACAGTTTTGGAAAAATGGGAAGAAGTGCTTTTATTTCATACAGGGTATCGGAGATATTCATGGAATTTAAGTAGAACCCTCATCCATGGCTTTATTATATCTTTTTTATATTAAAAGCTAGGTATGTGCAGCTCTAAAAATAACTTATTAAGTTATTAATTTCTTTAGATCTTCAAAGTTTTATAGATTTGCTTTGTAGAAAATTCCTAGTTAATGCACCCAGGCTTATTTTAGTCATTCTTCTGAGGTGACATTCAGCCTGAACATTTTAAATTAATACTTTATTGTCACAAGTTCCTGAATATTTCTAACACTTTTGAAGGCATTGCTGCTATGAAAGAACAACGCTCCTATATTCATTAAAATGATTTTGTAAAGTACCCAAGTAAGATTTCATTTTCAGTGAGGTAACTTAATTCCTTCACGTTCTTAGTAAATGTGTTAATCATAAGATTTATGACACTGTTCTGTTAAGAATTTATCATTACAGAAAAAAAAAATACTTGCTCAAATGTATTGCTCATATTTTGATCGGAAAGTTTCAGGTATAATTTTATACTATATTAATATGTACGACTATTATATTTTCTGCATATTTATTATTTCCTTTTGGGAATCATTGGACCTAAATGTAACTTAATATCTCAAAGCAAGAAGACAAATTGAATAATACAATAATATTTTAGTATCAGTATTATTTATTCTTTTTCACACTTAGAGGCTATGAGATTATATTTAATCAGTACTGTGCAGCTTCTCACCATCTATTGCAGTCTGTATCCTGGTCATAGCATCATGAAATCTCATGGCAATTTACTGCAATAGCTTCAAAATTTGGCACTCCTGATATTATCAATAAATCTGTCCTTTCCTTCATTATTTTGAGTATCTAAATTGCCACTAGCCATACTTTGTACCTCTCCACTCACTGCACCCATTGTAAAGTGTATCGTGTATTTTACTATTTTCATTGTCTGGAGTTCATTTAAGACCTGACCAACACTGAGCATTTAGATTCCTCTGCCGAAGAATCAGCAAATATATTAGTATCCAAGTAATCCAACTCCATGTGAGATGCCCCAGTGACTTTTACCACAGAAAATAGTTATCCCACATATATATATATATATATATATATATATATATATATATATATATATGTGTGTGTGTGTGTGTGTGTATATACATACACACCACACACACACACACAAACACACACACAATATATATATATATATATATATATATATGTATATATGGTAAAGCATGATCTTGTTTGATGTTTCACCTAGAGCATGCTATTATAACTTCTCACACATTTGCATATTTACATGCTTATTTCGAATCTGCCATCAATAGAGTATATATAAAAATAATCAGCAATGAAATAATAAACACATGAGAAAGAATTGATTTGCTCATGGATGACGATTAGGGAATCCAACTAAACTTGTGGGTTTTTAAATTTTACTGAAAAAAAATACAGATTTGTTATCATACTTCAAAACTAAAAATTTTTGATTGATATTTGAGTTGATTGATGGACCAAAAAACCCATAAAATTTTCAGAAAAAATACATTATTATTTATATGAAGATTTCAATTTGCTCACACTTTTTTTTCTTTCTTAGAATCAAGAATGCTGATAGCATTCAAATTTTATCAAGCAATGGGATACTATTTTGGTAAATTTTACAACTGGAGATTTATATCAGACCAGGGAATGATGTGTTTTATCATGACTTTCATAGGAAAATTAATCCCAATGGGATGAAGGATTTTTTCCTTGTTCTCAATTTAAAATAAAGCTTGATAGGGAACAGCACTGGCTATAAACTTAAGGAGATGTTGGAGAGAAGACTGGAAAATCAAAGGAAACTAAATTAGGTGAATAGGTGACATATGAGAAAGAAAATTTGCCAATGTGCGTTAGAATGTGAGTGAGGAAGAAATGAAGATGTTTAATTACAATGAAAAATGTAATTATTATAAGGAAAGAATTGATAGAAAGTATTCTTTTCAGTGCTGGTTAACCACTAACCAATACTTATGTATGTTGGACTTTAGAGAGGTAATGAAAAATAAAAGTATTCTCTGCTAAAGGACATGCCGGAACATAGTAACATGATTTTAGTCTTACTTCAATTATTTTCTAAGTCAGTTAAGTATTCACCTCTTGTTGTCCTGAATTTGGCTTTCTGAGTTATGTTCTCCAGATCTGTACCTACTATATGGACTGAAAATAATTTCAACAGCTTCTTATTAGCTTCAAGTGTCATGAAATCTCAAACAAATGATTCCTTGGGATTCTTGTTAAGCAAATGCATGCCATTATTTATTGCATGTTTTTTTAACAAGTAGCTCTTTCTTTTGTGTGTTTACATCTCCATCCAATTCATTATTGTCTACACGTTTCAGAATATGTCTAATTTGAATTGGAAGATTTCCCTGAAGAAAGATTGTTTTGAACATAACTCCTGGTACATTACAACATAATTCAGGAAAATATGTGATGGAATTCTTTGGTGATCACAAAATATTTTTATAGAAATCATACGATGGTTGCCATTTAGTTCCAACCTTTATTTTTCAGACCGCTTTCAAAAAAATTTTATTGGATATTCTCTGTATTTACATTTCAGATGTTATCGCCTTTCTCCAAAATCCCCTCCCCATTTCGTTGCTTCCTTGAAGGTGCTCCCTCTACCAAACCCGCTTTCCAACCTCAACACTTTGGCTTCCCCCTACACTGACCAAAAGAGCCTGGGCTGGACCAAAGTCTCTCTCATTCTTGTGATGCCAGAGAATGCTCTCCTCTGCTGTATCTGCACCTGGAGCCATAGGTCTCTCCGTGCAAACTCAATAGTTGATGTTTTAGTCCCTGGGAGCTGTGGTAGGTTTGATTAGATAATAATTTTGTTCTTCCCAGGTGGTTGCAGATCCTTTAAGCTCCTTCAGTCCATTCTCTAGCTCCTTCATTGGGTCGCCGTTTTCAGTCTGATGGTTAGCTGCAAGCATCCTCAGCTGTATCAGTATGGCTCTGGCAAAGCCTCTGAGGAGGCATGCACATTAGACTCCTGACAGTGAGCACCACTTGGCATCAGCAATAGTGATTCGATTTAGTGGCTACATATGGGTTAGAGCCACAGGTGAAGCAGTCTCTGGATGATCTTTTCTCCAATACCTGCTCCTCTATTTTTCCCATCATTTCCTCTCATGAGTGTTTTGTTCTCCCTTTTAGGAAAGACTGGGCCATCTACATTCCAGCCTTCCTTCTCTTTGAGCTTCATAATTTCTGGGAATTGTTTCTTGGGTATTCCAAACTTTTTGATTTAGTATCTGCTTATCAGTGAGTACATACCATGAGTGTTCTTTTGTGAGTAGGTTACCTCACTCAAGAAGATAGCTTATAGTTCTATCCATTTGCCTAGAAATTTCATAAAGTCATTGTTTTTAATAGCTGAGTAGTACTCCGCTGTGTATATGTATCACAATTTCTGTATCCATTCCTCTGTTGAAGAACATCTGGGTAATTTATAACTTCTGGCTATTATAAATAAGGCTGCAATGAACATAGTGGAATATGTATCCTTGTTAGATGTTGGAGCTTCTTTTGGGTATATTCCAAGAAATTGAATCATGGGATCCTCAGGTATTTGATGTGCAATTTTCTGAGGACCCAACAGAATGATTTCCTAAGTGGTTTATCAGCTTACAATCCCACCAACAGTGGGGAGTGCTCCCCTTTCTCCACATCCTCACCAGTATCTGCTGTCACCTGAGTTTTTGTCATTCTAACTGGTGTGATGTGGAATCTCAGGGTAGTTTTGATTTACATTTCTCTGATGAGTAGGGATGTGGAGCATTTCTGTAGGAGCTTCTCAGCCATTCCATATTCCTCAGTAAAAATCTTTGTTTAGCTCTGTACCCCATTTTTAATATGATTATTTGATTCTCTAAGTCCAACTTCTTTGTTTCTTTGTATATATTGGATACGAGCCCTCTATCAGATGCAGGATTGATTAAAATCTTTTCCCAATCTGTTCATTGCTGTTTTGTTCTAGTGACAGTTTCTGTTGCCTCACAGAAACTTTACAATATCATGATGTCTCACTTGTTGTTTCTTGATCTTAAAATATAAGCCATTGGTGTTCTGTTCAAGAAATTTTCCCCTATGCCTATGTTTTCTAGGTCTTCCCCACTTTCTGTTCTATTAGTTTCAGTGTGCCTTGTTTTCTTTGGTCCATTTGCACTTGAGCTTTGTACAAAGAAATAAGAAAGGATCAACTTGCATTCTTCTGCATGCTGATTGCTTGTTGAATCAGCACCATTTGCTGATGAGGCTGTCTTTTTGCCTTTGAATGTTTTTTGCTTCTTTGTTAAAAATCAATTGACTAAGGTGTGTGGGTTTATTTTGGGGTCTTTAATTCTATTCCATTGAGCTACCTGCCTGTCTCTTTACCAATACCATGCTTTTTTTTAAATCACAATTAATATGTAATAAAGCTTGATGTCAGGTTTGGTGATTCTCTTGGAAAAATTTTATGACTTTATTAAAAAACAGATACATGTACAAATTTTTATAAGCATTTTGGCATAAAACTATATGAAAATATTTTTGTTAGTACTTATTATTTTTAATATTTGATAGTATGCATTGAAATCTTACTAGTTACAATGAGCATAAATTACAAGTAAAACAAAATGTAACATTGAAATAGTCAAATTTTTCTTGGTATGTAAAGATTAAACATAATGATTTTTAAATACCAAAAGTTTCTACAAGGCTATATTCTCAACTTTTGAGTTATTAATATTTTAAGGTCTAGGTGTACCTCACTCTGAGAAAATGCTATACACTTTTATTTTTTTCTAGGACAGACTGAGGCTTCCACTTTTTGGCCTTTCCTTTTTTTTTTTTTTTTTTTTTTTTTTTTTTTTTTTTTTAATTGTTGAGAATTTTTTATGCTATACTGGGTATTTTATTATTCCAAATAAAATTACAAATTGCTCTTTCTTTCTCTATAAAGATTTTAGTTGAAATATTGATAGGTATTGCATTGAATCTGTAGATTGTTTTAGGCAAGATGGCCAGTTTTACTATGTTGGTCCTTCCAATTTATGAGCATGGGAAATCTTTCTACCTTCTGAGGTCTTCTTCAATTTCCTTCTTCAGAGACTTGAAGTTCTTGTCATGTCTTCACTTCCTTGGTTAGGGTGGCCCCAATGTGTTTTATATTCTTTGTGACTATTGTGAAAGGTGTTTCAGACCTTAATATTTAATGATGTTTTAATGTGACTTTTCTTGATTTGTTAAGTTTTAGAGAAATCCACATGTTGTATTTTGGTTTTATTCCTGCCTTTTCCCAGTTTCTCAGATCTGTAGTCTTCTCACTGTCTGCTCTACCTCATGCCTGACTTGTTTTCTATCAGTAAAGTATAGTTTTCACCTCCATACTGTCTTTGCTCGAGGTAAGTGACACACTAAGCTTCATATTGTTATAAATGGCTAACTTTTCTAGATAAGAAATGCAGTCATTTTCTTTAAGCCTTTAGTTTAAATAATTCTATAAATAGAACAAAACATCATATGCCCTTTGCTCATCAAACAATACAGCTTATAGGTAGGGCATTAAAATTACCTGTCTTTTATATATAATTTTTCTAAATTTTGGGAAATGATCACATTTATTAACTTCGTCTGATTAAAATAACAATTTGAGCGATTAGTATTTATGTTATATGATCTTTTCAATTTGTGGTATATTTTGAATAATTATTCTTCTTACCCATACTAGAATTTAAATTTTTCTATTCTTGTAAAATGGAAATTCTACAGGTTGACTTCTATATATTAGGCATGGTGTTAGGGTGGCTTGATACTCTCCTCTCAGTCTGGGAAACTATATTCCTTTACAGTCAATAAACTATAGTTTCTGTCATAAATGTGACATTATATATTCTTCCCTAAACTTATTTGTTACTTAATTAAATACCATTTCTATCTAAATCATTTTTCTAGGTTATTTTTAACAGATATCAAATTAGCGAAATATAGCTGAAGATATTCAAATAAAATCTTTCCCTTGACCTTTTTAACAGGAACTTTTATTTATAATAACCTCATGTAAATTGCTTTTCACTTTTTTGTGTTTGTGTGATGTGATGTGTGTATGTGCATGTATTGTGTGAGTGATACATATTGTGAGTTTTCTCATTGTACAAGTCAAACTTTCTTAATAAGTTGGATTACATTTATTGGCTACATTAAGTCTTGTATTCTCTCTTTTCTACACTCTCCAATATCAATTCTGCATTCATTTTTTATAACATGCCATATTTCCCTTCAGTCTAATGACTAGAAAACTATAAAATATCTAGATCCCAAAGCATTTACCTTTAGTAACTATGGTTTGATTAATTACTGACTTCATAGTATCCAGCAATCTAGATATTTCTGTTAAATTATTGTGACCACATGTATGCATGTCAAATTCACTAGTGTACCCTTTCTAATCCCCTAGGATTTCTGTTATCAAACAAACAGTAGAAAACAAAAATATAACTTTCTCCAAAAATGTCTTCCCACACTATGACACATCATTTTAATACATTTAAATTACCTATGACAGCTATTCATGCAATGAAACTAAAGAAAACTTCATTTTTTTCATTCAGATAATGTTGAAACATAAGTTCATCATTTTTTACTATATTTTGAAAGTATTTAGTGAAATTCCTGAATTCTATTTAGATATTTTTATTGATTTATAACAGTTTCATATCCACAAATGTGAATAAAAAATGGAATTTGGAGAATTTCTTATATTTTATAAAATAAACATGCTCAATTATAAAAGCCTTATCATATCTGGTTTTATAACTTGATTTCAAAAACATTGCTCTGATGACATTTTATTGTTTCCTTTATTTATGTTTAAGCACAATATTCAGTCATTGGTTATTTCACATCTATGATACCTTTTGCTCAGAAACCTGTCTTTAATTTAATAATATAAATTAAAGAAAAATATTGAAACAAAGGTTAAAGGAAATATTATTATAGAATTATGATAGCGAGCTTCACTACTATAATATTAAGGTAATACCACAGAAAGTAAAAATTACAAAATTTAGAAGGAAAGAAGCCCAGAGGAGCTTAGGAAGAAGTGACCAACTTAGCATTTTTTCAAGGTCCTGAACATCACATATCAAAGTACATTTAACTGACCAGAAATTGGCATGTGTCACAAGAGTAAAGATTTTTAACTGTATAGACCTGAGTTGAAATCCACAGAACCCACAAATTCTAGATATCAACATGTGTCAGTACTTCGAACATTCTTAAGGAAAAAATAAAAATGGGTGATAGGTACAGCATTTTAGAGAAGAATTAGCCTGATATAAACAGTGAACAGGAGATCTCATCTCAAGTAAGTTGAAAGGCAAAGACACAGCCTCTGATGATTTCCCCTGACAAATATGTGCATGTTGCAGCAAACAGGTTCTCACTTTCAGATAAAAGATTGTGCACAAATATGCACACTCATATAAACATGAGTATATTATATTATGTTATATTATATACCCCTGTAGGTTCATGTTAAGTCAATACGTGATTGGACAGTGGAGAGGTAGGTGGGGAAAAGGCTAGGAAAACGAAAGAGGAGGGAGAGAGACTGAGAGGGAGATCAATATGGAACTCAAGAATGATGATCTAGATGAACCTAATTGGTGCTAGGTAAATATAAATATTTAAGGGATTTTATAGGTCATTTACCTTATACATAAGAGGGTAGTTTGTATCTTTGTCCATTGGATGTAATCTAATTGTGTAGAGGGTTTGTGGATTGAGAGTTTGATAAGAAATGACACTATTTACTCCTCACAAGAAAAATCTATCAAGATGAATTATCAATTTAACAAAATCAGAAATGAAAGGGGAGACATAACAACAGAAACTTAGGAAATTCAAAAATTTATCTGATTCTACTGCAAAAGCCTAATTTAACAAAACTGGAAAATCTAGAGGAAATAGACACATTTTTAGACAGGTACAAAGTAACAAAGATAAATCAGGATCAGATAAAACATCTATACATGCCCTATAACAGTCTCATAACCCCTAAAGAAAAAGCAGCAGTTATCAAAAGCTTCCTAAACAAAACAAAAATAAAAAACCCAACCAAACAAAAATAAATAAATAAAATAAAAGCCAAGGACAGGATCAGTTCAATGCAGAAATCTATCAGACTTTCATAGAAGACCTAATACAAATACTTCTAAACTATTCCACAAAATTGAAACAAAAAGAACTATACCCAACTTGTCTTTTGAAGCAACAATTACTCACATACCTAAGCCACAGAAAGATACCAAAAAAGAAAGAGAACTTCAGACCAATTTACCTCATGAACATTAATGAAAAAATATTCAATAAAATTCTTGCAAACCGAATCCAAGAACATATCAAAACATATCAAAATTCACCATGATCTAGGCTTCATCCCAAGGATACAGGGATGGTTCAACATACAGAAATCCATCAGCATAACCCACCATATAAACAAACTCACAGAAAGAAAAAACACATAATCATCTCGATATGTGCTGAGAAAGCATTTGACAAAATTAACACCCCTTCGTGTTAAAAATTTTGGAAAGATAAGGAATCCAAGGCCCATACCTACTTAAAGGAATAGCAATATACAGCAAACCGGTATCAAACATCAAACTAAATGCAGAAAAACTTGAAGCTATCTCACTAAAACCAGGGACTAGACAAGGCTGCCCACTCTACCCCTACATATTCAATATAGTACTGGAATTCCTGGCTAGAGCAATTAGACACCAACAAAAAAAAAAAGTCAAATTGGAAAGGAAGAAGTAACAATATCACTATTTGTAGATGATACGATTGTATACTTAAGTGACCCCAAAAATTCTACTAGAAAACTTTTACAGCTGATAAACAACTTCAGCAAAGTGGCTGGATATAAAATTAACTCAAATAAATCAGTAGCCTTCCTCTACTCAAACGATACACATGCTGAGAATGAAATTAGAGAAAAGACAATCTTCACCATAATGACAAATAATATAAAATACCTTGGGGTGAACCTAACGAAGCAAGTGAAATATCTGTATGACAAGGACTCCAAATCTGAAGAAGGAAAGTGAAGAAGTTCTCATAAGATGGAAATATCTGCAGTGCTCATGGATTGGAAAGATCAACATTGTAAAAATGGCCATCTTGCCTAAAGTAATCTACAGATCCAATGCAATTCCAATCAAAATTCCAAATCAATTCTTCATAAAAACAGTCATTTGCAAGTTCATTTGGGATAACAAAATTTAGGAGAGTGGAATCTATTCTCAACAATAAAAGAAATTCCGGAGAATCACCATCCCTGACCTTAAACTATATTACAAAGCAATTGTGATAAAAAGCGTATAGAATTGGTACAGAAATAGGCAGGTAGATCAACAGAACAGAATTGAAGACCCAGAAATGAACCCACACACCTATGGTCACTTGATCTTTGACAAAGGAGCTAAAAACATTCAATGAAAAGTATACTGTCTTCAACACATAGTGCTGGTTGAATTGGCAGTCAGCATGCAGAAGAATGAAAGTCGATCCTTTCATATTTTCTTGTACAAAGGTCAAGTCCAAGTGGACTAAAGACTTCCACATAATACCACGTACACTGAAACTATTAGAAGAAAAAGTGGGGAAGAGCTTAGAAAACATAGACACATGGGGATTTTTTTTTTTCTGAACAGAACAACAATGGCTTATGTTCTAAGAAGAAGAATCCACAAATGGATCACAAATACTCATGAAATTGCAATATTTCTGTAAGGCAAAGGACATTGTCAAAAGGACAAAACAGCAGCCAACAGATTAGGAAAAAATCTTTACCAATTTTACATCAGGTAATGGGCTAATTCTCAATATATACAAAGAACTAAAGAAATTAGAGTCCAGATAATCAAATAATCTTATTAAAATTGGGGTACAGTGCTAAATAAAGAATTCTCAATTTAGGAATACTGAATGGTCTAGAAGTACCTATAGAAATGCTCGACATCCATAATCATCAGCGGAATGCAAATAAAATCAAAACAACCTGAGATTCTACCTCACACCAGTCAGATGGCTCAGGTTAAAAACTCAGATGAAAGCAGATGCTGGCAAGGCTGTGGAGAACAAGGGACACTCCTCCTCTCTTGTTGGGATTGTATGTTGGTCCAACCACTTTGAAAATTAGGCTGGTAGTTTCTCAGAAAATTGGACATAGTTCTACCTGAAGACCCAAGTATTCCATTCCTAGGCATATATCCCAAAGATGCTCCAACATATAACAAGGACAAATGCTCCACCAAGTTTATAGTAGCCTTATTTATAATATCCAGAAGCTGGAAATAACCTTTCAACAGATGAATAAATACAGAAAGAGGGGTATATTTATACAATGAAATTCTCCTCGACTATTAGATACAATGACCTCATGAAATTCCTTGGCAAATGGTTGAAATAGAGACTATCATCCTGTGTAAGGTATCCTAGCAACAAAAGAACACACATTGTATGCACTCACTGATAAGCAGATACTAGCCCCAGAATGCTCTGAATACCGAAGAATCAATTCACAGATCTTGTGAAGCTCAAAAAGGAGTAAGGTCAAAATGTGGAGGTGTCAGTCCTTCTTAGAAGATAGAATAAAACATTCATGAGGAAATACAAGGTCAAATAGAGTAACAGGGATTGAAGCAAAGATCAATCTGAAGATTGCTCACCCAGGAATCCACTCCATATGCAGCCACCAAACCCAAGCACTATGGTGATGCCAAGAAGTACTTACTGGCAGGGACCAGACAGAGATGCCTCCTCAGGGGCTTTGCCAGAGTCATATAGATACACTTGAGCATGTTCACAGCTAACAATCAGACTGAACGAGGGGAACCCAATGAAGGTGCTAAAGAAAGGCCTGAAGGAGCTCTAAGGCATTGCATCCTCATGAGAAGAACATTATCAACCAACCAAACCAGAACTCTCTTGGACTAAAATACCAACTATTGAGCACACATTGATAGACTTAATGCTTCTGTTAATATGGAGCTGTTGCATATGTAGCTGAAGATAGCAGTGACTGGCATCAATGGGAAAAGAGGCCTTTTGTCCAGGGTAGGCATGTATTCCCAGGTAGGGCAATGCCAAGTCAAAGGGTTTGAAAGAGTGAGAAGAAGCAAGTGCACCTTTGTGAAGACAAGTGGAGGGGTAGAGTAGAGGGGGGATGGAAGTAGGCTGGGGGACAGGGATAACATTTCAAATGTAAATACAGAGGGTATCTAAGAAAAAAAAATCAAGTTAGGTAGTTACTATGTATTCTTTTTTTTAACAACTTTATTTTACAAAACAAAGATAAATGAACAGATTTTAAGCATTTTTGCATAAAATTATACAATACATGTTGTCAGTACTTTTTTTCAGATTTTAAAATAATTTTTACATAAAACTGTATGAATATATTTGTTAGTCAGTACTTGATTTTTTTAAGGGTTCGATAGTATGGATTGAAAACTTAATAGTTACAATGAGCATAAAGTACATGTAAAACAAAATGTAACATGGAAATAGTCAAAGTTTTATTGTTGTATAAAGATTTTGTTTTGTTTTGTTTTCTTTTCTTTTCTTTATTTCTTGGAATTAATACAGTCTGTGAGTTGTTTCTGGGGTAGTGCGAGCCTCTTGGGTTAGCATCCCATTATCAGTGACTGCATATTATGTCTGTACTTTTGTGACTGGGTTATCTCACTCAGAATGATGTTCTCTAGATGCAGCCATTTTCTTAAGAATTCGGTCAAGTCATTTTTTCTGGTGGCCGAGTAGTATTCCATTGTGTAAATGTACCACAATTTTGTATCCATTCATCTTCTGAAGGACATCTGGGTTCTTTCCAGCTTCTGGATATTATAAATGGAGCTGCTATGAACATTGTGGTGCATATATCTTTGTTGTGTACTAAGGTGTCTCTAGGGTATACGCCCAGAAGTGGAATAGCTGGGACTTCAGGTAGTATTATGTCCAATTTTCTGAGAAATCGCCAGACTGATTTCCAGAGTGGTTGTATTAGTTTGCAACTCACCAACAGTGGAGAAGGGTTCCTCTTTCTCCGCAGCCTCGCCAGCATCTGCTGTCATCTGAGTTTTGGATCTTGGCCAATCTTACTGGTGTGAGGTGGAATCTTAGGGTTGTTTTGATTTGCATTTCTCTGATGGCTAAGGATGTTGAGCACTTCCTCAGATATTTCTCAGCCATTCAATATTCCTCAACTGAGAATGATTTGTTTAGGTCTGTACCCCATTTTAAATAGTGTTATTTGATTCTCTGGTGTCTAGCTTTTTGAGTTCTTTATATACCTTAGATATTAGGCCTCTATCTGATGTGGAGTTGGTAAAAATCTTTTCCCATTCTGTTGGCTGCTGTTTTGTCGTCTTAACAATATCCTTAGCCTTACAGAAACTTTGCAATCTCATTAAGTCCCATTTGTTAATCTTTGACCTTAGAGCTTGAGCCATTAGTGTTCTGTTCAGAAAATTTTCTCCTGTGCCTATGTGTTCTAAGGTTTTCCCTAATTTCTCATCTAATAGTTTCAGTGTATCTGGTTTAATGTGGAGATCTTTGATCTACTTACACTTGAGCTTTGTACAAGGAGATAAGAAAGGGTCTATTTTCATTCTTTTGCATGTTGAGTGCCAGTTGGACCAGCACCATTTGTTGAATAGGCTGTCCTTTTTCCATTGAATGTTTACTGCTCCTTTGTCAAAAATCAGGTGACCATATATGTGAGGGCTCATTTCTGGATCTTCTATTCTATTCCATTTATCCACATGCCTATTTCTATACTAGTACCATGCAGTTTTCAGCACAATTGCCTTGTAGTATAGCTTGAGGTCAGGGATAGTGATTCCCGCAGATGTTTTCTTGTTGTTGAGGATGGATTTCGCTATTCTAGGTCTTTTGTTGTTCCATATGAAATTGCACATTGATCTTTCCAATTCTATGAAGAACTGGGTTGGAATTTTGATGGGGATTGCGTTGAATCTGTAGATTGCTTTTGGTAGGATGGCCATTTTTAAGATGTTGGTCTTTCCAATCCATGAGCAGGGGAGATATTTCTATTTTCTGAGATCCTCCTCAATTTCTTTCTTTAGAGGTTTGAAGTTCTTGTCATACAGGTCCTTCACTTGCTTAGTTAGAGTCACACCAAGGTATTTCATAGTTTTTGTGACAATTGTGAAGGGTACCTTTTCCATAATTTCTTTTTCCACATGTTTGTCCTTTAAGTATAGGAAGGCTACTGATTTGTTTGAGTTGATTTTGTATCCAGCCACTTTGCTGAACTTGTTTATCAGCTGTAGGATTTCACTGGTAGAGTTTTTGGGGTCACTTAAGTACACTATCTGTATTCTAAATATAGTCTGACATTTTGCTCCTTAATTTTTCATTCAAATTAACACAGTAGATTCTTTCAAATGTTCATGAGTGTTCATAGAGTTATATATTTTCTATAATAACTTTTATACTAAAATAATAAGCCTTTTATTAGTCAATGTTCTATTGCTGTGAAGAGACATGATCATAGCAACTACTATTAAGTTAACTGGGGATGGCTTATAACTTAAAAGATTTAGCCATTTATCATCATGCCAGGAAGCACAGCAGCATTCAGTTAGGCATGGCATTTGTATGGTGGCCGAGACATCTATATCAAGATTAGTCATTATCTGAAGAAAGAGGCTGTAGGCCTGGCTTAAGCATTTGTCATCTCAAAATCCTCCCCTTGCCTCGTGACACACTTCCTCCAGCAAATCTAAACCTACTGCAACAAGGCCATACCTCCTAATCCGTATAAAATTTTGCTAATCCCTAATAACTAAGCAGTATAATAAATGAGTCTATGGGAGCCCTTCCTATTAAAACCGCCATAGGCCTGTTTCATAATGATATAATTAGAATTTATGTTATAATATAATTTGAACTATAACAATATTGAGCTTGAATTGTGAATAGTTTAACAGACAGTAAATTATTTTTATTTTATTAAGCAGGTAAAACAATTTAGTATAATATGTATATACATTTTGATAGTTTTCAAGTATCAGAAATGTAAGAAAAAGAAGAAATAATACAGAAATATAAAATATACAAAATATCTTTCTTGATGTATTAATAACAGAATAATGAAAACTGCCATAAAATCTTACTATTTTTATTCTTGAAAAATAAGTCATTTAATTATTAGAATTATTTTAGTGAAAAACTGACAATATGGACTGGAGAGATGGCTCAGCAGTTGAAAGCACTGACTGCTCTTCCAGGGGTTCTGAGTTCAGTTCCCAGCAACCACATGGTAGCTCACAACCATATGTAATGGGATCTGATACCCTCTTCTGGTGTGTCTGAAGACAGCTCCAATATATATCTTTAAAAAATTGATATTATCAATAATACTTTTTTATTGTTTTTACTATTTGAAAACTTTATTTTATGTGTATGAGTGTTTTCCCTGTGTGTATATCTGTACATCACATGCATGCCTGGTACCCATGGAAGTAGAAAAGAACATCAGATCCCAGGAACTGGATCTAGAGATGGTGACATTCCATGTTAATGGTGGTAATCAAACATGTTCTTGACTGCTTAGCCATCTCTGCAGCCACTACTTATTATAAATACATAAATAAATAAACTTTAAAAACGGGAATATTCAAAAGGGTCGGGTTTATGTTTACAATGTTTGTATGTCTAAAATTACATCCAGTGTTAGAAAAATATAATTCATAGCTAATCTGCTGTAGGAATTCTTACCTGTTATTTTCTTGTCAAAATTCATGTCATCTGCTGTAGCAAGTTGTGAATTGTACAGGATGTTCAACAGATTTTGCAGGATATCAAATGTGCCTACCTAAAAGGAAAGAGTGAACCGAAAATTTCTCAGGAAGACTCAGTTATAGAATCAGGAGTAAATTAATTTTAATTCTGATTTTATCATATTCTTTTGTTTATAGAAAACTCTGAATGAAAATATGTGCTTACAAATTGAAGTTAAGTTCTTAAAACAAATTTAATTTTATATGTGTAAAAAACACTGGTTTTTTCCATTTCAATTTACATTGTAACTACTGCTTCAGAAAGATAAAAATCAATAGCATCTTTTGGGTAGATTTACTACCATGAGTTAGATTAAAATTTATCATATTGAATGTCAAATTCATTTACATTCCTAGATGCATTCTGATAATTATTGATTTATTAAAATTACATGGAATTAACAAATTTACAGGTGTATCTTTATGCCTGTTGTTTCTTTTCCCATAAAATATAATTTTTATAATATTTCACATTTTCCCAGAAAAAAATCTGTATTTTCTGCTTTCTCTTCATTGAACAATTCCTTGTACTAACCTCTAGACAGTGAGTTAAAATGATAGATCATACCATAGAATGCCTCTTGACAGGAAAATGTGCTTTTCACTCTTCTTTTGCATTGTTGAAAATTGAGGTGCTGTCTTGGTGAATGGGCATCCCTGCCCATCTGAAGAGGTAATATATAATAAACATAAAAAATCAGAAGATGCTAAAATCATGGTCCTTAAATCCCATTAAGTCTCCATGTCTGCCTTGACAAACCTTCCATATAACTGCAGAAGAAAAATAAGAGCTTGCATATTTTGAAACAAGTTTAGTGTAGGTGATACTGAAGTCACCATTTATTTGTTAGATTAAATAGGAAATTAGATATAAAGATTGTTGTAAGCACAACAGGAACAATAACAAAATCCCAGTTTCTCCAAGGTATGTAGACATTCCTATATTGAATTAAAAGAAAGTGGCAAAAAGAAAACCACAGGGTGACAAGCAAAACAGTAAAGTGAACTTCTTCAGACATGGAGAAACTGTTTCCTGTCATATTTTTAAATTGGAAAATGTTACCATGATGGCTGGATACTAAGAGAGCAAAACAAGAAATCAGGATGTGCTTGATGTTGCTTCAGATAGAAAAGTCCTATCAAAATGAATTTGAAATTGAAGTTTTAGGAAGAACAACTCTGCTATAGTTAGGAATGTGGTTATCACTATGAACCATTGCCCAGCATCAAGCTTGTGCAGGAATGTGACTTGATATTACCACATATAACTTACTGGTCCCTTTATTAGCTAGGATATCTGAAGGAAAAGGTACTGTGTTCAATGTGCATATAATCTTATAGATGGCCACAAATTACTATACAGCTTAGTGTGTGTTGCACTCATAGCAAACATGTGAAGACTATCTATACAGTGAGTACAGTGAGTGATTTAAATGACAGTGGCCTATGGCTATAAAGAAAACAAGTATAAAATCTAGTTTGCTTTCCGTTGGCTTAGTACTATTTCTGATGCACATCTATGTTCTACTTTTGATAGAGAAACTATCTAGTTACATTTGTATAAAATATTCATTCTCTTATTAAGGATGCTGCTGTGGATATGGCTGTTTCCACTAGACAGAACGTCTTTTGTTAATACAGAGATGTGTTTACTATGTATTTTAAATAAATATTTTAAAAGGAATAAAGTTGATCCTTTCAATTATCTGGCATAAAATTGAGTTCATCTCACTGTGGGAAAAAATATGATCTTTAGGGAATTACAGAAACATAAAACCAAAACTAGAAAACAGACTGCATAAAGAGACACCATATTTCTCTTTGTTTCTTGACATGTGGAACTCACTGGAAGCAAGGAGATTGTAGCTTACCAACAATTTTCAATTGCATTTTACACTTCTCCCCTGAATAGATATTCCTGTAAAAGCCTTAAACTAAACAAAGATATTCCCCAAACTGTTGACATGATATTTTTTATATTCTCCACTGTCTATTTCTTACAAAATGAAAGGACATTACAGGACAAAGGAGAGGACTCTACCAGTGGCCACATCTCAAATCTACCAGGTAGATGCAGCAACCTTCTTGCAAAAAGGCTTTTGTCTTTTTCTTTTCCACTCTCACATAAATGTTCCATACTATACTTCCTATAATTTGTTTTCTGTAGTAAAAAAATTTATAAAAAATATACTGTACTACCATGTAGCAAAGATTCTATGTATGCAATTACGAGTGTATATATATATATATGCATATATATTCCTGTATACAGTTAATCATATATATTTGTGTATGCTCTTCTCATGTATAGTTTACTTAAATGACAAATTTGGCTGTTGGTTTTACTAAAATAATAAACTATAGCTTTTGGTTCATTGTCAGGGAAATGACTACTGTTCCTTTAACATTATAAGCCTTAGTATATACCATTATATTAACTTTTTCAAACTTCAATTAGGCTTACCGTTGTAAAAATAAATATGATTGTCATAACCCCCTTTGCAGGTGGCTGGAATCATTTGAATAAGTTGGAAGTTGAATATAAAAGTAACTTGCATATTTAAAAATTCTGAATTGTAAATGCAGAGAACATCCAATAAAATTTGGGGAGAAAAAGTCTAAAAAATAAAGGTTATCAAAGAATGATATGTATGTTTACACATTCAACTTACCCCAACCTGAGACCCATTCCATGAACAAGAGCCAGTCTCTAACAGTATTAATAAATTTACTCTGCTATGCCTGCCACCTTGTACAACTGTCTCCTGAAAGGCTTCATGCAGCAACAATGCAGACCGATTTAGGGACCAGTGTATACATGTGTATACAGTACAATTTGTCAGAAGAAAAAAAATCTCAGATTGTGTGGAGCTAATGTTTTTGATATGATAAAGTGCCCAAGTCATCAGAATTGCTCAATGAGAAATAAATCTTATAAGTAGCTCCAGTTATTCTGACTAATAAAGGAACCAGAGTAGAAGTTCTCTATATACAAACTAGTTAATCATTTTAAATTAATTTATATTTTTACTTATTTTACATCCTGATAACAGCCTACTCTCTCCTTTCCTCCCAGTACCTACCTTAAAAATCCCTGCCTCCATTACCTTCTCTCCTTCAGAGTAGTGTGACTCTGCTTCTTGGGTACCACCCCACCCTGGGACATCTATTCCCAGAAATATTAGACATTTCTTCATCCACTGAGGCCCAACCTGGAAGTCCAGATATGGAGAAAGGTATCCAATGGCAGAGAACATAGAATGACCCAGACACTGTCTGCTTCTTAGGGATCCCCCCATAAAGGCTAAACTGCATGTTTGCTACAAATATAAAGAGATCTTAGGTTCAGTCCATGAATCTTTTCTGGCTGTTTTTCCAACCTTTGGGTGCCTCCAAGGGTCCAGATTAGTTAATTCTGTAAGTCTTCTTCTAGAATCCTTGACTCATCCTGCTTGCTCATTTTTATCCCCCACTCTTCACAAGAATCCCCTGGCTCTGACTGACGTCTGGCTGTGGGTCTCTAAATCTGTTGCCATGGGTGGTGGATGAAGCCTTTCAGGAGACAGCTACACTAGTTTGTAAAGATATCAGATTATAGTTATTAAAAGTGTTAGAGCTTGACTCTCATGGGGTATGTCTCAAGTTTGGTCAGTTACTGGTTAGCTCTTTAGTCTTTGCTCATCTTTTTGGAATTCATCTTTTAGGTTGAAGGTTCTTTGGGTGAGTTGATATCCACCGTACTCATAGAGAAGTACTACCTTGCTAAAGGAGGTGGCAACTTCCTTTTCTATATCCTGCTCTGGTAGGAAAATCAGCTAGGCTATCTCCCATAGACTCTCATCCTAGGTCTCCAGTTAATCACAAAGATGCCACCACCAATTTCTATTTTGAATCCCAGCCCTCTACCATGCCCATTTGGACCTTCTTATTATCCACTTACTTAAGTTTGTTGGTGCCTAACGTTTTGGAATGTCTGTATATTTTAAATACTAGCCCTCTGTTTGATATAGCATTGGTGAAGACTTTTTGTCCTAATCAGTAATTGCCATTCTTTCCTATTAGGTGTGTCCTTTGCCTTACAGAAGCTTTTCAGTTCTGAAGATCCAATTTGTCGATTGCTAATCTTAGAACCAGAGCCAATAGTATTCTTTTCAGGATGTTCACACTTATAATAGTGAGGTCAAGGCAATTCTACCCTTTTTCTTTCATTATATTTAGTGTGTCCCACTTTATTTTAAAATCTTTGATCCAGTTGGACTTGAAACTGATGCAGGGTGATAAATATAAATCTATTTTTATTCTTCTACATACAGTTATTCTACACACAGACATTATCCCAACACTATTTGTCAAAGATGCTTTCTTTTTCCATTGTATTTTTGTATTATTTTGTCAAAATCAAGTGTCTGTTGGTATGTAGTTTTATTTTAGGGTCTTAAATTCCATTTCCTTTATTATATTAATTAATCTCATCATAAAATTCTATACTATCAGTTTAAATTTGAAATTACCTTAAATGTTAATTTTTATTCATGATTTATAGATTTTTGTTATGTTAAAGGTTACATTCTTCCATTTATGTTATCTATCTATCCAAACTCTCTTTTTCCATGATCTATATTATATAAATCATTTATCTATCTATCTATCTATCTATCTATCTATCTATCTATCTATCTATCTTTCTATCTATCTATCTATCTATCTATCTATCTATCTATCTATCTATTTATCTTTTACCTATCATCTAACCATGTTCTATTTATCCATACACAAAATACCTATTTATATTTCTGAAATATATTTTCTATCATATATCATAGTTGTATTTCCATAAATATACTATAAATAGTCTTCTTCGGTCACCTAATTTGTAGCTTCATGATTTTGAGTATTATAATTTCATATGATTCATTAACCAAAATAATTTTGCTTGAAGAAAGGTCATCCTTTCTATTTAGAATCAGTTTTTAATACTAGAACTCAGTCATGTGAGAAAAATAGGATTCATTGAACCAAACAAAATTGGCCTACTTTAGAGCAATGCTATAACAAACTATTTCCCCAAAATACATTTATTTTCTCTCCTTGTAAAATTCAAAAATCTTCTTTGAAACAAGTAAAATGCTATATTAAATAATAAAATTGATGTTATTTGTTTCAATGAAATATATTTAGTTTTATAATTCTAATTGCAAATTGCAATAGCCTTATTTTCATCCTGTTTTGTAAAAGGTCATGATCAACCATGCTTCATCGGTCAGGCCTTTCAGTGACAGAGATAAATCAAGTATAGAATGAACGTTATAAATTTTTAATGAAGAGGTTTTTAATCTACCTATCATTTAATGAATGTTTCCTTTCATATAGTTTGTTTGTATTTAGTATATCAGATAATTCCACTGAAGCCATTAATTGAACTTAAATATGAATATATTAAATTCAATAAATTAACTTCATTTAATTCAATTAAAACAACTCAAAATTGCAAGTGAAAAAATTATGATTGGTTATTTTTCTGTTTTTTATGTACATTGTGACTTGTTTTATTGTTATCTCAAATTATAAAAAATAATATACAAAGAGTAATAACAATCACATATAAATATGTCACATAAAAAATAAATAAAAGACTGAACTAACCAAAACACATTTGAATTAAAAATTAAACCTTACCTAGAATTCTCATGTGCATGCAATCAATAAACTATTGTATATGTTAGTGATGTTGAAATTTCTATCAGTCACATTCACTAATGCTCTTATAGAGTTTGGAAGGACATTGGAGAATTTTGAATATCTCACAAATAGAGCTTTACATATGTACAAATCCAACAAAGACATTAGAGATGGAGACAGCAGGTAATATGAAATACCCTTGCTTCAAGGTTCTTGTTTTCTTTTTCCTTTTTTTCCATTGACTACTTTGTTTATTTACATTTAAAATGTTATCTCCCTTCCCAGTTTCCCATCTGAAAGTCCTCCATTCTACCCTACTTCTCTCTGCCTCCAAGAGGGTGCATCAGCAACCAACCCACTTCTGCCCCACTACCCTACCATTCCCCTAAGCTTTGGCATCAAGACTTCAAAGGAGCAAGGGCTTCCGTCCCCCATTGATGCCTGACCACAAATGTAACTACAGATTCAGAATTATTATTGGCCCAGTCTCTGTGTGCTGAGGAAAGACTGATGGATTTGCTAACTAGCACTCATCTGTAGATTTCCTGGTCCAGACTTTCTTCCACTTCTTAAACAATCATCAAGTCACACACCCTTACAGAATGTAAATGTTAAAATTAACTAAAATAATTCTTTTTATAAATTTTGCATATTGTATAATAAATATTTTGTGATACTAGAAGATACAAATATCCTCCTTAATAAACTTAAGAACAAATAAGGGCAATATACAAATTTTGGTCTCATGCATGTTCTCAGCCACCTCATCTCTTTACTTATTTGATTATTAGTGTTATCTGGACAAATGTTTATGTATGTTTCTGGGTTTGTTAGAAAATGATTAAATATTGTTGTGTTCAACTTTATGACACTAGAGTAATGGTGGGGCATCTTGATCTCTAAGAGGTTTATATAGGGTATGCTATTGTGAAAGAAAGAAGACTAATACAATACTAATGTTCATATATATTTATAAACTCTGTATACTTTTATATAAAGTATTTATATATGAAAATCTGGAAAGAGATTAAACAGAAACTGAACAATGAATGTTGATAATACAGTTGTTTTTTTTATGACTATTATATAAATGTTAAGTATCAGATGGATTAAGCAAGCAAAATGGGAATGAAGTAAGCAAGGTTAATTCTTTTTTGTTCTCTATTATGATCTGTCCTGTGTCCTGTTACAGGTTTCTGCTATATGTGGTTCTCATTCTACATCCATTACCTTGAGACTCCACTGAATTTTGGAGCTGAACTAGCTTTGCTCCTTTCCATGGACCATCTTAGTCCTCTTTTAGAACATCTTCATTTCTTTAGGTCATCCCAATATCTAGATACACTTTCTATCTGAGAATTACCTCTATCAGTGATGGCCTCAGTCTGGGACTCAAGCAGGAAATTTACAGTATCACTCATATCTTCCATGAAGTCACTTCTTTTACATCTTTATCCTGTAAAAATCTACTTCCAGGTGTCCCTTTTTCCATCTCAACTCTGAGCATTGGAAACTCCAACTCCTCATAGAGAATCAAGGTCTCCCTATTACATTCATAATTGCTTTCCAGGTTGTTATCTTAATACAATGTACTTGCAAGAATCCCTCCTCTTGCCACATTTCCTCCTCATAGGGTCCGTGCCTCTTAGTGTATAAAGGGTTCTCTTAGAAACTTTAACAGATTTCCTGAATGTTTTCTCTGTGTCAAACTTTATTCATCTCTGTCACTTATAGATCTGCAGAAGGATTGTCTACCAGGGAATTCACATGTTACTTTCTTAACATGTAGAGAGAAAAAGAAATCGATGAATGGAACACCCAGAAAACAAAGAAAAGTTCATATATTAACCTGAAGAATGAGCTTAGTCATCATAATTCTAAAAGTCTACACACAAAAATAAACCATTACCAGACAAGACAATATGCCACCACCAGTATCCAGTAGTCTACTACTAGAGCATCTCAGAAATGTAATACGGTTGAGAACAAGACTGGGACTTTAAAAAAAAACAAGTATAAATATATTCAAGAACCTTAATACATCTCTCAAAGAAGTCTTTGAAAATACAATTAGTTGAGTGAAATAATGAAAATCAGTCCCAAGTAGAATTTAATGAAAAAAACAGAATCACTGAAAAAAACATAAAATAAAATAAAACCTAGAGAGTCTAAGAGACCAGATTGCTATCCTAGACTATTATACCATGGAGAACTATTAATAACTGCACACCGATCTTCCTTTCTCACTCTCTGACCATCATAGTGGCTGATCTTGGTTGGCAGTTGACCTACAAATAAGGCAAAAAGATGGTGGCTGCAAAAAAGATGAAAAACATCTCTGGAGTTGATCAACTCTAAACTCCAACTGGTTAGGAAAAGTAGAAAGTGTGTGCTAAGGACAAACACACTGAAGATGGTCAGAAAAGGTAAACAAATGTTGATTGTCCTTGTTCATCAATAAAGGAGCACAGACTAGTAGACTGCATTAGAATTAGCATCTGTCTTGACTCTGAATTCTCCTAATAACCAACATCATCTCTGAGTAAAAGAATGAGAAATGGTGGTGGTATGTACATTCCATATTTTCATTATCTGTTCATATGTTAAAGATGATTTAGGCTCATGACATCTTTTTGTCTATAGTGAATAGAACTTCAGTAAAGACAACTGTACACATGATCATGTACTTCACAATATAGATTACTTTGAAGAAATTCCACAAAGTATATGACTATAGATGGATTTATAATGATTTCTTTTCTCCATGTCTATTACAGCATTATATTTTTATTTTGTTGTTTTTTTTTTTTTTTTTTTTTCAGTAATAGGCATTTTCACCAAAATGAGAGATAAAGTTTATTGTGGCTAAGAATAATAAATACTTTGTATTTTTAATATTGTACCATTTTCAGTTTCCTAAATATCTATTGGATTTTTGTTAAAATTTTATGTAGTTTATATATTTTTGATATGAATTTCTTGTCAAATGTTTATGTAGAAAATGGTTTTACTATCACTGTTTTATTTTGATTGTATATAATTTTTTCTTAAAACAATGCCATATTTCAACTCATTCTATTAATTTTGAGTGATTAGTGTCCTATCTTTGAATAAATGATAAGCCAAAATATTACCCAAATCAATACTAAAATTTGCGGAACTACAAGAACATATTTTTAAGAAAATGTTTTTGGAAATATTTTAATTTTACTTTCCTTTCATGAAGCAACCCTTGCATAATACTAACCACAGACAGTCTTAAAGTGGTTTGGTGAAATGGATAGATACAGCAACATTGTTTTCTTCTCAACTAAATGTCATCCAGATTCACTATGCATAGCTTGAAGTCAGTATTCACATATTGTTTAAACAGTATGGCCCTACACTGTACTCTATGTAGATAGGACATTAAAACTCGGTAGACCAGAATATAAAATCTGATAAAGAGAAGCTGTTCTCTGAAAAATGAATATAATAAATTTAGTATTCAATAATTAAATGCTGAGTGCATATGTAGCATATTCTGAAGCTTAACCTTGGACCATTAATTTTATGATATTTTGAATGCATGAAATATAGTAAAAATAAAGACACAGAAATAATATATTTATTATGTTATCATATAAAAGTACGTATAGAGAGTATATCAGTAGCAATAGATGGCACTATTGGTCCATCTACTGAAAAGAAGTTATACTGTTTTTTATATGCATTACCTTTCATCTGTTCATTTCTATAATTACCTTTGCAGAGTTTTATAGACACTCACTAGAGGTATTTGTAAAGTTAATTTAAATATTCTTTTTCCTGTTTTTTCTCTGAAACTATGCATCTGTGTTTTATATTCTTTTGTGTTAAAAACCTAAACATGACAGAACTAAGAAAGAATCGACGTGAGTTCTATGATGCATGCTTATTGAAGGACTCAGAATTCCGTTGGAAATTCAGCAGTGTGGTGCTCTGAGACACGCCATTTTTTCATTTTTTTTTTTTTTTTTTTTTAGTTCATTGAGAAAATTTCTTTTAAGAAAGATTTCAGAGGTACTTTCTGTAACATCTATTTGGACTTTCAAATCACTCTGTTTTTGATATATCCTTTAATTTTGAAGGGAGAAGCAATGGACTGAAACATAACTACTTTGCCCAAAATAGTTTCTGCCTCCTGCATTAAAAATAATCTTACTGGGCAATAAATGATTAGAAACAATGATATGAACTCTTGTGGAATATCGGTGATTTTATGAAAGAAGATGCATACACATGATTACTGTAAAATTTTTAGAGTAAAAAAGAGAATCTGATGTTTCATGAGTCACGTATATATTTTTCTAAAAATTTCTAATACTTCAGGAACTATTGCAGTTATTTAGGAAACAAATATGCATTGAGCATGCCTTGATATATTATTGGTGATGTTTTGATAGATGGTACATTTGTCTTATCCACTGCTTCTACAAAATAAGATTTAAAGTTCTGATTTATTTCCTGTTTGTTAAGAGTATAGTTATCATTTATGTTAGAAATCAGAATATGGGGGTGCAAAAACCACATAATCAAACTGTCATGAAAGTGCACTGCAATTATTTTATATAATTGAGTTATCCTTATCCACCATATTATTGTTTCAGCACAACAATCTTCATCCATGTAACCCCAGTTTTGTCTGTCTACCAAAGATTACTTTGTTAATCTTGAAAGTCTCTCCTAGAAAATGGGTATAGAGAAAGTCATTCTCACTCATTGAGAATCAAGCCATGTGTGTGCAATTTGTCTTAAGAAGAAGAAGATTGGTTTATAAATATTCCATTATCCCTACTGGGTGAATATTTGCCAGTAGGGGTTTTAGGATCATCCATAATTCTTCCAACAACCCCACACCCCTACCGTGTAAACAAGCCCAAAATACTCATTTGCTCCCAGTTGGAACTGTTGTGTAATTTTGTTTTATTATTATTGTTGCCTTAGGAGCAGGTAATAGATATCATTCTCACCTCCTCTAGGGAAATGATCTTAGCAACACATACTGGAGAGCTAACATTGTGATTGTCGCTTTCCTTGCCTACCCAAAGATATGCTTGCATTTCAGCATAAATTGAAAAAAAATGATGATGTCATGGTGAGATTAATTATTTTCTATAGTAGTTTATATCCTATAGAAAGTAGTCAGTCTATCATGTCTCATTTTGAATTGTCTGAGTTTGGATAGGTAACTCAAAATTATTTAATTTGCATTAAGTTATTTATTTATTTATTCATTTATGAGTTAAATGGTCTAGGTACTCATGCCTCTACTTCTATCAGCTGCCAAAATGGTGGTTGATTCAGTGAGAGAATTGAATTTCTGTAGGTAGGACAGATCCTTGAGGAGCTAACAGCTGGAAAGGATTTGTAGCCTTTGCTCCCTACAAGTGAGTGGAAAGGACTTCCTGGAAGGTGATGTTCATCTCTGCACTGTGTTTACTTGCAGGCTGTGAGGCCATGACAGCCCAGTCTTTCTAGCATCTTTAATACACAACACTGACTTTAAAATGCTTCCATTAAAATACATTCAGAAGTCTAAGAGTGATTAATTTCTCCAGCCTACTTTTTCAGGTGAACTATGTATCGCAGGACCTCAGGTGGACTGAACAAAATTCTTAAGAAAATGGATGCATCTAGAGAATATCATCCTGAGTGAGATAACCCAGTCACAAAAGAACAAACATAATATGCAGTCACTGACAATGGGATACTAACCCTAGAAAGCTCTGAACACCCCATAAACAACTCACAGACTGTGTGAAGTTCAAGGAAAAAGAAAAGAAAAAAAAACATTATGCTCAATCCTTACACACCAAGAAAACTTTGACTAATTCCGGGTTACATCCTGTTTTACATGTAGTTAACACTCATTGTAACTAGTAAGACCTTATTGCACACTATCAAACCTTTGAAAAAAAAAGCCAACCACTGACAAAAATATATTCGTATACTTTATGTAAAAATGCTTAAAATTTGTACATTTACCTTTGTCTTTTTAAAATAAAGTTGTTCAAAAAATAAAATAAAATAGAATCAGAAAAAAAAAATTTCTATTAAATTTTTACTGTGTACCATTTGTGTATCCAAACAGAATCACATGAAACTAAAATGTAGATTTACTTCAACTGTGCTTATAGGTAAATAAGCATTTACCAATGTAAATTTTAGTGTATTATTTTATTTTTAATTTTTATTGATTATATTATTTATTTACATTTTGAATATTATACCCATTTCTGATTTTTCCTCTGAAAACCCCATGCCAACCCCCTCCCCCCTGCTTCTATGAGGGTGCTCCCCCACCCACACATTCCTGCCTCACTGCCTTAACATTTCCTTACATTGGAACATCAAGGCTTCACAGGCCCAAAGAGCCTCTCCTCCCATTGATGCCCCACAAGCCATCTTCTGCTACATATGCAGCTGAAGCCGTGGGTCCCTCCATGGGTATCATTTTGTTGGTGGTTTAGTACCTTGGAGAGCTGAAGGGTCTGGATGGTTAATATTCTTATTCTTCCTATGGGATTGCAAACCCCTTCAGCTCCTTCAGTCCTTCCTCTAACTCCTCCAAAGCTGTCTCTGTGCTCAGTCTGATTGTTAGCTGCAAGCAGCCTCATCTGTTTCTGTAAGGCTCTGTCAGAGCCTCTCAGAAGACAGCTATATCAGGCTTCTGTCAGCATCTGCTTTTTGGCATCAGCAATAGTTTCTGGGTTAGGTGGCTATAATGGGATGGCTCTGGGAAAACTCTGGATGACCTTTCCTTTAGACTCTGCTCCACTCTTTGTCCCTCTATGTGTTTTAGATACAAACTATTCTGGGTTAAAAATTTGTAAAGTGTGTTTGGCTCCAATCCTCCACCTGGGGATTTTAAATAATGGAGAAATAATATACCCCTAATATACTGTGTAAAAATTTCCACCTAATAACAAAGGCATTTATTAATATAAGAATTAAACAAAATAATTCACATTAAAATGGTCATTAAACATACTTTCCAAAGAACCAGTTTAATATAATAAAAAAATTATTGTTTTATGTAAACAGCCAATCTCCTTGAAGTACTATTAACTAACTGACCTCAAACAAAAATTTGTAATGTGTTGATTGTATTTCTGCTATTCTGTTTAGCTTCCATTTTGTAATGGCATATAGGAAGAACTACTATTTTAAAAAGACATGTTCAATTATTTCTTGTCTCAAGATTTATAATTGCTTGAAAATAGCATTTGCATGTGTGCGTGTGTGCGTGTGTGTGTGTGTGTGTGTGTGTGTGTGTGTGTGTGTTTAAGAACATCTACTGGAGCATGGTAGCTATTTTGCCATTCAGGGGCTGCCTTCTTCAAAAAAAAACTTACTGTCCTATGCCAGCAGTTGTCACATGACATGAACTTCTAATTTATGTGTAAATTTTCAGGAGCCCATCCTCTGTCAACGCTGGGATTTTAGATTGCTTTCATTGGTTGGTTTTTGCAAATGGTCACAGATACTGTCAGTTTATCTGTCCAAGAACACTATCATATCTAACATATTTGTTTCATAGTACATATCACTAGGTGTGTCTTTCACATTACTTCTGCTTCTTTTTCCACATGATAACTAAGATTTGGAAAGAAGGGGTGTATTATACATGTCCTATTTGTGGCTGCACATTCTGCCATCTCTTATCCTCTACGTGTTAAGCAGTTCTGTGTATCTCTATGTAAGTCATCATATAATACCAAAAGAAATTTTTCAGGTGAGAGATTGCATTTATACTTCTCTACTGGTGGGATGCACCAGCACTTTGGTTTTCATACATTGCTCATTTGTAAGGATCATAGATTCGGGTCCTTGGTAGCCATATGTCCTTTGTTATTATTTGTGACAAATAAAAAGGGGTTATTCAGAAAAGCTCATGACCTATCTTCCTACTTTTGCAAATCCCAACATCTATTGGAAATGGCCAATCACACTATTACATAAATATGTACCTAGCTACTGAGAATAATTTCTCTCTCAAGTTTCAGTAATTTGTCCTCAGTTCTTCTTTCTTGTTCACGTTATACTTGGTATGTAGATTAAAGCGAACTCTGAATAAGATGAGGTGTCCCCCAGACATCATTAGGGTGCCTGAAACTGAGTGGACCTTCCTGAATTAGACTGTAATATTCCATAGGCCTTAGTGAAATGGTTTCTATCCTAAATATCCTCTTCTTCACCATCATGGTGAAACTGTCATTCAATTTCCTTGTCAGTTACCTGTCAGTCATTGACTTAACCTTTGCAGAAATTTAAAGCTCAAGGAGAGAAATCTTTACTTTGAGTTCAATAAAATCATGATTTTAGATATTGGTAGAAATCTTTCTCCCTTTGGAAGTAATTAACAGCTGACCCATATCGGTACAAAACATTGTGGGCTTTTTTTTTTTTTATGTGCCAGAACTTACTTACTGAAAGGGGTTATTTAATTATGGTCAGAGGTAATGTCATCTATCAGACACAGGTCAGAGTGGGTACAGAAATACCGAGACTATGATAGGTTTATTGCAAGCCATCACAAAAAAAACAGAGTCTCTGTAAGTTGCCAGGATTCATGGACTCTAACCAGGAAAAAAACAAAAAACCAAATCCTGACAAATGCCTCTAAACACAGGCAGACTAGGCCAAGTCCACGATTCTTGCAGTTTATATTTCCATATCCCTTCTGATTTCATGGGAAATAGCAGTTCTCCTGTGATTTTTTCACTCTAATATCTAAATAAAGGTCCTCAATATGATTTCCCATGGCCTAGCAAAGATGACTTATTTAGCCTTGATTTTTACTGTCTCATTCTTCTACAGGATTACTTATTCTTGATCTCAAAGCAAATCCAAAAGGACAATTTAGAACACATGCGTCTTGTCATGATCATTAATGTAATAAATCTGCTAACAATAGGTCAAAGTACATTACATGAAAAGTAACTGCAAGGAGTACTTATGTAGAATTTTCTAATAGAATATTAGTAAATTATCTTGCTGCCATTACAAAATACTTGATGAAAGCAACAGAAGAAAGCAGGTCATTATCTTGGTTTATAGATATGAGAAGATGTGCAAATTGATATGCCAAGGCTGGTTAATATCCAGAGAAGACTTCTCCTCTTTTGAAAAGAAAAGAAAGAGGAGATGGTATAGAGCTTAGGAGAGATGGTGGGGGAAAATTGTAGTCTGGTGTCAAATAAATAAATAAATGAGTTTATAATTAAGCTAGACAATGTGAAGGCTTGCTTTTTCAGTGTATTAGAATGCAAGAGTGGTGAGGTGGGAGGTGGGTGGGTGGGAGGAAAACACCTTCATAGAAGTTGGTAGAAGGGGGATGAAAGATGGGTGAACCTGGAAAGGGAAATAACATTGGAAATGTAAATACATAAACTATTCAATAATAAAAGAGGCAAAAAGAGAATATTGAGTCTGTTGCAGTGAGATTATGTAGCAGAGCATATGGTCCCAGGAGCCTGTACCTCTAACTTTACAGCAGGGCTGATCATGACATATTACAGTCAGTTCAATAGCACAACAAATATTTCTATCTATATATAACCCCATAATTTGGTTCATTTTTACCTGTGAGTATATATCAATACTCACTCATTTATCAATGAAAAATTAGTGGCATTGTGTATATTTTTTACATATATAGCACTAATCAAAAGACTATTTTTGCCATGCTGTTTTAAAGTATGATAATAACCATTTTAAAGGCTATGAGTATAGATTTCAAAGCACTTATAATACAAGTAGTATTAAATAAGTAATGTAACTGCATATGGATAATCATTTATCTACAGTTATATAAATATACCTATAATAATGTCTAACAATATAAACATAGAAACCAATGTGCCTAGTGGTACATCTTTAAACACTATACTTCAATACTTTTAAGGTAACAACATCTTAATGTTAGAAAATGAATTATGTATAAATATTTTAAGGTTCATAATATTTTTATCTATGTAGAACTATGCAAACATTGTATATATATATATATATATAAAACAATGATCATAAAATCTATACCAGAATATTTAACTTGCTTTTAATAGGAAGTTAAGATGTTTTGTTGAAGGATAGAGGAAATTGTATACAGTAGAAATTGCACTGAAAATTTCATAAGCCAGTGGCTGTTATGAGTGTAGAGACTCCACAGAAAACACTTACTCACAAGAGAAAAAATGGGACTGATTGGAGGAGAAGTAGAAAGACTAATGCATTTTGATCCTTAAGGATTAGAAGAAAAATGGAACTTTCAGCTGTGCAAGTGCGCACAACAAGCAATCCAAAAGTATTTGTGTGAAGCAGTTTGTTGAATCTGTCCCATTTGTCACCAGAATGAGTGGTCAAGGCTCAGGAAGATTTGAGTTATCATTCAGCTACAGGGTCAGTGGCCACGTGTTCTGAGAATACCTTAAGCTTAAAAGGAATTTGCTTCTTCAAAGGCCATCAGCAGTATCATTTTCCTGAAACTGTCAATCTTTAGCTTGTAGTAGTTTTTCAAGAGAAAAAAGTTGCCTAAAACCAAAACAGGGAAAGTATATACAATCATATACAAATTATATACATACCTACATGTATACATTAAGATAGAGCTCTAATGATATGCATGGTTCCCATCTACTTTTTTATGTATGACTGATAATTGAGATAGAATAACTAAATCATGTAACTAAGGGACCGAAAGTTTGTGTTGGTTCACTGTCTCATGGGATACAGCCTAAGGTGGTTTGGAGGTATGTAATCAACTGGGTCAAGTGGCTGGATTCAACAAGCAGAAAGATAAATGCTGATTCTCAGAAGGACGTTTTCTTTCTTCTCTTTTTATTAACCAGAGACCATAGGTCACAAGCATCTCTAGACAGGCTCAGTGAAAATGCCTTCATAGACTTGGTAGAATTTGTTTCTCCCAAAAATTTCCAAATCCAGTTAGTTTGAGAAAGAATTTGAACTCTCACACTGACAACTGATGCTTCTTAACTTTTGGGAAAACCAACCACATTTTGTTAGAACCCATTCCTTCCTCCTAGTTTCTAAAGATATGTATTCTTCTCATAAAGCAAGTGACATTTAATGTATATTCAAAAGTCTTCACATTCCACTTTGTCCAATATTTTGAAACTGTAAGGGCTATTTTTTATTGACTCAGACAATTTGCCTAGGAATTTCATAAATTCATTTTTTCTAATAGTTGAGTAGTACTCCATTGTGTAAATGTACAATTACTGTACCCATTCGTATGTTGAAGGACATCTGAGTTATTTCCAGCTTCTGGATATTATAAATAAGGCTGCTTTGAACATGGTGGAACATGTGTCCTTGTGAGATGTTGGGGCTACTTTTGGGTATACACCCAGTAGTGGTATAGTTGGGTCCTCAGGTAGAACTATGTCCAGTTTTCTGAAAAACGGCCAGACTGATTTTCAGAGTGGCTGTAGCAGCTCAGAATCCTACTAACAATGGAGAAGTGTTCTTCTTTCTCCCCATCTTCCCCAGCATCTGCTATATTTTAATGGTAAAATTTAAAATCTACAGTTATTGTCTATGTTTCCGAATTGAAAAGTCCTATTTCATTTAGGCAAAAAAAAGGATTGTAGAAAAAAATTCTTATAGTTCTCTGTATGATTATTAAAATAATTTATTAAAATGTATCTGGGTTAATTTAAATCCCACTATTCTTTATCTCTGCCCCAAGCCTTCCTACTCCATGAATGTATTACCCTTAGAGAATGTCTTCTACATCTGTCTTAGTCCCCTTGCCCTTTATAATTTTTCTTTTCCAGTATTCGGTGATTTTAATTGTAGGAGTGGTATTATAAATGTATATTTTTCATATGGGCTCCTCTCTCGTTAGTTGATCACTGTATTTGTATAGATTTGTGTTTCTGTATTTATATCTGTCCATTCAAAAATGAAGCATATCTGATGAGGTCTAAGATTTGTTTTTGTCAATGGATGTAAGGACAACTACATAGAATGCAATGAGAAATTATGGTGGATTAGGAATCTGGAAGTATCAGGATCCTGCTGGGCCGCTGTTTTTCTCTTATATCTCAGGATAATCTCCTACAATCATTTTGTTTAGTTCCCTTTGATAGTAACTATATCCAACTATCCTCCTATCTGATTTTCCTGTCTCCTCCATCATCCCTTTCCTTTGTGGTCCTTTTTAATGGTTTTGTGATTACTCCAAATACCAGAATCTGAAGATCTAGATGTTGTATACAAAAATACAAGAAAATGTGACATTTTTCTTTCAGGGTCTTTGTTTAGTTACTTGGTTAATTTATAAAAAAGGTATTTGCAACATATTTAAAACTAAACAACTGCTTTTTTGGCTTTATTTATTTATTTAATATGTATATCACGGATACATTTAAATCATCCCATTTACCACTCTGTAATCTACTTCTCCTTGTGCATTATGTGTTTTTATGTGTAGATGTATGTGTGTGCATATAGCCAGAGGTTTATGGCAATCATTCTTCACATTATGTTTTAGGCAAAGCCTCTCCCTAAACCTGGAAAAGGTCTTCTTGTCTCTGTCACTTAAATGATGGAGGTATTGCTTACATGACTATCTGGATTTTTCCAAGTGGGTGCTACAGATTCAACTCCAATATGCATGTTTGTGGGGCAACACTTTTAATTGAGCTCCCTCCCCAGACACAATTTCTTAACTCCATCCCTCACATTGCTATACTGTTCCATGAAACAGACATGTGAAAAAGCTTTTAAGCAACTTCTTTGTCAAAAGTGAAAATACTTAGATCCTTTTTCTTGGGTAGATCTGGTATACAAGTTGTCACTATACTTAGGTTCATCAGGGGGAGATCATTTAAAGGTTCATTGTTTTGTTTTTTTTTTTAATTGAACAAATTTGTTATAAAAACAAAGATAAATGTACAGACTTTAAAAGCATTTTTGTATAACAGTATATAAATGCATTTTTGTCAGTACTTGATTTTTTAAAGGTTTTACAGTATGCATTAAAATATTACTGGTTATGATGAGCATAAAGTACAAGTAAAATAAGATGTAACCTGGAAATTGTCAAGTTTTATTGGTGTGTAAAGTTTAAGAATAATGGTTTCTCATTTTCTTTTTCCTTAGTTTTTCTTAAACTTCATATAGTCTGTAAGTTGTTTCTGGGGTGTTTAGAACTCTCTGGGGTTAGTAACCAATTATCAGTGACTACATATTATGTCTGTTCTTTTGTGACTGGATTATCTCACTCAGGATGATATCTAGATGCATTTATTTCTTAAGAATTTCATTAAGTCATTGTTTCTAATAGCTGAGTAGTACTCCATTGTGTAAGTATAACACAATTTTTGTACCCATTCATCTACTGATGGACATCTGGGTTCTTTCTAGCTTCTGGCTATTATAAATCTGGTTCTTATGAACATTGTGGTGCATGTGTCTTTGTTGTATGTTGGAGCATCCCTGGGGTATATGCCCAGAAGTGAAATAACTGGGTCATCAAGTGGTACTATGTCCAATTTCTGAAGAACCTCCAGACTGATTTCCAGAATGGTAGTACTACTTTACAACACCACCAACAGTGGAGAAGTGTTCTTATTTCTCCACATCCTCGCCAACATCTGCTGTCCTCTGAATATTTGATCTTAGCCATTCGGACTGGTTTGAGGTGGAATCTCGGGGTTGTTTTGATTTGCATTTCCCTGATGGCTAAGGATTTCAAGCACTTCCTTAGATGCTTCTCAGCCATTCAATATTCCTCAAGTGAGAACTTTTTATTTAGCTCTGTACCCCATTTTTAATAGGGTTGTTTGATTCTCTGTTGTCTAGCCTCTTGATTTCTTTGTATATCTTGGATATTAGGTCTCCACTAGATGTGGTGTTGGTAAAGAGCTTTTCCCAATTTGTTGGTTGCCTTTTTGCTTTTTTGAAAGTGTCCTTAGCCTTACAGAAACTTTGCAATCTCATAAAGTCCCATTTGTCAATATTTGACCATAGACCAAGAGCCATTGGTGATCTGATAAAGAAATTTTATCCTGTGCCTATGTGTTCTAAGGTTTTCCCTACTTTTTTTCTAGTTGTTTCAGTGTACCTGGTTTAATGTGAAGATCTTTGATCCACTAACACTTGAGCTTTGTACAAGGAGATAAGTAAGGGTCTATTTTTATTCTTCTGCATGCTGAGCGCCAATTGGACCAACACCATTTGATGAACAGCCTGTCATTTTTCCATTGAATTTTTACATCTTCTTTGTAAAAAATCAAGTGACCATATATGTAAGGGCTTATTTCTGGATCTTCTATTCGATTCCATTGATCCATGTGCTATTTTTGTACCAGTACCATTAAGTTTTTAGCGTAATTGCCTTGTAATATAACTTGAGGTCAGGGATGGCGATTCCTGCAGATATCTTCTTGTTTTTGAGGATGGATTTCATTATTCTAGGTCTTTTGTTATTCCAGATGAAATTGCACATTGCTCTTTCCTACTTTATGAAGGATTTTGTTGTAATTTTAATGTGGATTGCACTGAATCTGTAGATTGCTTTTGGTAAGATGGCCATTTTTACAGTGTTGATCCTTCCAATCAATGAGCATGGGAGATCTATCCATTTTCTGAGATCTTCCTCAATTTCCTTCTTTAGAGATTTGAAATTCTTGTCATACAGGTCCTTCACTTGCTTAGAGTAACACTAAGGTATTTCATATTGTTTGTGACTACTGTGAAGGGTACCTTTTCCATAATTTCTTTCTCTGCATGTTTGTCCTTTGAGTAAAGGAAGGCTACTGATTTGTTTGAGTTAATTTTATATCTTGCCACTTTGCTGAAGTTGTTTATAAGCTGTAGAATTTCTCTGGTTGAATTTTTGGGGTCACTTACTTACACTATCATGTCATCAGCAAACAGTGATGTTTTTACTTCTTCCAATATGTTAGCAGCCAAAATACATGGTTTGAAATTATAAATGTATCTTTGAATAGTTATTAATCTAACAGGCTGTTCGTCCATGACAGGTAAGTTTCTGTACAGTGCTTTACCACCAAAGAGAGAAGAGTCTGTATTTCTCTTATTGTCTTGCATTTGTTCTCCATAGTGCCTCTATTACAGGCAGATTCACAGCAAAATGTGAATTTTAACATGAGATCTGCATATTTGAACATGTTTCCTCATGCTTCCCACATAGAACACTGACCCAATGACCCATCTCCACTATCTGCATATCATTGTTTCTTTTGTTTAAATTTTTGTATAAATATCTGTTGCAGGTTTTATCTACTGCTGCTTGTATTATGCTAATTTGGATGCTCAAAACTGCATGAGAACCAGCACTTCTTTACATAAGACACTGAGGGAACCCTGTCCCCAGTTAGATTTGATTTATAAGTAAAGTTGCCAGTAGAAAATGGTTGGGCAGGACAGACATAGGTATGGTTTTTTGGGTTCCCTTTGCTAGGAACAGAGAGAAGGAGAGGAAGAAGGATTCCAGCATCCCAGAAGAAGTTACAGAAGTAGAGAAACCATACCTCAGAAGGTGAGGGACTGAAAGAAGAGCTGACAGGTAGGAGCCAGGGAAGATGTGGTCCCCTGACTGGTCTAGGGCAACAGAGATGGAATAGAGATTGCAGATTTTAGTAATAACTTGGGAATATTGGAAGGTCAGACACATGATGGTTAGGCAGTAGCTCACCTATTTTTTTCAGAATAACAAAATAAAAATGCTGTTTAATGAAATACTTAATGTCATTATAGTATTAAACTGAATAAAAATAATATAATAGTGATTTATTTATGTTTGCATTATTTATCTGGGCATACAATAGTTGAATATCATCGAGCCATATAAGGTGTATGATGTAGATTAATCTAAACTTTTGTCTCTCTTAACTTTATTGTATTTGCCACCTGTCTATGAGTTATACACATGTATATGGTTTCATTCTTTTGTTTTAGTAGTCAATTCCTTGAAGAAATTAAAATATAGAGGGACAGAATTTTGAATCAATTTCTGGCCAGGAAAACAATGAGAAGAATCAGATTGCAACTTTTATTTTCCAGCAGTTTCAATTATTAGGAGCCCTGTTTTTTCTTGGCTATGCCAACTTCTATTACCTCTGATATAGAAGAAAACAATTCAGTGGCTTTAAGATGAACATCACAAAGCAGTTGGCAGAGATTTAATGGCTAAGACCAATTCATAAACCATTTTACACACACATGTTCCTTTCTCTCATACTCTTAAAATAGACTCGGTTGTTTACCTTCTAGAAAAGGGAAGAAGACATTTTGACAACTACTTTGGTGAACATAAAATCTTGAATCACTGGCCTCTTAGTGTGTTTCATAAAACACGAAATTATTGTATGAAACTCTCTGAGTGTTCTTCAGAGCCATTAATAAATCAAAATGCTCTTTCCTTATTAACCCCATTTTTCTATTTTTACAAAATAGCGATTTTCATTTTCTGACTTTGATTACACACACAGATATATATTTGTGTGTATGTATGTATATATATATATGTACATGTATATGCATATATATGTATATGTGTATATATATAATTTTGCTATCTTTTGATAGAAGAAAAGTGTTAAACACATGGTTTTTATTACTTATATTACATCTAATAGGCATTACTGTATTGAATCTAAAACAACCATAGACTAAAATTAACCAGACTCAAAATTTATACATTTCAATGACAGTTGCATTAAGCAATTTGAGCTTTCAAGATTTAAATAGTATGATATACTCTTTCTCATCAAATACAAATGTAATAATAAATTTGTATGTACTTTTCCAACACACATACACAAACAATCCATGACAGAGTTTAAACTACAAAAATAATTATATTTTTAAGTTTGTTCATAACTTGTATTTATAATTTTGATCTACTTGGTTTAAAACAATGTTATCTTTGGTCTGAAGGCATTTCTTTTTTTTTTTTTAAACGACTTTATTTTACAAAACAAAGATAAATGTACGGATTTTAAATATTTTTTACTTAAAATTATACATTTTTGTCAGTACTGTTTTTTCAGATATTAAATTAATTTTTACATAAAACTATGTGAATATATTTTTTAGTCAGTACTTGATTTTTTCAAGGGCTTGACAGTATGCATTGAAAACCTAATAGTTACCATGAGCGTAAAGTACATGCAGAACAAAACGCAACATGGAAATAGTCTTCTTGTTTTGTAAATATATTTTTTTTTGTTTTCTTTATTTCTTGGACTTCATACAGTCTGTGAGTTGTTTCTGGGGCATTTCTTAGCAGTTGCTACTGCAAACTATACTATAGTCTTTCATATATTGCTTTTTTGAGGAAATACATAGTGTTGATGTAGGATTTACAAAAATTTCCAAATTATATAACTGGTAGATTCAATCATATTTTACTTTACATTTGCTGATTCTTGTAGCAGTAGTCAATTAAATTCTGCCCATTAATTCCATGCCAGCACTGTTGGCTACTTGGCCTAATGTTCTGGCTTCCCAAATAAATTACACACACACACACACACACACACACAGCCTATTTATTTTGATATGCTGAAAAAAATAGGTGAGTCACTTCCTAACCACCATGTGTCTGACCTTCCAATATTCCCAAGATATTACTAAAATCTATAATCTCTATTCCATCTCTGTTGACCTAGACCAGTCAGGGGACCACATCTTCCCTGGCTCCCACATGGCAGCTCTTCTCTCAGTCCCTCACTATCTGAGGTATGGTTTCTCCACTTCTCTAACTTCTTCTGGGATGCTGGAACTTTTCTTCCTCTCCTTCTCTCTGTTCCTAGCATGGGGATCCAAAAAGCCACACCTATGTCTGTCCTGCCCAACCATTATCTACTGGCAACTTTACTTATAAATCAAACCTAACTGGGGTTGGGTTCCCTCAGTGTCTTATGTAAAGAAGTGCTGATTCTCAAGCAGTTTTGAGCATCCAATTTAACATAATACAAGCAGCATTAGATAAAACCTACATCAGATACACATGCAAAATTTAAACAAAGGAAAAAAAAAAACAAAAGCAATGATATGCAGATAGTGGAGATGGGTCAGTGGGTCAGTGGTCTAAGTGGGAAGCATGAGGAAACAGGTTCAAATATCCAGATCTCATGTTAATATTCTCATGTTGCTGTGCATCTGCCTGTAAAAGAAGCACTATAGAAAACAAATGCAAGAAAATATTTATAATCTTGCAGATAAAAAAGCATGAACTTTTACCTTTAAATTTTGACAAAAAAGATTAAAGAACAATAAAATAGCCAAACAAAAAATAACGATAAATAAAATATAAGCACGTGAAAAGAATATAAATAATCTGGCATTCTGTTACTGAAAACAAACTACCAGTACATTTATTGAACCTGAAAAGACCACCTATTCAGGTTAGTTAGACAGCCCCTCCAATGGATGGATGGGGACAACTCATCTTCAAAAATATTGACACCACTCTGCACCCCTCAAATTGTTTCTGTTTAAAATAAATACAGACTGTTCTGTTTTTAGTTGGTAAAGCACTTTACAGAAACTTACTTTTCATGGACCAACAACCTGTTAGATTAATAACTCTGTTTGGGTATCCATTTATAGTTCTAAGTCATGTATTTTGGCTGCTAACTTATTGATGTTGTTCAGTGCAGTTTTTACCACAATGGGCAGGAATAGAAGTATTCCCAGGACAAGAAAGGCTAACATTATCAAGCTATAGAAGCCATTCTTAAAGTATGACCAAGATGGCAATACTGACCTTATGCCATGAGTAATTGTATCAACCATATTTGCAGCATCAAAGCTTAGTGGAGCACCATTTTTTTTAAATTCATAATCTTGGTATGCAAAATCAAAACATCCTGACAGGTATTAGAATCATGACAAATACCCTGCAACTATCTTTGACTTTTCCATTAATATTTAGCATGATACTCAAGACTTATCCTTAGTCTTAAATCTAAACCTTTTCTCTGATAATTTGAATGGTATCATAAAGAGAATGAATCTGTTATTCCATACACCTATCTAAATCTTCATGAACATTCAGAGCATTAGTAATTTTTTGTAAAATAACTTTAAAAAGTAGATGTCCTATTTTCTTTTGTCAAAACAGCAGAAGTTTTTAAATTAAAGCTGCTATATCAGCAATAATCAATTCCACTATCCTCTTACTTCTGCTTAAAGCCCAACTCACTTTTTCTAGTATCTGCAAGCTTTTTTCAGAATACCAAGGTTCTATAATACTCACAGGCAGTAATACTTGTAAAATAAATAAATTAATTAATTAATAAATAAATAAATTAATTAATTAATAAAATCTGGTTGATAGATAACAAACATGCTGGGGTTTAATACATTAACATAATTAGAAAGTGTATAATCAACACAACTTACATTAAATCTCATAGAAGAAACAAAAGTAATTTGGACATGACCATTTAATTAAAGATTATTGAAAATGCATATCCCACAATGGGTAAGGAACCATTCTTGTCAGAACAACTTAAGATACATGTAGTCTTGTGTATGGAATAAAACCAGAGAAATGCAGCAAGCTTTTGATGGCACTTAGAGAAATTTGGAAAGTTTCCTTGTACTGGGCTCAAGGAAGTAGACTCAAATAAGAATATTCACATTTGGGATAATGCAAGGATCAAGGTTGATACAGCCAAGGAATGTGTGACTTCTCTTTTGTCTTGATGATCCTGATAACCCCCCAAGACACAGTGACTCCCTGGGGACTTTGTTTATTGCTTTTCTTGATTACACATTTTGATCCCTATTTGTTATTACCTTGTTTGATTGTTTTGTCTACAATCTAAGAACAAACCTTTTTCTGGGCAAGTACCTATAATGATATAAAAAATGACTGGGAAAAAATAAAACTCCTTCAGCCTCAGCACTGGTTGGAATAAATAAATAAATAAATGCATACATACATACATACATACATACATACATACATACATACATACATAACTGGAATGCAGGTAATGCCATTGAGGTGGAAGTGGGTGAGTAGGAGAGGAAGCATCCTCATAGAAGCAAGGGGAGGGAAAAACTTGGAAAGGAGATAACATTTGAAATATAAATTCATAATTTGTCCATTATAAAAAAGAAAAAGGAAATAGAAAAAAATGCAGAAATAAAGGAGCAGAGACTGAACTAAAAGTCTGACCAATGACTGGCCCTACTGAGGATCCAACCCATGGGCAGGTACCACAGTCTGACACTATTACTGATGCTATGCTGTGCTGACAGACAGGAACTTGGCATAGCTGTCCTCTGAGAGGTTCTAGCAGCACATGACTTAGACAGATACAGATACTTACAACCAACCCTTGAAAAAAGGTCAGGGACCCCTATGTAAGAGTTAGAGGAAGGATTGAAAGAACTGAGGGGGATGGTAACCCAATAGAAAGTCCAAGAGTGTCAGGTAACTTCCACCCTAGGGGAGTCCATGACAGTAAGCCAACAACCAAAGAGCATACAAAGACTGGTTTAAGGAGTCAGGTGTATGTGTTTCAGAGAACTTCCTTTTCTGGTCCCAATGGGAGAGAATGTGCCTAATCCTGTAAAGACTTGTTGGTCCATAGGTGAAGATGAGGTTGAAGAGAAGGTTCTTGAGAATGTGACCCGGATAGAGGTCAACATTTGGGATATAAATTCATAGAATGATTTTTAACAGGGAATTGAGCTCTGATTCTATTAAAATGTTATCTTCATATATTAATATTTACTTAATGTTTACCAACATATAGTTTCATAATACTTTAAGTAGAAATAAATACATTTAAACAAACATGTATGTATAAATATACATGTAATACTGTATACATTATATATATGTATATATTACATAACTGCATAAATACAGGGTAACCTTTTATCATTTCTATCTAGTGAAAGTTTCTACCTCTATCTTACATAATCACATAAATTAACATATACAATTTGAAAGTGAGTAAGGGTGGCAGAATCAGGTGCTGAAAGGGACAGGAGGTAAGTACAGAGGGTCAGGAAACTGAATAGAAAGTTGTAGCAAGTGGTGATGTGGAGCTGGAGGTAGCCACTAGAAATTCCTAAAATCCAGAGAAGCAGGAGGCTTCTATGCTGCAATTGAAATGAGTTTAGCTGAAATACTCCAAAAAAGTGGAGATAACATCTGTGGGAACTAACTCCAGTAGATAGACACAGCTCCCAGTTGAGGGATAGGGTCACCCCACATATCTTAAAATTTTTATCTCAGATGTATTCCTGTTCAGAGGAAAGATAGAGACAAAATGGAATAGACACTGAAGAAAAGACCATCCAGAGACCTCCCTACCTAGGGATCTATCCCATCTGCAGACACCAAATCTCAACACTATTCCAGATGTTGTGAATCACTTGGTGATGGGAACTTGGTATGGCTGTTCTCTGAGAGGTTCTACTAGTACCTGAGAAATACAGATACAGACACTCACAGACACTCATGGAACAGAGCCTGCGGGTCCCTATGGAAGAGTTAGAAGAAGGGCTGAAGGAGCTGATGGGGATTGCAACTTCATACATTGCAATTCCAAAGAACAATATCAACTAACTGGAACAACCAGAGTTCCCAGGATATAAACCACCAACAAAAGAGCATGCATGGAGGGAACCGTGGCTCCAGATATATATCTCACAAAGAAGGTCCCTGTCTGAAATCAATGAGAGGAGATATCCTTGGTCCTGTGGAGGCTTGATGCCCCAGTGTAAGGAGATACTAGTGTAGTGAGGCAGACATGGACAAGTGGGTGGAGGAGCATGCTTCTAGAGGCAAAGAGAAGAAGGGGGTGGGGAATGGTTTGGAGGTTAGTGGAGGAGTAACCAGGAAGAAGGATAACTTTAAAAAATAAATGAATAAAATGATTAATTAAAAAAAGAAACGAAAAAACAGAAAGTGAGTATATGAAGGTTTTGGCTACTAGACTGCAATAAAGATGCTTCTAACTCACTGTGGATGAAGTTACAGTAAATAGATTGTATATGTGTAATGCCAATGATGATCTTAAGACCTACAGTGCTTCCATCCAAGTTGTTTGACAAATTAATGAATAGTTTGGTATCAATACTGAGAGAAAGTAGACTATTTTTGGTCTTTTAGTTACAGTCTCAACAATCATCTCTGATTCTACTTAAACATTCATAGAAAAAACACATTTGGCAGAAATCATACCCCTCAATTACATCTTTCTTAACTGCTGATACATTGACACAAATTTAGTAAGTCTGAAAGTTTGCCTGAAAATTCACTCAGATAAAGAGAGAGAAGACAGACAGGCAGGAACAGAAAAAAAGGGAATCAAACAGTAATAAACTGCTGATATTATTTTCACAATATATTATCAAATTTTTACTGAAAATTGTCAGAAACTAAGCCCGCAGGGACAAAATAAAGACTCGCCCTCAAGGCTAGCCCTCAAGGCAAAAAATGCAACCTCCTCTAGTCTGGAACTACAAGATAAGCCAGAAAAACCTGTGACCTTCAAGAAAAGCCACACATTGTTTTTAGAGTTGCCCTGGCCTTCTACCAGGCTCCGCTCCTCCCCATTCCCCGTCCCTACTCCCTCTTTCTACAGCTTAAAACTCACTGCCTTGAAACATTAAATGAGACCTTGACAACCATTTTGTTTGGTCTTGCTCTTCTTTCTCGCCCATTTCCCCGCAGGCATGGTCACCCTTGTGCCCCTGGAATAACTGGGTCCTGCAGGATGGGACAGAAAATGTAATATTAATACTCTACATAGCACACAAAACACACGGAAACAATAGTTTTGTATGAAGAGCTGTATGATTAATTTATTTCAATGTAAAGTGTTTGTTAAATTATTTACATTGTAATCCACCACAATAGCATTTGTTATCTAAGATCTACTTTGCTGGAAAACAATCCTTCCCACTTAGCATTCAAATTCCTACAGTTTTAAATGTTTCATCTATTTATGTCAGATATATTTTGGGTGATGAATTATGTTTGTGACTATCAAGAATAATAATATTGCTTAATATATGGTAAATTAAAATAGTATATAATCTGCATACATATGAAGTATATGAAGTACTCATACGCAAGAATTAACACTGGGTGGGATGGCTGCAATTATGTGAGGGGTGAGTCTGACAACATAGAAGGATCATTTCAGGATCCTCAGAGTTTGAAGAAGATGTAAAGAGCTCTGTTGGTCTCTGGGTTTTCCGGCCCTCAGGTCCTGCTTTTCTAAGTAAAACAGATGTTCTCAAATGGAGTGGTACCACAGTAGATGATAACTGGCCTCCCATTTTTGTAAATAGCAGAATTTTTAGTATGTGCAATGAAGACAGAGCACTTATTTGTAACTCTTAACCATGTAGACAATAGTCAGCCTGTGACTGATGTGGGTACTACTTCTGTACAAATAATGTAAGTGGATATTTGGATTGATCTTCCCATGCAGCCTGTGCTTCAGTATACCACTTGAAGAGTCATATTGGTCCCTTCCTTGCAGGGACATGGCTCCATAGGATTAGTGTCTTTGGAAAATGTGTACATTTCATCAACCCCACATATTTATTGGTCCTAAGATCTCCTGTGAATCTTATTAGGGGACTACTTTCAGAATCCCTTTGGCAACAAAAAACTAGACCCTTATAGTGTAGTTCATTTTTCCATCTCTATGATTTCACAGAGATCCTCAAATTCCCAGAAATGGTATTCAATTCTCTAAACAAACCAGAGGTTATCATAATACCACCAATATAATGAGTCAAAGTGATTACTTTAGGACAGTTCCAGAATACTAATATCTGTATCACTGTAGCAGAAGATGGCATTGTCTGGCATGAATAGGTAGAGATGCCCTTGGTCTTATGAAGGCTCATTTCCCCAGTGTAGGAGAATGCCAAGGTGTTGAGGTAGGAGTGGGTGAGTGGGAGATGGAGCATCCTTACAACAGCAAGAGGAGGGGGACTGAATGGGGGTCTTAGAAAGGGGATAATATTTGAAAATGTAAATATATAAACTGTTCAATAATTATAGAAAACAAAAAAAAAGACTATGTAACAAGTATGTGAGGTTTCAGTTATTCCCAGGAAATGTAAGTTGTTTGAATTATCTGAGGTACTATTGATGGACAAAATGACATTTAGCAGGTACAGTGTATAATGGTACAGGATCAAAAATGATGTGAATTATCATCAGGTCCATAAGAGACTCCAGGAATGCATACATGATTTATTTAGTGTTTGATAATGCAGATGTCCAAGTCCAAGGCAGATTTTTGCCAGAAGCATGCAGACGTTAAAGAACACTGAGTCATCTGCATTATAGTGGTGATTTTAAAATCAGTAATACCTTGAATGATTTCTTCTTGTCCCCAAGGAAATTGACATTTCTGAACATGAACTGCCCTTTTTCCTTTTGGCAGGATTTTCTGGAAGGGTGACATGGTTTCTTTTCACCATTGTCTTTACAGCCATTACTCAGAGTTGGAAGTTACTGGCAGAGATATGAAGGGTTGCCAACCATTGCAAATATTCAACCTGAGGAAATATCCAGCTACACAAGAAATATTGAGAGCACAGAACTCTTTACATTTGTACATTTTTGCCAGAACCTGCTCTGCTGCGACCAGTGGTAGCTACACTGCAGAAGCATCCTGCAAGCTATAAAGGATTGTTCCCAGTACAGGATCCTCATCCCTCCTGAAGGTCCAATACGCTATCAGTAATGTCCCTCACTATGGTCAGCACTCTGCTCTGCAACACTCTTCATATCTCTATCCACTACGATGAGTTCCCTGCCATTATGAGAACAGTGTGATGGGAGGAAATAATCACATTTTTAAAAACTTTGTGGTTTTTCAGAGTTAAGAGATTAAATTAAATCTTTACATAAAGACCTACAGATGACAAATATTAGACATTAAGAAATCCATGTGCTACTTAGAGATACTTCAATTGGTTTCTAATACAACAGGGATAGAGTCTTATCCACAACACCTAAACATTCTCAACTCTAAAGCCATGACTACATTGATTGTGATGCCCTATTTGACTACTAGTTTGGAAGGAAACCTGGACTCTTTAAATATTTTATGAGCCACTTTAGATTGCTACCAGAAAATGCCTCCTCTTCTGTTTCTATTGGAAGCTTACTTTGGTGAGATCTTTCTTTGAACGAATTATTATTTTTATTTCAATGTAAATTCATCCTTAATTTAATGCTAAAAATGTTAATAACAGTTTTTCTTCTACCACAAGCCTTAGCTGTAACATTAATCTCACAATGTCCCCTTTTCTTTCTAAACAGTATATTTTGTATTTTTATGCACAACAGTCTCTTGTTCATTAGAGACCAGTACAAGAGTTATTCTTGATAGTTACACAGACAACATCATCAACCAGCCAAGGCACCAAGGTGGAGGGGGTGATCGGGAAAGGGAGCACCCTCATAGAAGCAAGGTGAGGGGGAGAGGGTAGGAGAGTAGGGGGAGGGAAGTGTATGACATTTGAAATGTAAATACAGAGAATATTCAATAAAATTAAACAAATTTGAAAAAAAAAACTTTTCTGACAAGAAAATCAATCCCTTGTTTTAAAAATCATCTTTAGGAAATATAAGGAGAATGGCAGTGTTTTGATTTTTTAAATTATGTATTTGTGAAAAGATCACATGCACTCTCTTTAGGCCAGTGGTAGTATTGTTCCTCTACAATGTCTTGATCTGAAGCTGCAAAACACCTGTTATGCATAGCTCTCTTGTTAAGGTGTCTACTAAGATGGGCTGTTAAGACTACTTATATCATTCGATAATTTTCTGTTCCAAAGTCTTTCATATATCTTGACAACAAACAAAGAAACAAACAAACAGACAAGCAAAAGCAAAAAACAACAGTCACAACAGTTACTTTTCTACTGTAATAAAACACAACTGTTTCACCTTAAGGAAGGAAGCTTTTATTTGGGCTTACAGTTCAGAAGGATTAGAGTTCATTACCATCCTAGCGGGAAGAATAGAGAAACATGGAAGCTGGATCAGTAAATTGAATACTCAAATCTTAAACCATGATGGTGAAGTACAATGAGTACATTAGGAATGTCTGAGGGATTTGAAAGCATCAAAGCCTGCAACAGGTGATGTATTTCCTCCAGTTAGGCTCCATCTCCTAGATGTCTCCAAATGCCATCAACCACTGGCAACAAAAGGTTCCAATTCCAGCTCACACAAAATCATCATCAACGATCACTGGTGAATATTTCAACTTAACCCTTCCATAAAATTAGTGATGCTAAGTTACACTTAATAGCAATCACATGCCACTATTTGTCCGTTCTATGTCTATATGTGTTTATATTAAGTTCTTATTCCCCTTCTCCACTTTCTCTGATGGCCCACTTCTCCCTATCATATTCTTTCCTTGAATTAAGTTTTGGTCATTGTTTGGTGAGCCATTTATTTTGATCCTAGCCCTATGTGCAATCAATGCATTGGAACAATGTTTTCAAATTGGGTAGGAGCTATTAGTGGAAATACAGCTGAGACCACATCTTTCCCACTGCCAGTCTATCAGTGTAAATCAACTGAGCCCTTGCCTGCTCCCTCTATCTATGTCTAAACAATAAAGGCTCAACTTTACTTTAGCTCTGAGTTCAGGATTGCCATGGCTGTAGCTTGCCAAGGAAACATTTCTTCAGGTTTCTCTTTATCTTTCAGATCTTATATTTTTCCATGTTGTCATTGGTAGTTTTTGTTGGAATAATAATAACAAAAAACATAGTAAAAGTGTTCTGTGTAGATCTGAGCATTGATTCAACATTTACTCTCAACACTTGAATTATCCAGGAATTCTCAATTCGCCGGCATGCACTGCAAGGAACAGCTTATCTGAAACCCTCTGAGAGCAGCATTTGTCTGTCACATCTCTTTCTTCTTCTTTTATTTTTATAAGTCAATTTAACATTTCCTCTTATGCATGCAAATGAGCCTAATTAATACATACCTAATTTGAGGTACGTTGAACATTAAAATGTAAAATGGCCCTTAATCAGAAAAATTACCACTGCTTTGATTTTATTTATCCTGTAAATTAAATAATTAACTTCACTTCCTTGCCTCCTCGACCAATAGTCTTATCTAGTCACTTTGGATTACATTTGTTCTCTGTCCTCACAGTTTTCTTAAATTAAACTTTAGCTCATGCAAATTACTAAAGTTATATCTACACTCTCAAGTGTTCCCCATTTCTAGTGATCTTTCCTTACTTCCTTTAAGGTATAACCATTGCTTTTCTTTTTAATTGTGTATACATATGCATTGTTCTTATGAATGTTTAGTTAAATAAGTAACTACTCATGAAAATTACCTTCAAAAAAAGCAAGAATATTAAAAAGAAAGCAAATGTTACATGGATCCAATGCTAGTGCCAACAGAAGAAATTACCATGTGTGAAAAACTACCATAGCATCAAAACTACCTCCTTCATCTCCTGTCCTCATCTTCTTTCTGTGTATCTCACCTTTTCTCATGTTCCTCTCTGCATAGTTCTGAAGCCCTCAGGCTAAAGTTCAACATGTGGCTCATCTACTTACTAAGAGCATGGACTAACATCACAGAGTTTAAACAGCGAAACAGTTAAGTTTGTTAATACACAGTTTCTATGGGTTATGGATCTCCTTCACGTTCCTGGCTCCTGGGTATCAGTTCACACTTCACGCAGCAATTGAGGCATGATGTATGTCTACCATACAAAAATAATTGAGAATTGACATAGATCTGAAGACTTCTCCAAGAAGCTCCTATGTGCATCTTTTGCTAAGATGTTTTCAGCTGTGCTGAATTGGGGAAAAAGGGGGAATTTAGTTTGCTTTTTGCTTTGGTTTGTGTTTTACTTGGCTGTTTCAGGTTTTTGAGAAACTTGATATGATAAAGAAATTTATTCCAACTAATTCATAAAAAAAGACAGTTTGGTAATATGGTCTTATTTATATGTTAATTGTTTCCTTCTTTTTTCTCCTTAACATGGTAGAAACACACTGTGATTGCTAAATTAGCCTGTCGAGAAGAATGAAGCAAGTAGTTCTAGTTTATATAGAGTGTGATAATTAGGAGATGAAAACAATTACATATTCTGCCAGAAGAATATCTTTACAATAGCCTCTGTGCTATTTTAGACTATTTGGATTAACTTTTGTCTGTTTCTTTATTCAGTTATTAAATGGTTACTCATCAATTTACATTCCTAGACAGGCAACACTTAAGTTTAGAGAAATCAATTATGGATATTAAAACAACTTGATTGCATTATAGCATTGTCTCAGTCTGTGTGTATGTATATGTATTGCGTGCATGCTTGATGAAAGAGACACCAGAGGAGAGGAGACCGTTGGACTCTCAGGATCTGAAGCTGTGCATGGTTATGAGCTAGCCCATGGGTGCTGAGAATCAAACCAACAGAGTCTGTCAAAGCAATAAATGCTTGAAACTAGGGAGCCACCTATCTAGCCCCAAACATTAATCATTTATACATAAAATTTATAAAGTTAATAGTCTTCTCTGGATGAAGTCTAGAAAGGTAAATTTAAAAGTCATAAGAAATAATATAGACACTTGCCTAAAACCTTTTGTAGCAGTAGGCATATACAAGAAAGTTTGTTACAGCTGAACAACTGAAATTACTTATGAGAGTTAGGAAATCATATTAAAATGGTATGAAAGATTTGAGGTGCTCTGTCACATAAATATGTGATATTTCCTCATAAATGCTATGAGGAGTTGCCTGTAACCAAAGGCTTATCAAACCATATCCAAACCCTCTGTACAGTCTATGATTTTTCTTTAAAACCTTGAGTGGCCTGAAATAGGATTTATAATAACAACTATTGCATATTAATCTTTTACAGTGTATATTATATAAAAACATAATTTATGCCATGTGCTCTTAAAGCTGTATATCATTTTTCTTTACTTGGATGTGTATTTAACCCCTTGTAATATACAGACAGATTTAAGACTGATGTTAAATGTAAATATTTTTCTCCAAACCCTTTCAATTATGATTAAAAGTATGGATATGTAATGTAGATAAATATAGTTACTTATATGTTTATTCACCAAATTTCGCATGTGAAAGCCATCAAGCAAGTATATGTTTTTTTTCCTGAGTATTTTTGTTTTATTACTAAACACTTCTAATATTAAGATTACAACATGACTTGTCATAATTTTATAGGTTACATGGAGTGAGTTCATACTAATTTCCACGGCTTTGATGTTCTCATTACAAGAGAGCAATGATGGAGCAGGGACTTTAAGCTAACAGACCCCTTAAGGATGAAGTCCTTCAGTAATTCATATTGTGTTTGTTCACAGTCTCACATAACTTAATATCTCACGAATAGATAGTTGAGGTTTACTAATTTACAAAAGCATCCCTATATCGGATGTCAATTTGTAATGAAATAACATCTTAAGTAATGGTATTATTAATTGTAAATCCTGATGTATTTCAAAAGTTATTAGAAGAATCACAAAACTATCTACAATAATAAAATTATTTCCTTGAGTTGGTTTCTACTTTACTTCTTAAATTCATTAATACAAATTTGTGATTTATAAGAACAATAAAACGGTTTATTTATTTAATCCTTTACTCACATGTATTTCTTTAAAAATATATAAATCCTTTTCCTAACTAATTGTGCAATATTACTATTCATAATATTTAGTAAATATTTCTTTCATTATTTCTATTCTGGTGGTGGAGGCTAGCAGGGACCTGGATGAACAGGGGACAGGGAGGAAAAGAGGGTAGGTATTGTGAGAGGGGAAGGACTGAATCCCTTAGGGCCAGCAGAAAGAATGGAAACAGCAACCTCAGAAGGGAGGAGGTATGGGTACTCTCCAGAATGTACCAGAGACCTGGGAGATGAGAGACTCTCAAGACTCAAAGGGAGAAACCTTAGATAAAACACCCTATAGTGAGGAGAGGGAACTCATAGAGTTACACCTTCAGTAGAAAGACAGGGCATCAAGGGGAGGGATAATGTTGCCATCCCACAGTCAAAAACTGATGCAGAACTGTTCCTGTCTGAAAACACTTCATGGACAAAAATGGAGAAGAATCTGTGGGAAAGTAGGTCCAGTGACAGCCCCAAATTGAGATCCATCTAAAGGGGAGGCCCCAAGGCCTGACACTATTACTGATGCTGTGGTGTTTACTAACAGGAGTCTAGCTGACTGCCTTCCGAAGGTCCAACAAGCAACCAAAAGAATCAGATTCCAATATTTACACACAATCAATGGACAGAAGCCAGCGGTTCTCCATGTAATTGAATTAGAGAAAAGTTGGAAGAGGCTGATGAGGAGGGCAACACCATAGGAAGACAAACAAATTCAACTAACCTGGACTCCTGAGATCTCTCAGAAACGAAATCACCACCTAGTCAACTTATACTAGGTGATATGAGACCCTCAACAGCAGAGAACTGCCGGGCCTAGGCTCAGTGAGAGAAAAAGCACCTAACCCTCAAGAGACTTGAGGCTCCAGACAGTGGGAAGGAATGGGAATATTGGGGTGTGAGGTTGGGAACATCGGCTTGGAGACAGGCAGGGGAAGAGGGGGAGCCTGTAAGAGGTATGGGATGAGGAAAAGTCAAAGAGCAGACCAGAAGGATGATAAAGTCTGGACTTTTTTCTTTTCTTTTCTTTTCTTTTTTTTCTTTTCTTTTCTTTCTTTCTTTTTCTTTCTTTTTTTTAATAAAAGGATTAATCAAGGGAGTCCTCAAGGCCTATATCATTACTGAGACAATGGGATGCTCACCAAAAGGGAACTATCATGACTGCCCTATGAAAGACCCAAGAAGCAGCTGAAAGAATCAGATCCAGGTATTCTCAACCAACCAATTCACAGAAGCTGCTGACCCCTGAGGGTAAATTAGGGAAAAGCTGGAGAAAGCTGAAGTGGAGGATGACCCTGTAAGGGAACCCCTAATCTCAACTAACCTGAACCCCTGAGATCTCTCAGACACTGGATTACCAAGCAGGCAGCATACACCAGGTGATATAAGGCCCCCAACACAGAGCAGAGGACTGCAGGGTTGAGTTTCAGATAGAGAAGATGTTCATAACTCTGAAGAGCCAAGAGGCCCCAGGGAGTTTAGAGTCTGATTGTTGAGCTATTTTTGTGGAGACAGACAGGGGAGAGTTATGAGACATGAAACAGCCGGAAGATGGCCAGCACAGGAATGAAATTTGGAGTGCAAAAATAAATAAAAATTAAAGTAAAATTAAAAAAAAATAAAAATTATGTAGCTTAGGAGTAAATGCAACATGTTGAATGAATTTGAAAAATGGTGAGTTAAATTCCAATCTCAGGAACTATGAATCAGGTTAGTTATATTGAATTCGGTCATGACTTTTTAAAATAAATCTAATTAGAATAAGTCATATTGCTTAAGCTAAATGGACTTATGTTCAACTTTAAGGAAAAGGTGGCTTGCATCAGTCACTCTGCTGGTCTAGATTTTTGTTTGTCTGGTGGGGACATAAATGCTTCCTATTATTTGCATAAATTTTGTTTCTTGAGAAAAAATAAATAATGATGAATTAACAATAAAAATAGCCCAGAAGGGGATACAAATGAGCATGATAAAAATTTCTAGTTCCATATTTAACATTTATAAAACCTCAAGTAAGCATTGTATCTCATATGTTAAAAATCTGTTCTCCCGATAGCCAATAAATAGCTTTTTAAAGTTTATTGGTTGCAAAATTCTAAGTCATAAAATAGGTTTAATTAGACATAACATACATATATTTAAAAAATTTTATTGTATGTTTTACTACCTGCATGTATTCTGCTATTGATAATGTCTTTTTTCATATGTATGAGGTTCATAAATTTATTTTTCATTACCTTATTATTTTTTCTCTTTAGTTGATTGAGTACAAATCTCTCCATCACTCTTTGCTTCTGTTTGCCTTGCTTTTGGAAGATGCTTCAGAAGACCTTTGTTGGTGCTTGCCCATAGCATGGGTCTCAAGTTGGGCCAGTTATTGGTTGGCCATTCCCTCTGTCTCTGATCCATCTTTATCCTTGCATTTCTTTTAGAAAGGACAGGTACCTTTGGGGTCAAAGGCTTTTTGGATGGGTTGGTATCATTTTCCCTCCGCTGAGGAAATGGCTTGTCGAAAGGAGATGGCCACTTCAGGTTATATATCCTCACTGATATGCATCTTGGCTATGTAGACAGGCCTCAGTGGGACAGGATGTATGCTACTAACTGCAAAGACTCCATAGGCTAGAGTCAGGGGATACTTGAAGTGGGGGAGACATTCTCTAAGAGAAGAAAGGGAGGTAAATAGGTGAGGGGGAAGGAACCTTATGAAAACAAGACCTGGGTAGGCAGCAATTGGGATGTAAAAAATACAAGGAAAATAAAGAATAAAAGAAATAAAAACAAAAAACCTTAAAAAGAAAACAAATGTCCTTCATTGCTATAGTGATCATGAGATCAATGAGTATATGTTACAGGGCTGTTTCTAGACATGTTACAGTAGCAGTACAGTATGGTATGTAAATTTTAGGTTGGTTTTAAATTGATTTCTGTAGTAAATAGGAAAAGGTTCCAGTTTCATTATGCTATATGAGTTGATTCAAATATCCTAGCCCAATCTATTGAAAAACATGATTTTTCCAACTATATATTATATTAGTCAAAAATAAATTGGTTTTGTATAGATTTATGTCTACCTTTCTGTGTCATTGGTCTACATGTTTGTATTGCTGTACTAAAATCCAATATTATTTGGGAGCCAAGACATTATAATCAATAGAAAAAAACAATAAAAATACTAAATTTGGTTGAATATTCTTTCAAAATTTAAGAAATAAAATTACTTCAACTTAACCTTAAAAACCTTATATAGAAATTTTATTGAAGCATGTTTATTTTCAAATCTTCCTGGATAATTTCTAATCCTGAAAAATTAAAAAAAATATTTGTTTTAATTTATCTTGTTTAAATATCCTGTCTGTATCATGCCTCTGAATTATGAGTAAATTATAAATATCTACTTCATTGGAGGTTATATTTTGAATCACTCTAACTTATGCTCTTAAGATTACTCCTGGATGTCTTCTTCTGTAACTTCAATTTCATGTATATTTGGCTTCTGCGCACTTAAAAATTACTTGATTTTTAGTTTTGATGGCATTTATTGTTATTTTCTTTTTATAAATGACTGTATAAGTGAGGCAAATTGAGATATGAAAAATTACACACTTTAATTCTTATGCTAGGTGAAAAGAAAAGATGTTCATTTAATATAAATAGCATAAACAGTTCACGATTTTTTTCTATAATGCTCATGTTGAACACCAGACATGCTGACTTACTTATATGCCAAATGTGCTACTTACTCTCTTCTACCTTTTATCTCTGAATTTCATTCATCCTAATCAGCACTGCACATAGCAGTAAAAGTAGATTTCAGATATCTAATGTTATTATATCTCACACATATATTTCATGTAAGTGGAGTCATCAAGTATTTTTTGGGTTTTAAGTTAAATAATTTCTAAAGGGCTTGGGATGCTGTTACACTGAGATTTGCATTTTCATGTGATGAGAGTTTGTGGTGAAAAACCCATCTTAATATTCTTGCTGGCTATTTCTGTGTCATCTAAGCATAAGTTGACATTCATGATTTATTCCACTTCCAATGATCAATTTGTTTCCCTACTATTGAACTGTGTGAGATCTTTATAAATTTTGCATGCTCATCTTTATCAATTACATTACTTGCTAATGTTTCTTCTTATTTGCAAACTTTCATTTCAACTGATTTTGTCTCTTCTGATGTGTGGCCTAAGCTTTTTATGTGATATCCAAAATACACTGCCAACGTTAATGTTGTAAGTATACTGCTGTTCATTTTCACTTTCTTGATTTTTTAAGTGCTAGTTATTAAACCTATTGTAGAATATTTCGAAACTAGAGACTGGTGTGTGTGTGTGTGTGTGTGTGTGTGTGTGTGTGTGTGTGTGTTCTTTGATCAAATCATCATAATCAAAAACAAGTTACAAGAAGAATAGTTTGTGTGTTTATCCATCATGACTGGACTCCAGTACTTGATGATAACCAACATCACTTTGATTGGACTTAAAACTCACTCCACAAGAACAAAACAAAACAAAACAACAACAACAACAAAAAAAAATGTTGGTATTTGAAATCTAATTAACTATTCAGTGCTGATGAAGTCATGGTTATTGGTAGAAAATATACAACCACTAACTCATCAAACCAGCATAAACCCTAACAACGATCTATAAACCTTTGTTTATAGATTTTATAAATGTTAGTTAGATTTCTAGGTTCATCCATGTTTATTTTTGATGGAGTGAGTTTTTTGAGTTCAATTAAAAAGATGTTAGTTACCATAAAGTCATGCTTGGCATTATGACACCCTTAGTGTTATTATGGCATTTTTTGCCCTTGATGAAGTTAATAGGCTTCATGGTTCAGTAGAAAAGTTGCTTGCTTTCCTCCCTTGAAACCTTGCAAGCACCATTTTAAACCATAAATTTTAGTCTTAAGTGAGGGGCATTTAGGTCAGTTCAAGCTCAGAGGTCTCAGAGCCCAGTTCCTGAGGTAATGTCTTCAGGAATAAAAACTTAACATCCATTTCTGAGAACACACAATGGCAACAGGGCAAACTGTATATTGAGGAGTCTTTTCAACAGCCCTGCCCGTGAAGTAAAGAGAGGGCTTCTCATGTCTGGGATTTGGAATTTGTAGATCATCTTTGGCTACTGTAGGGAGCATTGTGTTTAGGATTCTGTAATGATAGACTGTTGATGATCAAGTGCATAATTTTGGTCTCATAAAGATAAGCAACACTATATAAAACCAGTGAATTTAAAGAATAATACTTAATATTGAGTGAGGAAAAATGGTAAACTGTTAGGGTATGAATTTGAAGTCCAGGGGTAGAGATTGTATGTGATTACATTATACAGAACACATTATATTCTTGTGTGGTATTCAAAAAAAGAAAATGAAAATTCATTTCTCTTTATGTACAGTCCTCCACTGCTCTCACATTAGGAACACATGCACACAATAACACCCTCTTTCACATTTATTCATGCACCAATCATCTGTATTTCTAATTAAAGTAATAAAGCCTTACTGAGGAGCACAGTCTGCTTTCCCTTAAGCAGTTCTTTACATACAACTTTCTTCTTCACAGTCTAGTATGTGTTCAAGCGATGAGAGTAAATTTAATAGGAAGTATTAAGTATAATTGAAGTTATAAATAGGCAGAACAGGATAGATCATCTATTACCAGGCTAATATAAATGAACATTTACATAACACACTAAGTTGCTTTTGATAATGTCATTAACTCTGATAAATTCTTAATTCTTCACAGGTACTAAATCAACATTTTTTTTTCAGTAAAAAAACCATGATTTTAATGTATCTATAACAATTAGTTTTAGTGATAAAATATGTACTATCCTTTCTGATTTGTCTTATAAGAATAAAGGAAAGGATTTCCTTCTCACGACATATTAAAACTTCTAGCGATTTTCTCTGATAGAAGTGTGCACAGGATTCATGGCTGAGAAGCTGAGGGTTTCCTTTTACATCAGATGTCCAGACAGTCTGAGCTGCTGAAGGTATGAAGAGCAAAATCCAAGATAAAGTTTGAAAAGTAATTTTCAATTATGTCTCACTAACAACTTTCTGTCTCATTATACTGAAAAGACATAAGGATTTTAGTTAAGATATTCACCACAAGTTTAGTTTCTTCTGTGTAACTGGAAGCATAACATACAACTTTATATTAGAACATGAGGCTCAAATGAAACATTGTCTAAAGAATAAATATAAAGAAAATATGCAACTTTGTTTTTTATTCTTTTTAAAAAGTAAAAATATTGAATCCATACTGTAATTCTGTTAAGTCTTCCCACATTAAAGTTTTCAAAAATTGAATAAGCATATTTATAACGTTCTGGTTCTTAGGCTCATAAGACAAAAAAAAATTGAAGTGAATCTACAAAAATGTATTTATATTTTAGTAAAACAGGTGATTATATATTTTATTTATTAGGTCATTTGTATGGATATTTCTACAGATTATAATGTTCCAAAATCTCTATTTAAATGCCATAGGAATTATATCTAATTCAAATTATGTTGAAATATATAGAGAATTTACATACTATACTTATTTACAAATGATTGTATTCATTTAAAAATAGTATTGCCTTCTGTTAGATAATATTTCTACCTTAATGTAGACATTAATTATTTCCAATAATACGGATATGAAAATGTTTCAATCTACATTGAAACCTTATTTTTTAACACACTTCAACATGTATGTTTTATTATTTCTTTTTGGTATAGACCCAATATTGGTATAGTTGGATCTTTAAGTAGATTTATTTCCAATGTTCTGAGGAACCTCCACATAGGTTTCCAGAGTGTTTGAACCATTCACAATCCTACCAGCAATGGAGGAGTGTTCCTTCTTCTTCGTGTTTTCACCAACATGTGCTGTCATCTGAGTTTTTAGGAAATTCTAATTCAATCACCTCCCAGCTCCTTTTCATCCTTTTATGCCCTACCATATAACCTTTCTTGGTATCTTTCAAATCCATATGTGTATATATATTTCATATACATATATAAATATATGTACATATACCCATACACATATGTATGTGTATATTGATGTACATATGTGTTCATGTACGAGAGAGGATAAACATATGTGATGTGTAAATATACATAATATGTTATATTTTATATAATTTTAAGTATGCAATACTCATTTCTCAGACATGAAAAATACAATGTTTTACTATATAAACTTAAAACTATATTTTAAGGTAATAATCATGTTTTTATTTTATTTTGAACTCCTAATGTGTCTACCTTCATGTAATATCAATTTATTTCAGCAAGTCAATCAATATTAAAATAAAAGGTTTTAAAGTTTGTGACACATATCCAGGATATTATAATCAGCAAAGTTCCCCCAAAAGATTGGTAGCAGAATAAATTAATGAAATTCAGTCTTCTTAATATAAAAACTATTCAGTGAATTATATACTCTTAAGAATTTTATTTAGGAGGAATCGAGTCGATATTTACCTATTTTAGGACGCGTTGATTACATCGCTAAGATGACGACATGTGTGGATACTTGGTTGATTTTGTCATACACAGCACTGTAGTTGTGGATGCATAAATACCGTCAAGCCAGGTTTCTGGTGAGCAGGAACCTTTTGGCAGCAGAGAAATATCTGCTTGCCAGCAGAGAGCACCTCCTGAGCATGTGGCACCCTCCTGACGGCTGCCATTCCGTCAGTTTCCAGTCGCTGGGCAATAATGAAGCACAGGACAGGATCAAAATAAATATGTCCTTAAGTTGCTATTTTTCAATTTTTCCACACAGCAGGTAAACAAACATTTGTCAATTTTCTCCCAGTGGGATCGCTTCCAATTTCAAGGAACTGATTATAGGAATTTCTGTGAATCTTCTAGATAGGAAAAGTTCATGTCTCAGTTACACAGAGGTTATGAGTTAGCTGGAATCCCTTTGAGAATGTCCATGCTTCTGTGAAATCAGGGCTGCTGGTGTCATGCATGCGCCCTGCTGCTCTGTAAAGCCCAGCCTAACCTTGCCCAAGTCATGATCTGAGAACTTAAGCCACCAATGGTGTTCCCAAGATTGCTCAATCTATGCTTCTATCTCTTCCCTCTTAAACAGTGTTAAAATAGATAACATAGGGGAACAGGAAACAAATATAGTAATCTCAAACATGCATGCATATGCTGATGTAAGTATTTGCAATATATAAAATGTTTCATCACAAGTATGTATCATATGTATGCACACAAACACACACACACACACACACACACACACACACATACACACACATATAATCTTAAAGTGTTTGCAAATATCAATGCCTCTAACAAACAAAAATAATTACCCTGTGTAATTATGTTATTATATACTCACATGAGCATATGCAGCAATAGGGTTTGATTGAAACCAAACAGTTTTCTAACAGATATTTTATGACTTAGTATTTTATAGGTAATAAAGGTTTACCCAGGTTTTATTTTCTGCAAATATTTTTGTGTCACAAAATATTACTCAACAAACTGCAGAAATATGTTTGCCACTCACAAGCTTACAAAGTATTAGGGTGTCAGTTCAATCTGATTTTCCTCAATTATAAAATGAGATAGTGGCTATGACAATAACAGTGTGGGCTAAACTGAAAACAGGTAAATGATTCCTTTAAAGTCATTATTGATTGAGGAGATCTAACATACCCTGCATCACAGGTCTGAGTCTTTACCTTGAGAAGACCTGGGGTGCTTGCCCTGCACCCATTCCCACAGCATCCAAAGAGAAAGCCCAACTCCCAGGTGTTCTAACATGCCTAGGATCACAGGGGAAGAGGCCAAAACAATTGCCCCTAAACGCAAAGTAACTGGGTACCCCAGGATACAGGGATGCAGGAATCCTGCCCAGCCACTGGCACAAGTTTATTTCAGTTTGAAACTACATTCATGGGCAACTTGCTCCATATCACTCCTAAAACACCCAAAGGGAGCCTGAGCACAGTTACTATGTAACGCCCAGGATCACAAGGGAAGCTCAACTCCCTGGAGAACGACACACCCAGGAGACCTGGAGCGCTTACACACTCAAAAACACAGTGAGACACAACACAACGTCTTTCCCAAAACACAGCATAAATAACTAAGGGCCTTAAAATTACCTGGAGCTAAATGAGAAAGAATGTCAAATAAGAGAAGTGATGTGTAAGTCAGGGTTATGATAAAAATAAACCATTTAAAAAATTTTAAAAAATGTAAAAAGAAAATGACACAATAGTTAGAAATGAGTTGATGAGTTTAGTATAAAGTCAACCCCAAAAGTATATCAGCTAGCTTCTAAGTGATTGTCATATATCATGGTCTCCTCATAACAATATTGTCATCCTAAAGAGACATAACTACTGAATTTATTTGTCAATTAAGCCTTTGAATATATGGAAACATTGTACATAATGGTCCACAAACCTCCTTCATTCTAATCCAAATATAATGGGAAGTTCTGAAAAGGAATCTCAATGTTTAAAATGGTAATTGCTTTAACAGTGGTTAATTTAACTTAGAGTTAACGCTCTCCAGGGAGTGATGAGTTTTGTGCTATAATACGAAATTGGTTACCAGCACTTTCAATTAAATGGTAGTACGTCATAGAAAAGAGGATTGTTCTGACCTAAACTAGTGTACCCTAAAAAAATGAAGTAAAATTAAGTGAAAAGACATATCCCTCATTTAAATGGTAGTAGCTCACAGAAAAGAGGATTATCCTGACCTAAACTAGTGTGCCCTAAAAAAACACAAAACCCTCACATATTCCAGTAACAAAAATCATCATTTTACAGAAATGAAGGCATAAGAGTTCACAATGTATAGAATCTTCATAGGCTTATGAAATGTTGTCAGCTGGAATTGGACTGATCTTTAGAATACCCTGAGAATTCCACAGGTTTATGAAAGCCCATGATTTATTTGTATATTGACATAGTTTATGATATTTTCTGTTGGATGTAGCAGAATATATATAAAAATTTATTAATGGAGAAGTTCTTATATAAATGCATTTACATCATCAACACAAAAAGAAAATGCATCATTGAATTTGAATAAAATCTGAATGGAATTAATCTAATTAGATTATAATATGAAGGGAAATTTTACTAATAATTTTAATTAACTCAAGTAAACAACTGATTAGATTAGAGATTCGTATTGAATATTATATACCAAAGATATTTAAAAGGACTTTCATTGTTTTAGTGACAAAAAGGTGCAGCTACATCATAACGTGATTGTTCATTTGATACTTTTTCTTTTTTAAGATAAACCATTCTTCTTATCCTTCTTTGCCCTATTTTGTGCTTTTCTCTGGACCACTGCATCATCATCAGTCACTTTCTGAGTGTCACAAAGAAAACTCAAAATTATTATATCCCATGGACTTTATAATATGTTGTATATTATGAGTAAGCCTTATTAAAATAGTGATATGTTTCTTTTAATTTTCAAAAGAAAAAAGCTACTTCAGCAAAAATGTTAAACTTAAAGTTCTTGTTCTCCATACATGTTGTATTGAATACAGTCCAGACAGGACAGCCAGAGAAGTCTGCAGTTTCATTCATGAAAGCAGAAAGTACTGGAAAAAATCCGATATATGCTTACTAGGATTATGCTGGAAAGCTTTTCATCATATTTGTCCTATAATTTTAAAGAATATTACTTTATCTGACCCAGTTTAAATAAGTTAATACTTATTGAAAAAATGTATTTATGGGTAACCAGTAGACTAATAATGTACTAAATTCTTTGAAAATGTAATAAAAATATGAAATACTGTCCAAAATAAAATAGTACACTAGTACATTATAATCATAGAAGATGTATGTGGTGGTTTTATTACAGTGAATATTTTTCATCTAAATATAGATTCTGTGTATTGAATGATGATATAACTCTCAAAATTATATTCCATCATTATATTTCTAAGGAAAACACTTTCTAAACTCTATAGGCCATATCAGCTTCTTTTTCTTGGAGAACAGGTGACGTAATAACTGTGGATGTGAAAAGCCTTCACAGTGTTCAGGAGACACTGCGTAAAACAGTTGTTTTCTTTTAAGATCGCTGCTATTAATTATAAGACAGTAAAAATGGTGCAATGCAGACATAATTGTGATTATAATTTTTAAAAGTGTTAGAAACTTACCTCAGATGACTTTCTAAATTTAAATTGATAAAATATGTTAAAAGATTATATGACCATTTTTAGAATGTTGATAGAGGGCTAGAAAGATGGCTCAGTGGTTAAGAGCAACCACATGGTGGCTCACAACAATCTGCATTGAGATCTGATGGCCTCTTCTGGTGTGTCTGAAGACAGCTACAGTGTACTTGTGTATCTCTGTTTTTTTTTAATTTATTTCTAGTTTATAAGATATAGTTTAATTATTAAAATAAACCCCAAAATTTTATCATTTTAAATAAATATGTAATGGGTTCACTATGGTAATAAATAAATAAATAAATAAATAAATAATTTTTGACAGGAAAAAGAGTGTTGAAAGAAATGGAATGATTTTTTTTTTTTCTCAGAGAAGAAAAAATCAAACACTCAGTATACTTCCTCACTTGTATTGGATGATTAATCAATAAGATACATGAAATTAAATTAAATAATGCAGCCCTTCATCTTAACATGAAGAACACAACATATAGCCATTAAATTTAGAATAATTCAAGGTTTCTACCTTCAGCTTACTTAGTAGTCCCTTGACGCTTTCCCCATACCTATGAGGAAAAAAAGCAGAGAGATAAAAGTTTTAGTGTTTATTTTTAAGATGTAGACATTCAGCTATGCACATTAAGCAAATTTGTATAAAGTTTCACTTTGATGTTTGTTTAGAAGATATTTATTTTAAAGTTTAGAAGATAAAGAAATTTTGAGTTTAATAACATCAAATTTGAAAAACTGAAAAAGTAATAGCCTTCCATTTTTGAAAACTATAAATGACAAATCTATTGCCACACATTGCTATCATGTTTCCTATTAAACTTTCTTGTCATAAAAAAGGCTGACAAATTATCTTCTTAAGAGATGCATCTGGGACAAAAAATATGATCTAATGTATATTTTTTGATATTCTGTTAATTGACTGCCGCCTTGCACTTTACACACACACACACACACACACACACACACATATATATATAGTGTATGTGTTATATCTACACATGTACATATGTGTATAGAAGAAAAATAATGGCAATTTTGTATGATTAAAATATGAAGTTCATACTGTTATCAATAAGTGTTTTTATTATTAACCTCATTACAGTGATATTTATTCATTAATAATATTTATTTATCTGATAATCTTTGGAAATTTTAATATAAGTCTATTTCAATAATAGAACCATAGAATGTAATGTTCTGAACTTGATAGATAGAAATCGTTATGTAACCTTAGCCATTAATGACAAGGCATGCAACACAAATAAAGCTACTCTTAAAGTGAAATAGGTTTTGCACTATTAACTTGGCAAAACATAATTAAATAGCACTAAATATTTATTGACTGAAGAAAAAAATACTTTTATCAAAATTGACTAATTTTCAAGTTTTTTTTTTATGTTTGATTTAATTCTTTGTATGAGACAAGTATGTTTGTAACACGAGTTCCCTCTTAATTTGGTCATGCTTATTTTAGTATTTTATAAAGTTTTTCTTATTAAACATGCGTTAAAAATTCAAACTATAGCAAAATATTCCTATGTATCATAACTTTAGTTATATTTTAACAATATCTTAGCTGTGTCTATGATAAACAACATTCTGAATGATCATAAATGCTTATAATAATTACATGATCTCTTTTTACTCAGGTATAATAAAATATTCTTGACATAATCTTAATTCAAATAAGACTAATATTATTTAATGTGATTTCAACATCCAGTAAATTCAATAGGACCATACAATATTAATAGTATTTGATTTTTCAAAGTATAAGATCTGATCGTCTTCCAATTGTGGTTAAGTATAGCATAGAACACTATAGGCATAAAATGGTGTGGTTTAGATAGGTAAACTGGAAGAATTTATTTTGACATATAAGGAAGAATCTGACTATTTTATTTCCTATAAATCATCTCTCACATGACTTATTCAGATCTAACTATAGTTTTTCAGTTTTACATTGAGTGACCAACATCAGACCCAAATACCTGGTTGTTGTCAATATGTTTTTTTTTTTTTTTTTTTTTTTTTTTTTTTTTTTTTAATATAAAAGTTTTTCAGAGTCTATACCACTACCACCACTGTATTTTCATTGAAGGGAAAGTTCCAAGGCCTGACATATTACTGACCTTATAATGCACTAACAGACAGGAACCTAACATGGCTGCCTTCAGCTATGTTCAACAAGGAGCTGACTGAGACAGAGGCAGATACTTACACCCAACCAATGAACAGAAATCAAAGACAGCTGTGCTTGAATTAGGGAAAGGCTGGAAGAAGTTGAGGAGGAGGGAGAGCCCATAGGAAGAACAGCAAACTTAACTAAGCAGGACACCAATTGAGGTACCAACCAGGCACCCTATACCAAAAGGCTCAAGACCCCTAACACATACACAGCAGAGGAACTCCGGGTCTGGCCTCAATGAGAGAAGATGCACTTAACTCTTTAGAGACTTGAGGCCCCAGAGAATGGAGAGGATGCAAGGTATATGTGGGGGTATGAGAGTATAAGGACATCTGTTAGAGACAGGAAAGGAGGAATGGGATAAGGAGCTGTCTGAGGGCACAACTAGAGGGGATAAACACTGGACTGTAAAAAAAGATTAAAGCTAATAAAAAATAAAGAAAAAACAAATTATTCTACTTTATTTATGTAAAGTGTGTGGATAACATAGACACGTTAGAAGTGTAATATCATGAATCATAATTGTTTATTATGACAATAGAAATATATTTAATTCCTTATAAATCTCTGATATCTAAAATTTATTATGCATTCAGGTATAATGAAAAATGTTTTTATACCTTCCATATTCATAGCACTATTTAAGTCTTAATGTCAAGGACTATAAAAATGAAATGTATGTAATTGAAAGATAATTTTATGCAGTAGAAACTGATAATTTGAAGACTAATAAAAATATGTGACCAAACAGATTTATATATTTCATAATGTCTCAAATTAATGTATACAGGACAGCCTTACCTACATATAAACGTTTTGTTGAGGATTCAATACTTTTCACTGAGGGTATGTCAAATAGTAATGTATCGTCAAAGTTTCCAAAATACTTATGTGATTTTTTTTAATATGTATATGAATATATAATTATCTGCTTGGTCTCATATTTTTATTATTTACACAGGGCTTCCAATACTGATAATTTATATAGCTCTCAATTAAATTAATCATTTTACATTTATTTTCAGTTTTAAAGCATATTTAATGCTTCAATGTTTTACTTCAAGCAATTTTCAAATACCTAAAATTCATTTTCCAACTACAAAAAATGAAAGGCTTCATCATGAATCCTGAACTGAATTGTCCAGATGGGTTTGCACATTTGGTGTGTCTGTGATCTATGTTTAGAGACTATTCATTATAAGGTAATTAAACTATTGTAATCATTATCTGGGTTGCTTTGATTTAAAATAATATGTGTACACACACAAACTTGTCGCCCAATAAATGTATCTGTGTTTCTTATGTTTTCATTGACTGATGATTCTATCAAAATCACTCTCCAAATTTTGTATCATAAAAGAATCCTAGTGTCCAGATGACATCTTTTCTATATTCCTATTATTTCTCACTATCTTTGTTTAGATTGTGAATCTTACCATCTACACAGCCACTCATTTTATTTTATTTTATTGAACAACTTTATTTTATAAAACAAAGATAAATGTACAGATTTTAAAAGCATTATTGCATAATAGTATATGAATACATTTTGTCAGTACTTGGTTTTATTAAAGGTTCGATAGTAGGCATTAAAATCTTACTAGTTACAATAAGCATAAAGTACATGTGAAACAAGATGTAACCTGAATTAGTCAAAGTTTTCTTAGTGAGTAAAGATTAAGCATAATGATTTTTCTTTTTGTTCTTGGGCATTGTTTTTTCTTGATCTACAAAAAATCTGTACATTGTTTCTGGGGTGTTCAAAGCTTTCTGGGGTTAGTATCCAGTTATCAGTGATTACATATTATGTCTGTTCTTTTGTGACTCTGTTACCTCACTCAGGATGATATTATGTAGATGCATCCATTTTCTTAAAAATTTTGTGAAGTTATTGTTTCTGATAGCTGAGTAGTACTCCATTGTGTAAATGTACCACAGTATTTGTATCCATTCATCTACTGAAGGACATCTGGTTTCTTTCCAGCTTCTGGCTATTAAAATAAGGCTGCTATGAACACTGTGGTGCATGTGTCTTTGTTGTATGTTGGAGCTTCTCTGGGGTATATGATCAGAAGTGGAATAACTGGGTCTTCAGGTAGTACTATGTCCAATTTGCTGAGGAACTGCCAGACTGATTTCCAGAGTGATTGTATCAGTTTATAACCCCACCAACAGTGGAGAAGTGTTCCTCTTTCTACACATCCTCACCAACATCTGCTGTTATCTGAATTTTTGATCTTGTTCAGGAAATTTTCTTCTGTGCCTATATGTTCTAAGGTTTTCGCTACTTTCTCTTCTAATACTTTCAGTACCTGATTTAATGTGGAGATCTTTGATCCCCTTGCACTTGCACTTTGTACAAGGAGATAAGAAAGGGTCTATTTTTATTCTTCTGCATGCTGAGTGCCAGTTAGACGAACACCGTTTGTTGAAAAGGCTTTCCTTTTTCCATTGAATGGTTACAGCTCCTTTGTCAAAAATCAAGTGACCATATATGTGAGGGCTCATTTCTGGATCTTCTATTCTATTCCATTAATCCATGTGCATATCTCTGTACAAGTACCATGCAGTTTTTAGCACAATTACTTTGTAATATAGCTTGAGGTCAAGGATAGTGATTCCCTCAGATGTTTTCTTGTTGTTGAGGATGAATTCCCTTTTTCTAGGTATTTTGTTATTCCAAAAGAAATTGCACATTGCTCTTTCCAACTCAATGAATAACTGGGTTGGAATTTTGATAGGGATTGAATTGAATCTGTTGGTTGCTTTTGTTAAGATGGCCGTTATTTACAATGTTGATCCTTCCAATCCATGAGCATGGGAGAACTTTCCATTTTCTGAGATCTTCCTTGATATCCTTCTTTAGAGTTTTGAAGTTCTTGTCATAGAGGTCCTTCACTTGCTTAGTTAAAGTTGCACCAAGGTATTTCATAGTTTTTGTGATTATAGTGAAGGGTATCTTTTCCCTAAGTTCTTTATCCACATGATTGTCTTTTGAGTAGAGGAAGGTTACTGATTTGTTTGAGTTAATTTTATATCCAGCTACTTTGCTGAACTGGTTTATCAGCTGTAGGAGTTTGCTGGTTGAATTTTTTGGTTCACCAAAGTACACTATCATTTCATATGCAAATAGTGAAGTTTTGCTTCTTACTCTCCCATTTGTATCCCACTGATTTCTTTTTACTGTCCAATATCTCTAACCAGGACTTTCAGTAATATGTTGAATAGGTAGGGGAGAGTGGGCAGCCTTGTTGAGTTCCTGATTGCTTTAAGTTTCCCACCATTAAATTTGATGTTGGCTGTTGGTTTGCTCTATATTGCTTTTATTATGTTTAGTTATTGTCATTGGATTCTTGCACTTTCCAAGACAGTTAACATGAAGGGGTTTTGAATTTTGTCAAATGATTTTTCAGCATCTAGTGAGATGATCATGTGGTTTTTTTCTTTGAGATTGTTTATATGGTAGATTAATTTGATGGATTTCTGTATATTAAACAACCCCTGCATCACAAGAATGAAGCCTACTTGATGATGGTGAATGATTGTTTTGACGTGTTCTTGGATTAGGTTTGCAAGAATTTTTTTGAGTATTTTTGTATCAGTGTTCATAAGTGAGATTGGTCTTAAGTTCTATTTCCTTGTAGGTTCTTTGTGTTGTTTAGGAATGAGGGTTATTGTGGCTTTGAAAAATGAGTTAGGTAGAGTTCAATCTGACTGTATTTTGTGCAATACTTTGGAGAGTATTGATATTAGTTCATCAATAAATGTCTGATAGAATTCTCCACTGAACCCATCTGGATCTGAGCTTTTTTTCATTTCTCATTTTTCACTGCTTTTGTTTCTTTAGGAGTTATGAGATTATATAGATGCTTTACCTGGTCCTGGTTTAACTTTAATATCTCATATCTGTCTAGAAATTCATCCATTATTTCCAGATTTTCCAGCTTTGTTGAATAGAGGCTTTTGTAGTAGGTTCAGATGATTTCTTGATTTTCTTCAGTTTTAGTTATTAGGTCTGCACATTTATTTCTGATTTTTTAAAATTTGGATACTCTCTCTTTGCCCTCTAGTTAGTCTGGCTGAGGGTTTATCAATCTTGTTAATTTTCTCAAAGAATCAGCTCTTGGTTTTGTTGATACTTTGAATTTCCCTTTTTGTTTCTATCTGGTCAATTTCTGTGCTGAGTTTGATTATTTCTCCTCTATTCCTCTTGGGTGTATCTGCTTCCTTTTGTTCTAGAGCTTTCAACTGTGCTGTCAAGTTGCTAGTGTATACTCTCTCCAGTTTCTTTTGGAAGCACTCAGATCTATGAGTTTTCCTCTCAGTACTGCTTTCATTGAATCCCATAGGTTTGGGTATGTTGTGTTTTCGTTTTCATTGAATTCTAGAAAATCCTTAATTTCTTTCTTTATTTCTTATTTGACACTGCTATTGTTTCATAGAGCATTGTTTAATTTCCATGTGCAAATGAGCTTTTTGTTGTCTTTGTTGTTATTGAAGACCAACATAAGACAATGGTGATCTGAAAGGATGCATGGGAGTATTTCAATTTTCTTATATCTATTGAGGCTCAGTTTGTGACCAATTATGTGGTCCATTTTTGAGAAGGTACTGAGAGGTGGTGAGGAGAAGGTGTATTCTTTTGATTTAGGATGATATGTTCTATACATATCTATTAATTTCAGTTGGTTCATAACATCTGTTACTTTTACAGTTTTCTTGTTCTGTTTCTGTTTCCATTATAAGTCCATTGGTAAGAGTGGGGTATGTAGGTCTCCCACTATTATTTTGTGGGGTGAAATGTATTTTTTGAGCTTAAGTAGGGTTTCTTTTATGAAAATGGGTGCCTTTGTATTTGGAGCATATTTGTTAAGAATTTAGAGTTCCTCCTTAAAATTTCCCCTGTAAAGAGTAAAACGTGTCCTTCCTTATCTTTCTTGATAACTTTTGTTGAAAATCTACTTTATTCAATATTAGAATGGGCATTCCAGCTTGCTTCTTGGGGCCATTTGCTTGGAAGTTTTTTTTTTTTTTTTTTTTTTTTTTTTTTCCCCAACCTTTTATTCTGAGATAGTGTCTGCCTTTGTCTCTGAGATGAGTTTCCTGTATGTAACAAAATGCAGGGTTTTGTTTTTTTATCCAGTCTGATAGCCTATTTCTTTTTATTGGGGAATTGATTCCATTTATGTTAACAGATATTAAGGAATAATGGTTGCTGTTTCCTGCTATTTTTGCTTTTGGAGATAGAATTTTGCCTATGTGTCTTTCTTCGTTTGGTTTTCTTGCTTAGGAGTTTTCTTGTTTTTACAAGGATGTATTTCCCCTGGTTGTGTTGGGTTTTCCATGTATAATTCACTGTAGTGCTGGGTTTGTGGTCAGATATTGTATAAATTGTTTTGTCCTGGAATATCTTGATCTCTCTATCTATGGTGATTGAGAGTTTTGCTGGGTATAGCAGCTTGGGCTGTCACTTGTGTTCTTTTAGGGTCTGCATGATGTCTGTCCAGGATCTTCTAGCTTTCATAGTCTCTGTTGAGAAGCCAGGTATGATTCTGATTGTTCTGCCTTAATATGTTACATGACCTTTTTCCCTTACTGCCTTTAGTATTCTTTCTTTACTTTGGGCATTTGACATTGGAGTTTTGACTATTTTGTGTTGGGAGGGGTTTCTTTTCTGATTCTATCTATTTGGAGTTTGGTAGGCTTGTATTATGCTCATGGTCATCTCATTACTAAAAGTAGGGAAGTTTTCTTCTACAATTTTGTTGAAGATACTTACTGTGTTTCTCAGTTGATATTCTTCTCCCTCTTATATTCCTATTATTTTTAGGTTTGGTCTTGTCATTGTGTCCTTGATCTTCTGGATATTTTTGGTTAGGAGCTTTTTGGTTTCTGCATCTTCTCTGACTGATTTTTCTATGTTTTCCATGTTGTCTTCAGCCCCTGAGATTCTCTCTTCCATTTCTTGTAGTTTGTTGGAGATGCTTGAATCTGTGACTCCTGATTTCTCTTTTAGGATTTTTACCTCTAGGGTTGTCTCTTTTAGTGTTTTCTTTATTGTTTCTATTACCGTTTTAAATTCCTCCTTCTATTCCTTCATCTCTTATGTTCTGTTTTCCTCTAGTTCTTTGAGTTCTTTGAGTTTTTTTCTTGTTTTCTCTTTAAAAACTTCTATTTCTTTATGCATTTCCTCCTGTTCTTTTTTAAGGATCTCTATCATCATCTTTAGGTATGATTTTGGGCCAGTGTCTTCTTATTCTGGAGTATTTGGCATTCCTCTGTTTGTTATCATGGGAGATCTGGGTTCTGGTGTTTTCAGGTTTGCTTGGTTTCTATTGGGTAAGTTCTTTTGCTTTCCTCTTTCCATCTTGTTTTCTGTGATTATATGTTGTCATGTTGTCAGTGATTGATTCCAGTCTCTCTTGTGTATGTTTACTGTGTCCCTGGATTATTGTTGTGCCTAGTAGCAGTTGGCCTGAACATTTGGTCAGCACTCAAAGGCTGTCCTGGTGGAAACCAAGTCCTTAAGGCAGAGTTCCTGCTCACCTGAACCAACTAGGGCAGGGCGTGCTTCAATCGAGCTTGGCCAAGAACCTCTCTGGGCCCTGCCTACTAGCAGTGCAGTCTTACCATGCCTGTTTCTCTGGATCTCAGTATCTTCACCTTTCCCTGTGGCAGATGGCCTGAGCATTTGGTCTCCATTCACAGGCCTTCTGGGTGGAAACTGAGTCCCTAAAGCAGAGTTTCTGCTCCCATGAACCAATTGGGTGGGAAATACTTTCCAGGCACTCAGCCTAGACTTCTCTGTGCCCCCAGCTATGCACAGTGCAATCTCACCCAGCTTGTGTTCCTGGATTGCTCATTTTATTTAGTTGTTGTTTTTCAAATGTTATTCCTCTTCCCAGTTTCCCCTCAGAAATCTCCCAATCCCACTCCTCCCACTCCTCGCCTCTGCTTCTATAATAGTGCTCTCACATTCAACCACCCACTCCTGCCCTAAAGCTCCAGAATTCCTCCATGCTGGGGCAGGAAGCTTCTACAGAACCAAGTGGCTCCCCTCTCATTAATGCCAGATAAAGCAATCCTCTGCTACATATGTAGCTGGACCCATAACTCCCCCCACCATGTGTACTCTTTGGTTGTTTGTTTAGTCTATGGAGCTCTGGGAACTTTGGTAGTTGATACCGTTCTTCCTATGATGTTGATATCCACTAAACTTCTTTAGTCTTCCTTGTAACTCTTCTCTTGAGATCCACAGGCTCAGTCCAATTGTTGGCTGTGACTGTCTGCATCTGTATTAGTTAGGTGCTGGCAAAGCCTCTCAGGAGACAGCTATATCAGGTTCCTCTTAAATGATGCCACTAACTTTGACTTATATCCTAATACTCTATAATTGAGTTGATCATTAACAAAAATTCTAATGTACAAGGTCAATTTCACACTTATACAGAGTAACACCTGACACTTCTTTCCTGCTCATGCTAATGGATGTTTGTTTGGGGCCACAGCTAGCCAGTTTAAAAAAATTCTATAAAAGTATTTTACAATGATTTTATATTTTTTTTCCAAATTTCAAATTTGTGTTTTTTGCTTCATTATCACATCATGGGAGTAAACTACTTGTAATTTGACTTGTTTTGGAATTTCATTAGGAAAAATAATTCCACTGAGAACCTTGTGTTTCTATAAATATATGTTAAAGATTTTATTCTGTATGACAAAAGTTATAGAGAACATGATCTGTTCTATTGCTTTTGATTATTAACTAATGTTAATTTTCCAATTGTTTTTGTATTCAATTTCTATGGAATACTAGTAGAAATTATAAAATGCAGAAAATACATTATTTTATGTCATCATTCTCCAGGTCTGAAGCTACATAACAATATGTATCTTAATATTTCAAATTTTTCTGTAATCAGCTGTTTCTTAAATTTATGTTTCAAAGAAATATTTTTTCCTCTATATTGGTTGTCATTATATAGGATTTAAAATGTTTGTAGTTTCCAGTTGTTCTGAGAAGCAATCGTGTGAGAAATCTCCACTAACATTGTGATATATAAACACTTAAGTAATGAAGACAAGAAATCATGTAATCAGGAGAAATTTAATTACAGTATATTTGTCTGCTGAGTTTTTCACATGATTTGATAATTACAATATTAAATTAGGTTAAAGAATTTACTTCATATCTAATATCTCCAGTGAAATCATCATATCTAAGGTTTGTATCTTATTACTTATGTAACAAAGCATATATATAGCACATACTTGTCATCCCTTCTCTGAAAAATCTAATGACTGATGCATCAGTAGGAACATGTACTTGTATCCCTGCATCCACTCATATAGACACACAGACATTCATGTATGTACACATACATGTACACACACATAAACACACATGCACTCCCATACACATGCACACACACACACACACACACACACACACACACACAACAAAACTACAATGTAATTCAAATAACAAAACTATTTACTAACTTCCCATGAAATACATATATGATATGGTAACATGTTGTAAGAAAATAGTATTGTTGTTTGATCCTATTTTTCATTAATCATATAAGATGCTTCAAGATTAATATAAAAGAAACTGTGTAAACTATGACTATATTTACTGATGTTTTATGTGTATGTTTGTGTGTGGGGGGGTGGGTGTTTGGCAAGCAGTTGTTTGCCGTAGTAAATATGCTGACTAATTTTAGTGTCCCTTTGAGTGTAGAGTCCCATCTCACTTTATGGCAGTGATAAAATGTCAGGGAAAATGAATGCATTCCCTAACAGCCTCTAGAGAAGGCTGAATTTCAATCAGAGAACAGCAGTGCCTGAATAAAACTATATGAGTCATACACCTTGCTATTTTAAGGATTCTCAGTCATGTTTTCTGAGGATACACTTTGTTCAAAAGATTATTATGATTAAGAGTGAGTGCTACATATTTAAGAGTATTCCCTTCAATGTTGGAATGATAAAAAAAAGATAAAAATGAACAATTGGTTTATGTTGGGCCAGCAGTGGCTTTCGCTGTAATATCATTTTAGTGCGGTAAGTGTTCATCTTACCATGATACTGTGAAATATAGACAAGGGCTACTTCAAATGAAAGTGTACTCTCCTAGCACCTTGATTTCTCCAGAGTCTCTATGACTCTATAAGGGTCCAAAATGCGTCACTGATAACACAACTATTCTCACAAAGAAAATTAGACAAAAAAAGTCTCTAAATTTTTTGATGAGGCAACTAACATTATTTTTGACTCCTAAGCAACAAACAGTTTCATTACAGTGTGAGCTTAGCCCATTATTGGTCAAGATAAAATGAGGGTGTGTTAACATTTATAGCTATTTCTTAAAATAAATTCGCCATGATATATAGTAATATTCAATAAATAATAAACTTATGGATGGTTTTTCAATAGATTTATTTATTTATTTATTTATTTATTTATTTATTTATTTAATTTTATGGTTATCTTGTAGGTTTTCACACACCATTCTAATTCTGGAGTTTGTGGAGGGCAGAAGAGAGCATTGGTCTCCATGGAACTGATATCATAGGTGGTTATCAGCCTGTCAATATGAGCCATGGGAACTGAACAGTGCAGTAAGCACTCTTTGTAACTGAGCCTTAAGTTCTGCTCTTAGTACATGAAAAGATGCAAAGAATAAATTATTATATCTATAGAATAAAAGTTAATTAAACCTTGGTATAACAATTAATTCATAATTAATTTATTTCAGGTATGAACAAGCAATTATCAATAGTCATAACTCAAAAAGAACCCAAAAAATCAAAACAAAACAAAAACAAACAAACAAAACAAAACAAAACAGATAAAGAAATCTCAAGGTCCTGAGGCTCTGCCAGAGCCATGCTGATACAGAGGGTGCTTGCAGCTAACCATAGGACTGAGCATGGGGACCTCAATGAAGAAGCCAGAGAAAGGAAATAAGGAGCTGAAAAAGTCTGCAACCCCATGGGAAGAACAAAAGTATCAACTAAGCAAACCCTCCAGAGCTTGCAGTGACTAAAACACCAATCAATGGGTTCACATGGAGAGACCCATGGCTCCTCGTGCATATGCAGCAGAGGATAGCATTCTCTGGCATCAACTGGAGGAGAGGCCTTTGGTCCATCAAAGGCTCATTTTCTCAATGTAGGGAAATGCCAAGGTGCTGAGGGGGAAGAGGGTGGTTGGGAAAGGGAGCGCCTTCATGAAAGCAAATACAGGGGAGGGCTATGGGATTGGGGGGGATACGGAATAACATCTGAAATGTAAATACAGAGAATATCCAGTAAAAAGTTAACAATTAAAAGAAAAAGCTTTATTTAGGAATAACACAAGCAAAGGAGCAACTACAAATTTTACTGGGTGGGGGGTATGGGAACATGATCTGGTATTAGGTGGGGGAAAAGGACTGAAGCCCTGAGGGCCAGCAGAAAGAATGAAAACTGGTGACCTCAGGAGATAGGATGTTGGAAGGATGGTCCAGAATGTACCAGAGACCTGGGGGGTAAAATGCCCTTGGGACTCAAAGGGGCAGGACCCTACATAAAATGCCCTAGGTGGGTAGAGGGAAACTGTAGAGCCTATATCCAGCAGAAAGTCAGGACATCAAGTGAGGGAGGGTTTGCTATCCCACAGTAAAAACTCTCACCCATTAGCATGAAGGCCTGACACCATTCCTGAGGCTGTGGAGAGCTCACCAAAAGGGACCTTTCAATACTGTGCTCCAATAGACCAATAAGTTCCTGAAAGAGTCAGATCCAGATATTTTCACTCAACCAATGAACAGAAGCTGCTGATCCCTGTGGTTGAATTAGGGAAAAGTTGGAGGAAGCTGAGCAAACCTGTAAGAGGACCAGCAGTCTCAAGTAACCTGGATCCCTGAAATCTCTGACAGTGGATCACCGACCTGGCAGCATACACCAGCTGATAAAAGGCCCCAGATGCATATACAGCAGAGGACTATCAGGTCTGGGTTCAGTCAGAGAAGATGCACTTTACTCTCATGAGACTGGAGGTTCTGGCGTGTGTAGAGGTCTGGTGGGGTGGGTGGGAACATCCTTGTGGAGACAGGGCTGGAGAATGTACAGGATGTGGTACAGTTGGAAGGTGGACCAGACAGGAATAAAATCTTTAGTGTAAAACTACAATAAATGAAGAAATAGCAAACTTAAAAAAAAAAGAAAGAGATAAGATTCCTTGTCCTGTACATATAAAAAGGAATCATAAAATCACAATGATATTCTAAATATAATTTACCTTCTACAAATAAACAAATAACTAACAATGTGATTAAGGTATTTTAATTATTAAAGATACTAGCAAACAAACTATATGATGAAAGATAGAGGATTGTTTTTTGCAAACTCCTATATTTTTCAGAATGAGTTCAAGTTTTATTAACAGAATTTAGTGAAAAATTTCAAATTTTCTAAAATATTATTGGTTTTAGTAATCAGATATATATATATATATATATATATATATATATATATATATATTTAAGCATAATTTTTAACATTATATCTTTTAATTCTGATACATTTTAGATAAAACCTTATATCATCTTAGAATAATTTGAAAGTACAAAAAGTAAAATATACATTTCCTAATGTTAATTGAAATTGATTTTAGTTAGGTACTATATGACAATTAACTTAAAATTTTACTGTAGAGTGGGTTTGCAACCACACTGGAAGAACAACAAAAGCTGACCACCCAGTTCTTCCAGGGTGTATACCACTAACCAAGGAATGTATCTGGAGGGATCCATGGCTCCAGACACATATGTAGCAGAGAATGGCCTTGTCTGAAAACAGTAGAGGGGAGGCCCTTTGTTCCAGGGAGGCTTTCTCCCCAGCATAGGGAGATCGTGCAGTGGTTGTGTCGGAGAGTGTGGGTGGGTGAAGTTGCCCACATAGAGACAAAGGGGAAGGTTATGGGGTGGAGGGTTGGTGGTGGGTGGCATAACCAGGAATTGGGATATCATTTGAGATGTAAACGTATGAAATGAATAACAAAAAAAAAAAGAGTTTTAAAATGTTATTTCTCAAAGTAAAATGACACTAGATTTTCATTTTTTCAGGTCATGATTTTGCTACTCAGACATATTTTTTTCCTACACTGTTCCTAATACTTTATTGGTTTCCTATAGACCTGGGCCCTGCTGGGTGTGCTTAAGTCAAAGTCACTATTCACCTGATTCCGGGAGTGTAATGAGAAAGCCTTGGCCTATCCGCCAGCTTCTTTAGAGTGTTCAGGAAGTTCTAGCATTTTCTGGGCCAGCACAGGACATCCAGGTAGAGGCACAGGTCAGATCCAAGATTCCTGCTCACTGATGTGTACCCATCTCAGTTGTGTCTGGATAATTTTTCCCTGCTGTCATCCACATTGTGGTTGATGGTGTCACTGCTGGGCTTCCAGCCAGCAGAACAGATGTCCCCATGCTCGTCTATAAGCTGAAAGGCCAGGACAAAGCAGAGAGCCTCATCTAAAGCTCATCCTACAGGCAGGTCATTAACTGTGATCTGGTGAAGGACACCCTTGGCATCGATGATAAAGAGACCCCTGTAAGCAATGTCCCCAACATTTTTCAACTCTCTGTAATTCTGGGAAAAGCTTTTAGTCACTTTAGCAATCAGAGTGATATACAAGAGACCCATGCCTCCCTCCTTTGTGGAGTATTTATCCACGCCAAGTGTGTGAACTGACAGTCCACAGACACTCACAGCACCTCACAGCCTAGCTTCCAAGGAAGTCCCCAGCATGGTTGCTGACAGATGATGTCCATGGGACAAACAAAATGAAGTCCAGTGGGTAGAAAAAGAGGACCACATACTTTCCTCTATAGTCTGAAAGCCTGATTTCCTTAAAGGCACCACCATGGTAGCTGTGAACTCAGGGGCAGGGTTTCTGATGTGCATGTTGTGGGAGGCCATAACTGCATGGGCAGGAGCCAGGCACTTGGAATACCAGACACGAGCAGAGACAGGAAGGAGATTTCAGAACCCTCTACTCAGACTTTAGGGTTGTCTATCTTTAGGTCTTAGAAATATGTCACATGACTAAGGTCAACTGTGAGTGAGCTCTTAGGGCCTATATGATATGTTTACAGATAAGTGCAGAATTTCAACTGATACTACAAAACCTATATAACAGCACAGCGAATTCCAAGGCCAACATCTTTTAAGAGAAGAAAAGAATTGATTCAACCTCTGATAGGAAGTTCTTTAGTTTTCAGACGATTCTAGTAAATGAAGAGAAGAGGGTTGTGGTTCTATGAGTAATGAGTCTACTGAGAAACGGTTTTAAATATGCTATTGTGTCTGAGACATTGAAAATTCGGATCTTTCGAAGTTTGAGAAAATCAAGATGTTTGAGTTTTGTCTTTAATTTACAAACATCTAATCTCAAACTAAATTAAACAACCAACCCTCTCAGATATTCCATACTAACACCTGCTTTCTACCAAACTGGAATCTTAAAATCTAATACAAATAAAGCACTAATTGGAGGAGAAGGAGGACAATATCTGAACCAAGAGAACTTCTGATTTCCTCATTAAGAGATTAATGTCTGTTAACAGACTCACTGACTGTTTTTCTTTTTTCTTTTCCTTATTTCTTTCATTTTATTGGGTACTCTCTGTATTTATATTTCAAATGGTATCTATTTCTCTCAATCCCATTCCCTTAACACCTCCCATTGCCTCCATGAAGGTACTCTCTCTCCCAACCACCCTCTGCCTGCTCAACATCTTCACATTCCTCCACACTGGAAAAATGTGTTTTCTCTGGACCAAAAGCTTCTCCTCCCCATGATGCCAGAGAATGAGATCCTCTGCTGTATGTGCACCTGGAGCCATGGGTATCTTCATGTGAACTCATAGGGTAGAGTTTTAGTACCTGGGAGCTGTGGTGGGTTTGGTTAGTTGATAATTTTGTTCTTCCCATGGAGTTGTATACCCTTTCAGATCCTTCAGGCTTTTCTCTAGCTCCTTCATTGGGGTCCCCGTGTTCAGTGTGATGGTAAGCTGCAAGCATTCCCATCTCTATCAGTTTGGCTCTGTCAGTGCCTCTAAGGAGGCATCCATGTCAGATTCCTGCCAGTAAGCACTACTTGACATCAGCAATAATTCAGGGGTTTAGTGGCTGCATATAGAATAGATTCCCAGGTGAGGCAGTGCCTGGATGATCTCTTCTCCAATCCCTGCTCCTCTATTCCTCCCATCATTTTCTCTCTTGAGTGTTCTGTTCCCCCTGCTAAGAAGGACTAATGTTCTCTAGTGGAATTTTTGGGATCACTTAAGTATACTGTCATGTCATCAGCAAATAGTGATATTTTAACTTCTTCCCTTTTTATTTGTATACCTTTGACTTCCTTTCGTTGTCTAATTTTTCTGGCCAGGACATCTAGTACTATATTGATTGGGTAGGGGGAGAGTTGGCAGCCTTGTCTCATCTCTGATTTTAGTGGAATGCTTCAATTTTCTCATCATTGAGTTTGATGTTGGCTGTTGGTTTGTTGTGTATTGCTTTTATCATGTGTAAGTATGAGCCTTGGATTCCTGCTCTTTCATAGACTTTTAACATGAAGGGGTGTTGACTTTTGTCAGCATTCAGTGAGATGACCATGTGTCTTTTTTTCTTTGAGTTTCTTTATATGGTGTATTATGTTGAAGGATTTCCATATAATGGATCATCCCTACATCCCTGTGATGAAGGCTACTTGATCCTTGTGAGTGATCATTTTGATGTGTTCTTGGATTCGGTTTGAAAGAATTTTATTGAGTATTTTTTATCAATGTTCATGAGGGAAATTGTTCTGAAGTTCTTTTACTTTGTAAGGTCTTTGTGTGGTTTAAGAATGAGCATAATTTTTGAAACAATGAATTTGTTGGGTAGTGTTCTCTCTGTTTTTATTTTGTGGAATAGTTTGGAGAGTATTGGTATTTGGTCTTTTATGAAGTTGTGATAGGATTCTGCACTAAACCCAGTTGGTCCTGGGCTTTTTTTTTCCTCTGGCAGGCTTTTGATGATTGCTTCTATTACTTTGAGGGTTATGGGGTGGTTTACATGGTTTATCTGATCCTGATTTAACCTTGGTACCTGCTATCTGTCTTGAAAATTGTCCTTTTCTTCTAGATTTTCTGGTTTTGGTGAGTTTAGGCTTTTATAGTAGGATCTGATGATTTTTTGAATTTACTCAGTTTCTGTTGTTATGTCTTCACTTTCATTTCTGATTTTGTTAATTTGGATACTCTCTCTGTGCTGTCTAGATAGTCTGGCTAAGGGTTTTTAACAATCTTGTTGAATTTTTCAAAGAAGAACCTCCTGGTTTTGTTGATTTTCTGCATAGGTTTGTTTCTATTTGGTTGATTTCAGCTGTGAGTTTGATTATTTCCATCATCTACTCCTCTTGGTTGTAATGTGTTTTATTTTATTTTTTCTCCTCAGAGCTTTCCCATGTGCTGTCAAACCATGAATGTATGCTTTCTCTATTTTTTTGTAGGTGCTCAGAGCTATGAGTTTTCCTCCTAAACATTGTCTTCATTGTGTCCCAGAATTTTGAGTATGTTGTGCCTTCATTTTCATTAAATTATAAAAAGTCTTAACTTTCTTTCTTTATTTCTTCCTTGACCAAGCTATCATTGAGTAGAGCACTGATCAGCTTTCATGTGTATGTGGGCTTTTGTTGTTTTTGTTGTTATTAAACACCAGCCTTAGTCCATGGTGATCTCATAGGATGTGCAAAATTATTTTGATTTTCTTGTATCTGTATAGGACTCTTTTATGACTATGTGGTGAAGTTTGTGCAATGAGGCGCTCAGAAGTAATATACTCTTTTGTTCTAGAATAAAATATTTTATAGAAGTCTGTTTATCTATAAAATTAGATTGGTTCATGATTTCTGTTGGTTTCATTGTATCTCTGTTTAGTTTCTGCTTCAATGATATGTCCATTGATGAGACCTGGGTGTTGAAATCTCACACTATTATTGTGTGTGGTGCAATATATGCTTTGAGCTTTAGTAGTTTCTTTTATGAATGTGGTCGCCCTGTAATTGTAGCATAGATTTTTAGAATTGAGAGTTAATCTTGATAGATTTTTCCTTTGATGAGTAAAAAGTGTCCTTTTTTATCTTTTATGGAGAGTTTGGTTCATAATCTATTTTACATGATATTAGCATGGCTACTTCAGCTTGTTTCTTGGGACCATGTAGCTAGATAGTTTTCCCTTATAACCTTTTATTCTGAGGTAGAGCCTGTCTTTGTTGCTGAGATGAGTTTCTTTTTTTTTTTTAAACGACTTTATTTTGCAAAAAAAAGATACATGTAAAGATTTTAAACATTTTTTGCTTAAAATTATACATTTTTGTCAGTACTGTTTTTTCAGACATTAAAATAAATTTTACATAAAACCATGTGAATATGTTTTTTAGTCAGTACGTGATTTTTTTCAAGGGCTTGACAGTATGCGTTGAAAACATACTAGTTGCAATAAGCATAAAGTACATGCAAAAAGAAACGCAACATGGAAATAGTCAAAGTCTTTTTGTTTTGTGAATATATGTATATTTTTTTGTTTTCTTTATTTCTTGGACTTCATACAGTCTGTGAATTGTTTCTGGGGGAGTGCAAGCCACTGGGTTTAGCATCCCTCTATCAGTGACTGCATATTATGTCTGTTCTTTTGTGACTGGGTTATCTCACTCAGGATGATCTTCTCTAGATGCAGCCATTTTCTTAAGAATTTGGTTAAGTCATTGTTTCTGGTGGCTGAGTAGTATTCCATTGTGTATATGTACCACAATTTTTGTATCCATTCGTCTTCTGAAAGACATCAGGGTTCCTTCCAGCTTCTGGCTATTATAAATAGAGCCGCTATGAACATTGTGGTGCATATATCTTTGTTGTGTATTAAAGTGTCTCTGGGGTATATGCCCAGAAGTGGAATAGCTGGGTCTTCAGGTAGTACTATATCCAATTTTCTGAGGTATCGCCAGACAGATTTCCAGAGTGGTAGTATTAGCTTGCAACCCCACAAACAGTGGAGAAGTGTTTCTATTTCTCTGCAGCCTCGCCAGCATCTGCTGTCATCTGAGTTTTGGATCTTGGCCAATCTGACTGGTGTGAGGTGGAATCTTAGGGTTGTTTTGATTTGCATTTCCCTGATGGCTAAGGATGTCGAGCACTTCCTCAGATGTTTTTCGGCCATTCGGTGTTCCTCAACTGACAATGATTTGTTTAGCTCTGTACCCCATTTTTTAATAGGGTTATTTGATTCTCTGGTGTCTAGCTTTTTGAGTTCTTTGTACACCTTGGATATTAGGCCTCTATCTGATGTGGTGTTGGTAAAGATCTTTTCCCATTCTGTTGGTTGCCGTTTTGTTTTCTTGACGATGTCCTTAACCTTACAGAAACTTTGCAATCTCATTAGGTCCCATTTGTTAATCTTTGACATTAGAGCTTAAGCCATTGGTGTTTTGTTCAGGAAATTTTCTCCTGTACCTATGTGTTCTAAGGTTTTCCCTACTTTCTCATCTAATAGTTCCAGTGTATCTGGTTTAATGTGGAGATCTTTAATCCACTTACACTTGAGCTTTGTACAAGGAGATAAGAACAGGTCTATTTTCATTCTTTTGCATGTTGAGTGCCAGTTGGACCAGCACCATTTGTTGAATAGGCTGTCCTTTTTCCATTGAATGTTTACTGCTCCTTTGTCAAAAATCAGGTGACCATATACATGAGGGCTCATTTCTGGATCTTCTATTCTATTCCATTGATCCACTTGCCTATTTCTGTACCAGTACCATGCAGTTTTCAGCACAATTGCCTTGTAATATAGCTTGAGGTCAGGGATAGTGATTCCCGCAGATGTTTTTTTGTTGTTGAGGATGGATTTCGCTATTCTAGGTCTTTTGTTATTCCATATGAAATTGCACATTGATCTTTGCAATTCCATGAAGAACTGGGTTGGAATTTTGATGGGGATTGCATTGAATCTGTAGATTGCTTTTGGTAATATGGCCATTTTTAAGATGTTGATCTTTCCAATCCATGAGTATGGGAGATCTTTCCATTTTCTGATATCCTCCTCAATTTCTTTCTTTAGAGGTTTGAAGTTCTTGTCATACAGGTCCTTCACTTCCTTAGTTAGAGTCACACCAAGGTATTTCATAGTTTTTGTAACGATTGTGAAGGGTACCTTTTCCCTAATTTCTTTCTCCACATGTTTGTCCTTTGAGTATAGGAAGGCTACTGATTTGTTTGAGTTAATTTTGTAACCGGCCACTTTGCTGAACTTGTTTATCAGCTGTAGGAGTTCTCTGGTGGAATTTTTGGGGTCACTCAAGTACACTATCATGTCATCTGCAAAGAGTGATGTTTTTATCTCTTCCTTTCCGATTTGTATCCCCTTGATCTCCTTTTGCTGTCTAATTGCTCCAGCCAGGACTTCCAGTACTATGTTGAATAGGTAGGGAGAGAGTGGGCAGCCTTGTCGAGTCCCTTATTTTAGTGGGATTGCTTCAAGTTTTTCGCCATTAAGTTTGATGTTGGCTGTTGGTTTGCTGTATATTGCTTTTATTATGTTTAGATATGGGCCTTGGATTCCTGTTCTTTCCAGGACTTTTAACATGAAGAGGTGTTGGATTTTGTCGAATGCTTTCTCAGCGTCTAGTAAGATGACAATGTGATTTTGGTCTTTAAGTTTGTTTATATGGTGGATTACATAGATGGATTTCCTTATGTTAAACCATCCCTGCATCCCAGGGATGAAGCCTACTTGGTCCTGATGAATGATGGTTTTGATGTGTTCTTGGATTCGGTTTGCAAGGATTTTGTTGAGTATTTTTGCATCAATGTTCATAAGTGAGATTGGTCTGAAGTTCTCTTTCCTTGTAGGGTCTTTGTGTGGCTTAGGTACGAGGGTTATTTTAGCCTCAAAAAATGAGTTGGGTAATATTCCATCTGATTCTATCTTTTGGAATAGTTTGGCGAATATTGGTGTTATATCCCCAATAAATGTCTGATAAAATTCTGCACTGAACCTGTCTGGACCTGGGCTTTTTTTGGTTGGGAGGCTTTTGAAGACTTCTTCTATTTCTTTAGGTGTTATAGGGTTATTTAGATGGTTTACTTGGTCCTGGTCAAGCCTTGGGACCTTGTATCTGTCTAGGAATTCGTCCATTTCCTGCAGATTTTCTAATTTTGTGGAGTATAAGTTTTTGTAGTAGGATCTGATGATTTCTTGAATTTCCTTTGTTTCAGTTGTTATGTCCCCACTTTCCTTTCTGATTTTGTTAATTTGGATACTCTCTCTTTGCCCTTTAGTTAGTCTGGGTAGGGGTTTATCAATCTTGTTGATTTTCTCAAAGAACCAACTCTTTGTTTTGTTGATTTTTTCAATGGTTTTTTTTTTTTTTTTTTTGTTTCTATTTGGTCTATTTCTGCCCTAATTTTGATTATTTCTTGCCTTCTACTCTTTTTGGGTATACCTGCTTCCTTTTGTTCTAGGGCTTTTAGCTGTGCTGTCAGGTTGCTGATGTGAGCTCTCTCCAGTTTCTTCATGGAAGCACTTAGGGCAATGAGTTTTCCTCTCAATACTGCTTTCATTGCATCCCATAGGTTTGGGTATGTTGTGTTATCATTTTTGTTGAATTCTAGAAAGTCCTTAATTTCTTTCTTTATTTCTTCTTTGACCCTGCTATCCTTTAACAGAGCGTTGTTTAGTTTCCATGTGTATGTGGGCATTTTGTTGTCTTTGTTGTTGTTAAAGACCAGCCATAGACCATGGTGATCTGAGAGGATGCATGGGAGTATTTCAATCTTCTTATATCGATGAAGGCTGGTTCTGTGTCCAATTATGTGGTCAATTTTCGAGAAGGTGCCATGGGGTGGTGAGAAGAAGGTGTATTCTTTTACTTTAGGATAGTATGTTCTGTATATATCTATTAATTCTAGTTGGTTCAAAGTCTCTGCTAGTTTTGCAGTGTCCTTGTTCAGTTTCTGTTTCCCTGATCTGTCCATTGGTGAGAGTGGGGTGTTAAAGTCTCCCACTATTATTGTGTGGGGTGAAATGTATTTTTTGAACTTTAGTAGAGTTTCTTTTATGAATGTGGGTGATTTTTTATTTGGAGCATATATGTTAAGGATTGAGAGTTCCTCCTGACAGATTTCCCTGGTAATGAGTAAAAAGTGTCCTTCTTTATCTTTTTTGATAACTTTTGGTTGGAAGTTTACTTTATTCGATATTAGAATAGCCACCCCAGCTTGCTTCTTGGAGCTGTTTGCTTGGATGTTTTTTTCCCACCCTTTTTCTCTGAGATAGTGTCTGTCTCTGTCTCTGAGATGAGTTTCCTGTATGCAGCAAAAGGCTGGATTTTGTTTATGTATCCAGTCTGATAGTCTATGTCTCTTTATTGGGGAGTTGAGACCATTTATGTTAATAGATATCAAGGAATAATTGTTTCTGTTTCCTGCCATTTTTGCTTTTTTGGGTTGAGTTGTGTCTGTGTTTTTTTCTTGTTTAATTTTCTTGTTTAGGAGTTTTCTTGTTTTTATTAGGCTGTATTTTCCCTCCTTGTATTGGGTTTTCCACCTATAATTCGTTGTAGTGCTGGGTTTGTGGTCAGATATTGTGTGAATTTTGATTTGTCTTGAAATATCTTTGTCTCTCCATCGATGGTGATTGATAGTTTTGCTGGGTATAGCAGCTTGGGCTGGCACTTGTGCTCTCTTAAGGAGTGCATGATGTCTGTCCAGGCTCTTCTAGCTTTCATAGTCTCTGTTGAGAAATCTGGTGTGAGTCTGATTGGTCTGCCTTTATATGTTACCTGACCTTTGTCCCTTACTGCTTTTAGTATTCTTTCTTTACTTTGCGCACTTGATGTTTTTACTCTTATGTGTCGGGAGGTATTTCTTTTCTGGTCCAACCTATTTGGAGTTCTGAAGGCTTCTTTTATGCTCGTGGTCATCTCATTCTTGAGGGTAGGGAAGTTTTCTTCTATGATTTTGTTGAAGATATTTACTGTGCCTCTTATTTGATACTCTTCTCCCTCTTCTATTCCTATTATCCTTAGGTTCGGTCTTCTCATTGTGTCTAGTATTTCCTGGACATTTTGGGTTAGGAACTTTTTGTTTTTTGCATCTTCTCTGGCTGTTTTGTCTATGTTTGCAATGTTGTCTTCTGCCCCCGAGATTCTCTCCTCGATCTCTTGTAATCTGTTGGAAATGCTTGCTTCTGTGACTCCTGATTTCTTTTTTTGGTGTTCTGACTCTAGGGTTATCTCTTTTAGCACTTTATTTATTGTGTCAATTTCTGTTTTAATTTCCCTCTTCCATTCCTTTATTTCTTTGGTTCTGTTTTTGTCTTGTTCTTTGAGTTCTTTGAGTGTTTTTCTTGTTTCTTCTTTAAAAGCTTCTGAATCTTTTTGCTTTTCCTCCCTTTCTTGTTTAAGTAACTCTATCAGCGTCTTGAGGCATGATTTCAGGTCTGTGTCTTCTTTCTCTGGAGTGTTTGGAATTCCGATGTTTGCTACTATCGGAGAGCTGGGTTCTGGTGTTGCTAGATTGTCTTGGTTTCCTTGGGATATACTCTTTCTGTTACCTCTTGCCATTTTGTTGTCAGTGATATGTTCTTGCCTTTCCGTTGCATCTGGTCTGTGTCCCTGGTACACTTTCCGTGTGCACTCTGCAGAGATCTCTCTACTCCCCGGCAGCCCAGGTTCCGGGTGGCAGCTGGGCCAGGCTCTGCTCTGCTCCTGATGTCCTCTCCGGGTGGGAACAGAAGTTCCTAAGATCTGTTCCAGGTCGCAGTTTCTCAGCCTGTTCGAGCAGCCTTTCCGGCTGGCTGTTGGGCCAGGCTCTGCTCTGTGTCCTGAAGTCGTCTCCGGGTGGGAACAGAAGTTCCTAAGATCTGTTCCCAGTCACTGGATCGGGGAGGACAGGGCAGGTCAGGGCAGGGGGTGCCCTTTCCGTGTGCACTCCGCAGAGATCCCTCTGCTCCCCCGCAGCCTAGGTCTCCCACTCACCATTTGCTCAGCCTGTTCGAGCCGCCTTTCCGGCTGGCTGTTGGGCCAGGCTCTGCTCTGTGTCCTGAAGTTGTCTCCGGGTGGGAACAGAAGTTCCTAAGATCTCTTCCCAGTCACTGGATCAGGGAGGACAGGGCAGGTCAGGGCAGGGGGTGCCCTTTCCGTGTGCACTCCGCAGAGATCCCTCTGCTCCCCCGCAGCCTAGGTCTCCCACTCACCAGTTGCTCAGCCTGTTCGAGCCGCCTTTCCGGCTGGCAGTTGGGCCAGGCTCTGCTCTGCGTCCTGAAGTCATCTCCGGGTGGGAACAGAAGTTCCTAAGATCTGTTCCAGGTCGCAGTTTCTCAGCCTGTATGAGCCGCCTTTCCGGCTGGCAGTTGGGCCAGTCTCTGCTCTGCGTCCTGAAGTCGTCTCCGGGTGTGAACAGAAGTTCCTAAGATCTGTTCCAGGTCCCAGTTTCTCAGCCTGTTCGAGCCGCCTTTCCGGCTGGCTGTTGGGCCAGGCTCTGCCGAGATGAGTTTCTTGAATGCAGCAAAATGCTTTGCTCCATTTTTGTATCCAGTCTTATAGTCTATGTTTTTTTTCTTTTGGAATTGAGTCCATTGATGTTAAGAGATATTAAGGAATAATGATTGCTGTTTCCTGTTATTTTGTTGTTAGAGACAGAATTATCTAAGTGTGTTTTTCTTTTGGTTTTATTGCAAAAAGTTTATTTTCTTTCTTTTCATATGGTGTATTTACTCCACTTGTGTTGGAGTTTTTCATCTATTATACTTTGTAGGACTAAATTTGTGGAGAGGTATTGTATAAATTTGGTCATGTCCTGGAATATCTTGGTTGCTCCGTCTAACTGAGAGTTTTGTTTGACATAGTAATCTGAGTTGATATTTTTGTTCTCTTATCTGTCCAGGATGGTCTAGCTTTCACAGTCTCTGTTGAGAAGTCTTATGTAATTCTCATCAGTCGGCTATTATATGTTACTTGTCATTTTTTTTTTTCTTGCTGCTTTTAATATACTTTCTTTGTTTGAACATTTGGTGTTTTGACTATTATGTGTCTAGAGCAATTTGTTTTCTGATCTAATATATTTGGAAATCTGTAGGCTTCTGGTAAGTTCACAGTTATCTCTTTATGTTAGGGAAGTTTTACTCTTTTTCCTATAATTTTGTTAAAGATATTTACTGTGATTTTTTACCTGGGAGTCTTTGCTCTCTTCTATACCTGTTATCCTTAGATTTGATTTCCTCATTAAGCTCAGGATTTTCTGGATGTTTTGGGTTAGGAGCTTTTTAATTTTCACATTTTCTCTACCTGTTGGGTCAATGATGTCTATGCTATTTTTTGACCTTGATGTTCTCTCCTCCATCTCTTCAATTCTGTGTATGAAGCTTGTGTCTATGATTTCTGAGCTCTGTCCTTAGGTTTTGTATCCATGGTTGTCTCTCTTTCTGTTTTCTTTATTGTTCTTTGTCTGTTTTTAGATCCTGGATGGATTTGTTCAGTTCATTCATCTGTTTGCTTGTGTTTTCCTGTGTTTCTCGAAAGGCCTGTACTTGTTTATCTGTGTTCTCCTGTATTTCTTTAAGGAGTTATTCGTGTACTTGTCTAGGCCCTCTATCATCAACATGAAGCATGATTTTAAGTCCAAATCTTGTTTTTCTGGTGTGTTGGGATATATACTACTTGCTGTGGTGGGAGAGCTGGGTTCTGGTATTGCCAGGTTGTATTGGTTTCTCTTTCTTATATTCCTATACTTGCCTCCTGCCATCTTCTTATCTTTGGTGTTAGTTCATCTTGCTGTCTCTGAGTGGAGATTTTCCTGTGCATCTGTGGACTATGGGCTCTGGAGGAAGATCGGTTCTGGGTGTTCTCCCTTTATGGGCAGGTTGTGAGTTTTGATGGTGACGGGCCTGCTCCATCTGGATGGAGATGGAGGCCTGATCCAGACAGTACTGTGATGCCGGAGTCTTGAGTTTTCCTAGAGGTCTCTCTCCCCAGATAGTCAGGGGAGAGAGAGTGTGGTATCATTAGTGGGCTCAGGAAAGAGAGCGTTCCTGGGTCTCCTCACAGTGCTCAGCTCACTGGATGCAGGCCACTAGTTCCTTTGGCAGTGTACATGCTCTGCCTGTGGCTCTGGGCAGAGATGGAAGCTGGACCGGTCTGATCCCAGACTGTACTGAGATCGCTGTGCTCTGAGAGTTCCTGAAGTTCTATCCCTAGTCAGGCAGTGGACAGAGTGTGGGTTCACCCATGGGTTCACTGAGTATTTTTCAAATGCCAGTTTCTACCTTGCCATGCAATGGGAAGTATGAGGCATTTTTTTTTTTTTTTTTAACTCCCAACCACAGGACACAATATGAAGGACCCAATAAGGTACTTTTGATGGAAGCTTGGATTTATTCAGCACTAAAAAAAAAATCTGTTTCAGCTTCCTAAATATTTTCTGATTTGAGGCATTTTTTGGTGGTAGCAGAAATAAATTGAGAGAAAAATCTTTCTGAGCATTTTACATGTCTACTTTTATATCTGATTCATCATAGTTTTCAATTTATTAATAATCAATACTTTATTTATGTGGCACAACATGCTAAATTGGCCATGTTAGAGCTGGGGAAATAGTATTGTTTTAATATATATCAAGAATTTTGAACTGCTTAAGTAAATACTTTATTAATATTCTATGATATTAGTTTCTTTTTTATATAAATAGAACTAATTATATTTTATAGAAATACAGTTAATTAACTTAGTTCCAAAATTGGAACACTAAAAGTAACTTTGAGAAAACTACTCATTTACATTGAGAAACAACAGAACAAAACAAAGCATTATAAGCATTTTACATGTCTAGTTTTATGTATGTTTTATTTCATAATCATACTTTTTTATTATATGTGATATACTACACATAATTGTCATCTATTACAACTGGGACACATTAACTTTTATCAAGAGATTTGAACTTCACAAATAAATATTTAACAATGTTTTTTTATGGATTAATATTGCTGCTTTTAAAACAGTTAATTTACTTAGCTCCCATATAGGAACAATAGAAAGCAACTTTGAGAAATGTGTGCATTTTATGATTGAGAAACAGAATTAGAGTGGCTTAGAAAATTTTTAATAGAATGGCTAAATTCAATACATAAATTCAGGGTCAGATAGAGGAGCGGGGACTGAAGAAAAGATCTATAGAGACTGCCTCACATGCAGATCCATCCCATATGCAAACACCAAACCCACACACTGTCGCTGATTCCAAAAAAGAGCTTACTGTCAGGAACCTGATATGGATTCTTAGAGGCTCTACTAGAGTCATACAGATACAAAGGATGTTGCTTTCAGCTAACCATCAGACTGAACACAGGGACTCTAATAAAGGAGCCGGAGAAAGAACTGAAGGAGCTGAAAGGATATGTAACCCCATGGAATGAACATTATCAACCAACCAAACCCTCCAGAGTACCCAGGAACTAACACATCAACCAATGATTGTATTGGGAGAGACCCATGGCTCCAGTTGTGTATGTAGCAGATGATAGCATTCTCTGGCATCACTGGGATCAGAAAGCTTTGGTCCATAGAAGGAGAGTTTTCCCACAGTAGGAGAATGCCAAGGTACTGAGGTAGGAGACAATGCCTGGGAGAGGGAGGTGCCCTTCATAGATGCAAGGGTAGGGGAAAAGGGAATAGGAGTGGGGGAAAGGGGGATCACATTTAAAATGTAAATGTAGAGAATATGCAATAAAAATTTTTAAAAATATAAATAAAAGCACAGAGAATTTGCTTGTAAAAAAGAAGAAAGGTTAAGACCTTTATTCCGAATAAGCTTTAAGTTTCTTCCTAGGTTGGAAGACAGGATGAGTGATCTTTCCTAGAATTGTTTTTGGTCTGCTCACCATTATTATGAAAATGCTACACTCTATAGGGTTAAAGTAAATGAGGACAAATGCTAAATTTTATCATATTATGCCATATTCACAGCATTTGTGTTTCAACCTTCATTTTCTAAGTGGACATTTCACATGCACAAACTTTGAAAAAGCAAAATATGTGAACCTTCTGATTAAAGAAAATCCAATCTCAATAATGAAGGAACCCTAAGTCTGAAATTTTAATTGGGTTATAAAAATAATCATCTCACTCTATAAAAGCTGTTATCTCTATTATAACTATACATTAATTTCCCATATATGGTTAATTATGCCCATTTTCTTTTAGTAGTATAATTTTGAACGTGAAACACAAATTGAGAAAAGATACATTAGGCATATAAAATTATATACTTTGCATTTCCTGTTTTTTTAATCATCAACAACATACATCTATTAAATTTATTTGTTCCATATTGCTAATAAATGCCGTAAATAACTCCTCTGTAACTGCTGAGAGAAGATGTTCCGTTACAGTACTAAATTAAGAAATGCCTTCAAATAAAGCGTTAAGGATTATGATACTAAAACAAGTGAAGAGGGTAATGATTTTAACGGTTGGCCATTAATTGTAAATCTACATATTAAGCTTTGGAGTCCTATTGCTTACGATTCTGCCTTATTTCCTTCCCTAGTGCCAATGCACTTAACATTCAATCACCTCATAAAATTATAATAGAGGCAAAAATGTGCGCACGACAGCCCGAGGCACAGGCGCTAGCTGTGCAGTGTGCTCAGACTGGCTGCCGCTCATTTATCCAGTGCAGTGCGAGTGCAGAACAGGGCACCGAGTACTCTTTAGCAACTCACTCACCCAAGGCTCCAGTCAGCAATTTCCTTGATTTTGTCTACAAGGGGTTATGTATCTCAGTATCTTCCTTTCCTTCACCCATGCCTACGGAACACTTTTTATTTGTGCATTACAAATGATGGGTGCTCAGTGTCCAGGAAACGGTGCTGTTTGGGGGATTGTGGTGGAGTTAAATTAAGGAGATTTGATTATTTGTATGAGTATGCGAACCATCTCAGGTAGATTTGCTTTTCTGATAATCAGGAACCCTTTGTGATTTTTCTCTAATGTTTACTTGCTTTTATTTTTCATCACTTATTTCTGCTGGTAATGGTTATTACTTCACTCATTTGTGTGGCATTTTTTACTGTTCTCTGTTTTCAAATTTTTAATCTGTATTATTATCTAGTATCAGTATTGAATACAATTAATGACTCTTTTCTATATACTAAAGAATTACTTTAAATAATTAAAGTTTTACTTTTATCATTTGTGCATAAATTTTTCCTCCTTTTTGATTTTAGATGATGTAGGTAGTTTACAAATCTTGAACGTTCCAGGATCTTTTTCATCTTTCTTCTACTCATTTTAACATCGATGCAAGTATAGCACATACATGTTTAAGGGGGGAGCAGCATAGGGGAAATTCATTATTCTAGACTGAGAAGTTCCTCGTGGCTACCATCACATAGCTCAGCTGCTTTGGCCATGAGTGTGTGCACTCACTCTTTTTGAGTGTTCTTGTCCTTGGACATCTTGAGCATCTAGCCTACATCCTGAATCACGTCTCGATGGACTTTGTGTGCTTCTTCAGGTGTCCTTGGGGCGAACTGTATCTTGGCTTTCTGAAGTTCTTTCGCTGCTTGTGGCCCTTGTTGCGGCCTATGGCCATACGATAACAGGGGGCCGATGATTTTGTCCTCTGATGGAGTCCAAGGCAGGATCTCAATCTCCACATTTCGTAATAATTAAAAAAATAAAACAAAACAAAAACAGTCTTTTAAGTTGGAACATCAAGACATGGGTAGTATGTTCAAATATCCATAGGTACATAAAAGATTAGCAATGGTTTTCTCCCTCTCCAGCATTTACATAAATAAAATTAGATTGTTGTATTTAATTGTATTGTTAAGTTCCACTGTATTCCTGCTGAATGCTTGGCTTCTTCTATCAGCAACTGCAAAAAATGTTGATATCCTATATCATAAGTGTGAATTAATTAAAACTGTGTAGAATTCATTTTAATTTTGTTCTTGCATATTGCCATAATCAGAAACTTGTCTTTCTGGGAGCTTGCTCATTCAATATCCTTTCTGCATTAGCTGATTTGTTTATCCAACATATGCATATCAAACACATGTATATCAAACATACACATACCTCATATGTGTATGGCTGCTTTTGGTTTTTTGAGATTAATATTAAGATGAATTATTTTACTTGGTATTGTTTTACTTCCAATTTCTCAATATCATTCTCTTTGAATCTATTCTCTCATATCTAAGAGATTCTTAGCTGAAATCTGACTGTGAACTAGTATACTAAATATTCTGATTGAAGAATACATTAATATAAAAGGGACTATGTTTGTTATTCATTTATCCTAGTAAAATGACCTTTTTAGCAAAATGGTTGGTCAGTGAGGAAAATACATCTTGCATGTACATACTTCATATAATATGGACAACATAAGGAGAGAAGTAGCAAATCAGGGTAAAATAGTAATGTTTAAGGAGCATGAATGCTAGATACACTTGTTATCATCTTCAACATTGTAGAAAATGCCAAATCACTGTAGTGCACAGGATATATATGCAACCAACATATAGCCCTTTTAAAAAACCACATTTTCAATTACCAGTTTAAATTTCTTTCTAAGTTTGTTTGTTTGTTGGATTCTTGTTTGAGATATCTGAAATATTCTAGTATACTGAAAAATCTGAAATGCCAATGGAGCTCTTAATGCAGTATTATGGGGTACATTAGATTTAAAATATGAACCCCCTTTAATAACACACTTAAATGTTGCTTCAAAATTAATATTCCTAATGTTGTTGTTATCAAACTAACAAAACTCATTGAATATTAATTCCACTCCTATTAGTGTCACATTTTCCTTTTGTTCCAATAAATTCATGCATATCAGAAGGCATTATAAATATATACATATATGTAAAATATATACATATATGCATATTTATGAATATAGAGCCTTCATAGCAACTCTGAATCTCTTTCTTCAACCCATTATTTTCTTGTAGATATATTTTAAGATTCTGTAGATATTTTGTTACTCATTATCCCTATAGTTATCAGCACTGTACATCTCTACCCCAACCCCACTGCAACTAGTTGAACTTGAAAACTAACTTCTTCAGGTCTATAAACATGATATTAAAATATTTGATTATGTGTGTGTGTGATCATGTAATTCCAGTACTAAATTTTATTGTTAAAATGTGTGACATCATTTTGATCTGCTGTGTTAAGATGGAACAACTAGGAATAATTCAATCTAAATAATTCTTGGTTTGACTTGATGATACATATAGTCAAGGTCAGGAAATTGTATCTCTATGTGTCCTCCAGGAACATCTTTACATGTTTGGGATTGAGGAAGTATATTTATTTTTTAGAAGATAGAGGTCAATTACTCTTCATAATAATATATTAAATAATATATTTCTTAACATATTTTTATATACAACAGTAATACTCTCTAATTTCCCACAGCACAGGAAACAGGAAAATGTTTTCAGATATGTAGTCAACTATAGTGTAACTAACATGATTATATTTGAACAAGCCCTCTGAAGAACTAACAGTTTCTGAAAAGTATGTTGACCTTTACATTAAATACAAGAATATCATTTACCTTAATGATGGCTAATTTCCTAAGTTGAGTCCAAGTGACCTAAACAATTTTGTACCAACAAATAACTGTGTTGCTCAGTCCCTGTAGTGTATTTGCACAGTGGAAAAATATGGTTCATTATTTCAAAAACATACATTACAAATTAAGTACTTAATAGTCATCATGACATTTTTGCTCAATTTAACTTGGTATCATTAGAAACAGTGAGTTTCTAAAAATATAGTGAAACTTACATACAGAAATTTAAACATTAACATCTATCTTTGAAATTTCTGTTCAATTTTCAGTGCAATTCTGTTTTCATAGGCCAATCATTCGACGAGTTATGAGTAATTGTTGGGTACAATGACAGAGGACTATCTCAAGGATCAGGTCTTTGATGTACTCAAATTTATAATTTTCATCTTTTTTCATATATGTTTATTCTAGTGAATTTACATCTAGGCATGGGTTTAATTATCTTATGTAAACCTTCTCAAGTTTCCTTACTGAAAATATTCTACAAACCATTTTTTCCCTAAAGCAATAATATATAAACTATGAAATAAAAACAAAGCAATGATATTAATAACAATCTGAACTCAATTCTCATTTGCAATTCTTCAAATATGTCTCATTTACATTTTCCTTGCATGTAATAACTATGAAGATGATATATTGCCTTTCTATGTTGCTCTATTTTTCCCTGTGTTTTGTGTGTGTGTGTGTGTGTGTGTGTGTGTGTGTGTGTGTGTGTGTTTTGTTCTCTCTTCTAAGGACTGAGACAACTACATTCTGGCCTTCCTTCTTTTTGAGCTCTCAGGGACTAAAACATCAACTAATGAGTATGAGAGACCCATGGCTCCAGGTACACATGCCACAGAGGATAGCATTATCTGGCATCAATGGGAGGAGAGGCCATTAATCCAGTGAAGGTTCATTTTCCCAGTGTAGAAGAACAGCAAGGCGCTGAGGTGGAAGAATATGATTGAGAAAAGAAGTACCTTTATGAAAGCAAGAGAACAGGGGACAGGAGTATGGGAAAGGGGATGATGTTTGAAATGTAAATATAGAGAATATTCAATAAAAATGAAATAAAATAAGTCTTAAGAGTACATTTATAATTACTTTTATAATTATATAAGATATAATTATAATAATTTTATTTTATGATTTAGATGGAGTAAATAATGTAATTTGTAATTAGACAGAATTCTGCTTGTTGTTGAGCAACCTCAATGATGATGTTGACCAAATAATTTTTGTTATAGAATATAGTAATCCATGTACATGAGGAATCACATACTTTATGATGTCAAAATATTTAGAGAAAAGATTTGAGAAAAGAAAGTACATTTTTAAGAATAAATATAATGTAAGTAATGTACACTGGGGGTCTTATGAGAAGATATATTTGAGATTTAGGTTTCTCCAAGCCCAAGGAAGTCCATGCATAAGTCCTTGTTCCTCTTCTTCAGAGAAACTCACATAGCAGTAGTAGAGGATGTGGCATAAATTTTTCATTAAAGATAAACATTTTGAAATCCAACCTATCTTTTGAGAAGTGGTCAGACATAAACTGAAGTTCATTGATTCACATATACTAGATGAATCACAAGTGCTAAGAATCTACCTGTCTCTGCTTTCCTCAATTCAAAGCACATAGCATTATGTGTAGCCCATTTTATATCATCCAGATAGCCAAACACTGGTCCTTTCATTTGTTTAGTAAGCATTTTATTAACTAAATGCATTTCCCAACTTGCACATTGAAGAATTTTAAAGAGCAAGGTAAATATTTGTTCAATTTTGATATAATATTTACTTAGAACTTAAAGAAAATAGCATTAAATAAATTAAGGTCAAAGAAAACAAATTATTTTATTAGCAATATTGTCATACCTCTGGAAGGAAGGTATACAACATTCATTTACTTTTGTTCTTTATTTATTCTAAACAGATACACCATTGATAACTTCTGTCAATGCTATGGTTTTAACATGTGAAGTGCACATATGGTATTATGTTAATGCCCTTTGTCTTCTCTTCAGTTCTGTTCTGTTGACTTCCAGCTTCTCTTCTTGTTATTCATATAGTCCTGAGTTCTGTTGCAGACATTTAAGTAGCTCAATTTTCTTTGCTTGTAATGCACAGCATGAGGGAGCCTGCCAAAATATGGTGTCATTATTTGGCAAGGCAGCAGCAAAGTCACCCAAATTGAATTGTTTTGTGGTTATCATACAAATGTTCCCTCTATGAAAAGAAGAAAGAATGACATTCTTGTACCGGAGAAATTACTACTGTGTTTCACAAAATTAGTTCAGTGAAGTGATTTAAAATGTTTTAAATGCTTGCTAATATACCATGCTAACATAGGTTGAATTTCTTTCTAACAACTTCTACTTTACACTATCCCTTCTTTTTTAAAAAGAAAGTACATAATGTAGTGTAAGGCAATCCCATATATTTATAAGCATGAGGTCATGTGGCTCTGTCTGAATGACATATTTCACATTCTTTCATCTAATATCAACCTGGTGCTGTTTACAAACCTCTGTTCCTTCCCCATAGGAGGAGGCCACTAGTACATTCAACACCCTTTCATGTTAAAAGTCCTGGAAAGAATAAGAATCCAAGGTCCATACCTAAACATAATAAAAGCAATATACAGCAAACCAACAGGCCACATTAAATTTAACTGTGGGAAATTAGAAGCAATTCCACTAAAATCAGGGACTTGACAAGGCTGCCCATTCTCCCCCTACCTATTCAACATAGTACTAGAATTCCTGACTGGAGCAATTAGACAGCAAAAGGATATCAAGGGGATACAAATCGGAAAGGAAGAGGTAAAAACATCACTCTTTGCCTATGACATGATAGTGTACTTAAGTGACCCCACAAATTCTACCAGAGAACTTCTACAGCTGATAAACAAGTTCAGCAAAGTGGCTGGATACAAAATTAACTCAAACAAATAAGTAGCCTTCCTATATTCAAAGGACAAACATGTGGAGAAAGAAATTAGGGAAAAGATACCCTTCACAATAGTCAGAAAAATTATGAAATACCTTGGTGTGACTCTAACTAAGCAAGTGAAGGAACTGTATGACAAGAACTTCAAACCTCTAAAGAAGGAAATCAAGGAAGATCTCAGAAAATGAAAAAATCTACCATGATCATGGATTGGAAGGATCAACATTTTAAAAATGGCCATAATACCAAAAGCAATCTACAGATTCAATGCAATCTCCATCAAAATTCCAACCCAGTTCTTCATTGCATTGGAAAGAGCAATGTGCAATTTCATATGGAATAACAAAACATCTAGAATAGCGAAATCCATCCTCAACAACAAGAAAACATCTGCAAGAATTACTATAACTGACCTCAAGCTATATTTCAAGGCAATTGTGCTGAAAACTGCATGGTACTGGTACAGAAATAGGCATGTGGATCAATGGAATAGAATAGAAGATCCAGAAATGAGCCCTCATGTATATGGTCACCTGATTTTTGACAAAGGAGCAGTAAACATTCAATGGAAAAAGGACAGCCTATTCAACAAATGGTGCTGGTCCAACTGGCATTCAACATGCAAAAGAATGAAAATAGACCCTTTCTTATCTCCTTGTACAAAGCTCAAGTGTAAGTGGGTCAAAGATCTCCATATTAAACCTGAAACTATTAGATGAGAAAGTAGGGAAAACCTTAGAACACATAGGCACAGAAGGAAATTTTCTGAACAAAATGCCAATGGCTCAAGCTCTAAGGTCAAAGATTAACAAATGGGACTTAATGAGATTGCAAAGTTTCTGTAAGACTAAGTCATTGTGAAGAAAACAAAACTGCAGCCAACAGAATGGGAAAAGATCTTTACCAACTCCACATCAGATAGAGGCCTAATATCCAATGTATACAAAGAACTCAAAAAGCTAGACACCAGAGAATCAAACAACCCTATTAAAAATGGGGTACAGATAAACAATATGTTCTCAATTGAGGAATATCGAATGGCTGAGAAACATCTAAGGAAGTGCTCAAAATACTTAACCATCAGGGAAATGCAAAACAAAACAACCCTGAGATTCTACCTCACACCAGTCAGATTGGCCAAGATCCAAAACCCAGATGACACCAGATGCTGGCAAGGTTGTGGAGAAAGAGGAACACTTCTCCACTGTTGGTGGGGTTGTAAACTGATACAACCACTCTGGAAATATTTTTGGTGATTCCTCAGAAAATTGGACATAGTTCTACCAAAAGATCCAGGTATTCCACCTCTGGGCATATACCCCAGAGTCACTGCAATATACAACAAAGATATATGCACCACAATGTTCTTAGCAGCTCTATTTATAATAGCCAGAAGTTGGAAAGAACCCAGATGTCCTTCAGTAGATGAATGATACAAAAATTGTGGTACATTTACACAATGTCGGTACTACTCAGCCATCAGAAAGAATGATGCAACCAAATTCTTAAGAAAGTGGTTGCATCTAGAGAATATCATCCTGAGTGAGATAACCCAGTTACAAAAGAACAGATATAATATGCAATCACTTACAGTGGAATGCTAACCCCAGAGGCTTGGACTGTCCCAGAAACAACTCACAGACTGTGTGAAGTCCAAGAAAAAACAAAACAAAACAAAACAAAACAAACAAAAAAATGTCATGCTCACTCCTTACACACCAAGAAAATGTTGATTAATTCCGGGTTACACTCTGTTTTCCATGTACTTTTTGCTCATTGTAACTAGTAAGACCTTAATGCAGAGTATCAAACCTTAAAAAAAAAAAAAAAAAAAAAAAAAAAAAAAAAAAGCCAAGCACTGACACAATTGTATTTGTATACATTTATGCAAAACTGTTAATTTTTTTTCTTTTATCTTTGTTTTTTAAAATAAAGTTAAAAAAAGAACATTCCAGAATATTATCAATCTGAATGAGATTAAGTAGTGAAATAAACAATGTTAAAAGACCAACAACCAAAAAAAAAAAAAAAAAAAAAAAAAAAAAAAGAGGTGATAAAATAATGTTGGAAATATGCACTTCTGTACTTTGTGTGAAATGGCAATGTGTAAATCTGAATAGTAAACCAATTGAGGTGCAAATTTTAATGGTGAAATGTGGTACTACTACATTTTTAAAAAGCCTTAATATATGAATTATCAATGTGAGTAATTTTTGTGATCTGCCCAATAGACATAAGTCAGACAAAGCATGTAATATAAATTGCCTATAGAGTGTTGATACTCATATAATAGAATTAAACTTTATACAATGTAGTAATTTTTAAGAGATATATAATAAAAATTATTATTTATAAAATTTACTATTTTATTGATACAGAATAATATTTAAAAATATTTTTTTCATTTGTCTGTGAAGAATTGAGGTGGAAATTTAATGGGGATTGCATTGAATTTATAGACTGCTTTAGGCAAGATGCCATTTTTACAATGATGATCCTTTCAATCCATGAGCATGGGAGATATTTCCCTCTTCTGAGGTCTTCTTCAATTTTCTTTTTCAGAGGCTTGAAGTTCTTGTTGCACAGATCCTTCCCTTGCTTGTTTAGGGTCACAAGAAGGCTTTTTATAGTCTTTGTGGTGACTATGAGGGGTGCCCATTCTCTAATTTTTTCTTATCCTGTTGTCCTTTGAGGGGAGAAAAGCTACTGATTTTCTTGAATTAATTTTATATCCAGCAACTTTACTGAAGGTGTTTATCAGCTTCAAAATTTCCCTGGTGGAATTTTTAGGGACATTTATGTATACTATCATATCATCTGCAAATAGTGATATTTTCACTTCTTCCTTTCCAATTTGTATCCATTTCATGTCCTTTTGTTGTCTTAATGCTCAGGCTAGTACTTAAAGTACTATATTGAATAGGTAGGGAGAGAGTGGACAGCCTTGTCTAGTCCCTGATTTTAGAGTATTGCTTCAAGTTTCTCAACACTTACTTTGATGCTGGCTACTGGTTTGCAGTATATTGCTTTTACTATGTTTAGGTATGGGCTTTGGATTCCTGCTCTTTCCAAGAATTTTATCATGAATGAGTATTGGATTTTGTCAAATGCTTTCTCAGCATCTAGAAAGATGATCATGTGAATTTTTTCCTTTGAGTTTATTTATATAGTGAATGGATTTCCATATATTGAACCATCCTTGCACCCCGGTATAAAGCCCACCTGATCATGGTGTATGATTGCTTTGATGTGTTCTTGGATTTGGTTTGCAAAAATTTTGTATAGTATATTTGCATCAGTGTTTATGAGGGGACATTAATATAAAGTCCTCTTTCTTTTTATGATCTTTGTGTGGTTTATAAATGAGTGTAATTTTGGCTTCCAAGAATGAGTTGGGAAGTATTCTCACTGTTTCTATATTGTGAAATAGTTTGGAGAGTATTGGTGTTAGGTATTCTATGAAGGTCTGATACAATTCTGCACTAAACCCATCAGGTCCTGAATTGTTTTGGTTGGGAGGTTTTTGATGACTGCTTCAATATCCATAGGGTTATGGGCTGTTTAGATGGTTTATCTGATCCTGATTTAAGGAATTGTGGAGGAAGAACTGAAGGATAGATTTGAACAAAACCTAATGTTTTTAGTTATGAAATTCTTAAGGGATAATTAAAATATATTTAAGATGTTACATTCATGTGAAATAATTAAAATAGAGATAAATATATGAATTTAGTTATTTTATTTGGGCTTACATAAGAGAAAATTTTTCTAAAAATCCCAAGTTTTTATCCAAGATTAAATATTGATAGTGTAGTTTCTTAAATAGGTCCTCTGAATATACATAAAAATGAAAAGGACTTAAGATAACTGACAGAAATATTTTAAATGTAATTTCCTACAATCTACATATAATATACTGAAAATTTTATTTAATGAATATTTTAAATATGCTTACTACAAAACTAATGAGAGTTATTAATTCCTGATCATTTCTGAAGTTATACTTAGTTTTATATTTTTGATATTTGTTTCTTATAATTTTTAGCCTTGTGTCATTCTGGGTTCAGTATAACATGGGCATGAATGTCATTACTTGGTTACAATGTAGAAAGTTATAAAACTGACAGAGTTAATATCTTCATTCATCCTGTTCTAGACATGGTTGAACTTCCAATGCACTTTTTTGCCTCATTTACATTATTCATTATTGTATAAAGTTAACAGCAATATACAAGCTTGTCAGAACTTATTTTATAAAACACTGTGACAGAATGTTGGTTGACTACACACAGGTAATGAATAGAATTCAAAGAACTGTTAGTATACCTTGATCTTAGTCATCTACATTGTCCTTTTGAAATTAAATTCAGAACCTCTTTTCAGAAAGATACAATATTTTCTTAGAATATGTAGAACATTTTCACTTTGCTGCATATTAAGAACAATGGATTTGTATAGCAGTTATTATAATTATGTATTATACATTATCCAGTGCTGCTGTGAAATGAAATACAAATTAAGATGCATTATAAAAGTCACTTATATTCACCTGATGTAATTGTCATTTCTGAGGTTTACTTCCTCAATCTGCTAACCTAGTAATAGACCTGGAAGATTTTTGCATTGGTACAAGCTAATCTACACCTAGAAGGTTTACAGCCTCTAAAATTTACTGCTGAATAAAATCACCTCTTTCTTGTTCTTTGTATACTCTGATTGGTAGATTCAACCCAGCTATCCTTGCTTAAATGCCTTTGCAAATTGTGTGATTCTGGATCCATGCTCTTGTCCTCTGATGTTCGTTTTGCTTGTCCCCAAACTTAGCCTATCAATTGGTTCTCATCTTCTGGCTCCATCTCATTATTTGGTTCATTCTGTCCTTAGGTGTATGTAGCTTTTTCTCATCATTCCAGTTAAAATTGCCTCGTTCCCCGCTTTCTCTCCCCTGTATGAGTGTGCTCCCTCAACCACCCAAACTCTACCACCCCACAGCTCCAGTATCCTCCTATCCTGGGGCATCTAACTTTCCTAGGACCAAGGGTCTCCTCTCCTATTACTGTCAGGCAAGCCCATCCTCTGCTATATATGTGTCTGGAGACATCACGGTTTCCTCAGGTACACTCCTAGGTTGGTGATCTAGATTCTGGGCAAACTGGGTGGTCAGACCAGCTTATGTTGTTCTTCCAATGAGGTTGCAGTGCCCCTCAGTTCCACCACTCCTCTTCCATCTCCCCCTGCAGGTTCTCTGAGTTCAGTCTGATGATTGGCTCCAACCACAGAATCTGCATTGGTCAGTTGTTGGCTAGACCTCCCCAGAAACCACCACACTAGGTTCCTGTCAGCAAGTGCCTCTTGACCACGGCAACGGTGTTAGGTTTTTTGTGTGCAGTCATGGTGGATCTCCAGGTGGGGTTGTCCCTGGTTGGCTTTTTCTTCGATCTCTGTTCCATACATATATATTTTTCTTTATTTGGACACTAACTTTTTAGAGTTAAAACTTTGAGATGTCTAGGTGACCCTATCCCTCTACTGGGGACCATGGCAATCTACTGGAGGTGAACTCAACAGGTTATATCTCCTCCCTTCTCTGTGCATTTTGGATAAAGTCATCCCTGTTGGGTCCTGGGAGCCTCACTTTAAGTAGCCTCTCCTTTTTCTTCTCATGACAGTTGAGCATATCTTATTTTGTTAATTCTTTCTGATTCATTACTTTGTCTGCCAGTCAATTAGATATCACATTCAAACCTGGGTGCTACCTCCTACCAATTAACTTTACTTTCATTGTTTGGCCTTAAAGTTTGTACTAACTAAAGGAATGTCTGTATCCCAACTAGCAGGATTTTAAAGGTATATGCTAAGGGTTGAGCAGAACCACAATTAGAAACAGATAATTTCATTAAATAGAACAATTTTGGGTTTCATTGTGTGACTAAATAGCCTGCCATAATGAATAAAATACATTTAATTCAAAGAGTAATATTTAATTTAAAATATGTGCATATATCTCTCAGATCTTGAGATGATTCCAGTACCATTAATTTCATTGTGCTAGCTCTGTCGTAATAGTACAATCTGAGACTGAGATACATTTTTCCATCTGAAATTTCCAGGCATGCTTTGCTTTTCCTGAGTATTTTGTTCTTTCAAATAAATTTTGTGTTTTCTTTAAATCAATTTCTGTAAAGAACTGTGTAAATTTTAAATAATGATTGCATCAAGTCTATAGATTCTTTTTGGTGGATTGACCAGTATTTATAATATTAGTCCTAGCATTCCACAATCCTGCAATGTTTATGTACCATGTGTATTCCCACATCTATTTTCATAGTCTCCTAAAGCTTTACTAATATAAATCTTACACTACTTTGATAGATTTATCATTATTCTCATAAATATATGATATATAGATGCTTCCATATATACATGTGTGCTTGAGTTATAACAGAAATACTTATCCTGAATTCCTAATTGGTATGGTGCTATTGCTGAATAAGAATGCTACTGGGCTGGAGAGATGGCTCAGCTGTTAAAGGCTAGGCTCACAACCAAAAATATAAGAATGCTACTGATATTGTATGTTGATTTATATGTTGCATCCTACTATATGATTGGCTGTGTTTATCAGATACAGGTGTTTTATGGTGGCTGTATTAAGATTATTGTTTGCTTGCTTGCTTTTACTTAATTTTGTTTATAAAGTCATATCATCACTCCATAAGGATATTTTAAATTATTTGCTTCTTATTTGTATCCCCCATTTTCCTTCGCTTGTCTTATTGGTATAGCTAAGGCATCAAGAATTATATTGAACAAAATTTATATTTATTATGTTGAGATACTTTCTTTCACTAATCATTTGAGGACTTTTATACTAAACAGAGTAGATCATATAAATGGACTTTATTGTTTTTTTTTTTCCCAGTTTTTCCTCTCTAAATCCCTTTCCCCATGCTTCTATGAGGGTTCCCCTGCCCACCCACGCACACCCTCCTGCCTCTTCACCCTAGCATTCCCCTACACTGCGACATTGAGTCTTCATAGGACCAAGGGCATCTCTTCCTACTGATGTCCAACAATGCTATCCTCTGCCACATATGCAGATGGAGACATGAGTTCCTCCATGTGTACTCTTTGGTTGGTGGATTTGTTCCTGGGAGCGGTAGGGGCTTGGGTTAGTTGGAGGTCTTCCTGTGGTGTTGCATACCCCTTAATTCATTCTATGAAGCCACAATTATGCTTATAACTAAGGCTGTACTATTTTTAATGTAATGATTACATGTTTTCTGTCCTTGGATATATACAGGATATATAATTATTCATACACACATATATGTATACACACATTTATATATGACTATGTAAATATAATATATATAATTACATATAAAGTTAATAGAATACATATAAAACACAGACAATATATAGAATGTAAATATACTATATAGAGTGTATATTGAATATATTTTATAATAATGTATATATTATAAAATGTTTTTGTTTGTAAATGTGTGTATGTGTAAGTGTGTGTGTGCATGCTTATAACATGTATTTTGAAATCCAGATATAAATCTAAATTTAAAGGCAGATAACTATACTATGCACACTTGTTTTTCTTTCCTTTTTCTTTTTCTATAAATTTTTTCGTAAGTGAATGTCATCACTATAAATAGTACACAATTGGTTTGCAAGTATTTTATCAGGGATTTTCATGTATATTTATCAGGAATATTTTGAGAATTATCTTTATAGCCCTAGTTAATATTTATGCAGAATATTTGTCTAATCTCCATTCTCATAATACATTGGTTCTCTCAAACCTCATCAGATATTATTTTATTTGAAGTATATGACTGTTAATACAAAGTGCAGAAAATAAGAGATTATGAAGTTTTTAGCTCAAATAACATATCTACTTTATAACTGCCTTCATTCAGGCTTATTATCATTGTCAAAGAAACTTAAAAGTTTATAGGTGAGAGAATAAACACCGAAGACAAAAATGCTTGGCATACCATAACTATAGACTACTCCTATGTATGGAAGTCTTAAGAGTACTCTAATATTAAAAACAATAAAATCCACAGTCACAAGAATATGATAGACTTAAAATAATTAAATTTTGTATATGGAAAATTTTCCTTCTATGAGATTCACTTATCATTACTAGTTAAAACAGGCAATATATAAGATTTCACTCTCTAAAAAATAATAATGGCATTTCTTAGCAATTTTACATTCTATTTTTATTAATAAAAATTAAAGGTATGTCAACAATTTAAAATATGAAGCAAGTTGAGCTATATTGATTGTGAATAACTCAAATACATTGATGATGTCATTCCTGGAACCTAAAATTTCTAAAGTATATTTTAGCAGGCTGAGAAAAATCACTTGGGATAATGATTCATAAATGTCATGTGGGAATTTGGGAGGCAGAAAGAGGAAGATTGCCACATTTTTAAGGCTTGCCAGAGCTACATAGAATGAATAGCTCTCAACACCTCAAAACATCATACAAAAGAAAAACAATGAGAAAGAGAGAGAGAGAGAGAGAGAGAGAGAGAGAGAGAGAGAGAGAGAGAGAGAGAGAGAGAGAGAGAGAGAGAGAGAAGGAGGGAGGGACAGGGGTATAACAAAATGAGTAAGATTTTTGCCAGCATCTAGTACAGTTTTATGGATAAACAATGAACAATTTCAACTCATTTTTCTAAGAAATGATTATAATTAAAAGGAGGAATAATGTAAATTTGAAAAATTAGTCACAGGCATTTTTCCAGTTATAGCTTGCCATGAAAAAATTGGCAGTGTTTAGATATGTTCATTTTTAATGCATCTAACACAAGGTTTGGGACACATTCAAGATTCAGAAATCTATTTATTAAATCCTTTCTTTGAACTGAATTACTTTCATGGAAGTAGACTGATGTAATCCTCTTTCCCTTTACAAAGCATATGAGGAAACAGGTGTCACTACTAAAAAAAAAAAATGGCACTTGGTCATAGTAGGGACAATGCATATCATCTTCCATGCAATGGCTTTTGAGTAAATCTGTCTTCAAGCACATTTCCCAGGGTTTGTAACATTGCTATGGACATCCATTTACTCTTAATTTGAAATTCAGATACAGAAACCCTACATTTGAGAAGCTATTTTTACAAAATAATCCCCAATTGTATTAATTATTTTTCAACTGTTGTGATAAGATACTGTAACCAAAACAACATAGAGGACAAAGATTTTTATACTAACCTAGAAATAAAATCACAAAACTCACATTCAGGGTAGAAATGAGGTCCTCTGGAGTTCTGGTATTTCTTATTTGAGGGCATTATTATAAACCAGGGAGTAGACAGCAAAATTTCTACAATTAAAAAAAAGTTTCAGGACTTTGTAAATGCAAGGTTGTGCTCTTTCAATGAAGAGCCTTCATAGACCATCTCCTGGTGGTTTTCTATTTTGTTTTGATATTTTGTTAGCCTGTTTATTTATCACAAACTAGACTTATCTGAGAAGAGAAATGTCAATTACAAAATGCCTCCATCAGATTTCCTGTGGGCATTTGTAAGACTGATTTTCTCAACTAATGATAGATGTTCTCTCTAATGGTAACACCCTGGACTTGGAGAAGTAAGTATGGGGAATAAACCAAGAAGGAACATTCTTTCCTGGCCTCTGCTTCATCTCCTGTCTCAAGGTGTTTTTTCTTGAATTCCTATACCAATTTCCAAAATTCTTGAGTATGACCTGAGCTGTAAGCTAAATTTAAACCCTTTCTGCTCTGGGTTGCATTTGATCATGGTCTTTATTACAGCAATAAAAGGTAAGACAACCTTTTTCTTATTTCACTAGGAAAATGCTTTCACTACATTCATTTTAATTTTAAAGGCTCATAGGATTTGAAACTAAGCACATAAACTACATTTTTTTCTCCTTTCTATTTTATATTCCTTAGGTGTAAAATCTTCGGTGATAGTCATGTAATTATAACTGTTACCTACTATAGAATTGTTATACTCTCTTAATAAAATTGTAGATTTTTATAAGAGAGCAAAGATGGAAACTACGATAAATGATTGTTTTTAATAGCTAAAAGCAACAGAAGTGTAGTGGCAAATTAAATAAAAAGGAAATGAATATATAAACATATTTCTGAATAAGGTGCATATGAAAACTTGTTTAAACATGTTCATACATATGCAGAGATCCTGAATTTTAATTCACACAATAAGGTTTAACAGTACACTTGAAGAAACAGATTTGACTATATATCAAATAAATGGCTTGCCCAAGAAAATTAGAAACAGTAATCCTTAAAGTGGCTTTTACATCACCAATCTGATCTCCCCAATGCTTCCATACTCTCAGTCCTACACATAAGCTTAACTACCAGTGATTGCTTGTTAAAAGATCTGTCATTTTTTATTTTATATGGATTACATTTAAATACAATCAATCTCATAATATTAATGCTGTAAATTCACTGAGAACAAAACCATCATTAGAGAGACAGAAAGGGAAAGATTACTTCTTGTTCGAAAGACATTGTGAGGTTTCAGTGGTATGGAAATTCAGTTTTCCAAAACCTTGAATGAAATCAACTCCCAGTGAGCTAGTTCATGAAGTAACTAAATTGGTGTATTATCATGGATACAAAGGCAATGTCTCATCTGCCTCATATTCTATACTATAAGGAGTATCCAATTAAGTAACACAAAATATAATCAGATATGAATTAAGTATTCTATTTCCTGCACATTAACTATGCATCTCATTTTTTGACTTATGCTTAGTTGAAGACAGTAAAGGCACCATCACTCAACATGCTTGAAAAAAATGATGTCATAATGGCCTTTAAGAATATTTATAGAACTTAGCAACATAGATAAGTGATTATTTATTAATTTATAATATATCTACAAGAAACACAGAAAAATTATACAAGCAACTTAAGATGCCACTTAGTAAAACAATATGCATCATCAACAGGACTAGCTATTAGGATTATTGTTTTATTTTTATGAAAATAAAATATTAATATCCCCTGATATATATCCAGAAGATAATCTTTACAAAGATCTTCCCACAAGTGTTTCATTCATCTATGAAGATATTGTGATGTTAACTGACAGTGCCAATTACTCTAGGTCTTCTTGAGGCTTGGATAAAGTTCTGTTGCCCTGTAATTCAAATAGAAAGTAGGAAGGGTATGTAGAATTTTGGATCCTCTCACATATTCTGTAGGTTCTTTCCATATGTCTTTCTGTCAGCTATATCTAAACATGGAAAAATATCCATATTTCCTTGAGCACTCAGTTGAAAATGAGCTATCATAACAGTTTCCAGAGATTGCATAATCGTGGTATTTGCATGCTGAATTCAAACTGGCTTGAGGTCTTTGTCTACCCCTCTGTTGTACAGGGAAGGACAAATCAATCACTAAACAGCCAACCTGCCTAGCTCAATGCTTGCTTATGTAAATTAAGCCAGGCAGGTCCTCTGTCTAGTCCTTGTGTTTGATGTGCATTGAACCACAGTGTTTATTGTGAAGTAGGTACTACAGAAGAAATTGTGTGGCCAGAACCGTAAATATTTTGCCTCATAGCAACTTGTTGGCTATAACATTGGTAAGTGGAAAATAAAACAATCTTTTGCTCTGTTTTATTAAATAACTTAGAAATGAACCTTTAATGAGAAGGAGACATAGAATTTCTATGACAAAGGTTCAGTAAATATTCAACCGTGGTGGATAGACGGACACATGAATGCCCAAGATAATTAGAATGCATAATGGTTGAGTGCTCATCATTCTAGAGGCCACTTATACTAGCCTCACTAAGGCTGAGAGAGCATTACCAAGGGGGGGGGGATAAGAGACTGCAAACAGCCATTAGAATGGATGTGAGATGCTATATTCATGGCATAGTGTTTTCATCACATGTGTGCCTGTTGTATCCTGCATTGGCTGTGTAAAACACTGGGCATGTCAACAAGAAAACAAGAGGAGGCTCTCAGAATCTTATCCCTCTTTGGTGAAGTAATGTATTATGGAGCAGGGTCAGTCATTGTTTTCAGTTATATATCAGATAGACTTATCAGTTCCAAGGGATAGTTCCTAACCTGAGGTCACACAGAAGGATGTCTTTAAAATCAGTGGATCAAAAAAAAAAAAAAAATGAGAAGATGAAGTGAGAAAGACACGTGTGAGCAAGTGACACAGGCTTTGAGTTAGAGTAATTAGAATACATTATATACATGCTTGACCTTAAAAAGAACAAATTAATCAATAAAGTAAATGAACACTGAAGGGAGAGATTGTTCAGTGTTTAAGAAGATTTGCTTACTCTTCTTCTTAACCCAAATACAGTTTCCAGTGTCCATGTCAGATGGTCTCATATCCCTGTAACAACAGCTTTCGACTATCCAACACTCCTGACCTCCATTGTCACCTGAACAAGCATAGCACCAACACAGACAGACACAAATAGAAAAAAAAAATGTATAAAATATAAGTTGTAAACGTACCACCCAAATAATATATGTGCACGTAAAAGTTCAGAAAATCTAATTACGACAGAGATTTATTAAATATTTATCTGGTTTATAGATATTTAGCCCACCAAGTTTTCAGTTTAGTTTTTCTCTTATCTTATTGGTAAGATATGATCTTACTGCAGTGTTCTTTTTGTTGAATACTACTAAGGCAAAAATTTAGATAGTTTACTACTTAAATGAATATAATTTTATAAGAAAACAAAAGGAGGTACTTTTTTATGAAAACATTTAATTCTAAGAATATCAGGAAGGAGATGACCTCACATCAGGACTAAAATGTTGAAAGCAATGCAACCGGTTTCTTTGAAGAATATTAACCACATTTAATGTACAGAATATCAACAGAAATAAGTGCTTGAGGAAGAATGCTCTGGTCTCTAAGTATCAGCATTTAACGCTCCTTGTCTCATAATTAAAACCACATGAAAATAAAGTTTAATTTACTGAATTATGCATTAAAACTATTCTGGTAATTCAGAAAAGATACTTTGTTATGATTTCTGAATATATTTTATATTTTAAATATCACAGGACTTAATCATCCCAATAATTCATTTAAAGGTAATGTGCATATCTGCATCACTGAAATAATATTCCATTTATAGCAACTTAAATCTCTGAATATGCAGTACAATACATTCACATTTAGTCAACCATACAGCACATGAATAATTCATTTTAATAGTTTCCAAAGAAGTTTATAAACTACAGCATATATTTATCATTCTGTCTTTGATTAATGACTACGTGAGCATGGAATGGCCTCAGCAATTAGTGTAACTATTCATGTAAAAATTTCAAGCATCTTCTCAATACTTTTGTATGACAAGTTTCTTTTTTCCCTTTCTTACTGGTATAAAAGAAAGTTCTTAATTGGTATTTCAAGAATATAACTCTCAGCATTTTCAGTGGAAATTCAAAACAATCAAATAAGAAATAATTGGATAAATCCTGACTGTATTCCTAAGCTGTTAACATAGGAAGCCTAATTTTATTATACTTTTGTTAATGACCAGCTCAAAGAAAAATAGGAAACAGCAGTGGATTAAAGAGGAGGGTGCCACCAGAAGTGAGAGCCATCAAAATCCAGTATACATATATTTTTACATAAATAATAAGTTAATATACATTACATAAAATAAAATACAATTACACATATAACTATTAATTTTTTATTTATGTATTAATCATTTCATTTTATTCTGTACATTTAAAATTTTATGCAACAAGCTCTAGTCCAGAGACTGAACATTGAAATTATTCAGAAACCTTGTGTATATGAAAAATGTTGTAATGAAGCACTCTATTATATATAGTTAATATATGTTAACAAAAATAAAAAGAAAATTGTTGGTAAACTTTTCTTGGAAAAATTAATTTCTACTGGTATTTGTGCCATTTATAATGTATTAATACTATTTTTAGATTTTTATTTTCACAGTTTAACATAAGGTCCTTGTTACTATCAGGAACAAATCCATAATGTAATAATCCTTTCAAAATCTATAATGCCACTGTAGAGAATAAAAATGTCCTGTATAAAGTGGCAACGACTTCCAGGTTGGTTTATAATAAGTATTATGAGGCTAATGCACTTTTAAAACTTAAAATGCATCAAGTTGTATGTAAATATTTCACAGTTGCATGAGATTAGTACTGTATATTAATTTTTCATTAATTAATTAATTTATCTATAAAAGTTTATAAAACTTTTAATATAGATTATTTTAGAACATAAGTTTCTCCTTACATTTGCACAGGTATTAGAATTATTTCCCAAACAAAGGAAAGGAGAGATCATCGGCTAACATTATTATGTGTTAGTAGTCACAGTCCTAGTTTGGTTATTTACAAAGGCAAATTATTGTGACATGTCTCTTTGCATATTAGTTTGTGAAAATAAAATCTTATTCATTAGTCCATGTTCCAGAGACTCTGTGTATGGAATGGATCCAGGAAATATATTTATAATATACTTGCACTTTATTTTTAGTTAAAAAAAATGATTACCTAAGAGTCAGAACTACCTCTCAAACAAATAAACATTTACTATTTCTCTGCTGTTGAGAAGAACTCTTTCAATTTTACTAAATAAAAAAAAAATATCTATGAAAAAAAGCACACTAATTTCTATATTAAAGTGTCAGAACCTAAGTTCAGTCAAAAGTACAAGGAGCATATTTTTAAAACTCTTGTTTCAGGAATTAGTATGGTTGTGATACTGGACAGTTAGAAATCACCTCAACCTTCAGATATAGCTATTTTCAACAAGATTTGAATGATAATATTAATTACTTAGATATCTCAAAATGCCTTAAAACTGGAAATCTTAGTTATAATACTTCAAAAATCACTTTAAATCTCTTTATCCTACTAAATAACATCATCATCCTTACATGTTCCTCATCAATGTGCATGCTAATAAAGGAAAACTAAAAATATGGTCTCTTCATTTATCTTCATTTTAAATTGGTAAATAATGGGATGATATTCAAAATATATAGTGGTAAATATATCAAAACTATATAGCTGTTAAAGGTAAAATAAAAATTATTATCCTGCTGGCTTGACTGGTCTCATACCTTTCTTTGGTTTAACGTTGGCATTTATCACTTTTTTCTCAAGTAAGTATTTAACATACAGAAATGAATTCTGAAAGACTTGTGCTCATCATGGTATTAGGAGGAAGCCAAATCCTTCAGGTTTTTGTGATGCTTGTTCGAGGCACTCAGCCCTCCATTTCTGCTTTCTGTGCTCGGATCTGAAGCTGTGATGTCCAGGTGTCTGCCTAAACCCATGGCCCCGTGAATCCATCTGTGGTGGTTGTTTCCTTGAGTTCTCAGATCAACACTGTTCACTTTGCTTTGCAGCAAATTATAAGCTACCAGACAAATACAGAGTCGAAATAATAAGAAATTGATTGGCCTAATCTAAACCTTTATGAAGGATTTTCTTTGAAAACCAACAAAAAAAAATTGAAAAAAAAAAAATCAAGGAAATAAACTTCTGGTACCAGAGTCAATGACAGAACAGCTGCGGCAAAACAAACAAACAACAAAAAAAAAAAAAAAAAAAATGTAATAAAAGAAGCCATAATGGGACCAGATGTTTGAAAATGTGCAGTTGAAAATGGTCTACAAACATTGATGCAAAGGAAATTTTGAATAAAATGGAACAAATTAGCTACATAATTAAAACTAAGAGGAAACAAAAATAATCTTGGTGGAAATCAAATTAGAATGATGAATACAGTGGGAAAGGCATGGCCAACAATGTGGTGCAGAGTGGGTGAACTGCTCTTTTTTTTTTTTAATTGTCCTTTGCAGCACATAAAAGCGGGTGCTGTGGTAGACTCTCGTTATCTCTGCACTTGGGGACTGAGGTGAGATGAAGAACTTGGCATGATCCTGCAGTGTTTCAGTAGAATATTGATAGACTGTAGAGCTGCCTAGTGACCATTAGCAGTTTGGGAGCTCACTAAAAATGCTAAATCTGAAACTGGATTAATTACCTCAAAATCACACACACACATACACACACACACACACACACACACACACACACATACACAAACCAATCTATAAGGGAGGTACAGTAAATATTGCCCAATTCACCCACTCCATAGCAGTTAACATACATACCCACTACATGGTATATGGTAAAAGACCGATATGCAGAACGAAAACACATTTTACAAATGGAATGTGGAGATAACATTCAGGATTATTCCTGGATAGTACTCACTATTCATCTACTTCTCTTTCAGTGGTTATCATCCTCTTCTCCTATTCTTCTTCCTCCTTGTTTATTCTTATTTTTAGCTTTGACACAAACTCTATAACCTTAAACGTTTCTGTACCTTTCTAAAGACAATTCAAATTAAACTTACCTCTTACCTTCAAGGTTCCTGACAGTTAACATTTTAGAAATCAACCTTTGGATATTGTCAGGAAGGCTAACGTTCACTATTGAGTATTGTAATAAATACTATTTCTGTTTTTCCTTTCTTACGATTCTTTTATTTGTATAATATATGTCATAGCAAAATTTAAATCCTTCTTATTCCATTTCTATACCATTTTGCATCATGTTTCCAGAATTTTAGAAGCTAATCTTTGTTTCTGTATCACAGGAATTCTGAAGCCTCTACTGAGATCAGGTCTCCTGAATGGTGGTGATACTCACCAGTAGTGTCAGACTGTATATGTAAAAGGAATTTTTTTCAAGGCAAAGCTAGGCTACTTAGTGAGATTCCATCTCAAGAAACATTGGGTTAGGATTGTACCTCACTGTTATCACACTCAGCCAAAACACGCAATTTTATGTTTTTTGTTTCTTCCCACTTGTAAAGGGGAAAAACAAAAACATTTAGAGCATTCACATTAAAGATAAGGTTTCCCACTTTCAAATCTATAACAAAGTCAACACAAACATAAACATCAGGGTATTTCAACATGTCCTAGCATCAAACATACATCATTTCTTAGATCTGTAGTGGTATCCAAAACCAGGAGAAGGCACTGACATTTTGCAAGAAATTAAATTTATTTTATGCCCTGGGCCATACTTGCAGTCCACTCAGAAGTGGGAAAATGAAGTAACCATGACCCAAACAAAGCCAGCAGGACATTTTACAGCAAGCAAGAAACTGTAAGTGACTACAAAAAGTGAAATTTTGCACTTAGAATGTAGCTACTTTTATGTTCATGAGAAAAGTACATGTCATGGGTATATGATCAGTAAGTTCCAGGAATGTACCAAAAACAATGGAAATGATTTATGATGTGTGAATCAAAACATTAGAGAGAAAATATAAGTAAAAAAATGTTGACCAAAGATGAGTTTATAATTAAAGAATTAAAATAGTATATGGCCCAATCTAGACATTAGTGAAATTCTAACATTATGTTTAACTCAAAATGGAAGAAATGAAGTCAGATATCACTTAAAATGCCCCACTGCTGTTAGGCATCTATAAATGTTAAGAGAGCGTCATTTTTAATGGGAGTTAGTCCCAACTCTTCATGATGGTCTCTTGTGACTTTTAATTTAATGGTCCTAAGTCATTGATTTACAGCTTTTATTACTTCATTCAGAGTGTATGGTTTGTTAAATGGAAGCAAGGAAAAGAAGCAGTATGGGATCTATCATAGCATTATAAAGGATAGTGAACTATAGGGACAATAAAATATGGATTCTTACATATTTATGATGTTTCAAAGTAACTGTTTAACTAGACTGGATTTTTCTGACTATTGAGTGAGTAGCATAAAAACAGATTTGTTTTCTGAAAGCCATGCACAATCTTCCCCCCTCCGCTTTAGGATGAAGATGAAGCTGTTTAAATTTCTTTCAGTTTTACATTACAACCTCTGCCAGGGAGTCTAACAATGAGGTCAGGCAGCTGATGCATGTTTCCTGTTCAAATAGATCTTGATCAGTGTGTTGGCTCAAGAGCTTAAATTTCTGATCATTAGGGAGAAGAGCAATGGTTTCCAGTCTGGCTTATCTTGCTATTGATAGTCCCACAGCTGGACATGCCATCATCTGAGCTGCTCTCTGAGAGCAAGGTCATTGTAAAAGTCCTAAATGTTCTCAGCTTCCCCCACCTAAATTGTAAAACACTAGTATGCAGAAGTCAGAAGTTTTGTTGAGAATGAAGGGATTAGTACTGGGATTTAAACCTGAAATTAAGAAAGAAAAATAAAAAAAAAAACAATAAACAAATTCCTTGCGGAGGTTACTACATAAGAGGGGGAAAGGGTTCTATAGAAAGCATTTGTGAATGGGAACAATCATTGTCATGTTGCTTATACAGGGAAATAAAGATGTTATAAAGACCTCATATGAAGAGAGGATTTTATGGTCTGGCCCTCCCAATGATTGAGTGGCATTGATCCCAGGGGTATATGACCAGTGTTCCTAACTCCTTTACAATTAGGTTTTTAACAGAGGGGTCCTTTTTTGGAAAATAACACTTGAGGCACAATTTTTATATAGTAAGGAGGTATAGATCAATCCAAGCATAACCAACCAACATTTGGAAGTCAAGTTGAGATTGGTGGAATTAATGAACTTGTAGGTATTCATCAAAGAGTAGGCATATTAGAGTGCAAAACAGGAAATGGAGTAAAGGGGATGCCAACAGGCATGACAAGTATGGTGCTTGCTTCAAGGTAAATGCATGTTGTCTGGTCATAAATGGGCTTTAAAACCATATTGAGGACAATGGGATCTAAGGGCTTGGTTGTGGGAATTGTATATCTCTTGATGGTGAACAGAATCCTTGTGCATACAGATGAAGTCCTCATGATTGTTTTTGTATTCCATACACTACTGATGACACTTTTGATTGTAATTTGGACAAGGTTTTTGTATTCTCTTTCTTGGATTTACCTCTTATCCTCTGTAACTCAACAAAGGTGTCTCTGTTTACCCCTGGTAGTAGGAATTCAAAATCCCCGCATGCAGAGTCCTATTACTTTCTTCCTTTGGCAGCTAAGTTCTTTCCAGACAGACAAAGATATCTGTGAGGAAGTCAAAGATTTTTTTTTTTTTTTTTTTTTTTTTTTTTTTTTTTTTTGAGTCTTCATTTCTACAGCTACTTGAAGAAGGGCCTTCTTCCTTAGGAATGTGCTTTTTCCAATTACATCCAAACATTCTACATAATTAAGCATGATAGTGGGAGACCTGTAACTAATCATATTAGTTATTATTTCCCTGTCTAACATCCTATTCATGGTCCATATATACTAGACTGGGGCATGGTTTTCCCCAATTCAAGAAAATTAGGAAGCAGAACATCCTTAAGCCCTGTGAATTTGAGTGGGTTGCCATTCTGTTTCTCCTTCCTCCTGGAGGAAAAGTGATGTAGGTGGGCCTCTTTATTTGAGAATGATGAATGTAGTGATCTTAGCTGGCAACCTTAATGGCTGATGCTAGGGCATGAGATTTAAAGAGTGTCTAGTCCACCTTGTTTCAGCATTTTAGGCAGAATGACATTGAATCCAAACCCAGTCATCAGGCTCTCAATATAGAAAGGTATCAATTGTAATCAGTATCTTCAGACGGGCCTATTAAAAACCTATTCTGTCCTTTAGAATATGTTGTAGGGCCTGCAAGGACTTGAGAAGAACTTGTTTAGGCATCTTAGCAATGTGCTCCTCTCCAAATATGAGTATCAAGCAGGGAGATCTCCCAAAGGAAATTTCAAAGGGAGTAATATTTTTTAATAAGGGAAAGGAGGTCCAGGAGCATGCCAAAGCCAAGGATATTTATGTACTTACCACCTGTCTCTGAGATTAATTTAGAACAAGTTTCCATTAATATCCTATTTATCTCTCTATCCCTCCTTATCTTTCAGCATGATAAACACAATGTCATTTTCAATTAATGTTTAATGATTTGGCTATCATTTGAGATGGGTTACAAAAGGCAGACCTCAGTCATATAATGATGTTGAATCAAGAAATCAAATCATTTAATAGTTTTTATTGGATAGATTAAGTATTTATATTTCAAATGTTATCCCATTTCCCAGTTTCTCCCTTTCATTCCCCTTCCCTGATTCTATAGAGGATATTCCTACTACTACCCACCCCTTCCAAACTCAACACCCTGGCATTCCCCCTACACTGGGAAAAGGAACCTTCACGGGACCACAGGCTTCTCTTCCTATGAATGTAAGACAATGCCATCCTTTTCTACAAATGTCACAAGAGCCATGGGTCCGTCCATGTGCATTCTTTAGTTGGTGGTTTAGTTCCTGGGAGATGTAGAGTTATTAATTGGTTGATGTTGTTGTTCTTCCTATGAAGTTGCAAACCCTATCAGCACCTTCAGTCAGTCTTTCCTCTATCTCCTCTATTGGGTTCCCCATGCTCAGTCTTATGGTTCCGTGCAATCCGTCTCTCAGAAGACAGAAATATCAGGCTTCTGATAGCTTTATAAGGTAAGTGGATTGTTTCTTGGCATTCCAAGTTTTTGGGCTAATATTCACTTCTCAGTGAGTAAATACCATGTGTATTCTTTGTGTCTAGGTTACCTCACTCAGGATATTTTTTAGTTCTATCCATTTTACTAAGCTATTAAAACCAATGCTTTCATTAAATTCTTAGGCATTTAGTAATTCCTTAACTACTACTTGAGCTTTCTCTATCTTAGTAGAAAGACCTTGCAGTGAGTCTAAGAATGTTATCTATTAAGACTAACAAGTAACACTCATATTTTATTTCTGCAAAGTCCAATGTTCATATCTCTCCTGGAGCTTGGCTCATTAATCAATAACTTCTAAAAGAAAGCTACAGGTGACGATTAGTTTGACCAAAGCCTTTTAGCTTCCTTCAATATCTTGAACCATTTTATTTAAGTTTGGAATACAGAAATCTCTTTGAGCCTGTTTTATCAATTTTCTGTTGCCAAGATTGGTGGATTCATAAGTTTGTCATACACAGTTCCCTTCTGGGACATGAGACAAAAGGGATCATCCCTCTTCTAAAACTATGTATTTAGCTTTTGGTCCTTTTGTTAAGTTTACTTCCTGATATGGATCGAATGTTCCAGGGGAAGGAACCAGGAGGCAACAAGGGTAGAGTTTTTAATAGTTTCCATTTTCTCCTCAGCAACTGTCTAACTCTTTGATCTGGAAAGTCATTATTGTTGGTTTACAAGAATTTTTTTTTTAATGTTCACAAAATTAAATGATAGCTTCTATTTTTAGAACCCTGAAGGCCTCCAGTAGTCCAAGGTTGTCTTTCCATTCTTTTTTAATGCCCCTTCTATTTGATGTTTAACATTTCCTTTCACAGTATGGAGTACCATAGGCATGAATAATAGTAAAATGGTAATGACTGTGTATATATTGGGAACTTTTCTTTTAGCCCATAAAGGAACTTGTGTTAAGCCAACAAGCTCAGTATTTCTGGCTGAAGGCCCATGTGCTAGGGCTTGTGTTTCGAAGATCTGGCCCTGAGTTTCCACGGTGGCTTTGGCACACATTACCTCATCCTTTAGGTAGCTACTCTCATCTGTAAATAAGTCAGCATCCACATTTAGGAGTAGGTAATCTCGCAAGTCCCTCCTTATCATAGTGAGTGCCCTTAAGGTCACAAGATAGTCAAGAATGACTGGCAATAGGCATTCATCATAATTAAGGTGACAGGATCTAATACTTCTTTCCTATGTAAGGTCACTCTTGGAGGGTCTAAGAGCAGCATCTGATATTGGCTAATACTTGCATTTCATATCTGTCTGTCAGGTAGTGACTTCAGCAAGGGATCTACAGAGTATTATACAATATCTTGACTGTCCTGACTTAGAGTCAGTTTAGGTGCTTCTTTTACTAACATTGCAGTAGCAGTAAAGGCCTTCAGGCCATCCTGAAGTAACTGAATCCAGAAGGTAGCCATGAGACTGGCCTCTTCCATGGCCCCAAAGTCTGAGTAAGAAGTCAATTTGCCATTTCTTTTGACTCAAGGAGAAATAACTGAGAAGGCTTGGAAGTGTCAGGCAAAGCAAAGTTAGAAGGTTTAGACAGGACATGTTTAAGTTGTTTGCGACCCAAACTTTGCTCCAAGCCCCAAGTAAATTCAGAATCCTTACTTGTATCTAAAACGTATTTACATATAGATTTTAATTCAAAAGAAAAAAAGTAAGATTTTTAATTTTAAATGTGACTTCTTTGAGCATCCTGATGCTTTCATGTAGTCTTACAACTCCTTTACCTAAAGATGTTCATGGTAACCAAACTAGTATTAACATTATTGGAATTTCTGCTATCTTCCACACATAGAAGGCAATCAGCTACTTGAACAGAAATTGTCAGGGTATATATTTAAGGTAGTGCATGCTGTGCTCAACGAAGACACTAAAAAGTTATTTTACTATTTTGTTCCATAACAGGAATCAGGAATTAGGAACTTTGTTGGCAATAGAGTGCCTCCGCACATATTACTTTCTAGGTTAGCGGTATGAACTAGTACTTAACTTAAGATTCCAGCTGCACACTGGTTGAAGTAGTAAAACCTGATTACATTGAAAATCTATTAAGAAAGGTAGAAATGGCGTTCTTTAAGGGCAAACAGTTAAATAAACAAACAGAAACAGCAGGATATCAGTCTTGCATTGTAAATGACCTCAAGGTTGTGAGGTCCAGCAAAAGTTCCATTCTCTTTGAAGCTAAGAGATATTTTCACAAAAATTGCATTGCTGCACTGGAGAACAAAGGGTCAGTAGAATTTACTGGAAATTGATGTACCTAAGCTGAGCCATCAGTGAACTGAGGCAAGCTCATTACTTCTGAGACAGAACAACAGTCTCAACAACTCCTATATAGAGCTTGTTTTAGAAAAACTAAAAACTATATCTCTTTAGAGAAAAAAAAAAAATGGTGCCTTAGTTTGGATTTTGTTGCTATGAAAAGAACACCCAGGATCATGGCAACCTTTAATTGTGATTTGCTTACAGGTTCCGAGATTCAGTCCATTTTCATCGAGGCAGGAAACATGGCATTGTCTAGGCAGGCATGATGCTATAGGAGCTGAGAGTTCTATATTTTGTCCAAAGGCAGCCAGGAGAAGACTGTCTTCTGCAGACAGCCAGTAGAAATTCCTCTTTTCTGTCCTGGGCAGAACTTGTGCATTGGACATTGAATCCTACTACTTATTTCAACAAGGCCACACCCTCTAATATGCCACTTCCCATGGGGGCAAGCATGTACAAACCAGAACAATATTTACTATCAGAGAGAATATATTTGTAAAAGTACTATATGTATTTATTTGTGCTATAAAATGTATTAAATACTTCTATTACACAGAATCACCCTGTAGGTGTTTTCCCTGAGTAGTGGGTAATACGAGGAATGCCACAAATAAGTAGGCCCTTGGAAGGTCATTTCAGAACAAAAGGTCAAACCCTTGTTCCTCCTAACCTATTTATCAGAATAGCAGTTTGTCTAGTGTTTTTTTTTTTTTTTTAAGTTGTGTACTTATAAGAGAGTATCAGAAATCACTTCAGGAGCTAGAGTAAAACTCATATTAACAACCAATACTAATAAACTAAAATCATAGAATGTCAGACTATAATGGGTTCCTCTCTAATGCAGGATGAAATTTGAACATGTCTATTACATCATTTCAAATTTTTCAATGTTAAAATTGATCTTAGAATCTTATATTTAATCATCATTACTTTCTTCACATTGTGTATAATTTTATTAAGGTAAGCTCCAAATAATATCAAGATCATAGAGTGCTCAGTATATTGAAAAATATAATTTTTTAATAAAAATGATTCTATATGTTTAAATAAAGTGTTTTTTACTAACTATGGAGTACAGTAAACAGGTATTTATCATACAGCTATATCTGCATATATCCTATTCTCAGATACAAAAATATCATGTTTTGTTTTGGTTTTGGTTTTGCATTCATGTATTCTCTTCTCTTCTTTACAATGTTAAAATACCTTCACGCAGGAAACTTAAGAAAGAAGAGTGCACTTGGGTTTTTAGTTCCAGAGGTATAGGAGTCCATCATATCAGGAAACTAAGAAACTACATCATTAACTACTAGCATGACACATAGAGATCAAATGGTAACTACATGGAGGGTATATACTTTCATTGCCCTCTTCCTGTGACACACTTCCCCAGCAATGCTATACCTTCTAAACCTCCCAAATACTACCAACAATAGAGGGACCAAGGAATCAAATGCTCGAGCCTATGAGGACATTAATCATTCAATGAACCACTTAGTACTTTCACTCTACTTTAAAGAATATTTAGATGTCATTATCTAGTGTCATTTTTCTTTATTAGAAGAAAGCAAAATTCATAGTAGTTTATGAAATACCATTCTCATTGCTGTGAGGATATGTCCTGGCAAAAGAAATTTAAGTAAAAAAGTAATTACATGCCCTGTCACTTTGATGGTCCAGGACAATATATAAACATAGTAAACATTTTGTCAGAAGTTCTTCATGAAATAGGTGCTTTTGGGAAACAGCATGATGCATTCTAAGCTCAGTTTTCATTTTCTTCTTCATTTAGTTCAAGCATCCCAACCCATAGAATCTTGCCTCCAACATTTAGGGTGGATCCTCAATTGTCAATTAATGTAGTCTATCAAAAACATGCCAAAAACATACTCAAAGTTTTATTTTCTAGGTACTTCTACCTCTTGTAAAATTGACAGTCAACATTTACATATAAATGTAAATATAAAATGTACATATAAAATGTAAATGAAAATGCAACCATGTTACAGTTGTGTTAATCTTTAATATTTTTGGATGGTCTCTGTACTGCTCGCCTGGTAGGTTTTCTATCAGTTGCAATTAGAATTTTCTTCACAATGGGGAAATAAGACAACAAATTCACCTTGACATTGATCTGTTTCTGATCAGATTCAGCTGCAAGAAATGTCAGACATAAAAGTGTTTCTGGTTTGCCATGATGCTTGAAGGAATGGGGTGTTTTTCATTTCTCTTTTGCATTGCAAAATTTACTTTGCCATTCCAGTAAAAAAAAAAAAATCAAAACACTAAACTGAGAGTGGAAAAAGCAACAGTTGCCTTTGACTTTATCTATCTTCTGTATTTTTGCCTGACACTAAGTTTTTGTTATCTTACATAGTGAAGCTTTGATTTCCAACAGAGGTCATAATATTTAATCTAATGAAGATAAATAAACCTGTGTACTGTTTCTGATTCAAATCCAGTGACAACGAGTACTGAAATGTACATGTTCACACAAGGTGTCACTTCCCTGAGCCTAACAGTTGAATGCCCCTGTTACTTCACTAATTAAATCAGAACTTTATACTGATTTGATATAGTTTCTTTCAGTGATTTAGAAAATTCAGTTTTTTAGCTATTATTGAAGAGATAATTATTCAAATAGTCCATACTCAATTTAGGATATTCCTCCCAAAGTACAATAAAATTATGGTCATTGACATAATCCTAACTTTTGCCAAATTAAAATTAATACATGCAACTGGAAACATCAGAGTATAGAAACAATATTACAGATTTTAAGAAAATGATTCATAAAGCCCCAATTCAAACTAAGTTTGTGTTTTGTACCTATTGACACTGATTTTAATTGCACTTTATGATTCCTTTATATAAATATTTTCTTTTCATTAAGAAAGGTAAGATAGTACAATTTCCCAGGTTTGTTCTATGAGCAAAGATATTCTAACCTGGCCCAATAATATAATAGTTTATTTTACATACTCAAAAGTAACCAGATTCATCAAAATGAAAAAGTTACATTCACAATAAAAACAACAAAACAAAAATTCCACCATATTTTGTGCTTTCCTTCTCCTCCCCTAGATTATAATATTAATATGAAACATATATTTTAAGTTATATTATCTTAGTGGAATTTTACATTTTAGTAAGAACTAAAACTGTAGGCCTATCATTATTGAAGAGAAAAGAAACAAAATGTTTGCATTAGTATAAGTATCTTAAATTTGGAAATATAAGAAGCTTAAAACACATTAGGGAAAAAGTGGTTTAAACAGTACATATGTATTGCCCATTTTCTACTCAACCTTTCTTGGTATATGCAAGCTTCCTACCCACCCTTTATAAAAAGTTACATCTCAGAAACCAAACAAAAGAAAACAAAAACAGACTTAGATTTAATATATACCAAAAGCCCACACTTCTCAAATTGCCTTAGTTTGCATTCCAAGAGTGATTTCATTAAATGTAACTAATTTAAGTTGATGTATAATTCATTTGGAAGACTGCCTTTGACTCAGAAAGATGACCAGCTGAAAGAAAGCAAATCCAGCTTTAATCACATATTCAAGCAGAGACAAAATTGAACAGATCACAATTGTCTTGGCCCACAAAATGCTGATTTTGGCTTACTATTTTTTTTCTAGAAATAATTACAATACACAGTATGGACTTTTTTCTGAGGCTTCAAAAGCAAACATACTGGTTTGAACATTTACATAGTTTGGATTCACTTTCTTAGAGAAAAAAAAAAGAAGAAGTAGAAGAAGAAGAAGCAGTGTTTTCCAAAATGACACATGCTTGTCATCAACTGTAAGCCAAAAAGGTAGTTTGCTTCTGGTCAAAACCAAATGATTAACAAATGGCACACAGAGCCAGAGCATCTATGACAGCAAACATATGCAGATTAAATACATCAGCCAGTGCCCTGTAGTTGCCTCTATTTTGTTTTTCTTGTTTCTTTTATTTTTGAGAGTTCCTCCATAGAGAGCATGAAGTAAATGCAATTATGCAAACAGTATCTCCATCATCAAACATCAAGATGATAATCCCAGTTACGCAAAATGTTTTTCCAGGTAGGATAAGTTAATCACAATGTGAATTTCAGAATAATTTAATAGCACTATAAATTTTTCATCATTCTGTGTTAATACATGTGTTCTGTCTATATTTTTTTTCATTTTCAATTATTTGTATACAGTTCAGTGAAGCACTTTGCATATGACTACAATGTGAAGTAGAGCTCAGAAAAAAATCATCTTCCAGAGTTGCATTTAAATGTGGTCCTGCCTCACCTGGGGATTCATCACATATGCAGCCACCAAACCCAGTCACTATTGCTTATGCCAAGAAGTGTTTACCAGCAGGAGCCTGACATGGATGTCTCTTCAGAGGTTCTGGCAGAGCCATACTGTTATAAATAAGGATGCTTGCAAATATTCATCAGAATGAGCATGGGGACCACAAGGGAGGAGCTAGGTAATAGACAGGAGGAGGTGGAAGGGTTTCCAACCCCATGGAAAGAACATCAATATCAACCAACCAAATATTCCAGAGCTCCTAGGGACTAAACATCAACCAATGAGTACAAATAAAGAGACCCATGGCCCCAGTTACATATCTACAAGAGGATGGCATTGTTTGACATTGATGGGAGGAGAGGCTTTTACTTCACTGAAGGATCATTTTCCCAGTGAAGGGGGATGCCAGGACCGTGGGGTGGGAGTGGGTGGTTGGGAGTAGGAGCATCTTCATGCAAGCAAAGAAAGGGAGGAGAGGATATGGGGTAGGGGAAAAAGGAGGATAACATTTGAAATGTAAATACATAGATTATTCAATAAAAAATCAAAAAGTAGTTTTAAGTGGTTGAATGGTAGTATTAGCTCTTCAGGTTGGTTCCTCTGCAGGAACAGCATGGGCTCTAAGCTACTGGGTCACCTCTCTCACCAGTTTTATGCTACATTTTCATACATGCATTTTATATTAATTCAGTGATCCTCTACTAAAGTGGTGTATCCAGAGGCTACTAAATGGAAGGTATACATTCAGAAATAAGCAACTAGTTGCTCTCTATTTTGAACAGGATCACATATCTCCCCCCTCCTGAATAGGAAATAATAGTTTAGTGTATCTTACTTGGTGTATTCACATTGCCAGAAAAGAGAAAAGAAAACTGAATGGGCAGAAGCCCTGAGGTCTCCTAAAATTCTCCAGGAGATGTAAGGATCCCTCTTCTACTTTACAACTTAAAAATATTCCCAAACCTTCCAGTACTGAAACCTTGGACTCCACATAAACTTTTGCAAGCATCAATCACAGCAGGGTGCAAGTTTTCTACCACATGCCATAGAATGATGCTATGCATATGACCTTCCTGAATACCTGATGTCTGGTCATTGGTTTTGGATATATCAATCTCTAGTATAATAAAGTAATAAATGTCTCTTCTTCCTGTATTTCCAGATATAGGAATGGGGCCACGTAGAACAACTCAAATAAACTAAGACAGTACCATATATTACTGGCTGAATTGATAGAGATAGAAATATTCCACAGGATTGCTGTAGCTGGAATCATCCCTAGGTGAAATGGAAAGTGATAGTACTCTGAGGTAAAGGCTATGATACCTCCCCTCAATATAACAATCTTAAAATATAAAGAACAACTCTCAAAGCTCTGTAGACTTGAGAATTCAATGTGAATGTGCCCATATTTCATTACCAAAGTTCTGCTGCATTTCTGACAATTCTGAATGTCTGTACGATGACCAGCCAGAATGGCAGCCTCATGATCAAGACCAGTCATTTAAAAGATTAGAGCCATATGTGTGAGGGCACATGCTCGAATGAGTTGAGCATAAAAATATTGGAAAAGGCTAGCAAGATCTGCTTCAGGAAGTGAAACAAAACTAATCAGAAAATTTAAAGTGACAAAGCCACTTTTTAGCCGAGACACATTAAACCCAGAATCAATAACTCCTCTGAATTGTAAGTAAATGAGCATGCCATTTTAATAGTATATTGTATCTGAAGCAGAGAAGAAACTTAACATTGCTTTAGGTGAATAATAAAATTCACAATTTTAAATATTAAAACATTGAAAAATGTTTGAAATTGGAAATATTCTAGGCACCATATTAGCTTAATATGTATTTAAAAACATCATATGTTGTGTTTCATTATTTTAACTTAGTTCTCCTATTTTAAAATTTTTAATTGATTCTTTGTGAATTTCACTACATGAATCTCAATCCCACTAATTTCACAGGCATTATTACCCACCCTCCACTCTTATAACCCCACCAAATGCCACACTTTGGGAAAAAAAATCTCACTGTTGAAACTGTGGTATGTGGAGTGTCATGGTATGTCACACAGGATACTTTTTTGTTCAAACAGCATATGGTCATCACAATGAGTGATTGGTCTGGTTTATGGCTTGAAACTTCAGCATCAACACTGAATTGTCTTAGAAATTCAGCTGTTTCTCTTATATATGTAGTCCCTGTAGCATTAACTCAGGAGGACAGGATCCTTCGGGGCCTGCAGACCAACAACTCATATGTATATTTTTGTTGGGCTGGGTTATCTCAAAGCCCAGAGTCTGTGGCTGAATTTTAGCAGAGTTTGTCAGCATGCAAAATGCCCTTCTAACAGGGCCACTTTTCCCATACTGCCTAAATAGGGACTGGGTAAGCTTTTCTATGTTAATACCACGAGGAAAAGCTCTCCCATGCTTCCAGGTTAAAAGGAAGGACCACCTATCCCACACCATCACCACCAGGGTCAGATATTATGGGTTGCTTAGGCAGGAAGAGACACCAGCTCTTCCCCATTAACTCCCTTGGAACCAGTTCTTGTATACTCATGCCATCAGAGATAAGATCTCCTGGGTTGCCCAGTGCAGGTACTTTGACAGCTCTCCTTTACAAACAACATCAAGGTCAGTTCTCATGTACTCAAGACTCTAGAGACAGCTCCCCAAACTGAGCCTCTGGGACCAGCTCTCAGTGTTGTGTCTTGTAAGGGGTTGCACCAGCTCTCCTGTAGCAAACGACAGTCAGTGACAGTTCAAAACAGGGCTCAGACATCAACATGGCCTCACATGGAAGCCCAGACCATGCAAACTGGCATTAACTTTGCTGCTAAGTTGGTCATGGACATCAACATGGATGCCAGCTATAGCAAGACCAGGGATCCAAACTTGGCCCTTAGTGTCACTCTGGGCCAGAAAGTCACCATGGCTTCAGATGGCAGCACAGGCCATTTTAATAAATTTTAATCCTAGCTTCGGTAAAGCCCTGAAACATCTATATTGTGTTAAGCAGCACCCTAGAAAACTGGCATCCAAACGACTGCTGATATCAACACTGGCAAAAGAAATCACCAAAAACCTCCACTGCACCAACTCATACATGGTCCTTGTTAGCAATCCAGGTCCACTCATCACCATGACATGACCTTGGGCAATTGTGCAGTCCCATCATTATCTGCTCTGACTGTTTCTCACTGCAGTCATATTTATAGTTCTACCTCATTCCAGGATTTATGAACCATTATTTTCTCTCCCCTCTCTTCACCAAGAACTTTATTTTCCATCTTTATGTTATTTAATTGTTCATCATACTGGCTGCCACATAAGTCATGTACAACCTGGGTGGAGTGGAGGTGTGTTCTTGGATGTCTCCTAGATGCCCCAGGTATTTTTCTTAGTTTTTTTAAGCATTTCATCTTATGATTATAGTCAATGACAGTATCAGACTATAACTATCATGACAGCAAACATGGCAGCAGGCAGGCTGGCATTAAACCCATCAATTGCCTCCTGTAATAAAAACGATGGACAGGCTGAAAAAAAAAAATTAGGAAAATAACAACCTTCACAAGTTGCCTCCTGTTATTTTTGTTGTTAGAGGTGGAATTATGCTTTTATAGTTCTCTTCTTCTTGGTTTGTTGTGGAAAAATTTGGTCTTTCTGTTGTGTCCTGGGTTTAAGGAATGTTCTGAGTTGGCCTTTTGCTTTTTGTAGTTTCTTTGACTGTTGTATCAATGTCTTCTACAGTATCTTCTGCACCTGAGATTCTCTCATCTATCTTGTATTCTGTTGGTAATGCTAGCAGTTGTGACTCCTGATCTCTCTCCTAGGTTTTCCATCTCCGGGATTGTCTCCCATTGTGCTTTTGTTAATGTTTCTATTTACATTTTAGATCCTGGACATTTTTTTTTCATTTCTTCACCTATTTGATTGTGTTTTCCTTCATTTCTTTAAGAGATTTATGTGTTTCTCCTTTAATGGCTTCTACTTCTTTACCAAAGAAAAGAGTATGTAATCATAAATAGTTTCATTTTAAGTAAAAATGTTGCATAATGTTAATAACTTATTATGATGTACATAAGTAACAATTTTCACCTAGTTTATATTAAAGCATATACATATTTGTGATAAGATAAAAGAATTTATGATTAAGTGTCCTTAAACTCTTTTTTCAGTAACGAACAGCTTAAAGATGAGCAAGCAATTCCTGCCATTATTGTAAATCTTTACAACACATCATTCAGAAAAGCATATTATTTCTTAACCCATATTTTGAAATGAACAGGTGTTTCTAATTGATCTTTAGTATACATCTGCAAGTTTAGTTTCAGAATCAGATATTAATTTCCATAGAAGCATCTGAATTACTCTTGTTTGTACCACATGAGTAAATGCACCTTTAAGAAAACTACACAAATATTTTCATATAAATAAAATATCACTTTTATATTCTCCTGCATAGAATCAGTCAGAATAATTATGAAAAATTGCCATCTGTTTTTTACTGCTTCTGTGTAGGTATCAAATTACAGCATAAACTCCCTTAGTATAAAAGTAAAACCCCCTAAATGTACCTGATTTCTTACTGGAGTTTGCTAGATGTTATTTTACTTAATTTAGTAATTGGTCTGTTACCATTCTATAAGATCATCTCTGATTTCCCATTCCTAAAAAACACAGGCTTACTTAATTCCAAAACTTTCTTACCCATATTAAAAAAAAAAAACAATGTCTATTTTTAAAAGATTCTTGATGGTGCCTAGATATTTACATTCATGAGATCATAAATCACACAACTTGGATTTCAGAATGTGTACAAATATGTTTTATGTTGTTCTGCAATGGTAAAATCGAACTACATTTTATGAAAAAATATTTAGCATGGAGAATGATGCATATAGAAATGAATATATATATATACATATAAGTTACAGTTGTATAAGTTGGTTTCTTGCAACTGGGAAACAAATGAAATATTTGATGTAATAAAAACAATTTCACAATGTCTGTTCAGTTTGGTTACTTATTTATATTAGGTTCTTTAATATATCTTTGATTACTCAAACAGTTTAAACTATTTTACATTTGTACAAATATGTACAATAGAGTTGGGGGTTATTTTTCACATAAAAGCAGTATACCTTTTCTGAATATATTTTACACTTCCAGCATATGTTCCTTAGTCATTCAATGGGTAACCTATCTCTAAAAAGTATGTGAATAACTTTCTAAACAAAATCGAGGCTGAACATTATAATATGAAGTATGTTTTATATAGAAGCCTTTGAGATGTTCTCTTCTAAAAGTCATTCAAAATGCTTTATAATCACCAAAATCTATTGTAAATATTCTCATTATTATGTACAAATTATCATATGGAACATACAAAGTTAAACCAAAATAAACATAGATTCTCATTATACTTATTCACTCTTCTATTGACTTTACAAAACTTGGAAACTATTATTATTCACAAGGATGTAAAGCTGAAAAGTTTTATCCATAATACTTTCCATGAAAAGTATACAAATGGAAATTGTGATAATTTACCAATTAGCTGTATTGTACTCTGTATCTTAAATGGGTACGGTACTCATTAAGTTTCATTTTAAGATGGTTTTTCATCCATATTCATTACATCCTATTCTTCTTTTACAGAATTGTTGTTATGGAAATAGAAGAATGAGCAGCTTAGTCCAATTCCAACTCACTGATGTTTCTACATAACAAAGAACCAATGATGAGATGATTTTGTCCTTACCTGGGCCAAGTGAATTATCATAGAATAACCAAAAAGACAAATTTGGAGTGTAAATGCAGTGTGTTCTTTGGTGTAGTTCAGAAAAGAATGAAGAAAAGAATTACCTACTGTTTTTTTTTATGTATATGAATGAAGAATTGTTCAGTACGTAGAAGAATTCTCAACACTATCAATAATGAAGAACATAGACATGTCTGGAAATATTAGTCAAACTGCAATTGAGAAACTGGTAACCAGTGGTACCAATATTAAGGTAATATTGAAGAGTTTTCTTCAGAAAAGTTTTATGTTCAGAATTAAAAATTTTAACAAGCATTAAAATATTGAAAAAATTATACAAACATATAAAGAGAATGAAGAACGAACATAAAACCCCATTAAACTAAAGGTAACCATGACTAATAAAAAAAAATACAGTAATAGATTAATTACAACAGGATATAATTATAATGATCAACTTTAAGCCATTTCTTAACTTTTTCAAGTTTTCCAAAAATTCTAACATAATTGGAAAAAGTAAATAGATGAAGTATGTGACAAAGCAAAAAAAAAAAATACATAAAATATGTGGATTTACAACTTGACTGAGAGAGTTTAATATCCCACTGAGGATTATTGAAATTGCAGAAAGGAAGAACTGGAATAAACTTTAACCATTAACAGGAACCTGGATGTGAAATGTAAGTAATTTTTTGCTTTAAGAAAATTGTATGGATTTTTAGCAATATATTTAAAATAATGTGATTTAGTCACATGTTCAGCAAAACCTATAATAGTTTTTACAACAGACAAAAATATAGTAAATTACTAGCCTGTTATTACAGGTTAAAATAGAATAGTAAATATACCTGATTTATTTATTTGTACAGAAATCATGCCTCTCATATTAATATTCCCAGTGCACAAAGCTTTAAAGACAAAGACAAGTCACTCTACCTAAATTTCAGTGAAATTCACTCCATATCTTCATTATTTCTCATATCCAGTGCTATATATAGTTTATAGTGTACTGCATAGTATATTTTTGTTAATATATTCTTCTGACAATGATTTATGTTTTCATGATTATTGATATTACAAAACTACATGGGTTACCAGTATTTTGATTGTACTCAGTTAAGCATGTGGCTAACTGTCCCAAATGTGAATAGAAATACCGCATATACATGGCAATCTCCCTTGGAATTAAACAATTTCTTGAATTACCCCCAGGATACTAACTCCTAAAGAGCATCCTCCGTATAAACAGGAACACTAAAGTGAAGCAATGTTACCAGCTGCAGACCATTTGAGAAGTGGCCCTTGGCATCGTGTGAGGAAAGACCCCATGAAGGCTTCATGATCTTCATGTAGAGGAATGCCAAGGCAGACGGCAGGAGGTTATGGGTGAGTGGGTGGTTGGGGGAAGCACCCTTATATAAGCAGGGCGAGGGAAAGATAGGGTACGGAGTTTCCTGAGGGGAAACCAGGAAATGAGATAACTATTGAAAGGTAAATTTTAAACTATCCAATAAAAGAAAAATATTTAAAAAAAAGAATTAAGGAATGAAAGGGAAGTGGTCATTGAATAGCATAGAGCAAGGTATATAATTCTTAGAGAAATGACACTTTATGAATTTAACATGTTCATAATATGATTTTCATTTCTAGATCTATCATTTCCTTATTTTAATAAGTACTATGTATAATACTATTTTCAAAATTGTGCTTTGTTTGCACTGAAAATATATTGATTGTTTTGAAATATTTTAATAATAATTTTATTATAATTATTTATTTATTCATATCTATTTATGTATGGGGATATACATTTGTGAATGTGTATATATGGGTGTAAATATCCACAAAGCCTAGCTGTATTCACAAGCACCTGTGAACTTCATGAGTTCAAAACTAGGAAAAAAAGTCAGGTCCTCTGCAATAAAAAGCCTGGTATTTAGACACTGAGTCATCTTTACAGCTTTCATTTGCAATAACCTCATTCAACCTTTATATTAATTTATCCCTTTGATCAAGCAACAAATTTGTCCTTCAAGTGGTTGCATCTACTGCATAGTTTCCTAGGGCATACCTTTACTTTTTTAAATTTAAAGTACTTTTCAGAAATTTGAACTCAAAATTAATTTTCTGATGTAAAGAATTTATCATAAAGGAAAAAAGGAAGAGGGAAGAGAAGGATCAGAATGGAGGTGTTGAGGAGTGTTAAGAAGGAAGGGTGATATTATTTGAATTTTAAACAAATAAAATGATTAATAAAAGTGCAACTACTTTTAAGTATATATATATATATATATATATATATATATATATATATATATTTATCATTATTATTTATCTTCAGTATTATAGAAGATAGATAGACCAAGATTGTAGCCAGGGATATCATTTTTAAAATAACAAGTTTTGAGGTACTTTATTAATTTTCATGTTTAATGATAGCGTTAATATACAACATTACTGTAAAATAACAAGTAGGATCCTATCACTTTTTCAATCTGTTTAATCTGTTCATTCAACTGGAAGAATGGCACAAAGTAGAAGTGTTAGCAATCATCATATAAGCCTTACTTTATTTTATTCATCTTTTCTGATGAGAATGTCAGGTGCAGAAGATACTATAGAAAACACTGACACAATAGTTAAAGAAAATGCAAAATTCAAAAAGCTTCTAACCCAAAATATTCAGGACACAATGAGAATATCAAACCTTGGGACAGTAGATATAGAAGATAGCAAAGATTATTATTTTAAAGGGCCAGTGAGTATCTTCAACAACATTATAGAAGAAAACTTTCCTAATATAATGAAAAAAATGCCTATAAACATATAAGAACACTACAAAACTCAAAATAGAATGGACTAGAAAATAAATTCCTCCAGTCATATAATAGTCAAATGCCAAATGAATAGAACAAAGAAAGAATATTAAAAGCAAAAAGAAAAAAAATCAATAACATATAAAGGCATATCTATCAGAATCACAACAGACTTCTCAACAGAGATAATGGAATCTAGAAGTTCCTGGGAAGATCTCATATAGATCCTGAGAGAACACAAATACCAGCCCATGTTGCTATAACCAGCAAAATTCTCAATTGCAGAGAAACCAAGATATTCTATAAAAAAAAAAAAAAAAAAAAAAAAAAAAAAAAACAAATTTACACAATCTCTTTCCACAAATCCAGCTGTGCAAAGTACAATAGATACAAAACTCCAACAAAAGTAAGAATATTATACCCTAGAAAAAGAAAGTAACCTTGCCACAAACAAAAAGGAAGACAGCCACACAAATGTAATTTCACCTTGTCTTAGTCAGGCTTTCTATTTCTGCACACACACACATATCACCAAAAACATCAGGACTGGAAATCAAGCAATCCAGTAAGCAACATCTCTCTATGGCAACAGCTCCTGTTTCCTGACCTGCTTGAGTTCCATTCCTTACTTAGTTTGGTGATAAAAAGCAATGTGGAAGTATAGGCTGAATAAACTTTTCCTCCCCAACTTGCTTCTTGGTCATGATATTTGTGCAGGAATAGAAATGCTGAATAAGATGCACCTATAACAACAAAATAAACAGAAACAACAATCATTGGTTCATAATACCTCTCAATATCAGTAGATTCAATACCCCCCCCCAAAAAAAAACATATAGGCTACCAGACTAAATAGATACCTAGGACCCAACATTTTGCTGCATACAGGAAACACACCTCAGTGACAAAAAATGACACTACCTCAGAGTAAAAAGCTGTAAAGTAATTTTCAAAGCAAATGTTCCCAAGAAACAAGCTGGAATTGCCATTCTACTATTTAATAAATTTGAATTTTAACCAATAGTTATCAAAAAAGACAAGAAAGAATACTTTGTACACATCAAAGGAAAAATCTAACAAGATGAAACTTAAATTCTGAGTATCTATGCTTCAAATTCTAGAGCACACACATTCATAAAAGAAACCATATTAAAACTCAAAACATATATTGTACCACCCACAATAATAGTAGGAGACTTCAACACCCCACTCTTATAACTGGCAGATCATGGACACACAAACTAAACAGAGCAGTGAAACTAACAGAAGTTAAAAGACAAATAGATTTAACATATATATCAACAAAAATGCCTACCACATGGTTTGTTCTCCAAAATTGACCACATTAAAAAATAAAAGTTTTCATTAAATGTCTCCCTATCCAAAAAGCCCATGACCAGATGGGTTTAGTGCAGAATTCTATCAGACATTCACAGAAGACCAGTACTCTCCAAACTATTCCACACAGTGGAAGCAGAAAGAACACTACCCAATTCATTCTTCAAAGCAACAATCAAGCTCATACCTAATCCACCAAGACTCTGCAAAGAAAGAGATATTCATATTAGATTTTCTCATGAATATCAATACAAAAATACTCAATAAGATTTTTGCACACAAAGTCCAAGAAAATGTCAAAATGATTATTCACCATAACTAGTAGGCTTTACACAAGGGATACATTAATATTTCAACATACTGAAATCTTAATGTAATACATTATATAAACCAATTTTAAAAAACAACAACACATGATCATGTCATTAGATGCTGGAAAAGCATTTGACAAAATTCAACAACTTTTTTATTATTTTTTTATATTTTTATTTTATAAATTGAACAACTTTATTTTAAAAAACAAAGATAAATGTACAGATTTTAAGCATTTTTCATAAAAGTATATGAATACATTTTGTCAGTAATTGCTTTTTTTAAAGGTTTGATAGTATGCATTAAAATATTACTAGTTAAAATTAGCAAAAAGTTCATGTGAAACAAGATGTAATCAGGAATTAGTAAAAGTTTTCTTCGTGTGTAAAGATTAAGCATAATGGTTATTTATTTTCTTTATTTTTGGCCGTTGTTTTATCTTGAACTTCATACACTATGTGAGTTGTTTCTGGAGTGTTCAGAGCTTTCTAGGAATAGTATCCAGTTATCAGTGACTGCACATTATGTCTTTTCTTTTGTGACTGGGTTATCTCACTCAGGATGATTCTCTCTAGATGCATAAATTTTCTTAAGAATTTCAGAAAGTCATAGTTTCTGATAGCTGAGTAATACTCCATTGTATAAATGTACCACAATTTTTGTATTCATTCATCTACTGAGGGACATCTGGGTTCTATTCAGCTTCTGGATATTATAAATAGGGCTGCTATGAACATTGTGGTGCATATGTTTTTCTTGTATGTTAGAGTGTCTCTGGGGTATATGCCCAGAAGTGGAATAACTGGGTCTTCAGGTAGTATTATGTCCAATTTTCTGAGGATTCACCAGACTGATTTCCAGAGTGGTTGTGCCAGTTTACAACCCCACCAACAGTGGAGAAGTGTTCCTCTTTCTCTGCATCCTCACTAGCATCTGCTGTCTTCTGAATTTTTATCTCAGCCATTCTGGTTGGTGTGAGGTGGAATCTTAGAGTAGTTTTGATTTGCATTTCCTTGATAGCTAATGATGTCGAGAACTTCCTTAGATGCTTCTCTGCCATTTGATATTCCTCAACTGAGAAATTTTTGTTTAGCTCTGTTCTCCATTTTTAATAGGGTTGTTTGATTCTCTGGTGTCTAACTTCTTGAGTTCTTTGTATACCTTGGATATTAGGACTCTATCTGATTTTGGATTGGTAAAGATCTTTTTTCACTCTGTTGGATGTCATTTTGTTTTCTTGAAGGTGTCCTTAACCTTACAGAAGCTTTTCAATATCATTAAGTCCCATTTGTCGATATTTGACCTTAGAGCACAAGCCATTGTTGTCCTGTTCAGGAAATTTTCTCCTGTGCCTATGTGTTCTAATATTTTCCTTAATTTCTTTTCTAATAAATTCACTGTACCTGGTTTAATGTGGAGATCTTTGATCCACTTACACTTGAGCTTTGTACAAGGTGATAAGAAAGTACCAGTTGGACCAACACCAGTTGTTGAATAGGCTGTCCTTTTTCTATTGAATGTTTAAAGCTCCCTTGTCAAAAACAAAGAAACCATATATGTGTGGGCTTATTTCTGGATCTTTTATTCTATTCCATTGAGCCACATGCCTATTTCTGTATCAGTACCATGGAGTTTTTAGCATAATTGCCTTATAATATAGCTTGAGGTCAGGTCAGGGATAGTGATTCCTGTAGATGTTTTCTAGTTTCAACACCCCTTTTTCTTAAGAGTCCTGAAATGATCTAGAATTCAAGGCCTATACCTAAACATAGTAAAAGGTACACAGAACAAATCAATAGCTAACATCAAACTAAATTTAGAGAAACTTGAAGCAACCCCACTAAGATTATAGAATACACAGGCATTCCAACTCTCCCCCTGTCTATTCAATATAGTATTGGAAGTGCTAGCCAGAACATTTCAACAACAAAAGACTATCAAAGGAATGCAAATTGGAAAGGAAGAAATCAACATATTACTCATTGCAGATGATATGATAGTATACTTAACTCAATCAAAAAATATCTACAGAGAATTCCTAAACCTGATAAACAAATTCAGTTTCATGGTTGAATGTATAAACAGTCTGAGAATGAATATTAGAAATTAGAGACACTACACCTTTCACATTTTCACAAATAATGTTAAAGGCCTGGGTGTTACACTAAAGAAGCAAGTTCAGGTCTCTGCAGAAAGAAATTGAAGAAAATCTCAGAAGATGTAAACATCTCCCATGTTCATGGATTGGCAGGATTAATACAATTTAAAAAATGTTATGTGACCAAAAGCAATCTACAGATTCAACGTAATACCCATAAAAATTCCAACTAAATTCTTCATGGTGTTATAAATCAGAATTTGTAAATACATCTGAAATAACAATAGCAACAACAAAAAAAATTCTTAGGATATTGAAAACTATTCTCAACAATAGAAGAACTTCTGAGGAAATAAACGTTTATGACCACAAACTGTATTCCAAATCAATCATGATAAAAAAAAAAAAAAAAACCCTGCAGGGCATAAGTACTGAGATAGGTAGGTAGATCAAAGGAATAGAATTGAAGTTCCAAAAATAAACCCACATACCTACATTCACTTTATATTTGTCAAAGGGCTATAACCATGTAGTGAATAATAAGATAGCATTTTCAACAAATGTTATTGGTCCAACTGGTAGTCAGCATGTAGAAGAATGCAAATCTATCCTTTTTTATATCCATGTACAAAGCTTAATGTCAAGTGGATCAAGACCTCCACATAAAACCAGATACACTCGAACTAATTAAGAGAAAGTGGGAAAGTGTCTGGAACACATAGACACTGGGGAATATTTTCCTGAACAGAACACAATTGTGTTGTACTCTAAGGTCAGGAATAGACAAGGGGAAACTCATAAAACTGCAAAGCTTCAGTAAGGCAAAGCACACTGTCATTAGAACAAAATGACAACCAACAGAATAGTAAAAAAGTATTTGCCCATCTTATATATGATAGAGGGCCAGTATCCAACATATACAAAGAATTCAAGAAGTTAGACTCTAGAGAATCAAATAACCTCATTACAAATTAGAGTACAGAGCTAAACAAAGAATTCTCAACTGAGAAATACCAAATGCCCGAGAAGCACATAACATCCTTAGTCATTAGGAAAATGCAAATCAAACCAACCCTGAGATTATACCTCACATCAGTCAGAATGGCTAAGATCAAAAACTCAGGTGACAGATGCTGGCAAGGACATAGAGAAATAGGAACACTGTTTCGTTGCTAGGGGGATTGGAAGTTACTAGACTCACACTGGAAATCAGTTGGGTGTATCCTCAGAAAATTGGACATAGTACTTACTACTCGCAAATTCAGCTATTCCACTTCTGGGCATATACCCCAGAGACATTCCAATATACAACAAAGACACATGCTCCACTATGTTCTTAGCAGCCCTATTTATAATAGCTAGAAGCTGGAAACAAACAGGATGGTCTTTAACAGAGCAATGGATACAGATAATGCACATTTTCACAAGGGAATACTAGTACTCTGCCATTAAGAACAATGACTTTATGGAGTTCCTCGGCAAATGGATGGAACTAAAAAATATTATCCAGAGTAACCCAATTACTAAGAAAAAAAAAACATGGTAAGTACTCATTGATAAGTAAATATCAGCACAAAAGTTCTGATTACCCAAAACAAAATTCACAGACCACATGAAACTCAAGAAGAAGAAATATCTAAGTGCAGATGTTTCAATCCTTCTTATAAGGGGGAACAAAAATATTCACAAAAGAAACTGGGAGACTAAGTTTGAAGCAGAGACCCAAGCAAAGGCCATGTAGAGACTTCTTCACATGCAAATCTAGCACATATGGAGTCATCAAACCCAGACAATATTGCTGATACCAAAAAAGTACTTGCTGCTTGGACCTGATATAGCTGTCTCTTGAGAGGCGCTGCCAGATCATGATAAAATTGAGAGGAGGATGCTCACAGCCAAACATTGGTCTGAGAACAGGATACACAACTGAGGAATTAGAGAAAGGATTGAAGGAGCAGACTCATTTATAATTTTTTAAGAACAATAATTCCAACCAACCAGAGCTCCCAGGAACTAAACCACTATCCAAAGAGTCCAAGTGGATAGACCCATGCGTCCAGCTGCACATGTATCAGAGGACGGCATTGTTGGGAATCAATGGGAAGAGAAGCCCTTGATTCTGAGAAGGCTCAATGCCCCAATGAAGGGGAATGTCAGGGCAGGGAGACAGGAGAGTGTGGTGGGTAGAGGAGCACCTCCATATAAACAGGGGTAGGGGAGATAGAACATCAGGTTTATGAATAAAAATTTGGGAAAGGGGCTAACATTTGAAATTTAAATAAAATATATCCAATAAAAATATGTGTTTTGGAAACAAAAAAAAAAAAAAATGACGAGTTGTTAAGAATGCATATAATTATATTCTCTAATCCCTAGCAGAAAAAATGAGTGAATTTTGATATTACTATAATTTTGGGTGTTCTGTAGTCATTTGGAATGACTATTTAATTTAGGATCAATCAATTGGCATTTAGTGGCTTTTGTAATGTATTTTGGAATGAAAGAAATCTTACATAAAAGATTACATTTGCAGATCAATTAAAATTTAGTTATCATTCTTATTTGAATAGTTGTGGATTTTTGCATTAGGTACTAAATTGTGTTCACTGCAATATGTTGAAATACTAAACCTAAATAAAGCCTTATTTAAGAGACAACCATAACATATAAAAGAGTGGAACAAAATTGAAACATGTGGGGTAACATAACAGAAATTGTTATATAAACACAGCAAAATGAGCATTTGAGGAATACAGCAAGAAGTGGCTATCTTCAAACTAGAGAAAAATCCTATGTGAGAAACTCTAAACCACTGTATTAGTTAGGGTTTTACTGATTTAATGGACACAATAATCAAGACAATTCTTAAGTAGTAAAAATTAAGAGAGGACCCCTGACTATTTCTTCAGGTACTTCAACCATGAAAACAATGAATTTCCTATTATTGTAGATTCTTTACAGTTGACACACAGGCAAAAAGAAGTCTCCTTAGCTAATCACAATTACATTGGTCAACTTTGTTTTATGTTTTTCCTTCTTTTGACTGGCATAGGTTATGTACTAGCATTTCATTTATCACTGTAAATTAAATGGATGGCTTAATCAACATAGTAGTCTTTCTTATTTAAATATGAAAAACTTAGCATCTTAATGTAATATGAGAGTGCAACTTTTAAAGAAAATAACAAAGTACTTATATCCTATAATTGAGGAATTACACTAGTGGTATTGTACCTTTCAGTAACATAGGATGAATGTCCTAAACTTCCATGGAAGATAGAGACCCTTATATGATCAGCATAGTACTCTCAGTAACAGACATTTTAATGAGTTAAGCAGAGAATATAGTTGTTTCAGCAGTGATATAGGAAAGAGGTGTATGAACAAGACCAGTTTCTGTACTCCAGAAGAGCACTGATAAAATGTTCTTTAAAAAAGATACCTGTGAAAAAAGGACAGCTGCTTCAGCAAATGGTGTTGTTTCAACTGGTAGTCAGCCTGCCAAAAAAGGCAAATTGATGCTTTTCTATCTCTTGTACAAAGCTAAAGTCCAAGTGAATCAAAGACCATTGCATAAAACTAGGTACACTAAAAATATTAAAGGAGAAAGTGAGAAACAGCTTAGAACAGATAGGCATAGGGAAAATTTCCTGAAGAAAACACCAATGACTTATGCTCTAAGATAAAGAATCAACAAATAGGACCTCATAAAATTGAAAAGCTTCTGCAAGGTTAACAACACAGTCAAGAAGACAAAACAGCAGCCAACAGATTGGGGAAGGATATTTACCAATCCTACATTTGATAAAGTGCTAGTACCCATTATACAAAAATTTACTCTACAGAATAAAACAATCCTATTAAAAATGAGATACAGAGCTAAACAAAGTGTTCTCAGTTGAGGAATATCAAATTGCTGAGAAGAACCTAAAGATATACTCAACATCTCTAGTCATCAGGGAAATGCAAAATAAAAGAACCTTGAGATTCCACCTCACACAAGTTAGAATAGCTAAGTTCAAAAACTCACATAAAAGCAGATGCTGGCCAGGATGCAGAGAAAGAGGAACACTCCTTCATCGTGGCTGGTAGAACCACTCTGGAAATTAGTCTTGCAGTTCCTCAGAAAATTGGACATAGCTCTACCTAAAAGCCCAGTGATTCCACTCCTGAGCATATACCCCAAAGATGAACCAATGTATAACAAGGACACATTCCCCATCATGTTCTTGCAGCCTTATGTATAATAGCCAGACGTTTGAGAGAACCCAGATGTCCTTCAACAGAGGAATGGATTCAGAAAGTGTGGTACATTTACACAATGGAGTACTACTCAGCTATAAGAAACAATGAATTCATAAAATTCATAGGCAAATGGATGGTACTGGAGACTATCTTCCTAAGTGAGGTAACCTAGTCACAAAAAAACATACACAATATGCACTTACAGATAAGCAGATACTAGCCTAGGAATGCTCTGAATACCCAAGAAACAATTCATAGAATTATGAAGTTCATAAAGAAGGAAGACCAGAGTGGGGATGCCTCAGTCCTTCTTAGAAGGGAGAACAAAACCATCACTCAAAGAAATTCAAGATCAAAAAAAAAAAAAAAAAAAAAAAAAAAAAAAAAAAAAGAAAAGAAAGAAAGATATTCAAGATCAAATAGATGAACAGGGATCGAAAAAAAAAGATCACTCAGAAGCTGCCTCACATAGGGATCCACCACATATGCAGCCAACAAATTTAAGCACTCTAGCTGATCCCCATAAGTACTTACAGTCAGAAACAAAATAGAGATGCCTCCTCAGGGACTATGTTAGTGTCAGATAGATACATTTGAACATACTTGCAGCTAACCATTGAACTGAACTCTTGGACCCCAATGAAGGGTTTAAAGAACTGACCTAAAGACCTGAAAAGGGTTGCAACCTCATTGGAAGAACATTATCATCAAAAGAAACACTCCAAAACTCCCATGTAACAAAACACCAACAATTGTGTAAACATTGAGAGACTTATTGATCCAGGTGCATATGTAGCTGAAGATAGCTGTGTCTGACATCAATGTGAGAAGATGCTTTATTTCCAAAGAGGCCATGTTTTCCCAGTGTGGGGGGACGCCACGGCAATGGGGTGGATTGGGTGATCAGCGGGGAGTGCACCTTTGTGAAGGCAAATGAAGGGGAATGAGGGATGGGAGTAGAGAAGGGGAAAGGAATAACATCTCAAATGTAAATAAAGTATCTAAGAATAAATAAAAACAGACCCCTTTGGGGTCTATAGTTGTAAAGTCTCAGACCCTCCACAGAGCCTATCCTTAAAACACTTAGATCAGACGAAGAGCGGAGCCTGGCCTACCTGCCAGGCGGAACAGCGGCTCATAGAGGCTGAGCAACTGGTGAGTGGGAGACCAAGACTGCAGGGGAGCAGAGAGATCTCTGCGGAGTGCACACGGAAAGTGCACACCATACCTTGCCCTGCCCCGCCCTGCCAAATCCAGCGATTGGGAACAGAAAATCAGAACTTCTGTTTCCACCCGGAGGCGACTTCTGGATGCAGAGTGGAGCCTGGCCTACCTGCCAGGCGGAAAGGTGGCTCACAGAGGCTGAGCAACTGCGATTGGGAACAGAAAATTAGAACTTCTGTTTCCCCTCAGAGGCGACTTCCGGACGCAGAGCGGAGCCTGGCCTACCTGCCAGGCGGAGCGGAGGCTCATAGAGCCTGAGCAACTGTGCCTGAGAGAGCAAACAGAAACAGAACATTAGAAATTCTGCTCACATCTGACGACTCTGAGGCATAAAACAGGGCATGACCCATCTGACACCTTAACCAGTGGAGAACCAGGGACACAGACCAGATACAAGGGAAAGGTAAGAACATATCACTGACAAGAAAATGGCAAGAGGAAAGAGAAAGAGTATATCCCAAGGGAACCAAGACAATCTAGCAACACCAGAGCCCAAATTTCCCATAAAAGCAAACATCAGAACTTCAAACACTCCAGAAAAATAAGACACAGACCTGAAATCATGCCTCAAGACGCTGATAGAGTTACTTAAACAAAAAAGGGAGGAAAAGCAAAAAGATTCAGAAGCTTTTAAAGAAGAAACAAGAAAAACACTCAAAGAACTCAAAGAACGAGACGAAAACAGAACCAAAGAAATAAAGGAATGGAAGAGGGAAATTAAAACAGAAATTGACACAATAAAGAAAGCGGTAAAAAAGATAACCCTAGAGTCAGAACACCAAAAAAAGAAATCAGGAGTCACAGAAGCAAGCATTTCCAACAGATTGCAAGAGATCTAGGAGAGAATCTCGGGGGCAGAAGACAACATTGCAAACATAGACAAAACAGCCAGAGAAGATGGAAAAAACAAAAAGCTCCTAACCCAAAATGTCCAGGAAATACAAGACACAATGAGAAGACCGAACCTAAGGATAATAGGAATAGAAGAGGGAGAAGAGTATCAACTAAGAGGCACAGTAAATATCTTCAACAAAATCATAGAAGAAAACTTCCCTACCCTCAAGAATGAGATGACCACGAGCATAAAAGAAGCCTTCAGAACTCCAAATAGGTTGGACCAGAAAAGAAATACCTCCCGACACATAATAGTAAAAACATCAAGTGCCCAAAGTAAAGAAAGAATACTAAAAGCAGTAGGGGGAAAAAGGTCAGGTAACATATAAAGGCAGACCAATCAGACTCACACCCGATTTCTCAACAGAGACTATGAAAGCTAGAAGAGCCTGGACAGACATCATGCATTCCTTAAGAGAGCACAAGTGCCAGCCCAAGCTGCTATACCCAGCAAAACTATCAATCACCATCGATGGAGAGACAAAGATATTTCAAGACAAATCAAAATTCACACAATATCTGACCACAAACCCAGCACTACAACGAATTATAGGTGGAAAACCCAATACATGAGGGAAAATACAGCCTAGTAAAAACAAGAAAACTCCTAAACAAGAAAACTAAAAGAAGAAAAAAACACAGACACAACTCAACCCAAAAAAGCAAAAATGGCAGGAAACAGAAACAATTATTCCTTGATATCTATTAACATAAATGGTCTCAACTCCCCAATAAAGAGACATAGACTATCAGACTGGATAGATAAACAAAATCCAGCCTTTTGCTGCATACAGGAAACTCATCTCAGAGACAGAGACAGACACTATCTCAGAGTAAAAGGGTGGGAAAAAAACTTCCAAGCAAACAGCTCCAAGAAGCAAGCTGGAGTGGCTATTCTAATATCGAATAAAGTAAACTTCCAACCAAAAGTTATCAAAAAAGATACAGAAGGACACTTTTTACTCATTACGGAGGAAATCTGTCAGGAGGAACTCTCAATCCTTAACATATATGCTCCAAATAAAAAATCACCCACATTCATAAAAGAAACTCTACTAAAGCTCAAAAAATACATTTCACCCCACACAATAATAGTGGCAGACTTTAACACCCCACTCTCACCAATGGACAGATCAGGGAAACAGAAACTGAACAAGGACACTGCAAAACTAGCAGAGACTTTGAGCCAACTAGAATTAATAGATATATACAGAACATACTATCCTAAAGTAAAAGAATACACCTTCTTCTCACCACCCCATGGCACCATCTCGAAAATTGACCACATAATTGGACACAGAACGAGCCTTCATCGATATAAGAAGATTGAAATACTCCCATGTATCCTCTCAGATCACCATGGTCTACAGCTGGTCTTTAACAACAACAAAGACAACAAAAAGCCCACATTCACATGGAAACTAAATAATGCGCTGTTAAAGAATAGCAGGGTCAAAGAAGAAATAAAGAAAGAAATTAAGAATTTTCTAGAATTCAACGAAAACGAAAACACAACATACCCAAACCTATGGGATGCAATGAAAGCAGTATTGAGAGGAAAACTCATAGCCCTAAGTGCTTCCACAAAGAAACTGGAGAGAGCTCACATCATCAACCTGACAGCACAGCTAAAAGCCCTAGAACAAAAGGAAGCAGATATACCCAAAAAGAGTAGACGGCAAGAAATAATCAAAATTAGGGCATAAATAGACCAAATAGAATCAAAAAGAACCATTGAAAAAATCAACAAAACCAAGAGTTGGTTCTTTGAGAAAATCAACAAGATTGATAAACCCCTAGCAAGACTAACTAGAGGGCACAGAGAGAGTATACACATAAACAAAATCAGAAAGGAAAGTGGGGACATAACAACTGAAACTGAGAAAATTCAAGAAATCATCAGATCCTACTACAAAAACTTATACTCCACAAAATTGGAAAATCTGGAGGAAATGGATGAATTCCTAGACAGATACAAGGTCCCAAAGTTAAACCAGGACCAAGTAAACCATCTAAATAACCCTATAACACCTAAAGAAATATAAGAAGTCATCAAAAGCCTCTCAATCAAAAAAAGCCCAGGTCCAGATGGGTTCAGTGCAGAATTTCATCAGACTTTTATTGAGGATATAACACCAATACTCACCAAACTATTCCAAAAGATAGAATCAGATGGAATATTACCCAACTCATTTTTTGAGGCTACAATAACCCTCGAACCTAAACCACACAAAGACCCTACAAGGGAAGAGAACTTCAGACCAATCTCACTTATGAACATTGTTGCAAAAATACTCAACAAAATCCTCGCAAACCTAATCCAAGAACACATCAAAATGATCATTCATCATGACCAAGTAGGCTTCATCCCTGGGTTGCAGGGATGGTTTAACATAAGGAAATCCATCAATGTAATCCACCATATAAACAAATTTAAAGACCAAAATCACATGGTCATCTCACTAGAGGCTGAGAAAGCTTTTGACAAAATCCAACACCCCTTCATGTTAAAAGTCCTGGAAAGAACAGGAATCCAAGGCCCATATTTAAACATAATAAAAGCAATATACAGCAAACCAACAGCCAACATCAAACTTAATGGCGAGAAACTTGAAGCAATCCCACTAAAATCAGGGACTCGACAAGGCTGCCCACTCTCTTCCTACCTATTCAACATAGTACTGGAAGTCCTGGCTGGAGCAATTAGACAGCAAAAGGAGATCAAGGGGATAAAAATCGGAAAGGAAGAGATAAAAACATCACTCTTTGCCGATGACATGATAGTGTACTTGAGTGACCCCAAAAATTCCACCAGAGAACTCCTACAGCTGATAAACAAGTTCAGCAAAGTGGCCGGATACAAAATTAACTCAAACAAATCAGTAGCCTTCCTATACTCAAAGGATAAACATGTGGAGAAAGAAAGTAGGGAAAAGGTACCCTTCACAATAGTTACAAAAACTATGAAATACCTTGGTGTGACTCTAACTAAGGAAGTGAAGGACCTGTATGACAAGAACTTCAAACCTCTAAAGAAAGAAATTGAGGAGGATCTCAGAAAATGGAAAGATCTCCCATGCTCATGGATTGGAAAGATCAACATCTTAAAAATGGCCATCCTACCAAAAGCAATCTACAGATTCAATGCAATCCCCATCAAAATTCCAACCTAGTTCTTCATGGAATTGGAAAGATCAATGTGCAATTTTATATGGAAAAACAAAAGACCTAGAATAGCGAAAACCATCCTCAACAACAAAAAACATCTGCGGGAATCACTATCCCTGACCTCAAGCTATATTACAAGGCAATTGTGCTGAAAACTGCATGGTACTGGTACAGAAATAGGCAAGTGGATCAATGGAATAGAATAGAAGATCCAGAAATGAGCCCTCATGTATATGGTCAGATATAATTTTATTATACATCAATTACCCCATCATGGAAGCAAACAAATGTACAGGAACATATTTAAGTCTTCTGTCTTGAAGGACTGATTGTCAAACATAGGGGCTCTTTAAGATGACTGGATTTGCACAACTATAATATCTCAATATATTAGCAATAAGTATTTGTGTATTTCTAAAATTAAGATTTAAATAATCTCTTAATTTCTAAAATTTATATTTAGGACTATGCTTATTTCTCTTCTCTTTTTATTCAATATTTCCTTTAGTTACATTTCAAATATTATCCCCTTTCTCAATTTCCCCTCTCTGGAATCCCACTCTCTCTGGCCCCTTTCTCCTATCTTTATGAGGGTGCTTCTCCAGCCACTTATCCATTCCATCCCACCTTCCTGTCCTGGCATTCCCTACATTATGGCATCCTCTATGTGCATGATTTTGTGTATGCATGTATGATGTTTATATGTGTATGTGTGTATCTCTGTGAATGAGTGTATGTATTTTTGTGTGTATGTGTTTGTACATGTGTCTCTGTGTATGTTTGTGTGTGTGAACATGTGTATATGTGCATTTGTAGATGTGTGGGTATATGTTTGTGTGTGTATACATGTGTTTGTTTGTGTATGGGTCTGTGTTTCTGTATAATAGCATGTGTGTGTTTATATTTGTGTGTGGTTGTGTGTGGGTCTGTGTGTGCTGTATTTTAGCATGCATCCGTACTTGTGTTGTGTGTGAAAAAAATGTGTGTATTAGTGAATATGCATATGTTTATGTGTGTGTACATTTGCATGTTTTTTAGTTTGTGTGTGTGTAAGCACATGAGTGTGAGTTTATTTGTGTTTGTATTTGTGTATATGTGTGTTTGTATGTATGTGTCTATCCCTGTGTATATATATATATATATATATATATAGGTGTCCATGGAGTAAAGAAGCATGGTTCTGCCACCAGAAGTTCTGTCTGCCCTCTGGAAAAGCTCTTAACCTTGAATCACCTCTCTAACCTAGTGTTAATTATTTTCTAAAGCATATATGTAATTCTGAAATAAAATAAGTGACTATTTTATGACAAAGAGAGAAAAATAAATCTTCCACATCTTTATTTTCTTTTATACTGGAGAAAGACAATTTAGTCTTTATTTATTTTAGCATTAGATTTTAAGTTACACCATTTGTTTTCATACATTCTGGTTCTATGAAACCACATATTGTAGAGCTTTGACTCATTGCTTTCAGATATTAAGCAGTTCTTTCTTTGTTACATTAAAAACTTATAAGAACTCCATTATATTTCAATTGGATGAATCTCTTCTCTTGTGCAATGTAAAGGTAAAAATATAATTTTATTGCTTCAAATAGCTCATGATTATTCTTTATTTGAGCTCATAATTAATCATTCTAAAATTTTATACTATATTATAACTCCACTATTTGCACATAATTTTTTGATAATATAAGCCATTATTTAGTATTTCATATAACAGCAGATATTAACAATATATTTTCAACATTTATATCATAAAGATTACTTTTCTGTTTTACTTGTTCGAGAATATACTTTGGGCCATAGGGTGCTTACTTGTGAAATAAGTTTGAGGTAAGACATGCAGGAAGGACTGTGGCAAACAAGTGAGTTTCTTGGAGGTGGCCCACCATTTTGTCATGATTGCGATGCATGTGTTGTGAGGACACATGGACCCCAGAGACGTTGTCCCAAGATTGCTTCGTGATGCTGATTATGCCCTTCTATACTTGTCACTGCTATGTTCCTCATGAAAATCCTTCACTGCTTATTGTATTATTCCAATCTGACAGGAAGCTTTCCTTCATAATCAATATGAAGATGCACTTTCTTATAATAATGTTGTTTTGAAAACTGAAAATTTCAAAATTCCTGATAATGATTTCCTAAGATTTCTGAATTAATTTAGGTAATTTTAAGCCCTGTCCCCTACAATAAGAAAACTGAACAAAGATGTATATAAACTTATGTGTCATAATCATGTAAATTACACTAGGAAGAGCCTTAAAACAAATTTATGATCAAGGAAAAACATTCATTTTTAGTAAGATAAAAGGTTGAGAACACAGATGTGAACCATAATATACTAAAGCCATGGACAGTTAAAACTATTAATGAGCTTCTAGCATGAAATGTGTGTGTTTGTGTGTTTGCATGTTTGTGTGTATGTGTCTATGCATTTATGTATATTTGTTCAAATTTTTGTATGTATTATGCACATATACATGTGAAATTGATGAAACTTGCAAGTTGAAGACCCTTTACTGTTGTGGAGTGTCCTACAGCTGTTTGTGTTTTGATAATAATTCCACTTCCCAAAGAAGGGTTGCCTGTCATGGGCCCCACTTCCTGCCAGCAGGAAAAGACATGCAACAACAGGATTTTTCTGGAAACAACCTTTATTGTACAGCACTCAGAGCAGGGGACCATGTGGAAGGAAAATGCCCTTCTTATATACGCCCAGGAGACTCGTGTCACTACCTGATTGGTGTGCCCTCCAGTAACTCATTATCATGCCCCAAGGTTGGGCTGTGATATCTGTGGCACATGTGCACTATGTCTCTTGGGCTCTGTTTGCTGACTCATGGGCGGGAAGCCGGCGCCATGTTTGGGTGCAACACAAACGGCTCTCAACAGTTGCCTAGTCACATAGTCAGGTGTCTTCATCAGAACCTTCATCCCATTTTAATTTTTAAAAAAAGGCAAGATCCAATGATTGGGAAGGGGAAGGAAAGATGGTGTGAGAGGGTTGAGGAGGAGAGAAGGAAGAAGATTGAGCAAAAACATGTGGCCTGGAGAAAATGCAAGTTATAAGGGGTCTCATAGCTGGGGAATAGGGTAGTATAGTGGATAATCTGCCCAATCTAGGCACAATTACTAGCTTGTAATCATATTAACTGAGTTGTGTTTTTATTGAACAGGCTTATTCAGGTTGGAGAGGTTACTATAACACTTTATTCAATGTGTGTGTGTGTGTGTGTGTGTGTGTGTGTGGTGTGTGATTTTCTTTCCTTTTTTTTTTTTCATGTTGGCCCCCTAATAGATTATAGAATACAGAGTCTCTTACCTGTCAAAGAGTGTGCTGGCCGAGGTAATTAAGTTGTTTTTCCTAATTGCCTGCTGCTATCAAAAGGAGCCAATTGAAAGAAGCAATCATCTCTGGTCCCAGAAGTGTAGTAAACAGGCAAAGAGTGAGAAAGAAAATATAAATGTAATGAATACAATTTTTTTTTTCTAAATTTATGACATAAACAGTTTCAAAAAAATAGGAAAAAAGAAAAGGATAAAAATCTTTAAATTTGATGATGGAGAAAATTATATATTAATACATGGAAAAATTCACAAAATGAGAAGTTGAATTAATGAAAATTCAGTGAAAACCATAAAAAATGACATAGATGTATCAAAGACCAGCTTGAAATTGGGTGTACACTGAGGTGGAACATATAGTTGGCAGTGAGTCAGAAGTTTACAGCTTCTTCAATATGTGGACACTGTTCTGTAACAGTCAATTAAAGGGGGAAACGGTTCCTCAGTCCTCCCCCACAACTATTCCACAAGACTTTTTGGGCCCCATCTAATGTCTGGACATGGGTCTCTGTATCTGTTTCTATTGACTGTTGGGTGGAGCCTCTCAGAGGACAGTTATGCTAGGCCCTTGTGCAAACACAGCAGAGTATCATTAATAGTGTCAGGGGTTGTTTATTGCCAGTGAGGTGGGACTAAGTTTTGCCCAGTCATTGGTTGGGCATTTCTTGTGTCTCTGTACTATTTTGTTTTTGCACATCTTATAAGCAGGACACATTTCAGGTTAAAGGTTTTGTTCATTGGTTGCTCTTCTTACCCCTTACTATGCAAGGCCTGCCTGGCTACAGAACTGGCCACTTCAGGATCCATATTCTCCACTATTATGAATCTCATCAAGAGTTACTCCCATAGCACACTGAGCGCTGCTCCTGTCTCAGTTCTCTGGCATGTCCTAAAGATGCCCCTCCCCATATCTTCCTGCCTTTTACATGAATAAGATTTCACATAATTATAGTAAGTGACAGGAAGACACAATTTTTTTGTGTGTAGTGACTAGGCTTTATTTCATTGGATCATGTTCTTCATTTCTTTTTTTTTTTTTTAAACTTCAATACTATGTTTGAGATAGTTGCTCCATTTTGTAGTCATTGAGATCATTTTAATATAATGTCTTTCTCTAATCCACCAACATCTCAGTTCTTGCTGTCTTAGATAACACTGCTTTCAATTAAACTACAGAACGTATGTTCTTATCAGTTTTGTTTGCTTTTTTAGAGATTTAATGAAGAACAGACACATTATCTGTGTCCACTTAGCTGTGACAATTCATTTCACATGTTGTATAATCATGCTTTCAGAGTTACCACCATATTCTTGCATTTGCTTTGGTTTTTCCATCTTATAGTTAAATATCACCCTCTTGAATGAGTATGAAACCATTTGCTCACCCGCTGGAGAAAGTTTAGGTTTATGAACGAATCTTTGTAAACATTTATGTCCACGGTTATATTAATGTAATTTTACTTCATTTTGATAATAGAATTATTATTAAAACAGGCACCTCCTTGAATGAAGGTGAGATAGTTGTGTGTGAGAAAATATCAAAACTAAATTAAGCAAATAATATACTTAAAATATATTTGTATCATCATATATTAAAACAATTTTGTTTCTTTGTGTGCTGTCAACTACTTTTGTCAGTCACTAAGATATCCATTGCTTTGGAGAGAGTACCATGTTGAATTTGACAAATGACTTGACATTATCTTTAATAAAAACATGGATAAAGTGTACTCACATTAATCTGTAAGCAAAATAGGTCTCTACTGTAGAAACTTACATAATCAAGCAATCAGATACTATGGGAGATGCAGTGACTACTCATAGCTTCAAGTTGATGAACTAGGGATGTTTTATTCTGTCCACCATCATCCTTAAATAGGATTTTCCAATATTCAAAATAAATGGCAATTCAGACTAATTTACTTCATTAAAATAACTATGTAGAGGAAATTTGGTAGTGTATATAATTTCTTGACATTATAGAGTTTGGAAGAGTGTGCATATCACTTAACTTTTAACTGATTTCACCTTGAACTTTATATGCACAATTTAACCAGAGAAACAGACAACAGTATATAATGCCCTATAAGTTTTCCAATCATCTCAGTGATGTTTGTAGAACTTATCACAGAGATTTTACAGAAAAACCTCCAGCACATAGATCATAAAATAACCTTAATTTTAATTGATCAGTTTATGAGAAAAGATGAGGTGTAGCACTTCAAATAATAAAAAAATGAATTTGGAATACCATGAAATATTGGAATGTACTAGAGATTCCAGAATTCACTCAAAATTGTCATTGCACCTAATTTGGAAAAACAGAAAGAAAAAAGAAGAAAAAATGGTTATGTTGATGAAAGTAATCCACAGATTCATTGTAATCCTTATCAAAATTCCAAATCAATTCTTCTTAGAGTTAGAAAGCATGATTTGCAAAGTCATTTGAAATAACAACCACAAAAAAATCCAGGCTAACAGAATCCATTCTCATCAGTAAAAGAACTGCTGAGTGATCACAATTCCTGATCTCAGGCTGTATTACAAAATAATAGTGATAAAATCTGTATGGTTGTGATATAGAGACAGTTAGGTAGATCAAAGGAATAAAATTGAAGACCCAGAAATGAAGGAACATCAACCCCAAAACTAGTGCGTGATGCCATTCAAATTTTTCAGTTTAGTTTTTGCTTGAATGATCTTTTTATGGATAAGAGTTGAGTATTGAACTTACCACCTACCACTGGTGATTGATGATATGAGATTATAGAAACAACAGTGCTCATTTTATGTATTTGAGTATTCTTGGTTTTATTACATGAGTGTTTAGTTACTTTGTTTATTTTTCTTTTTCTTTCATTGAACCTGTATTGTCATTCCCTATCTGCTTTGATTATTGTTAGGATAAAGTCTATTTTCTCAGTTACTAAAACAGCTATGACTACAAGATATTGGGAAAGGCAATGCTCAGTTAGATTTCTGTCTTCTCTCCTGGCTAGCATCCAAGATAATCAAAAATGCTGTGGAATCATTAAAGATAAAAGGTAACCACCAACAGAAATATTAAAACTATAAAATTACTCTTAATGATGATCTGCTACACCTTTAGATTTTTACACCAATTTTTTTTTTGTTAGGATTTTACTGCTGTGAACAGACACCATGACCAAAGTAATTCTCACAAAGGACAACATTTAATTGGATTGTCTTATAGAGGTCCAGTCAATCACCATCAAATTGGAAGCATGCTAGCATCAAGGCAGGCATAATGCAGGCAGAGCTGAGAGTTCTACATTTTCATCTGAAGGCTGCTAGTGGAAGACTGACTCCCAAGCACCTAGCACGAGGGGCTTAAGCCCACTTCCTCAAAGCCATACCTAGTTCAACAAGTATGTTTTGTATCATTCTAATGGTGCCATTTCCTGGGCATAACATTGACAAACCAAAACAGGTGCCTAACTTGGCATTTAGCAGGGAAACTTCCTCTTGTATTAGATAGAAACTAATGTAAAGACCCCTCCCCCAATCGAACAGAGTGGGTAATTCTGCAATGTTCAGCCCTAAATTGAATGTATTCATAAAACACCTCTCCACAATGATCAAGGAACTATATGGAATAAGAAGGAGAAAGTTATTAAAAGACAGAGTTTGTATGAGTCTAAGAAAATGGTATCTTCCAGGCAGAGAAAGGCTGATAGACATATGAAGACATGTAAATTGTAACAGCATGTACAGGGAATTTATAGGTTCAAGACAGACAAAGTGACATGGCTGGAGCTATCTCCAATTCATAAAATGACTTGTAAAGAAAAACTCAGATCTCGAAAATGGTACCTTACTGGTTCTTTAACAACACTTGAGAGCACTTCCACACCTCACAAGAGGTAGCCAAATCAAACTTCACTTCATAGTATTTTTGTATACATTTTGTCTGATAGTATTGTGTTTGGGCATTTTTGGTCTTACTGGGCATGTGATTGTATATTATGGTTTCCAATTTTGTGTTTTTAAGGGTTATGACCTTTTATAATTATCCTTTTTAATTTAAATTATTATTCTAGAGTTTTGTTGTTGTTGTTTCTGTATTTTTGGTTACCTATTTATTTTCCAAGGGGAAAGATAGAAATGTTGAGGGAGAATCTAGGAGAAACTAAAGAAGAAGAAACTGTGATCAGAACATATTGCATGAAAGTTTTTCATAGAAAAATAAACGAGGTGATATTTAATCTATAACAAATACTTTTGAAATTGATTATTTAAATATTCATGCTAATTTAAAATTAAGTTAACCTAGTTATTTTAAATTTTATTTTTAAACATTTACCACTAATTAACTTAGAGTTTGGAAATGTTGTAGCTATTCTTGACTCATAGTTTAATAAGTGTTGGATAACATCAGGTACTGTTCAGGAAGTCATATTGTTGAAGTGTCATGGGTGAAAATACTTAGTGATTTATGGAAGATAAGATCTGCCATTACTCTTCCTAGTTTTCTAGACCTTACAATTTTTATACCCTTTTGAGTTATCCCAGAAACCTTGGAAGTTATTTTATAGATGTATCTATTGGGTATGGGAACCAAAGATCAGCTCTTCTTAGCATTTTATCCATTTTTAATGATCTTTGTGTGCTCTAGAGAGAAGTTTCTTTGATTATGGGTGACATCCAAAGTCATAACACCAATAAACATGCTGTAATGGAATGAGGAAATCTCACTAGTCCCCTACCCCATCCAAAAATCTATAGGTAAATAAGAAGTTCTGAGTAGGTGAGGCTGTCAGACCAGAAATGGGTTCCCTAATTGTTTATCCAATTTCTAGTAGTCATCACTGAACTCGAATCCATACAAGCAACACTAAAGAGAAATGTGCTCTTTGTTGTTTTTATAAGTTTGTGCATTGTATATAAATGTAACAATAAAAATTAAATAAAAAAGACCTAAATTGAAGAAGATTGAGGGAGGTACATGATAATGTATTCAAGAAGGCAATAGAATGGAGGGATAAGGTAATTATATTTCAACTAAATATACTGTATACATTTTAAAAGTAAACATGAAGAAGTGTCTAAAATATAACTAAAACAATAAATTATATTTCACTGTACAAACATTTCTAAACATTTAACATTTAATATTTATTGAAATATAGTAAAAAATGGAATCATGGAAGAATTCAGAGTGATTGTGAGAAAACTCAGACAACAACAACAACCAAACAGGACAAGAGTTTTGTAACTTAAGTTTTTTAAAAACACAACATAATCCTTGAAATATATTTTTGAGCACCTTTAAGATACAGTGGATAGGAATGAGTATAATGCAAATTATTACAATTGTGTTATTATTATATTTGTATGAATCTATAGAAAAATACATTTATTTATTTTTCTGTGTGCAGCTTGTCTGACATGTGTGGTTTTTCTTTTTGTATTATATACTTGTACTTCCATATTATATCATGTGATTTCTCTTAACCCTCAATGCATAAGCTGTCTGATGCTCTAAATAAAGTTGGCTATTGGGTGAGACTATGGTCCACCTCATTTATGGGCTCTTTTCAGTTTGAATATAGTATGAATAACAACTTAATATTAGTTTTGTGGCATAATCAGGCCTATACACAAACATACACACACATACACAAACATACACATACATACACACACAAAATGGAGGGGGGGATGAAGAAATAGACATATTTATATTAATGTGTTTATCAAAAGTAGTAATCACTTTAAATTAAACAGCACCTATATATGCACAGTTACATCTACTGTAGATGCTGGGTTTAACCCAGGAACTAGAGTGGAGTCTAAGAAATATTAGGGATAGCCAGTTACAAAAGAAAGAAAAATGTATCTAAGTCTCAGCATCATTAAATTTCTCTAGTTGTTTCTTATAATATCTAAGTAAGCTCTACAATATTCTTTGTTTATTTATAACAGTCTCAAGAATACTCAGTGTTTTGCTTTTCATAAATATGACTAAATTTTGTAGAGGGAAGAGAAGTAGTTGAGCTCAATATAAAATCAATATAAAATTAAGGATAAAAGTCTGAGTTAGCTATGAGTCTTACCATTTTGTGTGCTTTTAATAACTGAAAGCATTCTTTATATAACAGTAATTCTCAGACAAGTTTGACAAGTTTACTCACATCATGTGATTGGGAATTGTGATGACGTCTCCATTTCCAGAGTATGAACACCTTAATTTCAAATCTGTTTTATTTTCACACAACTGTTCAGAATAAGAAAAAAAAGTGGATGTAAAGTGGAAAACTGTGTCACAATTATGTCATGGCTTGAGTAATAATGTTCCTAACTTTATCAGCTAACATTTGGAAACTAATATTGATACTTTTCAGATGCCAACTCAGCTCTTTAAAAGAATTTAATATTTATAGTTTTGATTGTACTTTTAATAATTCATATGCCTGTTTGTGTATCTAAGGATACCCAAATGTAATTACAGTTATCCAAGGAGGCTTGGAAAAATACTATTCTCCTAAGGCTGATATTGCAATTGTTGGGCAAGATTCTCAAGTATTCCTCAAGTTTGTACATACATTTTCCACTGAATTACCTTCTAGTTTTTCCTAATATATTATTTTAAAGGGAGATTAGTTTAAAAAATAACAAAAAAGAGAAAAGGGGAGAGAGTTGCAGTACACACCATTCTGAAAACTTAGCAGGTAGGGGCAGTCAGATCACTAAGTTAAAAGCCAACCTGATTTACAGAGACAGTTCTATGACAGCCATGGCTAAACAGAGAAACTCTGTCTGCAAAAACACACAAAACAAAAGCAAAATGACAAAAAAAATTTTTAAGTCCTCATGTTTTATGCATGAAAATAAAGCCATTTAGAAAGCAAAATATATCACTTAAATCTCAAAAATAATTAAAAAGAAAAACATCTATATTATTATATATGATATTATCTACAAAATAGATACAAGTTGTTGGAAAGATGAAGATGAAAAAATACTGTAGATAGAAATATACTAGTGAGATATACAGAATATAAATAAAACAATTACTTTCTGAATTAAATTGCTAATGCCCTAAAAAGTAACATGTCTATCAATAAAAATTTATTTAAAGTAGAAATTAAGTGCTGGTATTTCAACTTTCATTTTTTTCTCATGAACTTTGTGCAGGTCTTTCCAAGATAAAATTGTTGTTTTATAGAAATCTTTGTGTCTATTGGTAATACATTTCTTCCTTTAAGTATGAACCTTTAAGTACTATAGTAGCTAGGAAACTGATCATTTAAGTAGCTGCAGGTAGCGACATTATATAAATAATACTCCAGAAGTTTTGTAATGTTATTTAACAAGCTTTCATCAAATATAAACTTTTCAAACTCAGGAATCTTTCAGTGTTTAATGACTATAATCTTCAGCTACACAACCATTTAAAGCAGCCATTAAGTCTATTTTTCTCATAATGTAAAAGTCAACTTTTTAAAGTTTACTATTTTTACATATTATCACATAAAAAATACCATGGTCAACAGATATTTTTTAAGCTGAATGGATATATGATGATATATGGTATATGGTATATGATATATGGTATATAGTATATGATATATGTTATATGGTATATGATATATGATATAGGATATAGGATATAGAATATAGGATATAGGATATAGGATATATGATATATGATATATGATATATGATATATGATATATGATATATGATATATGATATATGATATATGATATATGATATATGATATATGATATATGATATATGATATATGATATATGATATGTGATTGATATATGATATATGATATATGATATATGATATATGATATAGGATATAGGATATAGGATATATGATATATGATATATGATATATGATATATGATATATGATATATGATATATGATATATGATATATGATATATGATATATGATACATGATACATGATACATGATACATGATACATGATATATGATATATGATATATGATATATGATATATGATTGATAGATAGATAAATAGATGATACATATGTAGGTAGATGATAAACAAAGTAGATAATAGATAGATTAAATAGATAAATGGTAGATAGGTGAAAGGTCCTTTTTATCCAGTTTTTTATTTTTGTCTACTCAGAAACCAAAACATAAACCATTGCTACTCATTGTAAAAGTAGGGTAGTTTGCTTCTGCACCTGATCTTCCAGTATGAATTGCTCTGTGGCAAGAAGCTAGATGCTACACTCTCCAATTTAGTATCTCATAGTAAATCAGTGGAATGAATGTGTGTTGTGTGTGTGTGTACATATATATTTGTGTTTATGTAAGTAGATGATTATACATATATGCAAATGCACATAGGAACATACAGATTGACAGGTACAATCTATCATAGATAAAAAGAAATGATAATGATGAACCATCAATCATGCAGTCTTTATTCAGGATATAAAATAATATAGCTATTGCTGATAGAGCTTTGAAATAATATTGGGTAGAGATTGAGTTTAGGAGCACAGATATTACATAATGTTCTAGTATTGCATTCTTTTTGATGGAAGCAGCAGCTTTTCCAAATACAACACAGAAGAAATGGTCTTCAGCTTATGCTTGCTGATCTCAAACCTGCAATAAGCTGAAATGGTCCATGATTTTCTAAAGAAGGATACACCTGAAAGATAGTATACAAAAGCAAAGAGTGTTTTGTTCTGCAGAAATTAAGCAGGCACAGATCTACCATTCACCAAGATAAAGGTGTAGAGTTATGCTTGAAGACTAAATTTAAAAGAAGATTAGAGGAGTTCCTAAACTTGGGGCATGTTAGGTAAACTTTACCTTGATTGCGGGGTTTGGTATCTAGGGGTATGGTTGTCTTTGGGATTGGCTAAGGCTCTGGGGAACCTAGAAACTGTTGCTGACTCATCCTTATACATTATTTTTGCCTCAAGCCAGATGTTAAGGCATCTTCTGATTGGCTAACCTCAGGTTGTGGATTTTCCAGTAACTGACTTATCTGTACTTGTCCAGTTCTAGGAAATTGAAAGTTTAGCATGGTTTTCTGAACTTCCATTTTACAACCAGTCATGGAGTCAGCCTAGCTTAGTTCTCACAGAGAAAGCTCATGAAAGGAACTATAGGAAAAACTGAAGCAGAAACCATGGAGAAATGTGGCTTACTGGTTTGCTTCCTGGCTTAAGCTCAGCTAGCTTTCTTACGTAACTCAACCTCCTCATGATTGTGATACCCACAGTAAATTATGAATTCCCCAATTAATCCTCAGTTAAATAAATCTATCATAGAACTGACTAAAGACAAATAGACTTGATAAAGGCATCATTTGATGATTTCTCCTCCCAAGTAACTCAACCTTTGACTTATTGACAATAAAATTCAAGACACTAACCATGTACAAATTTCAATCCTCAGAACCATATAATAGTGAGTACCACCAAAACCACATTCAGAAAGCAGGTAGTGATGAGTTAGCTCCTGAAGGCCAGCAAGGTCAATGCAATCTGGTCTACTGCCAACAAACTAAAAAATAAATTTAAATAGTAAACAAAATGAACAGTAATTTAATTTATTTAGTAGAGAAACATGAAGTAGACACTGTATAAAATGATTCTTGATTGATTAGATATTTGTTAGCGGCAATTCCTCATATTCTACAGTAATAAGCACTTCTGTTGGTAAGATAACAGAGTATTCATCATTGTGTAGACTAATACATGTACAAGGAAGTCTTAAGTTTTTATTTATGTTTTATATCATTATACCATTGCCAATGCTTCTCTTCAGAGATGATTCTGGCTGCTCCTGGGAAAAGAATCCACTAAAGACTTAATTAAGAGCCGGGTAGCAGAGATATCTCTGCGGAGTGTGCACAGAAAGCGCACCAAAAGACCTGCCTGACCCAGGGACCAGGAACAGAACTTTGGAAATTCTGTTTCCACCCGGCAGCTACTTCAGGGCACAGAACAGAGCCCGGCCCATCTGCCACTCAGACCAGCAGCTCCTAAAGGTTGAAAAACTGGTGAGTAGGAGATCTAGGAAGCCAGGGAGCAGAGAGATCTCAGCGGAGTGTGCACGCAAAGAGAACCCTCCGTCCTGCCTGATCCAGGGACCAGGAACAGAACTTTGGAACTTCTGTTCCCACCTGGCGACTCTGAGGCATAGAACAGGGCTCAGCCCATCTGCAACCTGGAAAATTGGAGATCCAAGGACACAGATCAGATACAACGGAAAGGCGAGAACATATCACTGACAACAAAATGGCAAGAGGAAAGCAAAAGAGTATATCCCAAGGAAACGAAGACAACCTGGCAACACCAGAACCCAGCTCTCCCATAATAGCAAACATTGGAATGCCAAACACTCAAGAAAAAGAAGACACAGACCTGAAATCATATCTCAAGATGCTGATAGAGATACTTAAACAAGAACGGGAGGAATAGCAAAAAGACTCAGAAGCTTTTAAATAGGAAACAAGAAAAACACTCAAAGAACTAGAGGAAAAGAGAACCAAAGAGATGAAGGAATGGAAAAGAAAATTTAAAATGGAAACTGACTCAATAGAGAAAACACTAAAAGAGATAACCCTAGAGGTAGAACACCTTAAAAAAATTAGGTGTCACAGAAGCAAGCATTTCCAAAAGATTACAAGAGATGTAAGAGAGAATCTCGGGGGCAGATGACAACATTGTAAACATAGAAAAAACAGCCAGAGAAGATGCAAAAAACAAAAAGCTACTAACCCAAAATGTCCAGGAAATCCAGGACACAATGAGAAGACCAAAAATAAGGATAATAGGAATAGAAGAGAGAGAAGAGTATCAACTAAGAGGCACAGTAAATATCTACAACAAAATCGTAGAAGAAAACTTCCCAACCCTCAAGAATCAGATGACCACGAGCATAAAAGAAGCCTACAGAACTCCAAATAGGTTGGACCAGAAAATAAATACCTCCCGACACATAATAGTCAAAAGACCAAGTACACAAAGCAAAGAAAGAATACTAAAAGCAATAAAGGAAAAAGGTCAGGTAACATATAAAGGCAGGCCAATCAGACTCACACCGGATTTCTCAACATAGACTATGAACAATAGAAGAGCCTGGCCAGACATCATGCACACCCTAAGAGAGCACAAGTGCCAGCCTAAGCTGCAATACCCAGCAAAACTATCAATCACCATCGATGGAGAGACAAAGATATTTCAAGACAAATCTAAATTTACACAATATCTGACCACAAACCCAGCACTACAACGAATTATAGGTGGAAAACCCAATATAAAGAGGGGAACTACATCCAAGTAAAAACAAGAAAACTCCTAAGCAAGAAAACCTAAAGAAGAAAAAGACACAGACACAACTCAACCCACAAAAGCAATAATGGCAGGAAACAGAAACAACTATTCCTTGATATCTATTAACATAAATAGAATCAACTCCCCAATAAAGAAACATAGGCAATCAGACTGGATACATAAACAAAATTCAGCCTTTTGCTGCATACAGGAAACTCATCTCAGAGACAAAGACAGACACTATCTCAGAGTAAAAGGGTGGGAAAAAAATCCAAGCAAACAGCCCCAAGAAGCAAGCTAGAGTGGCTATTCTAATATCGAATAAAGTAAATTTCCAACCAAAAGTTATCAAAAAAGATAAGGTAGGACACTTTGTACTCATACCAGCGAAATCTGTCAGTAGGAACTCTCAATCTTTAACATATATGCTCCAAATAAAAAAGCACCCATATTCATAAAAGAAACCCTACTAAAGCTCAAAAAATACATTTCACCCCACACAATAATAGTGGGAGACTTTAATACCCCACTCTCACCAATGGACAGATCATGGAAACAGAAACTGAACAAGGACACTGTAAAAGTAGCAGAGACTTTGAACAAACTGGAATTAATAGATATCTACAGATCATATCATCGTAAAGTAAAAGAATACACCTTCTTCTCACCACCCCATGGCAAATTCTTGAAAATTGACCACATAATTGAACACAGGACGAGCCTCAATCGATATAAGAAAATTGAAATATTCCCATGCATCCTCTTAGATCACCATGGTCTACAGCAGGTCTTTAACAACAACAAAGACAACAAAAAGCCCACATACACATGGAAACTAAACAACGCTCTGTTAAATGAAAGCAGGGTCAAAGAAGAAATAAAGAAAGAAATTAAGGATTTTCTAGAATACAACGAAAATGAAAACACAACATACCCATCCCTATGGGATGCAATGAAAGCAGTACTGAGAGGAAAACTCACAGCCCTAAGTGCTTCCAAAAAGAAAATAGAGAGAGCTTGCATCAGCAACCTGACAGCACAGCTAAAAACCCTATAACAAAAGGAAGCAGATATACCCAAGAAGAGTAGATGGCAAAAAATAATCAAAATTATGGCAGAAATAGACCAAATAAAAACAAAAAGAACCATTGAAAAGATCAACAAAACCATGAGTTGGTTCTTTGAGAAAATCTACAAAATAGATAAACCCCTAGCCAGACTAACTAGAGGGCAAAGAGAGAGTATCCAAATTAACAAAATCAGAAAGGAAATTGGAGACATAACAACTGAAACTGAGGAAATTCAAGAAATCATCAGATCCTACTACAAAAACTTATACTCCATAAAATTGGAAAATCTGGAGGAAGTGGATGAATTCCTAGACAGATACAAGATCCCATAGTTAAACCAGGACCAAGTAAACCATCTAAATAACCCTATAACACCTAAAGAAATAGAAGAAGTCATCAAAAGCCTTTCAACCAAAAAAAGGCCAGGTCCAGATAGGTTCAGTGCAAAATTTTATCAGACATTTATTGTGGATATAACACCAATAATCTTGAAATTATTCCAAAAGATAGAATCAGATGAAATATTACCCAACTCATTTTTTGAGGCTACAATAACCCTCGTACCTAAACCACAATCTCACTTATGGACATTGATGCAAAATACTGAACAAAATCCTTGCAAACTTAATCCAAGAAAAAATCAAAATGATCATTCATCATGACCAAGTAGGATTCATCCCTGGGATGCAGGGATGGTTTGATATAAGGAAATCCATCAATGTAATCCACCATACAAACAAACTCAAATAACAAAATCACATGGTAATCTCACTAGATGCTGAGAATGCATTTGACAAAACTCAACACCCATTCATGTTAAAAGTCTTGGAAACAACAGAAATCCAAGGTCCATACTTAAACATAATAAAATCAATATACAGCAATCCAACTTATCAAACATAAGTGTGGGAAACTTGAAGCAATTCCACTAAAATCACCGACTCGTCAAGGCTGCCCACTCTCCCCCTAACTTCAGCATTGTACTGGAAGTTCTGGCTGGAGCAATTAGACAGCAAAAAAAGATCAATGGGATACAAATTGGAAAGGAAGAGATAAAAACATCACTCATTCCCAATGACATGGTAGTGTAGTTAAGTGACACCAAAAATTCCACCAGAGAACTACTAGTGCTGATATACAACTTCAGCAAAGTGGCTGGATCCAAAATTAATTAATTCAAACAAATCAGTAGCTTTCTTATACTCAAAGGACAAACTTGTGGAGAAAGAAATTAGAGAAAAGGTACCCTTCACAATTGCCACAAAAACTATGAAATACCTTGGTGTAACTCTGACTAAGCTAGTGAAGGACCTGTTCGACAAGAAATTCAAACCTCTAAAAAAGGAAATTGAGAAAAATCTCAGAAAATGGAAAGATCTCCCATGCTCATGGATTGGAAAGCTCAACATTATAAAATGGCCATCCTACCAAAAGCAATCTACAGATTCAATGCAATCCCCATTAAAATTCCAACCCAGTTCTTCATGGAATTGGAACGATCAATGTGCAATTTCATATGGAACAACAAAAGACCTAGAATAGCAAAATACATCCTCAAAAACAAGAAAACATCTGCGGGAATCACTATCCCTGCCCTCAAGCTATATTACAATGTAATTGTGCTGAAAACTGCATGGTACTGGTACAGAAATAGGCATGTGGATCAATGGAATAGAGTACAAGATTCATAAAATAGCCCTCATGTATATGGTCACCTGATTTTTGACAAAGGAGCAGTAAACATTCAATGGAAAAAGGACAGCTTATTCAACAAATGGTGCTGGTCCAACTGGCACTCATCATGCAGAAGAATGAAAATAGACCCTTTCTTAACTCCTTGTACAAAGCTCAAGTGTAAGTGGATCAAAGATCTCCACATTAAACCAGATACACTGAAACTATTAGAAGAGAAAGTAGAGAAAAACTTAGAACACATAGGTAAAGGAGAAAATTTCCTGAACAAAACACCAATGGCTCAAGCTCTAAGTTCAAAGATTACCAAATGGACTTAATGAGATTGTAAAGTTTATGTAAGGCTAAGGACATTGTAAAGAAAACAAAACGGCAGCCAACAGAATGGGAAAAGATCTTTACCCACTCCACATCAGATAGAAGCCTAATATCTAATGTATACAAAGAACTCAAAAAGCTAGACACCAGAGAATCAAATAACCCTATTATAAAATGGGGTACAGAGCTAAACAAAACGTTTTCAGTTGAGGAATATCGAATGGCTGAGAAATATCTGAGGAAGTGCTCGACATCCTTAGCCATCAGGGAAATGCAAATCAAAACAACCCTGAGATTCCATCTCACACCAGTCAGATTGGCCAAGATCCAAAACTCAGATGACAACAGATGCTGGCGAGGTTGGGGAGAAAGAGGAACACTTCTCTACTGTTGGTGAGTTGCAAACTAATACAACCACTATGGAAATCAGTCTGGCAATACCTCAGAAAATTGGACATATTACTACCTGAAGACCTAGCTATTCCCCTTCTGGGCATATACCCCAGAGACACCTTAGTACACAACAAAGATATGTGCACCACAATGTTCATAGCAGCTCTATTTATAATAGTTAAATGCTGGAAAGGATCCAGATGCCCTTCAGAAGATGAATGGATTCAAAAATTGTGGTACATTTACACAATGGAATACTACTCATTCACCAGAAACAATGACTTAACCAAATTCTTAAGAAAATGGCAGCATCTAGAGAATATCATCCTGAGTGAGATAACCCAGTTACAAAAGAACAGACATAATATGCAGTCACTGATAGTGGGATGCTATCCGCAGAAGCTCGCACTCCCCCAGAAACAACTCACACACTGTATGAAGTCCAAGAAAAAAAGAAAACAAAACAAAACAAAAAAATCTTTACACAACAAGAAAATTTTGATTATTTCCATGTTACATTTTGTTTTACATGTACTTTATGCTCATTGTAACTATTAAGTTTTCAATGCATACTATCAAACCTTTAAATAATTCAATACTGTTTAAAAAATATATTCATACAGTTTTATGTAAAAATTATTTTAAAATCTGAAAAAAAGTACTGACAAAAATGTATAATTTTTTGCAAACAATGCTTAAGATCTGTACATTTATCTTTGTTTTTTAAAATAAAGTTGTTAGAAAATAATAAAAGAGGTCAGCACAAGAAAAAAGACTTAATTAAATTATCTGTCACTGGACATTGAATATCCAAGGAATTTAACTCCACATGCATCCTTTAAAAGTGGCTTATAACTTTATTCATAGAAATTCTTATGGAAATTTACCTCTCTGTAGAAAAAAAAATCTATGTCAAATTCTATATGTAACCCAACATCTTCTCCATTCTCACCTTTAGTTAGCAAGTGTACAATTAAATATTATTGCTTTTTTTCTCAGTAAACACAGCAAATCCTTTTTGGTTGGATATATGTAGTGAAAATTTCTTGTTTGAACTCAACTTAATTTCTGTCATACGCAATACACAAAGTTTATGCTTTGAGATGTTTTTCATATTCTCTTTTTAATAGACTTGCTTTCTATCATCTTTTTTTTAATTTGTTTTTTCACTTACTAGCATCTTTACGATCAATTGTGTCAGCATTGGATGGGTGTAAATGATAACTCTTAAATGGCATGCCTTGTAAAACTTGTTTGGAGAAGACCTGGCTCAATAAAATTGTTTCGGTGTTTAATATGTTCCACATGACCAGGATAAAAATTCAAAGGACAGTTTTTTTCTTCATTTTTTTTTTTACATTCACTCTTTTTCTATTGTAATATCAACACTGCTAGGAAGCAAGCTAAGCATATTATCCCAAAACATTAATGATTACTTAAGTGTAGCACTTGTTTTCCTGGCATAATACCATCATTAAAAAAATTATTGTTTTCTAACTTTAGTAGGAACGTCAAAAGAGATGCAAACAATGTTTAATTAATTATCCAGCTTTGCAAGGTAGGATTTTTGTTTTGCCTGTGGACTGCAGGAGGCTTGACAGATAGATGTTGAGCACCTGAAGGGCTGTTTGCTAACAGTGATCAGTTACTGTCAGTCCATGCTAGCAAGGGGAGGGATAGAAAGTGATGCACATGGAGATAATAAGTATACTTGTCAAAACATCTATCATGCAGGAAGAGCTTCTCAATGAGAAAAGTGTTTATTGTAATCTCAATACAACCTACTACTTCATTTTACTCAAGTATGTTTTTTTCCTTTGTACAAAAAGCACAGAAATAGTTCCTGAAATAGATTACCCAAATAAGGAGAGTGATACAGGTTTTGAATATATATATATATATATATATATATATATATATATATATATATATATAATATTCATATTATATATATGCATATATATACATATATAAACTAGTAGTAATTTGAAAATGGTGTTGCCCCAGGGCTATCTTTTAATCTTTTGTTGGATATTTTTTAAATTTACATTTCAAATGTTATCTCCTTTTCCAGTTTCACCACCGTCATCCCACTCACCCTCACCCTGTTTCTATGCGGGTGCTCCCCCAGCCACCCACCAGCTTCCTCCTGCATCCTTGACATGAAATTTCTCTACACTGAAGCATCAATCCTTCACTAAATCTGAGGGACACTGATTTAGATACATTTGGATATGTGCCCAAACATGTGGCAAATGAATCTCAAGATATTAAATATTTATTTTTAGCTTTTAGAAGGACCACTATATTGACTGCACTACCTTCTGTTCTGCCAGGATTTTAGAAGAACTATTGGTGCAAGATTTTCACTAGCATCTGCTATTTTATTTTTTAGTGAACATATGTTTCAGTAGTCAGACAGAATCTTAATGAACTTTTAATTATTGACTGCCTGACTTATTATGGTGTAGAATATTTCTTGTGTATTTAATATTTGGATATGAATACACTAATTTTATTTACTGCTAAAGAATGAATTATTGACATTTAAGTTTCTGATTTCATTGTATATTCTGGAAATTAATCCACAGTCTGTTATAATAGAACAAGAATTTCTTTTATTACATGGTCTGCCAAGTCATTTGTTTTTGCTTTTGTTGTACTGAAACTTCAGGATTTTTAAGTTAATTTAGTTTTCAACTATATCCACTTTTTTTCTGGGTTTGGGGATGCATTTTAGAATTTTTTTGCTCATATTCTTTAACTCTAACAGTTAGCTCTAATGGTCATGTCTTATGTATCCTCCATTACTTTAAAAGAAAGGTGAAAGATGAGAGTTTCATTGTCTATATATGAATTCTGTCTTTTACCGTACCAATTGTTGAAAAGACATCTTATTCTACTGTGTATTACAAGAAACTGTCAAATATCAAGTTTATATTCCAATCCCTGCCAGAAAGCCTCATATTTTTCTGAAATTTTGATGGTTATTTCTTTCTCTTCCCTGTTACAGCTTCAGACTTGCAAATTTTGAGGACTTTATTTTTAAAATTCAAGTTAACATCCATTAATAAAAATAATTTCATAATTATTTAAGTAGGAATGTTGAAGAAAAAAAGACTTTAAAACTATTATTAATTCTCCCTTTTGAAATATCATTAGTTACCTGGAGTTATTGCCAATGGTCGGTCAACATGACAAGCTCTAATATCAACACTAGTATGTATGATGAAATTGTCATTGTTCAGTCTTTGTGTGTGCATCCTTGTCTAGGAAACCCAGTCTCTGAGCATGTCTGGCCCTCTGATTCATACAGTCTTTTCTTCCTTTCTACTTCTTGCATGATCCTCCTTGAGAGTTAAGTGGAACATGTGTCATTAGTGACATTTAAACTAATGAGAATTGCCAAATATATATATATATATATATATATATATATATATATATATATATATATATATATATAATCTTAAGTCAGTGAGTATGTGAAATAAAGGGAATGCTAGGGCTAGTTAGAGGCCAAACTTGTTCATCCACTGTGAAAATCAATATGGTGGTTCCTCAGGAAGATGGAAATTGATATAACTGAAGATCCAGATGTATTACTGTTTGGCATATCCCCAAAGGACATTCATTACTACAGATATATTTGCTTAACGATGTTCATTACTGTTCCGTTTTTAAGCCAGAAATTAAAAACATACAATGTGCTTAGCAATTGATGATGCATAGGTAAAAAAAATATTTATAAAACTAAATGTCATTTAATTATCAAAAATATAAATAATGAAATTCATAGATAAAAGGATGAAGCTAGTAAAAGTCATCCTGATTGAAGTAACCCAAACTCCAATAGACAAATACGATATGTACTTACATGTATGTGCATGTTAACTGTCATGACTACAAAATCAATCTTACCACAGAGGTGAGGTATTGAATAGGAGACTGGGATCGGAGGGTTGAATGTCACTATGAAGAGAGAATAGAGTGTTAGGGCAGATGGGTTAGGTGGGAGTAGAATTGATGGAAAATACTGGGAGTGACAGGTAAATCAGGAAAGATTGAAACGCAGAAAAGAACATCTAAAACTAAGAGACATTATAGGAGTTACATGGAAACTTAATATGACAGAAGCTTCCTAAAGTTTACACACATATAAAGGCAATAAATAAGGGACACAGAAATGCAACTGGGCATCTTTCATCATTAAATTAAGCCTCAAATTTAGAAAATGGGTTTTATCTTTTTGAGTTGTTGTACAAATGATCCCAATGGGAACTCATAAACATTTCAAGTTATATTGACTTATACTCAGTAAACTGATGGTATGGCCCTATTGCTGTAGTAACAACTGCTCAGTATTAAGAACATGAAGAATTGAAGTAGGTGCCTATCTAGAACATTCACCCTCACTAATTAGCATTCATGTTATCAGCTATAAATCCTTCCATCTACAATAGTGACCTGCCTGCAAGATAAACCTAATGCAATGGTGACACTAAATGAATACACTTGTTGGGTATCCTGCCAATATCTGCTTGGATTCAAAGGCCACTCCATAAAATGGAAGCCCTTACTAGCACTGCTCAAGGGCCAAGCACAGGAGACCAAATTGACCAGAGACTGAGGAGAAAACCAAGCATTACTGTTCTATGAAAGCTACCAATAAAACAACTCATAAAGACATTTTGCTAAACACATAGTTCAAGGTCTTTTCAGCCATCAACAGAGACACTTTCTTCTACAATATATGGAAATGAATACAGAGTTCCACATTAGGACAATGTGCAGGAAGTGAGAGAACTTAGAAAGTTTGTCCTAAATGGTTTGTATTGAAGAATCCTGAGGGAGAGGATGGAGAAAAGAGGTAAGTTGTAAAATAGATCATGGAAGAAAATGAACAAACAATAATAAAAAACAAAACAAAACCCCAAAAATGAAAAGCAAGCCTTACTAGACCCAGCCAGAAAAATGAATATGTAAACTCATAAGCAATATGTATGAGGTCAGCAACAATCTGGGACGATAAAATCCCAGTGATGAGAGGAAAGCTGGGCACAAACCCATATTCCTAAATCAGAAACTTTCTCCAAATGATAACTGTTAATTAAATGAAAAAATAGGGTTTTATATAATGAAGTTTAAATGGATATACAAAGTGGTCTTGGGTCAAGTTTTCATGCCTACACATAGATGGCCAATGCAAAACCAACTCAACAAAACTTGAGAGAGTCTTTGCCTCAGAATACTTGGCACAGGCTTGCATGCTTGCTTGCTTACTTTCCTTAAATTCTTCCTTAAAAGAATTTGTTTTAGAAATGTACAAAGTAATACAGAATATATGTACCAGAAAACCTCAGGACAAGTCCTTCTCTAGGAATGCAGATGGTCCAAGTTGACAAAATATAATTTTCAAAAGATGTTACATGCTAAAATCCAGAGGTGTATGAATGTGTTTCCCTACTATAACTACACAAAGGAGGAAGGAAATGTCTTTTTAAAATCTGTTAGAGATGTAGGAAGCCTTGTTCAGATGGTTGTGGTTGTGTATACATGACGCAGTCATAGTTTAGGAAAATATGAATCCTAATATAATTTAGAGAAATGCAGAAGGCAGATGATTTGTTTCATGGCTACAGTCTTAAAAATAAATTCTTGACAGATGACTTTATAAAGCTGTAAAGGTAGCTCTTGGGTATTTATGAATACTCCTGCATGTTTGAAATGCCAGTGTCATCAATCATTCATCATGTAAAGCTGCAGAAACAAGGTACAGTTAGTCCTGACACAGGCTATGCATGAGCTAAGCCTCAGGGATGGAGGGCAGGCAGAACCCAAGCACTTCAGAGATAATTCTATTACCAGATGCAGAGCTGTACAATTTCCCATTTGTCTCAATTGATTCAGGACTTACTTATTTATTTATTTTTGTTCTTGTTCTCATCCTTTTTGACCCTATTGACATTTTGCATATGGAATGTAAATATACTCATTGTTCCATTTTAAGATGTAACTATGTAATTAATGCTATCTAAATATATATTTTAAGAAATACACAAAGTAATATATTTTAAAAAGACCATAGGACATGTACTCCTTTATTAATTAAGAGGCTTCATGTTAATAAAATATGAATTTCAAACGGTGGTACATGCATATAAAATGTGTATGAATTTGTATTCTCAGATTAATTATGTATGTATGTAAATATATAGAGAGATGTTTTTTATCTGTTTCTCATCTCTCAGTCTCTTAGTCTACTGGACTCTCTTTCTCTCTCTCTCTCTCTCTCTCTCTCTCTCTCTATATATATATATATATATATATATATATATATATACATAGATAGATAGGTAGGTAGATAGATATAATTCAATCACCTATCTGATTAGTATAAATGTGCTAATCTCATAAGACTATGAGGACTACTGGATTTGATTTTAGTACATTGTATATTATGAGATGGCTGTGAACCTATAGAAAAATATGCTAAATATTCTAACTTAAATGGAAGTATTTGTTTAGAAAGTTGCAAGGGGAAGATTTGTGAATATCAGTCTCATTAGTCATTATTAGATTTAAATTTTTATTTACATTAATATAATGATTCATGTGTTTATATGTATTTGTGTATGTACATATGCACATTTCGTAGTGTAACTGTAGAGATCTGAGAATAAAATGAGAATCTAGTTTTCTTTTTACCATGTAGTCTTCCAAAGCAAACTCTGATACTAATAATATTAGCAAGTAACTCTCTGCTGAAACATTTTGCCAATGCTACATGGACTTAGAAATATCCTGTAAAAATTCTCCTGACATACATTTCACATGTTTTCTAGACTGGGTTACTCCACTAAAAATATCATGTATTATCATTTTATAGACTGTGTTCTTTGAATCCATACAAAAGAAACAGTGAAGTCATCTCTATATTTCATTCTTCTCTACTGAATAATTATATGTTTATGGCAGCATTAAAATCTTGCCAGTCTGTTTCCCTACTAAAGTAGATTATATCCACAAACTATGGGGCAAAATAATTCTATTTTTAAATTGGTAGTGTAACATATCTTTAGCCCAGCACTAATGTACAATACTTTTGAAAATATTACATCCCATTCTGTTGCATTCATACTTAGAACATATTTGAATAAAGTGTTTCATTGAATTCCTATGCTACATGAGGAAACTAGGAAATCAGAAGCTCAGGATAAAATTTTCAGAAAATTCTGCTTTATGAAACACTAAGAAATCTGTGAAATTATCAACTGTCTTTGTATATCCTTACAAAAATACAAAAATTATCATAAAGCAGAGAAACCGAGCTTCAGTGGCATGTGAAAATAAAAGCTGCAGGATCACATGGCTAAGACTACCATTCATGTCACAAAAAGCACTTCTTCACCACTGATAACACCTTCGAATTTCAGCAATGTTGATAGTAAAACCCATTGATTAAAGCTTTTAGTAGAACAAAAATGGAGTATATTGCCCATTGAAGGTGTGGTAAATCTTAAGTTTGTTCTGTTTTCTGCCCTTTTGGTTTAATGTTATTTTTACTGTTCTTTGCAATAGTTATTTCTGGAAGTATTCCATTTGTTTGGTTATAGCACAGAGTTATGGACCAGTTTATAGATTCTGGAAGTAAAGGCCAATTCACTGAACATAGAAAAGTGCTTTATTTAGTCTATTGCATATATATATCATAATGCAAAAAGTTATGAAGTGGTGATCATTCAGAAGTATATGATTTACCACTGATCTGAACAAGAAAGATTTAAGGGTAATTTCTAAGCAGTTAGCTCTCTATTTAAGACTTGTTCTTAATGCAAAGTGACAACTAATATACTTAGAACATAAATAAAATGTTAACTTCCGTTTAAGTAGCATATACTATTTTAGTACTCCCTAAACTTCTTATCTTGTATGTTGTCTAAAATATTTAGTAACTCAATATTTTATAACATTTTAAGAAAGAAAACATGTACTAGATATTGACAGTGTCACATTCTATATATGTATTTATCTTGGGTTTGTCTTTTTGTTAGTGATACTTAAAAGAATTATATTTCTTACTTACTCTTATCTAACAAATAATCTCAAACACCAGATTTTTGCTCCTGAGTTCAGGTATCTAAGGACCTCTTTGATCACTAAAACATTCTTTCAGAACATTCCCAATAACAGTTCATAGACTAATTTCTATGTAACATAAGCTTTAGAATACATAAACAAAAAGATTCTATTTTTTAAACCTATATATCCTTTTGGTATTTTAATTACAGATGAAATGAACTGCATTTAATTCGGTGAGCTCTCTAGGCAAAGAGGAAGACACCTAACATTGACCTGTCACCTTAAAACACATGGGAATGCACACATAATACACCTAAAAATATTTGCAAAGCATTGAATGTTTCTTAAATAAAATAAAGTATAATAAATTCTAAATAAAAGAGATTAATAATGCAATGCTGTTAAAATAATATCTTCTGAAAAAATATTATGACCCATAATCTTTCTCTAGTGTTTTCTAAAGCTCTGTTTCATTTCCCCTGGGTTTGAAAAATTTGCACGTTTTATGGTGGTTCGCCATCACTGTTTAAAATACATATTTTCTTCTGAGAATAAACAAAATAGCAGGAGTTTCACTTGAACCTGAATGTGGAACATCACAAAATATAGATATGGTATAAAAACAGAATTTTTATTGAGGAATTTATAAAACTGTAATTTAGAAAATTAATTCTAGGAATTTAATAGCATTTGAAAATGCTAAGTTTGCTAATATATGTGTGTGTGTGTGTGTGTGTGTGTGTGTGTGTGTGTATTTGTTTATCTGTCAATACAGTGCCAGAGTACAGAAGAAGTTGTTGGATTCTCCAAATTTAAAATGCTTGTGGATCCGACACCAGGAAGAGCAGTGAGCCAGCTGTAGTCAAGGGATACAAGACTTGAACAGAGGTGAGCCAGCGGTGATCCAGCAGTGATCCAGGGACACAGGACTGGTGTGGAGGCGTCCCGACTAGCCAGGGTGCAGAGAGATCTCTGCAGAGAGATCTCTGCTGAGCGCGCAAAAATGTGTGTTCCCCCGAGTCTCCTTCCCCTCCCCAACATGGTTTAGGGAAGCATTAACCAGAATAGGGCTATTCCCAGCCAGACAACAATGAGTGCAGAATGTATACTCAGAACATCCACCATGAGAAACAGAGGTGAGCCAGCAGTGGTCCATCAGTGATCTGGGGACACAGGACTGGTGAGGAGGCATAAAAAAGGAGTTCTTTCTGGGGTATTCAGAACTTTCTGTGGTTAGTATCCCATTATCAGTGACTGCATATTATGTCAGTTATTTGTGACTGGGTTATGACACTCAGGATGATATTATCTAGATGCAAACATTTTGTTAAGAATTTCATAAAGTCATTGTTTCTGATAGCTGAGTAGTACTCCAATGTGTAAATATACTACAGTGTATCCATTCATCTACTGAAGAACATCTAGGTTCTTTCCTAATTCTGACTATTATGAATAGAGCTTCTATGAACATTGTGGTGCAAGCAGCCTTGTTGTATATTGGAGTGTCTCTGGGGTATATTCCCAGAAGTGTAGCTGGATATTCAGGTAGCTGGATCTTCAGGTAGTACTATGTCCAATTTTCTGAGGAATCCCCAGATTGATTTCCAGAGTGGTTGTATCAGTTTACAACCCGACCAACAGTCGAGAAGTGTTCCTCTTTCTCCACATCCTCATCAGCATCTGCTGTTATCTGAGATTTGATCTTGGCCAATCTGACAGGTGTGAGGTGGAATCTTAGGGTTGTTTTGATTTGCATTTTCCAGATGACTAATGATGTTGAGCACCTCCTTAGACTTTTCTCAGCCATTTGATATACCTTGATTGAGAAATCTTTGGTTAGCTCTGTACCACATTTTTAATAGGGTTGATTGATACTCTGGTGTATAGCTTTTTGAGTTCTTTGTATACCTTGGATATTAGGCCACTATCTGATGTGGGACTGGTAAAAAACTTCTCCCACTCTGTTGGATAACTTTTTGTTTTCTTGACAATATATTTAGCCTTACAGAAACTGCAATCTCATTAAGTCCCATTTGTTAATCTTTGACCTTAGAGCATGAGCCATTGGTGTTCTGTTCAGAAAATTTTCTCCTGTGCCTATGTGTTCTGAGGTTTTCCCTACTTCCTCATCTAATAGTTTCAGTGTATCTGGTTTAATTTGGAGACCTTTGATCCACTTACACTTGAGCTTTGTACAAGGAGATAAGAAAGGGTCAATTTTCATTCTTCTGCATGCTGAGTGCTAGTAGGACCAACACCATTTGTTGAATAGGCTGTCCTATTCCCATTGAATGTTTACAGCTCCTTTGTTAAAAATCAGGTGACCATATACATGAGGGCTTATTTCTGGATCTTCTATTCTATTCCATTGATCCACATGCCTATTTTTTTACCAGTGCCATGCAGGTTTTAGCACAATTTCCTTGCAATTTAGCTTGAGGTCAGGAATAGTGATTCCTGCAGACATTTTCTTGTTGTTGAGGATGGATTTGGCTATTCTAGGTTTTTTGTTATTCCAGATGAAATTGTTCATTGCTCTTTCCAACTAGGAGAATAGGGTTGGAATTTTGATGGGGATTGCACTGAACCTGTAGATTGCTTTTGTTTAGATGGCTATTTTTAAATTGTTGATCCTTCCAATCCATGAACATGGGAGATCTTTCCATTTTCTGAGATATTCCTCGATTTTCTTCTTTAGAGGTTTGAAGTTCTTATCATACAGGTCCTTCACCTGCTTAGTTAGAGTCACACCAAGGTATGTCATTGTTTCTGTGACTATTGTGAAGGGTATCTTTCCCCTAATTTATTTCTCCACGTTTGTACTTTGATTATAGGAAGGCTACTGATTTGTTTGAGTTAAGTTTATATTGAGCCACTTTGCTGAACTTGTTTATCAGCTGTAGGAGTTCTTTGGTGGAATTTTTGGGGTCACTTAAGTGCACTATCATGTCATCTGCTAAGAGTGACATTTTTACTTCTTCCTTCCTAATTTGTATCACTTTGATTTCTTTTTGCTGTCTAATTGCTCTAGAGAGGACTTCCAGTACTATGTTGAATAGTAGGGGGAGAGTAGGCAGCCTTGTAGAGTCCCTGATTTTAGTGGGATTGCTTCAAGTTTCCCATTATTAAGTTTGATGTTGGCTGTTGGTTTGCTCTATATTGTTTTTATTATGTTCAGGTATGGGCCTTGGATTCCTGTATTTTCCAAGACTTTTACCATGAAGAGGTGTTGAATTTTTTTCAAATGCCCTCTCAGCATCTAGTGAGATGACCATGTGGTTTTTTCTTTGAGTTTGTCTATATGGTGGATTACATTGATGTATTTCCTTATATTAAACCATCCCTGCATCCCAGGAATGAAGAGTATGTGATCATGGTGAATGATGATTTTGATGTGTTCTTGGATTCAGTTTGCAAGGATTTTGTTGACTATTTTGGCATCATTGTTCATAAGTGAGTTTGGTCTGAAGTACTCTTTCCTTGTAGGGTCTTTTTGTGGTTTAGGTATGAGGGTTATTGTAGCCTCAAAAAATGAGTTAGATAGTCCTTCATCTGATTATATTTTGTTGAAAAGTTTGAGAGTATTGGTTTTATGTCTGCAATACCTGTCTGAAAAAATTCTGAACTGAACACTTCTGGACCTGGCCTTTTTTTGGTTTGGAAGCTTTTGATGACTTTTTCTATTTCTTTAGGTGTTATGGGATGATTTAGATGGTTTACCTGGTCTTGGTTTAACTTTATGGTCTTTTATCTGTCTATGAATTCATCCATTTCCTCCAGATTTTCCAAATTTGTGGAGTATAAGTTTTGTAGTAGGATCTGACAATTTCTTGAATTTCCTCAATTTCAGTTGTTATGTCTCCACTATCCTCTCTGATTTTGTTAATTTGGATACTCGCTCTTTGCACTCTAGTAAGTATGGCTAAGGGTTTATCAATCTTATTTATTTTCTCAAAGAACCAGCTCTTGGTTTTGTTGATTCTTTGGATGGTTCTTTTTGTTTATATTTGGTCTATTTCTTCCCTAAGTTTGATTATTTCTTGCTGTCTACTCCTCTTTGGTGTATCTGCTTCCTTTTGTTCCAGAGCTTTCAACTGTGCATTCAGGTTGCTTGTGGATTTGCTCTCCAGTTTCTTTCTGGAAACACTCAGAGCTATGAGTTTTCCTCTTAAAACTGCTTTCTTTGCATCCCATAGTTTGGGTATGTCATGTTTTCATTTTCATTGAATTATAGAAAATCCTTAATTTTTTTCTTTATTGACCATGCTACCATTTAATAGAGTATTATTTGGTTTCCATGTGTATATGGGCTTCTTGTTGTCTTTGTTGTTATTAAAGACCATCCTTACACCATGGTGATCTGAAAAGATGCATGGGAGTATTTTAATCTTTTTATATCGACTGAAGATCATTCTGTGTCCAATTATGTGGTCAATTTTTAAATATGTGCTCTGAAGTGCTGAGAAGAAGGTAGGTTCTTTTGTTTTAGGATGATATGTTCTGTAGATGTCTATTAATTCCACTTGGTTCATATTCTCTGTATGTTTTACAGTGTCCTTGTACAATTTCTGTTACCATAATCTGCCCATTGATGAGAGTGGGGTGTTGAGGTCTCCCACTATTATTGTGTGGGGTGAAATGTATTTTTTGAGCTTTAGAATGATTTCTTTTATTAAAATGGTTGCTTTTGTATTTGGAGCATATATGTTAAGAATTGAGAGTTCCTCCTGACAGATTTTCCCTGTAATAAGTAAAAAGTTCCCTTTTTTATCTTTTTTGCTATCTTTTGGTTGTAAATGTACTTTATTCGATATTAGAATAGCCACTCCAGCTTGCTTCTTGGGGCTGTTTTCTTGGAAGTTTTTTTTCCCAACCTTTAACTCTGAGATAGTGTCTGTCTTTGTCTCAGACATGAGTTTCCTGTATGCAGCAAAATGCTGGGTTTTGTTTATGTATCCAATCTGATAGCCTATATTATTTTATTGAGGAGTTGTGTCCTTTTATGTTAATATATATCAAGGAATAGTGGTTGCTATTTCCTGCTATTATTGCTTTTGTAGATTGAATTGAGACTTTGTCTCTTTCTCCTTTTGCTTTTCTTGCTTAGGAGTTTTCTTGTTTTTACTGGGATGGAGTTTCCCTCATTTTATCGGGTTTTTTACTTATAATTTGTTGTAGTGTTTGGTTGGTGGTCAGATATTGTGTAAATGTAGGTTTGTGTTGGAATATCTTCATCTTTCCATCTATGGTGATTGATAGTTTTGCTGGGTATAGCAGCTTGGGCTGGCACTTGTGCTCTCTTAGGGTGTGCATGATGTCTGTCCAGGCTCTTCTAGATTACAAAGTCTCTGTTGAGAAATCGGGTGTGATTCTGATTGGTCTGCCTTTATATGTTACCTGACCTTTTTCCCTTACTGCTTTTAGTATTCTTTGTTTTGTGCACTTGGTGTTTTGACTATTATGTATCGGGTGGAATTTATTTTCTGGTCCAACCTATTTGGAGTTCTGTAGGCTTCTGTTATTCTCGTGGTTATCTCATTCTTGAGGGTAGTGAAGTTTTCTTCTATGATTTTGTTGAAGATTTTTACTGTGCCTCTTAGTTGAAATTCTTCTCCCTCTTCTATTCCTTTTATCCATAGATTTGGTCTTCTGATTGTGTCCTGGATTTTCTGCACAGTTTTGGTTAGGAGCTTTTTGGATTTTTAATCTTCTCTGACTGTTTTGTCTATGTTTTCAATGTTTTCTTCGGCCCCCGAGATTCTCTCTTCCATCTCTTATAGTCCGTTGGAAATGCTTGATTCTGTGTCCCCTGATTTCTTTTTTAGGATTTCTACCTCTAGGGTCGTCTCTTTTACTGTTTCTTTATGGTGTCCATTTCTGTTTTAAATTCCTTCTTCTATTCCTTCATCTCTTTGGTTCTGTTTTCTTCTAGTTCTTTGAGTTCTTTGAGTGTTTTTCTTGTTTATTCTTTAAAAGTTTCTAATTCTTTATGCTTTTCCTCCCATTCTTGTTTAAGGATCTCTATCACCATCTTGATGTAGGATTTCAGATCTGAGTCTTCTTTTAATGGCATGTTTGGCATTCTACTCTTTTCTGTGATGGGAGAGCTGGGTTATAGTGTTGCCATGTTGTCGTGGTTTCTCTTGGGTAAGTTTTTTTTTTTTTTTTTTTTCCTCTTGCCATCTTGTTTTCAGTGATTGGTTCTTGCCTTTCCCTTGTACCCTGAATCTCTGCTATTCCTGGTGGCAGATGGTCAGAGTGCCTGTTGTGCACCCCAAAGGCCATCGGCTGGGAACAGTGTGTTCAATGCTTGGTTCCTGGTCCCTGGATCAGGCAGGGCAGTGTCATACTTTCCGTGTACTTGCCAGAGATCTCTATGCTCCCTTGCTAGTCGAAACCCCTTCTCACCAATGCTGTATCTCTGGGTCTCTGCTGGTCCTGGTCCAGACACATTTCTGACATTTATCCAAAATGTTTCATGTTCGGTGATTTTGCTTCCTACCACACACAGAACCAGATATTCTTGTATCTGTTGAGGCCTGTTTTGTGACTGAATATATTGTCTGTTTTGGAGAAGGACCTATGAGGTGCTGAGAAGAAGGTATATTCGTTTCTTTAAGTTTGAAATATTCTCTAGATGTCTGTTAACTTCAGTTGTTTCAGAACTTCTGTTAAGTTCATTGTATCTTTGTTTAGTTTCCCCTTTAAGATCTGTGCAATGGTGGGAGTGGTGTGTTGAAGTTGAAGTCTCCCACTATTATTATGTGTGGTACAATATATGCTTTGAGCTTTAGTCTTTTTTTCTTTTTTTTTTTTTTTTTTTATGAATGTGGGTATCCTTTTATTTGGAGCATAGATGTTTAGGATTGAGACTTCTTATTTGATTAGTAAAATGTATCCTTCCTAGTTTTTTTTTTTTTTTTTTTTTGGTGAATTTTGGTTGAAAATCTATTTTATTAGGCATTAAGATGGTTACTCCAGTTTGTTTCTTGAGACCATTTGCTTGGAATGTTTTCTCCCATCCTTTTACTCTCCCTGTCTTTGATGCTGAGATAAGTTTCCTACATGCATCAAAATGCTTGTCCTTGTTTACATATCCAGTCTGATAGTGTATGTCTTTTTATTGGGGAATTGAGTCTGTTGATATTAAGAGATATTAAAAAATATTGATTGTGTTTTTCTGTTTTTTTTTTTTTTTTTTTTTTGTTAGAGGTAGAATTATGTTTGTGTAATTTTCTTCTTTGAGGTTTGTTCCAAGAAGATTAATTTCTTGCTTTTCCTAGGGTAAAGTTTTCCTTTTTGTTGTGGAGTTTTCCATCTATTATCATTTACAGTGCTGGGTTTTTAGACAGATATTGCGTAAATTTTGTTTTGTCCTGAAATATCTTAGTTTCTCCATTTATGGTAATTGATGTTTTTCTGGATATAATAACCTGGGCTGGCATTTTTGTTCTCTTAGGGTCTCTATGTCATCTATTCAGGATCTCCTAGCTTTCATAGTCTCTGTTGAAAAGTCTAGTCTAATTCTGATCAATCTGCCTTTATAGGTTACCTGTCCTTTTTACCTTGCTGCTTTTAGTATTCTTCCTTTGTTTTGAATGTTTGTTGATCGTTTATTTTTAAAGCAGTTTTCCTCTGTGTTGCCCTAAATTTCCTGTAATTCACTATATACATCATAATCATTCATTACTTGTTTTTAACAATTTCTAACATGGAAAATATACATGCTTATGGGGATTTCCCCATCATTCCCTGAAACTGATTGTGCTCTAAAACTCAAGAATTTTGTTGTTGCAAGTGTTGTTATTTGAGAGTCACTACATTTTTATGGGATATTTTATGTATTTACATTTCAAGGGCTTCTGTGTTACTATGGGCTTTCATACCATCTGCTGGAACCTGATCTGGTCTCAGTGCTCTGCAAATAAAAACATATCTTTCTCTCTAAGTATCCATCAGTGAACAGTCATTCAGAATGGTGTAAGTAGCCATGGAAAGCTTCTCTAAGATCAGTGTTTGAGTGTATAGGTTCCAATGTATGACCTTTTCATAGATGTCCATAGCAATAAGTTATAAAACATGTGTATTAATACTTGAGCAAACAAAATGCTTTCTGTTTTTGATAGCATTAAGATTTTCAACCAAATATTAATGGTACCATTCTCTTCTTCACAGAAGAAAGCCCTTACCACAGCTATCATCCAGGAAATTCTTCTATGGGAAATCATTACTTATTTATGTGCAAAGCAATCACTAAAGAAAGATTTGGAAGTAAAACAAAAAGGTTTCTCTGAACAATCCTTTTCTAAAATACATTTTCCCATAATTTTCTTTTCCAGTGCATCTTCTCCTCTTCCATAGCACCATAACAGTGCTAACCTCATGGATCTCTCTACTTTAATAACTCTATTAGCTTTATTAACTGATATGTTCTCTTAAAGTTATACTATTTTTAATTTTGAGGGGTTGTAAATTTTCTTTGGTGTTTCCCAACATAAAATAAAAAATAAACTGTTAGTGTGCCAATTCAAACAAAACCAACAAAAAACAGAAATAGAATTTTTGTATGCGGCATTCCAGCAAGAACATCAAAATTGAAATTATGGGAAGCCCTTCTTGTATACCTGAAGACTATGCAGTTTCTGTTAACTTCAGAATTGAGGAAGCCTTTCTCTGGAAATTTTAGACTACTCATAATTTTCACCTGATTTTAGGTATATTAGCTTAAGACTATCCACTATCCTACTGGAGTTAGAGTGTCATTCATAGTAGTATGTTAACATTGACAAACCATAGATATAAACCAATTACAGAAATAATTATGTTTTCCAATGATGTGGCTCACATGTGAGATAATTTTTATTATCAATATTATTTTCAGAATTAGTTACTTTTATATTTTTCTATATTCATTTTGTTATCTAACCTACTCTTCTACTGATATTAATTTTTCCCCAACAGTCAAGATAGAGTGAAATACATATAACATGCTTAAAAAAACAGAAAATAAAAAATATAGAATCTAGTGTAAATGATACAATTCTCTGCTTAGCTCTCAAAAACTTCAAATATACATGGCGGTCCTTTCAGTGTACTATTTAGAGATGATTATACATTTTAATAAAATGAGTAGTCATATTGGAAAAATAAACTCTCCTCATCTCCTTCTTGAACTTTTGCTTGGAATACCCTTTACTGGCTGGAAGCCACTGAAAATATGTACAAAAGCCTAACTGTTGATTATGAGTGTGGTAAAGTATTAAATCATGAAAACTTTTTTTTTTACAATATCCTTTTCAACAATGACAATTAAATTTATTTTGCAATTCTAAGAAATAAATGCATAATAATTTTGTTAAAGACAAATAATTTTGGATTTCTGTTGGCTATGTTCCATACAAATTCGCTTACTTTACAGTATGTGGAACATGAATTTGCAGAAGACACTTTTGAAGTGTGATGTTTCTCAAAGAGTTTCCAGTAGAGCAGCTACATCTGCCAGTTTGGCAATGTTTACAATAATCCTGCAACTCAATAAGAATAGAAAAGTACAGTAGCCAGACAGCAAAGTACCAGAAATGCCAGTGTATGCAATAAATTCTGTCCTAATGAGTCCCCATGGTACTATGGAGTGGGTGTCCTCAACCTGTGGGTTCTGACCCCTTTGGAGACGAAAGACTCTGTCATAGGAGTTATATTTCAGATATTCTCCTTATTAGATATTTGCATTATTATTCATAATAGTAACAAAAATGATAGTAAGGAAGTAACAATAAAATAATTTTATGGTCGGAGTAACCATAACATGAGGAATTGAATTAATGGTTGCCCCATTAGGCAGGCAGAGGACCATTAATATAAAATAATAAAAAATTTGAACCTTTTCATCTCTTACAATTTGATAACTGAAGACCTACATAAAAATCATATGGTCCTTATGGCCATGTTACTTGCCACAATATGGCACATTGCTTTGTAACACACTGGTAAATTAATAGAAAATAGCTGAATTGCAAGTCTGTTTCCCACAATTCAGTCCTTAAAGCAAATAATTCTGAGGGGTAGTAGAATCATTAAGGATTAAGAATTAATGGAACAACAATGTAAAAATGACTTGAACATAGATAAGAGAGAGAGAGAGAGAGAGAGAGAGAGAGAGAGAGAGAGAGAGAGAGAGAGAGAAAGAATTTTGATTCTTTGTATCTCTTCATATGATACAACCCCAGTCTTGTTCATCTCCTGATCCCCTCATATTCAACCTTTTTTTCTAGCAATCTTCCTCATTCCCCTCTAAAAATCAAACACACACACACACACACACACACACACACACACACACACAACACACATATACCCCACTTGGAAGCAAACAAAGCAGAGAAAAACACCTCACCATAGAAGCTGTAGTATGTCTGTTGCAGTATGTCCCAGATTATATCTCTCTGTCCATCCATCTTCAATTTCAAATTCTCATTGGGATGAACCATTTGTCTGATTCACAATCTTTGACTTCTCTGATCTTGTCACTATTTCATACTCACCTGGACTCTCCCCAGTTATCCTATTGTTGTCCCATTTAATGGAGAATTTCCAGCCTTGAATCAGCTTACTCCCCCTTTACTGATTCCCAGCCATTCCCAAATGATATCGCTCTTGGGGTGAGCTAACTCAGAACCGTGGATGTGGTACTGGTTGGCATTATGGAAAATATTAATAAATGAAGGATCCTGGTTCCCACATATTCTGTTCTGGGCTTTCCCTGCTCCCCAGATCCCAGCAGTCCTTGAGCCACTCCAGCATAGAACCCTACCACATTGCTTTCACTCACAATTCTCTTGGCTGTTTGCCACTGAGTCAGTTCAACTCATCCCAACTCCTTGGAGAACTCGGTGAGTCTTGCCAGTGCACCTCTTTTGAATTCAATTAAGTTGCCATATTGAAGAACACAGCCACACAATACTTCTGATCTACCTGATAAGTTTCCACTTTAGACAGCATAAAATCCTGTGCAAAAGCATCTCTTTAAAGTACACATAATGTGTATCTATGCAGAATCTTACAGAGAGGATCATCTGTGTCTTCCTCCATTTTCCCTCTCATCTTCCTCTCTCTTCTTCCTCTTTCAAAAACTGTGTTCTCGCTTACCCTTCCTTTTCATTCAATGACAGGCTTTGTGCCAGCCCTTTTTAAATTTCAGCCATAGGGTGGTAGCCCACCTTATCAGCCCATAGGTTGGCTCTCCCTTATTAGTACTACTAGAAAAACTTTGCTGTACTGTTCTGAATAGGGCAAACAATGCTCCCACGAGCATGACGAAGGAGCAGATCTCCTGTCCTCATGCCCTCATAGGTGTCATTTGTACCTATGCATACAGAGTCACCTACACTGTGTTAACTAATCAAGGTACAGAACCCATTTGCCCAGATGATGCACCTTATTAGAGACAAGGCTAGCTCCGCCTCCCTTATGACTCTGTGGGCAGCTGAATGTTTGGGTCAGCTCTTCTCTAATGCCCTTGGGACCAGCTCAAGTACAATCCTGGCACCAGTGCAAGTTTCAAACTGAAGTGCCTTTGCAAAGTGATGGGCCTGCTTTCCTACCTGCTGTATGTGTTTTTTGTTTGTTTGTTTTGTTTTTGTTTTTATTGCGCTTTGTGTTAAAAAATCTGTGTAGCTCAAACACATAGTGAAACACATATGTATGTACAAAAGATGATTTCTAATAGAGAAAAGAGATGAACATATGTATGTATTGCTTTCAGCAGAAAAAAATTACATTCTTGTTCTATTTTTGTAACATTTATTTATCTATTTTATGTATGTGAGTATACTGTCACTGTCTTCAGACACAACAGAAAAGGGCATCAGAGTTTTTTGTTTGTTTGTTTGTTTGTTTTTGTTTTGTTTTTTAGCCTTTCTCTTTTTTTGAGCTTTATATGGTCTCTGAGTTGTTTCTTGGGTATTCAAAGCTTTCTGAGGCTAGTATCCAATTATTAGTGACTGTAAATTATGTCTGTTTTTTTGTGACTGGGTTACCTCACTAGGAATGATATTCTCTAGTTCCATCCTTTTTTCCTAGGAAATTCATAAAGTCATTGTTTTTAATAGCTGAGTAGTACCCCATTGTGTAAATATACCACAATTTCTGCATCCATTCATCTACTGCTCATTGTAACTGGTAAGATTTTAATAGATACTATCACACTGTTATAATAAATCAAGTACTGACAAAAATGTATTCATATAGTTCTATGCCAAAATGCTTTTAAAAATATGGGCATGTATCTCTGTTTTTTTAAAAAAATAAAATTGTAAGAAAAACGAAAGAGGGGGCATCAGATTCCACTACAGATGGTAGTGAGCCACCATGTGGTTGCTGGAAATTGAACTCCAGACTTCTCGAAGAGCAGTCAGTGCTTTTGACCAATGATCCATCTCTCTAGTCCCTCATTTTATTATCATCCAGAGTGGAAAGTGAATTTGCCTGAAGGTGTATATAGAAAATATTGTATATAATAATAAACAAAGCTTAATTTATGTATATGATTTTATCTTCTAATATAAGCTTTATTAGAATTGAGTTTGAAAAGTTGTAACTTTTACAGGCTATCATTTTTATCTCCCTTTGGGTTTATGTATTAACCAATTTATAAAATCATACAGTATATGAATGATCATCTTTTAGAGTTATGAAATATGTAGTTCAAATTGATACCAATTTACTATTTGTGCATATTAACTTGCAGTTTACATAGAAACTAGTTCTAAAAGGGTAGCTTTAATTCCCCATGAGCTTTGAACAGTATTTGCTTGTGAATATTTTATGAATTGTGTGTGTGTATGTGTTTGTGTAATCATGTATTACAAACCTACAATTTTTAAACAGTGTATTATACTTCATAATATGAGGATTATACTGGAGTTTGCTAAGCAATCAGACCTGAAAGGGTTTGCATAATAAACTTCTTTAAACTCCAGGAAATGCAATCATTTTATTTTGACACATGGTTTTGATGCTATTGGACATAGTTTGGAGAGATGAAGGTGACATCCTGAGGCATGGTGTGCCTGCTGAATTCCACTGCATGGTCAAAAAACACTTTTGCACTGAAACCAGAAAGAATTCCAGCCAAAAATGAAGGTTAGAGGTCAGCTATATAATTTTCCGGTAGTGATACTATGATTCCTCTTATTAGAAAGAGAGCATGTTTTGGAAGTATTGGTCAGGATCATAACTGTAAATATTCATAACAAAGTCTCCATAGTCCCCCAACAGAACAGGGATAATATATGTGAAAATTGTATTATTTCAGGCTAGGGATTCTATCTAAAAACAGACAGAGCCAGAGTTTTCCATGTGGCTGTCAAAGTGTTAATTGGTGTATTGGCAGGTTTCTGTGAGAGAAAGCTATACATAAAACACACAAAATAAGACACAATAAAAGTAAATAAATGAGTGTTGGCTTTCCACTGTCCAGCATAGAAGGCTTTTGTGTTTATTTGGTTTTTGTGATTTTATTATTTATTTTGCTATAATAGAGTTGCCTTCTGTGAGAAAGATGCATCTGTGTCTTAGCCAGAGCAAATGTCTGCTTGTTTTAGAAAATTTTGCAGCAGTGGCTGGTGCCCAATTTCAGAAGCAGAGTTACAAAATGAACAATTTAAAGACAATAACCTCTGTGGCCATTTGAATTCAAAACCAGCCAGGCTCTGAATTTCTGGCCTAGCATACTTCATAAACAAGTACTTGGCAACATGGTGTCACTGAATATTTAGGGATCACTGTTTAACTTCATAGAGAGGGAGGTGTGGGGAATGTTCTGGAAGTTATGCTAATATTGGGATTTTAATTCTAAGACTATTACCTTGAAAACACTCATATTTAGGAAGCTTGGGAAGAATCAATAACAAATGATTATTTGAGGAAGTGGGTAACTAACTCCCAGGCTCTTATTTATTTGTTTGTTTTTCCAAACTCTAAAATACATGAGTCATTAATATAGTTTCTTCATGATGATATAAGCAATGAGCCCAGGGCTAGTTATTTAGATCTTCCCATATGAATATCTTTTGACTACGGTGGTTAGAATTTTCGATGTTTGGCCAGATTCCACTCTTTCTGGAAACTTTGAATGACAGACCAATTTTATTTAACTTGTCAGTATCTACTGCTCCAGAACAAACTGCATTCCTAGTGCTTAGCTACATTCCTCTTCCCTACTGCAAATTTTAAGCCAGCACTATGGAAATTTTAGGTACATATATTCAGAATGGGAAAAGGAGGAAAGGAGACCCAGACACAGATTTATCTATATGGCTATGCATCTGTCTCTCATCATTCTGCTCTTCTTGTAACATCCCTTCTGTAACCCACTGCTCTGCATCCCTGAAGACCCCCGTGATTATCATGCCTCTGAAAAGATAACACAAAATAATCCTTTCATTTTGACATCTCCAATCACAAAATCTTTGTTGCAAAGTTGCTGCATTATCCAAAGCAACTTCTGGTGGAGAATTAAAGAAGTAGTAGTGAACCACAAGGTGGTGAGGTATCCCTGTCCTTTCCCAAGTCTGGATTCAGGTAAAATCAGCACTCAGTGTGGGCCATGAGTTTGGAAACAGGTACTGGCCCAGTGTATCTGAAGGGAAAATAACTCCTCACATATACCTTTGGTAATGGTGTAAGCAACAGATCTCAGAATTATGAGCAGGCCCATCAAAATTTTACTGAGCACAACCATTCTACGTAGAAAAAAGAGTTTAAGAGTTAAAACACATAACCAAAATCATACCATTGCAGTCAATCAGAAATCCTCCAGGGTAATTTTGATGGCTCTGTTGGGAACAAATATTCTAAGATATCAAAACAGCACCAGTTTTTGCCTGTTTGGCCTGGAAGATCCAACTTAGATTTCTTTGACACAAAAAAATAATAATAATAATAATAATCAGGCACTGAGCTACCTGGCATTATCAAGTGGCACTCAGGGCCTTTAAATGCCCTGCAAATTGCCAGTTTTGGCTGGGCTCTGGAGGCAGGTAAGGCACTGGGCTGTTTCTTTGGCTAGTGTCACCCTTGGAATAGGTTCCAATAGAATACTGAGGTGTCCCACCTTCTTTGGAGATCACCTCAGAGTTGCTACCAAAAACTGGTATTTCTGCCTATCATGGAAGGCCATTTACCTCTTTCCTGTCTCTCTCTTTCAATAGACACCCTAAGTACCATATTTATCAGATTTTTTTCTGAGGGATCTGAAAGACATTATGTAGTCTCTTGAGTTAATATTATTTGATTGTTTTAGTATACTCATTTTAATATTATTTAATGTTTAAAGAATTCTAAGTGTTCTTTAAAACTGTATTTACTTATTTTAAGCTTAGCTTTGACAACACAAGCAAACAACAATGATGGTAGCTATAAAAATGTTCCACCCTCAAAACTTGTCCTGTAAATGAATTACACATGTACTTAACATGACTATAAAGTTGGTTATAGCTCATGGAACAAGATGATCTTTTATAAGTTAACTGACCATTAACTTGTATTTTTCAATCATCTTTAACAGTTTAGAGTATGTCAATTTTATAAGATCAGAGATTTTATAGTTTTATCTGTGATGTTTGAGCCTTACAATTTACAAATTTTCAATTGAAGAGACATTAGAATCAAAGTAAACTTTAATCCATAAATATGTTACACGAAAAGACTGGGGATCTTATTTTCCTTTTTCATTTATAGTGTTATTTTACAAAATGTCACAGATTTGTATATGTTTGAGTTTGTGTGTGTGTGTGTGTGTGTGTGTATGTGTGTATGTGTGTGTATGTATGTATATATGTGTGTGTGTGTGTGTGTGTGTGTGTGTGTGTGTATGTGTGTATGTGACTCAGTTCATCCAAATAGCTAGAGCCTCATGTGGTTAAAAACATACTATTGTTTATATCCTTGAGTGTGTTTCCATTAGCCTGAGTAGACCTTAAGAATTTATAAATAATTATAATCAAATAAAAGTTAGCAAGTTTTATTTTCTATAAAGAAGAAACTAGAATTGAACCCAAGTTAAATGTTTGGCATAGTGTGTGGAATCTATTCTAGCATGTTATAACAAATTAAGTTTACCTATATATAGATTTTTTAACTATCAGTCATTTTTAAAGATTAATATAATTTTTTGTTACTGACTTTATAGATTTTTTAAATCCACACACCAAAATTTTACAAACCTGATAAAAAGTTTACATTTTAGGATAGGTTTTAAAGATACTAAGCAAAAACACACAGAATAAAAGCATGGTATTCAGAGCTACATATATGTGATTAAACCTTGTCATATTTCTACAGGAAATACTTTACCATTTAACTGTTTTTAAAGAATATTATGTGTTTTCCTGAATGCTTTTCTGTTATACCAAGAACCATCAAATTCAACCACCGTCCAGGGAGAGAAAGAGAATTTTAATACATAATAATAATAATTAACAATAATAATAATAGCCATGATTTCTTTCATATAAGAGCACACCAGGAAGAGGCTGCAGGAAAGCCTAAACAGCAAGTGGTTAGCATGAGCAGTTACACTTACAATAAAGTGGTCCTATTGGGGTTAGCAGTGGTGATACCACACTATAGGCTTCTGAAAACCACTTTAGGTTTCTGTCTCTTAGCAAAGCACAGTTCAGTTGAGGATAGAGTCCTTGACACCAACAATGTCATCTTGGGCTATTGCTCTATGATATAAGACACAAAGAATCTGATTTCTTGCACATCCATAGACAGCTATAAGCCTCATAGTAGAAGAAATAAAGCAAACAATGGACACGGATACTTACATAGAGTTATATTTGGACAGCATTTTCTCCCTGATATAGATCAATGTGGAAAGTATTACTACTTCTCCTCCATTTATGTACTATTGCTCTCTTCCATTAGGAAAGTGCAGTAGTATCTGGTTAAGTATTACTGGAAATGCCCCTCTATCTATCAGCAAGTAACTTCAATGACCCAACAGGGCTAAAGTTTAGAAACAGCAACAGGCAAAGACAGATGATGAAAGCGGTATCTGAGCATTAAAATTTGATAGCAAAACATGGAGGATCTGCATAGCAGCTAATGTCTTAAAGCCGTGTTTCCCTGCATTTGAAGAAACTTCCTTATTGGCTTTTAATTAGGCTTGAAAAATCATAAGTTAAATAAAAATCATACTAGACTGTAGAGAATAGTGAACTCCAGAGGTGTTGATCACAATGTCGTAAATTTCCATGTCCTACTCCATGAAATCTAGGCTAAATGGCCAAGATAAATTAAGATTTGAAGAGAAATAAAGCTGTAAATCAGCTGGCTGAGGATGGTGACTGCTGAGTGTTTTAGGGTAGACTATAAGGTCACAAGTTGTTTACAAACAGAAGAGATGAGAAATGGAAAGTCTTTAAGGTATTTCCTCTTTGTTAAACAGATTCATCATAATTTATCTTTGACTTCCCAAAAGTAGTCTTCAGCCAATTTCTAAAAGTTGTAAATGTCAAAAGAACAAGTCCTCCTTTAAAAATCAGGAAAAGTAAATTTCTTGTTAGAACAGTAGGTAGCTCATAAGTCTAATTAAAAAAAAAAAAAAGATATGGTACATGTATTTGGCCACACTGGCATGGCATTTTAGTTCCCCATCTTCAGAAATATGAAAACTTTTTTTTTCTTTTTAAAATGCCTCTCCCTTTCCTCCCTCACCTCCTCCTCCTCCTCCTCCTTCTCTCTCCCACCCTCTCTCTCTCTTTTTCTCTCTCTCTTCCTCTCTCTTTCTTCCTCTCTCCTCTCTCTCTCTCTCTCTCTCTCTCTCTCTCTCTCTCTCTCTCTCTCTCTCTCTCTCTCTCTCACTTTATCTCTCTCTGCCTCTTTTAGTGCACTGAGTTTTAATTTATGTATATATATATATAATTAAAAAAAAAAACATCTGAATCCAACTTTTACTATGTGCAAACTCTTGTGTGAGAAGACATTTATAGCAAAGTTTTGGATATACCAAAATCTACATCTCTAAATAAAACTGACCTTGTTCCCCCCTCCCAGAACCCACCAATTGTCAGTAACTCATAAGTTACAGAGTGAAGGGTGATGAGTCAGACTCTTCTCTTCAAGTGTGGTAATAATCTTGATTGTATACATTGGGCTAATGACTACTGCTGTGTGTTCATCCAGTCATGTCTGAATAACAAAGCACTTTCACTGCAATACTCCTTGACCTCTGTCCTTTTTACTTCTACCAATCCAGGCTACTGGGAGATTTCTTATGTTTAGCAGAGAGAAGTATGATGTAGATGGCCCACATTTATCAGTCAATGATCAGTGAATACAAGGCCAAAAGCTCAGATTTCCATTAAACAATTCTCAGAATTTATGAAGCTCAAAAATTGGAAAGAACAGAATGTGGATGCCTTAGTCCTTCTTAGAAGGGAGAATAAAACACTCACAAGGAAAATAAAGGGACAAATATAGGAACAAGAATTTAAAAATGATCATTCAGAGAATGCCTCATGTGGAGATCCAATCCATATGCAGCCACTAAACCCATCCACTACTGATGATGCCAAGAAGTGCAGCTAACCGTTGGACTGAACACCGGGACTCTAATGAAGGAGCTGGAGAAATAACTAAAGGATCTGAAAAGGTTTGCAACCTTATGGGAAAAACATTATCAACTAACCAAACCCTTCACAACTCCCAGAGACTAAAACACCAACAAATGAATATACCCATGACTTCAGTTGCATATGCAATAGAGGATAGCATTCTCTGGCATCAATGGGAGAAGATACCTTTGGTCCATTGAAGGTGCTTTCCCCCAGTATAGGTGAATACTTAGGCACTGAGGTGGAGAGGTTGGTTGGGAGAGGAGGGGGGGAGATGGGAGTGAGGAGAAGGGACTACATTTGAAAGGTAAATAGAGATACTCTCCAATAAAAAAAATGAAAGTAAGAAAGATGTTTTACTTCCCCTGAAAAAAAACAATTTAATGAGAAAACAATTGGTTATCTCTATAACCATCCTGCTTATATCACACTGTGCATGTATCTTTCCTGAAACATAATTACTGTTATTCATGGAATTCACAATAGAGTGAAAGGATGATGACCTTCATCCTCTAGTAGTTGATGTGTTGACATGTCTAACCTTAGCCAGTGGATGTAGCTGCAAGATAACTACCAATTTTATTTACTCACCATTCACAACTCAAAGATGTAGCTTCTTAAGAGATATATTAGGCTGTACAGGGTAAACAACAGGTATGGCAGTATCTCATAAGGTGTGAGAAGCCCTGTGAGACCCAACTCACTGAAAAATAAGTTAAAATGAGTTAATTCATTCCTGGCACTCACATTTCTATCAACTTATTATGTTTAGAAGATTCAGAGTTTCATACTAGAATTATGAGTATGTCATAGTGTAGAAATGTATTTTAGAATGGCCAATGAAAAGTTAAAGAGAATGTCCAGAAACAAGAAAATGTTATAATCCTTTGAGCAGGCCCTGATTGTAAGTAAATATGAATGGTACTCACTATGTTGTCTATAGCAGTGGAAATCTCACACTCCACTACACACACTCTTTGGGAGTTCCTTAGAGAAAATATGATTAAATAAAGAAATTTCTAATTTGAAACTCTCTATATGAGAATTTCTTTATTTACAAAAGAGCTATTTACATTCCACAGAATTAAAACCATTGTCCTGAAATATTAAATGTGGGATAAATAGGTATGAGTAGCAGATAGAGAATGCATATCAAGGTGCTAAGAGGCAAATATAGTCATAATATTTTCTTTACTTTTTTCTACAAATGATATTATCTGATTATACAAGCAGTTTATTCTAAGATTTACCTCTAGCTATGGATGTTTTTGCCAAAATATCGTTAAGTGACTTTAGCAGCTATAAATACAAGCTTCAAAAATCATGAGAAGTTTTATTTAAAAATAAATGTCACTTTTTCTTTGTTTAGAAAACTACACAAGAGTTTTTCCAGATGTTGGTAAAGGAAGTACACATATTTGTATAGAAGTGTAGAAATAGTAGTGTAAGTGGGTTTTTTTTAACAAATTTTTAATTGGATATTCTCTGTATTTACATTTCAGATGTTATCCCCTTCCTCTAATCTTATTCCCCCTTCTCCTCCCATTGCCTTCATGAAGGTGCTCTTTCTCCCAACCACCTTCTCCGAATGCCTTGGCATTTCCCTAAATTGGAAAAATAAGTCTTCACTGGAACAAAGTCCTCTCCTCCCATTGATTCCAGAGAATACTATCTTTTCCTGCATATGTAACTGGAGCCATGTGTCTTTCCATGTGAACACATTGGTTGGTGTTTTAGTCCCTGGGAGGTATGGTGGGTTTGATTACTTCTTAATTTTGTTTTTCCCATGGGGATGCAAACCCTTTCAGCTCCTTCAGTCCTTTCTCTAGTTCCTTCATTCGGGTCCTGGTGTTCAGTCTTATGGTTAGCTGCAAGCATCCTCATCTGTATCAGTACGGCTCTGGCACAGCCTCTGAAAAGGCATTCATATCAAGTTCCTGCCAGTAAGCACTAATGGCATCAACAATAGTGCTTGGGTTTGGTGGCTTCATACCCAGGTGAGGCAGCCTCTGGATGATCTCATCTCCAATCCCTACTCCTCTATTTGTTCCATTATTTCCTCCACTGATAGTTTTGTTCTCCCTTCTAAGAAGGACTGAGGCATCCACCTTCTAGCCATCCTTCCCTTTGAACTTCATAGGTTCTGTGAATTATTTCTTGGGTATTCTGAGCTTTGTGTTTATGTCCTATCAATCTTGGGTAACCCTTGTACATTTGTAAAACAAAGAAGGTGGTCAGTTGTTCTCCTGTATCCTTCCCCCATCATTTGCTTTTGAAGCAGTCTCTTTCTCTCTCTCTCTCTCTCTCTCTCTCTCTCTTTCTCTCTCTCTCTCTCTCTTTCTCTCTCTCCCCCTCTCTCTCTCTTTCTCCATATATATATATATATATATATATATATATATATATATATATATATATATATATAAACTAAGTTTAAAATACTGATCCATGATCATAGATGATCTTTCAGGCCTCTAATATCTTCTGCAACTTTCTTCTGGAAAAATTTGAGATTTGTGAGATATATATATATATATATATATATATATATATATATCTCAAACTTTCACTGGCTTGGTTAGAGTTATCACAAGATATTTTATGCCTTGATATTGTGATGGGTATAGTTTCCCTGATTTCTTTCTCAGCCTTTCTCCTTCATTTTTTTGTATTTAGGAGAGCAATCTGTCAGATGTTGGGACAAAAGAGAGCAGTGAGATTTCATCATGACTGTTCCCTATGAGAACTGTACATTCTGGTTCCTATTCTGACTAGTGTTGTTATTATAAGAAATAGTTTCCTGATAATCCATCTCCTCATCTTCACATAGACAATGATGGACACGCTTTAATAACACAGATGTTATATACTTTTTTTACTGCATTTCTTATCCTGATTAGTCTCCCTTTGGAAAGGAACTCTATCATTTCATCTGCATATGCTGAGATGCTTAACTGAGTACTGCACTCATCAAAGTCAGATAAGTAGCAAGTGTGCTTAAAATGAGAGAAGACACAGTAAAGAGGTACAAAACTAACTGAATAAAGAAATTAAAAAAAAAAAAAACATAGACTGATCCTTAAAAAGAAAAGATATACATCTAAGATATAATGACCTGAAAAATACATTATCATATTTATATTAGTTTGTTCTTAAAGCAAAGCTTCATTTGTCTTTTTTCTATAATGATTAAACTAATGGTCTTTTTTTGTATTTTTATTGGTTATTTTATCAATTTATATATCAAATGTTAACTTTTTTCCCCCAGTTTTCCTTCCTGAATCAAACTCTCCCACCATGCCAAACCCACATCACCACCCTGGCATTTTCCAACACTAGGGAACAATGCCTTTATAGGACGAAGGGGATCTCCTTTTATTAATGCCAGACAAGGCCATCCTCTGCTATATAGGCGGCTGGAGCCATCTGTCACTCTATGTGTATTCTTTGGTTTAGTCCCTGGACTCTTTGGTGGGCTCTAGTTAGTTGATATTGTTGTCCTGCCTGTGAGGTTGCAAACTCCTTCACCTCTTTCTGTTCTTTCTCTAAGTCATTGGAGAATCCATTCTCAGTTAAGTGGTTGGCTGCGAGCCTCTAACTCTATTTGTCAGGCTCTGGCAGAGCATCTCAGGAGACTGATATATCAGGCTCCTGTCAGTAAGTACTTCTTGTCATCCACAATACTGTCGGATTTGGTGCCTGCTTGGGATGGATCCGCAGATAGGACAGTATCTGGATGGTCTTTCCTTCAGTCTCAAATCCACACTTTGTCCCCATATTGACTTTAGACATGAGATTTTATGGGTTAAGAATTTGGAGTTAAGTGGGTGGTCCCATCCCTCAATCAGGTGCCTTACCTAACCAATGGATATAGTCACTCCAGGTTCTACCTCCCCTTTGTTGGGCATTTCAGCTAATTTCACCCTTCTTGGATACTGGATGCCTCTTGCTTTCCTAGCACCTAGGACTTGTTGGTGGCTCCACACCTAGTTCCCAAAGCCACATTGCTACTCATATCTGTTCAAACTCTTGACCCTCTGATCATCATCCTCATCTCCTTCCATACATGATCTTGCTGCTCTTTATCCCCTCCTATTTTCATCCCAAGTCCTGCCCAACCTGTACCTTCATGAGTATTTCGTTCCCTCTTCTAAGAATGACTGAAGCATTCACATTTTGGATGGAAAATAAAAGTTGTCTAGAGCAAAGGAGGCTTTTGCATCCGTACAATGATAAATCTTGTTAATCCCCAGAAGAACTAGTGTAACTTTTAAAGTAAATGCTATGAGAAGAATATTCTGTCATGATTAACCTGATCTGTGTTCGCTGCTCTGTTTCCATCACGAACAGCTCAGTGGCCTTCACCTCAATTACTCCTCCATGAAATAAAGGAACACATAATTTATGGACCTCTAAAAGTAGATTTTGCTGGGAAGCAAAGGGATTTGTGGAATCAATTAACTACCTTCTTGATTTGCAGAACATTGAACCCAAAATACTAAAGTTAAAATTCTTTCAAAGAATAAAATATCTTTAACCTATATTTTTGAAATTCCAGTTTGTATTATTTCATTTTATCTTTGCATGATTTCAGCAGTCTAAGTAACATCAAACATGTAAAAAATTTGCTCAATTTATTCTCAATATGTCATGGAGTGGAGCAAACTAACTAGTAATAAATTATGTGATGAATTACTTGACACAAGGTAGACTTCTACATAAGCATGTATATGTAGCTACATATATATATGTACTTGCATGGATTTGGGAGATTGTATGTTAAACATTGCAGTTTTTGAAATATCTATGAACTTCTCTCTAAGACTATGGGCACATATTTCAAAACCTTAACCTGCAAAAAAATAAATGTTTTCTTTTTGGTACGTGTGAGATCTCAAAATTCAAAAGACGTTTTATTATTTTGTTTTTGTTTTTTTTCCAACTGATCTAATCTTATAAAACAGAAAAGGATTGGATCATGCTACCTAAAAAGGGATACTAAAGTGATTATTTTTTGAGTTATGTGAAAATTTTATGTGTTTAATGTGCAGAGAAAATTCTACGACCTTGATTTCTTATAACATCAGAATACTGCATGATTCAGTTAATTCTATCTTTATGAAAACTGTCTTACACATTTGTAATATAGCCAATACATCTGAGAGTATGATAACAATTTGAGATACCTATAATATTTAATGTTACTGATGATAATGAATAAATATTGTATTCACAGGTAATTACATAGTACAATTTTTACAGTAAAAACATTTCAAATTCTAGTTCATTTTCACTAGATTCCTCTCCGAGGATAGCTTATTCATATCAAATTAATATATTAAATGAAGATGTCTTAGTACTTAATACATAATTTTAGGCTGAGTCACCCCATCATTAATTGATATAATTTCAAAGAAGAAATCAAACTGAGAGAAAAGTCTTGAAACTACTTCATTAATTTGTCTTTTAAGATCATTAAAGTTTTTATTTTTAGTTTTCATGCAATTGCCTATCTTTTAAGTAGCATGTATGATAACACTTTCTGTATGCTTGGCCTAATTAAAATTTGAGAGGTGGTTGTTTTAAAATGTCAAAGGCACCTTTCACCTTCATCTAGAAGAGTGGAATAATATTTGAACTTTATCTATTAGGGCTCACACATTTTGTTAAGTGCATGTCCTGACATGGCCTTTTACCTTGCTGTTGTAAAATGCAAAGCATGCTGATGCAAATGTCACTGTAGAGAAACTTTGAATTTGGTAAATACATTACAGATCAACTTAAATATTATGCAGAAAAAAACCACCAACTACCTTTGAACTATGGAAAAGGACATTGTCTTTCTTGATTGTTGTAAACTAGTTTAAGAAATGACAGTAAAGTATGAAGAAGAGTAACGATGGCTTCACCTTAGCATTCTCATGTGTGTACACATATGGGTTTTAGTGAATTCTGAGTGCAGTGTTATATAACACTTATTATAAAGAACCTTGAGTTTTATATATCCTGAGATATGTATTTTCATTTTGTCATTTATTATAATTGTAAAATATATATTTCAGCTATTTACAAATAAATGAAATGAAAGAGGATTTACACATAGTAAAAAAAAAGAAAAATCCAAGCAGTGATGACATAGTTAACTTGCCGCACAATGCTTATTTTAATAATTTAACATGTTAAAAAGTATTTAGCTACATATATAAGGCTAAGAGAATTATAGAGAATTACGATAAAAGACAAAATTTGAAATAACTTCCTAAATTGTCATGATTGAACTAAAGTACAGACTAAAAATGTTTGCTGCTGGAGAGATGGTTATGTGGCTAATATGGTTATCTGGCTGCTCTGCCAGAGGACTGTTCTCCTACATGGTAGCTCACAACTGTCTTTAACTATGGTACCACAGTCTCTGACCCATTCTGACTGCCTAGTGAGCACAGTATGCAAGTGATGCTCATATATACAAGCAGCCAAACTGCCTTATGCATACAAAAACATCCAAAAGACATAAATTAAGCACATATTTACCTAGTCTTTTATAATCTATTAAAAACCATACGCAATGATTTTAAACTTACTTATTAGAAAGTGAATGAACTATAATAACATAGTTTATTTATCATATATATAGTTTATATTCTAGATAATAATATACTCATACACGTGTGTCTGTGTGTGTGTGTTTTACTGGTTAATCTTTCCATGAGCATTTTAAAAAGACATTTTGTTAAAACCAAAAGTGATTATCCGAATTTTGAATTTCATATCATTATCTGAATTTAAAGAGGGAATAACATAAAATATCTTAGTAATGAAACAGTAACTAACAAAAATTAGTTAGGATTAATTTAGAAACTAAGCCAGTTTTGATTGTGTTGAGTTTCTTTATTGTTAGTTATTAAATAAGTTTCTATAGGATAATTAGATTTTGAAATAGTTTACTTGTGATGAATAATTCACAGGTAAAATGAAATCCAACCCATTAATAGATTCTGTATCAAATGAGTAAAAAACATGTGTAGAATTTTTTAATTAAAAATATAACATAAGAAACATTTAATTTAGATGGTATGCATATTAATTTGAAAATATGTTCAGGTAATATTTTTTTAATTGAGCAATTTAAGATTGCTCAATTTAAAAGTGCTCATTCAATTGAAAATATATACCTAAACATATAGTGCAGCTATAGGATAGAGTTTTACATTGCAGTACATATCTGTATTAAAATAAATGAATTAACTACCATTGTTCTGACAGTGCTTATTAGAATCTGAACAAATGAGAGGAAAACAGAGCACACATTTTTCTGATGAACAATCTTGGCAATAAGAGTCAGTGGATGGAAGTATTTACAGATGGACAAGACATTTGGAGGGTGGGGCAGAATGTTTGTTGTTGCTGATCTTACAATCAATATGTGGAAGACTTCTTAGCAGTCCAGTTGTCATGGTAACCACTAACAGAATCAACCTGTGGGAATATTTTGAAATTATTAACAATGACTGAAGAAAGGTAAAGACAACTCATGCAAACTATTTTTCAAGCACATTATTGAAGTTATAATAAGAACCAGTGCCCTCTTCTCGCCACTAAATACTTTATGTCACCTGAGTAGTTAGAAATAAAAGATACTGTGAATGGATGGGAAACAACATTATCAAACCAAAATCCCCATTTGCTTTCTTTGATTTTTGCTTTTGACCCTTACAAATTGTTTACTGCTGCTAGAATTTTTCTAGGATGTATAAATTGGAGCTCTGGAATTTGGCTTTTATTTCCAGTTGCTCCTTTTAATTATATTTACTAATTTCTACTACTACTAAACTGTGTTTGTATGCGTATGTATACTATGTTGTCTGTGTCTTAATACATCCTTTATGATTGTTCATGCCCAATGTAGATGTAATTGAATTCTAGCTCTAATCAGTAATATTCTAATACTATAAATTTAAGTAACAACTTCCATTTTATTTAAAGAATGTTTCATTGGCTTATATAATTATGCCCATATTAACAAGTCCTTGAATATTTAACAAAGTGCCAAAGCACTGTACAAATAAAAACTATTAAGATTTTTCTACACCAATATGACTCTTAATTTATGTACAATGTTAAAATTGCACTACAGTAAACCCACAATGTTTAACGTTTAAATCTAAAATATGGTATTCTTAAATTATGTAAAATTATATGAAAAATCATAATATATGTCATTATTTTCTATTGATAGAAATGTTTATGTATGTTCATGCATGTAGAGCACTGCATAACACACATGCTCTCTGGTCAGCATGAGAAATAACGTGAGTGACTTTTGATAAAGACTAATGCTTTCTCTTGCACATTTTAGGGAAGTCAATATTTTAACACACATTAATGAAAATATTTTGAAGTTCATTATAGTGCAATCTGGACACAAGATTTCTACCAGTTATCATTTAGGGATCTTATTTAATCCACCATTATATTCTGGTCATAAGTGTTTTTTGAACAATACAAAGAGAGTTCCCATTAAAATCAACTCTATGGTTACAGCTCTACAAATACTCTGTTTTGGAGCCATTTGAAGACAGGCATGTTTAATCTGATGACAGATTTACAGAGATGCAGACATCCTGACATAACTTAACAAAGGGAAGAGAACCGATGAATTCGCAAGTTTTTTTCAAAAATATCAAACTATTTGGATGAGATTATTTTAGAAATCCAAAATATTATTTTTTCTGACAGTACATAATTCTCGAACCATTAAGATATTAAATAAAATAAAAATATTTACTATGCCTCTTGAGGACATACAGTAAATCTCATGCCTATCCTATGCTAGAAAAAAAATTAAAACTAATCAACTTTATTTAAAAAACATAGATAATGAACAGATTTTAAGCACTTTTGCATAAAAGTATACAAATACATTTTTGTCAGTCCTTGATTTTTTTTTAAAAGGACTGATAGTAAGCATTAAAATCTTACTAATTACAATGAGTATAAAGTACATTTAAAACAAGATGTAAGCTGGAAATAGTCAAAGATGTCTTGGTGTGTAAAGATTAAGCATAATGGTTTTTTATTTTCTTTTCTTCTTTGTCTTTTGGCCTTTATTTTCTCTTGAACTTCATATAGTGTGAGAATTGTTTCTAGGGTGTTCTGAGCTCTCTGGGGTTAGTATCCAATTATCAGTGAGTACATATTATGGCTGTTCTTCTGTGACTGGGTTACCTCACTAAGGATGATATTCTCTAGATACATCAATTTTCTTAAATATTTCAGAAGGTCATTATTTCTGATGACTGAGTAGTAATCCATTGTATAAATATACAACAATTTTAAATTCTATTCATCTACTGAAGGACATATAGTTTCTTTCCAGCTTCTCACTATTATAAATAGGGCTGCTATGAACATTGTGGTGCATGTGTGTTTGTTGTATCTTGAAGCTTTTCTGAGGCATAAGCCCAGAAGTGGATTAACTGGGTCTTCAGGTAGTACTACCTCCAATTTTCGGGGGAACTTCAAGACTGACTTCCAGAGTGGTTGTACCAGTTTACAACTCCACCAACAGTGGAGAAGTGTTCCTCTTTCTCCACATCCTCTCCAGTATCTGCTGTCATCTGAATATTTGATCTTAGCCACTCTGGTTGGTGTGAGGTGGAATCTCAGGTTTGTTTTCATTTGCATTTCCCTGATGGCTAATGATATTAAGCACTTTCTTAGATGCTTCTCAGACATTCCATATAATATTCCTCAATTGAGAAATTTTGTTTAGCACTGTACCCCATTTTAAACAAGGTTGTTAGATTCTCTGGTGTCTAACTTTTTGAGTTTTTGTATATCTTGGATATTAACACTCTGTCAGATGTGGGGTTGGTAACGATCTTTTACCAATCTGTTGGCTGTCGTTTTATTTTCTTGTCAGTGTCCTTAGCCTTACAGAAACTTTACAATGTCATTTAGTCCCATTTGTAGCTATTTGACCTTAGAGCACAAGCCATTGGTGTTCTGTTCAGGAAATTTTCATCTGTGCCTATGTGTTTTAAGGTTTTCCCTACTTTCTCTTCTAATAACTTACATGTACTTGGTTTAATGTGGAGACCTTCGATCCACTTACACTTGAGCTTTCTACAAGGAGATAAGAAAGGGTCTGTTTTCATTCCTCTGCCTGAGAAGTGCCAATTGTACCAACACCATTTGTGGAAGAGGCTTTCCTTTTTCCATTGAATGTTTACAGTTCCTTGGTCAAAAATCTAGTGACCATATATGTGACGGCTCATTTCTGGATATTCTATTCCATTCAATTGATCTATGAGCCTATCTCTATACCAGTACCATGCAGTTTTTAGCACAATTGTCTTGTAATATAGCTTGAGGTCAGGGAGAGTGAGTTTCTTGTTGTTGAGGATGGATTTCACTTGTCTAGTTCTGTTATTCCAGATGAAATTGTTCATTGCTCTTTCCAACTCTATGAAGAATTTGGTTGGAATTTTTACAATGTTGATCCTTCCAATCCATGAGCATGGGGGTATCTTTACATTTTCTGAGATCTCCCTTGATTTCCTTTTTGAGAGATTGTCACACAGGTTCTTCATTTGCTTCGTTAGAGTCACGCCAACCTATTTCAGATTGTTTGTGACTATTGTAAAGGCTAAATTTTCTCTATTTTCCTTCTCTGCACATTTGTCCTCTGAGAAGAGGAAAGCTACTGATTGGTTTGTGATAATTTTGTATTTATCCACTTTGCTGAACTTGTTTATCTGCTGTATAAGATACAACAAGTTCTCTGTTGGAATTTTTGGGTTCACTAACATATACTATTATGTGGTATGCAAACAGTAATGTTCTTATTTCTTCATTTTCAATTTCTATTCCATTGATTTCCTTTTACTGTCTATTGCTCTGGCCAGGACTTCCAGTACTATGTTGAATAGATAGGAGGAGAGTGGGCACCTTTAAATTTGATATTGGCTATTGGTTTGCTGTATATTTCTTTTATTATGTTTAGGTATGGGCCTTGAATCTCTGTTCTTTCCAAGAATTTTAACATGAAGGGTGTTGAATTTTGTCAAAAGCTTTCTCAGCATCTAGTGAGATGACAATGTGTTTTTTCTCTTGAGTTTGTTAATATGGTTGGTTACATTGATGGATTTTCATATGTTAAACCACCCCTGCATCACAGGGATGAAGTCTACTTGATCATGGTTAGTGATCGTTTTGATGTGTTCTTGAAAATGGTTTGCAAGAATTTTGTTAATTATTCCTGCATCAATGATTATAAATGAGATTGGTCTGAAGTGCTCATTCCTTGTAGGGTCTTTGTGTGGTTTAGGAACAAAAGATATTGGCGCAGAACAGAGCGCAGCCCATCCATCACAGGGATCAGCAGCAATTAAAGCTTTAAAGACTGGTGAGTGGGAGACATGGGCAGCCAGGGAGCAGAGGGATGTCTGCAGAGAGCACACTTTAAGCGCACACCCAGCCCTGCCTGATCCAGGGACAAGGAACAGAACTTTGAAACTTCTGTTTCCACCATACGGTGACTTCAGTGCACAGAACAGGGCACGGCCCATCTGCCACAGGGATCAGCAGCGCCTAAATCTTTAAAGACTGGTGAGTAGGAGACCTACGCAGCCAGGAAGCAGAGAGATCTCTACGGAGTGAGCATTGTGAGTGCACCCCAGGCCTGCCTGGTCCAGGGACCAGGAACAAACTTTGGAACTTCTGTTTCCACCAGGCGACTCTGAGGCATAAAACTGGGCTCGACCCATCTGCCACCTAGACCAGTGAAGACCCAGGGACACAGACAAGGGAAAGGTGAAAACATATCACTGACAACAAATGGCAAAAGGAAAGCAAAAGAGTATATTCCAAGGGAACCAGGACAACATGGCAACTCCAGAACACAGCTCTCCAACAACAGCAAACAAAGAAATGCCAAACAGTCCAGAAAAAGAAGACACAGACCTGAAATCATATATCAAGATGCTGATAGAGATACTTAAACAAGAACGGGAGGAAAACCAAAAAGATTCAGAAGCTTTTAAAGAGGAAGCAAGAAAAACACTCAAAGAACTCAAAGAACCAAAGAGACGAAGGAATGGAAGAGGGAATTTAAAACGGAAATTGACACAATAAAGAAATCACTAAAAGAGATAACCCTAGAGGTAGAACACCTAAAAAAGAAATAAGGAGTCACAGAAGCAAGAATTTCCAATAGATTACAAGAGATGGAAGAGAGAATCTCGGGGGAAGAAGATAACATTGCAAACATAGACAAAACAGCCAGAGAAGATGCAAAAAAGAAAAGGCTCCTAACCCAAAAGGTCCAGGACCCAGGACACAATGAGAAGACCGAACCTAAAAATAATAGGAATAGAAGAGGGAGAAGAGTATCAACTAAGAGGCACAGTAAATATTTTCAACAAAATCGTAGAAGAAAACTTCCCTACCCTCAAGAATGAGATGACCACGAGCATAAAAGAAGCCTTCAGTAATCCAAATAGGTTGGACAAGAAAAGAAATACCTCCCGACACATATAGACAAAACACCAAGTGCCAAAAGCAAATAAAAAATACTAAAAACAATAAGAAAAAAAGGTCAGGTAACATATAAAGGCAGGCCAATCAGAATCACACCGATTTCTCAACAGAGACTATGAAAGCTAGAAGAGCCTGGAAAGACATCATGCACACCCTAAGAGAGCACAAGTGCCAGAACAAGCTGCTATACCCAGCAAAACTATCAATCAACATAGATGGACAGATGAAGATATTTCATGACAAATCAAATTTAAAAATACCTGACCACATAACCAGCACTACAACGAATTATAGGTGGAAAACCCAATACAATGAGGGAAAATACAGCCTAGTAAAAAGAAGAAAACTCCAAAACAAGAAAACTAAAAGAAGAAAAAGACACAGACACAACTCAACACACAAAAGCAATAATGGCAGAAAACAGAAACAACTATTCCTTGATATCTATTAACATAAATGGACTCAACTCCCCAATAAAGAGACATAAACTATCAGACTGGATACATAAACAAAATCCAGCCTTTTGCTGCATACAGGAAACTCATCTCAGAGACAAAGACAGACACTATCTCAGAGTAAAAGGGAAAAAAAAAAACTTCCAAGCAAACAGCTCCAAGAAGCAAGCTGAAGTGGCTATTCTAATATCGAATAAAGTAAATTTCCAACCAAAAGTTATCAAAAAAAAAAAAAAAAAATAAGGAAGGACACTTTTTACTCATTACCAGGGAAATCTGTCAGGAGGAATTCTCAATCCTTAACATATATGCTCCAAATAAAAAATCACCCACATTCATAAAAGAAACCCTACTAAAGCTCAAAAAATACATTTCACCCCACACAATAATAGTGGGAGACTTTAATGCCCCACTCTTACCAATGGACAGATCATGGAAACAGAAACTGAACAAGGACACTGCAAAGCTAGCAGAGTCTTTGAACCAACTAGAATTAAGAGATATATACAGAACATATCATCCTAAAGTAAAAGAATAAACCTTCCTATCAGCACCTCATGGCACCTTCTCAAAAATTGACCACATAATTGGACACAGAAGAGCTTCAATTGATATAAGAAGATTGAAATACTCCCAAGCATCCTACCAGATCACCATGGTCTATAGCTAGTCTTTAACAACAACAAAGACAACAAAAAGCCCACATACACATGAATACTAAACAAAGCTCTGTTAAAAGATAGCAGGGTCAAAGAAGAAATAAAGAAAGAAATTAAGGATTTTCTAGAATTCAACAAAAACGAAAACACAAGATACCCAAACCTATGAGATGCAATGAAAGCAGTACTGAGAGGAAAACTCATAGCCCTAAGTGCTTCCAAAAAGAAACTGGAGAGAGCTTACATTAACAACCTGACAGCACAGCTAAAAGCCCTAGAACAAAAGGAAGCAGGTATACCCAAGAAGAATAGACAGCAAGAAATATTCAAAATTAGGGCAGAAATAGACCCAAAGAAAATAAAAGAACCATTGAAAACATCAACAAAACCAAAAGTTGGTTCTTTGAGAAAATCAACCTGATTGATATACCCCTAACCAGACTAACTAGAGGGCAAAGAGAGAGTATACAAATTAAGAAAATCACAAAGGAAAGTGGAGACATAACTGAAACTGAGGAGATTCAAGAAATCATCAGATCCTACTACAAAACTTATACTCCACAAAATTGGAAAATCTGGAGGAAATGGACGAATTCCTAGAGAGATACAAGATCCCAAAGTTAAACCAGGATGAAGTAAATCATTTAAATAACCCTATACCACTTAAAGAAATAGAAGAAGTCATCAAAAGTCTCCCAACCAAAAAAAGCCTAGGTCCAGACAGGTTTAGTGCAGAATTTTATCAGACATTTATTGTGGACATAACACCAATACTCTCCAAACTATTCCAGAAGATAGAATCAGATGGAATATTACCCAACTCATTTTTTGAGGCTTCAATAACCCTAGTACCTAAACCACACAAAGACCCTACAAGAAAAGAGAACTTCAGACCAATCTCACTTATGAACATTGATGCAAATATACGCAACAAAATACTTGCAAACCGAATCCAAGGACACATCAAAATGATCATTCATTATGACCAAATAGGCTTCTTCCCTGGGATGCATAAATGGTTTAATATAAGGAAATCCATCAATGTAATCCACCATATAAACAAACTCAAAGAACAAAACCACATGGTCATCTCACTAGATGCTGAGAAAGCATTTGACAAAATTCAACAATCCTACATGTTAATAGTCTTGGAAAGAACAGGAATCCAAGGACCATACTTAAACATAATAAAAGCAATATACAGCAAACCAACAGCCAACATCAAACTTAATGATGGGAAACTTGAAGCAATCCCACTAAAATCAGGGACTCGACAAGGCTGCCCACTCTCCCCTTACCTATTCAACATCATACTGGAAGTCCTGACTGAAGCAATTAGAAAGAAAAGGAGATCAAGGGGATACAAATCGGAAAGGAAGAGATAAAAACATCACTCTTTGCAGATGACATGATAGTGTAATTAAGTGACCCCAAAAATTTCACCAGAGAACTCCTAGAGCTAAACAAGTTCAGCAATGTGGCTGGATACAAAATTAACTCAAACAAATCAGTAGCCTTCCTATACTCAAAGGAAAAACATGTGGAGAAAAACATTAGGGCAAAGGTACCCTTCACAGTCATCACAGAAACTATGAAATACCTTGGTGTGACTCTAACTAAGCAAGTGAAGGACCTTTACAATAAGAACTTCAAACCTCTAAAGAAGGAAATTGAGGAGGATCTCGGAAAATGGAAAGATCTCCCTTGCTCATGGATTGGAAAGATCAACATTGTACAAATGGCCATCCTACCAAAAGCAATCTACAGATTCAACGCAATCGCCATCAAAATTCCATCACAATTCTTCATGGAATGGGAAAGATCAATGTGCAATTTCTTAAGAAACAACAAAAGACCCAGAATAGTGAAATCCATCCTCAACACAAGAAAACATCTTTGGGAATCACTATCCCTAACCTCAAGCTATATCACAAGGCAATTGTGCTGATAACTGCATGGTACTGGTACAGAAATAGGCATGTGGATCAATGGAATAGAATAGAAGATCCAGAAATGAGCCCTCATGTATATGGTCACCTGATTTTCGACAAAGAAGCTGTAACATTCAATGGAAAAAAGGCAGCCTATTCAACAAATGGTGCTGGTCCAACTGGCACTCAGCATGCAAAAGAATGAAAATAGACCCTTTCTTATCTCCTTGTACAAAGCTCAAGTGTAAGTGGATCAAATATCTCCACATTAAATCAGATACACTGAAACTACTAGATGAGAAAGTAGGGAAAACTTTAGAACATATAGGCACAGGAGAAAATTTTCTAAACAAAACACCAATGGCTCAAGCTCTAAGGTCAAAGATTAACAAATGGGACTTAATGAGATTGCAAAGTTTCTGTAAGACGAAGGACATTGTCAAGAAAACAAAACATCAGCCAACAGAACGGGAAAAGATATTTACCAACTCCACATCAGATAGAGGCCTAATATCTAAGGTGTACAAAGAACTAAAAAATCTAGACACCAGAGAATTAAATAACCGTATTAAAAATTGGGGTACAGAACAAAACAAAATGTTCTCAGTTGAGGAATATCGAATGGCTGAGAAATATCTGAGGAAGTGCTCGACATCCTTAGCCATCAGGAAAATGGAAATCATAACAACCCTGACATTCCACCTCACACCATTCAGATTGGCCAAGATCCAAAACTCAGACAACAACAGATGCTGGCGAGGTTGCGGAGAAAGAGGAACACTTCTCCCCTGTTGGTGGGGTTGCAAACTATTACAACCACACTGGAAATCAGTTTGGCGATACCTCAGAAAATTGGACATAATACTACCTGAAGAACCAGCTATTCCACTTCTGGGCATATACCCCAGAGACACCTTAGTACACAACAAAGATATATGCACCACAATGTTCATAGCAGCTCTATTTATAATAGCCAGAACCTAGAAAGATCCCAGATGCCCTTCAGAAGATGAATGGATACAAAAATTGTGGTACATTTACACAATGGAATACTACTCAGCCACCAGAAAGAGAGACTTGAGCAAATTCTTAAGAAAATGGCTGCATCTAGAGAATATCATTCTGAGTGAGATAACCCAGTCACAAAAGAACAGACATAATATGCAGTCACTGATAGTGGGATGCTAACTCTCAGAGGCTAGCACTGCCCCAGAAACAACTCACAGACTGTAGGAAGTCCAAGAAATAAAGAAAACAAAACAAAACAAAAAAAATCTTTACACAACAAGAAAACTTTGACTATTTTCATGTTACATTTTGTTTTGCATGTACTTTGTGCTCATTGTAACTATTGGGGTTTCGATGCATACTGTCAAACCTTTAAAAAGATCAAGTACAGACTATTCATATAGATTTATGTAAAAATTATTTTAAAATCTGAAAAAAAGTTACTGACAGAAATGTATTTTATAATTTTAGGCAAAAAAAATGCTTGAAATCTGTACATTTATCTTTGTTTTGTAAAATAAAGATGTTAAAAATGAAAAGTTATTGTGGCCCCGAAAAATGACTTAGGTAGTGGTCCATCTGACTCTATTTTGTTGAATAATTTGGAGATTATTGGTATTTGCTCATTAATAAATGTCTGATAAAATTCTGCACTGAACCCATCTGGACCTGGATTTCTTTTTGTTTGGAGGCTTTTGATGACTACTTCTATTTATTTAGGTGTTATCGGATTATTTAGATGGTTTACCTGGCCCTGATTTAAATTTATTTTCTGGTATCTGTCTAGGAATTCATCCTTTTTGTCCAGATTTTCCAGCTTTGTTGGGTATAGGCTTTATAGTAGGATCTGATGATTTCTTGAATTTCCTTAGTTTTAGTTTTTATATCTCTACTTTCATATCTGATTTTGTTAATTTTGATATCTCTCTTTGTCCTCTAGTTAGTCTGTCTAAGGGTTTATCAATCTTGTTAATTTTCTCAAAGTACCAACTCTTGGTATTGTTGATTCTTTGAATGGTTCTTTATGTTTCTATTTGGACTATTTCTGCCCTAAGTTTGATTATTTCTTGCCATCTACTCCTTTTGGGTATATCTGCTTCCTTCTGTTCTAGAGCTTTTAACAGTGCTGTCAAATTGTTAGTGTATGCTCTCTTCAGTGTCTTTTTGGAAGCACTCAGAGCTATGAGTTTTTCCCTCAGTACTGCTTTCATTGCATCCCATAGGTTAGGGTATGTTGTGTTTATTTTTTTTTTTTTTTAATTCTAGAAAATCCTTAATTTTATTCTTTATTTTTTCTTTGACCATGGTATCATTTAATTGATTATTGTTTAGTTTCCATGTGTATATGAGCTTTTTGTTGTCTTTATTGTTATTAAAGACCAGCCTTAAAACTTGGTGATCTGATAGGATGCATGGGCGTATTTTATTCTTCTTATATTTATTGAGGCTTGTTTGGTGATTGATTATATGGTCAATTTTGGAGAAGGTGCTGTGGGGTGCTGAGAATAAGATGTGTATTTTGTTTTATGATGATATGTTCTATAGATGTCTATTAATTCCAATTGGTTTAAAACTTCTGCTAGGTTCACTGTGTACTTGTTCAGTTCCTGTTTCTATGATCTGTTAATTGATGAGAGTGGGGTGTTGAGGTCTCCCACTATTATTGTGTGGGGTGCAATGTCTTTTTTGAGCTTTAGTAGGGTTTCTTTTATGAATATGATTGCTCTTGCATTTGAAGCATACATATTAAGGATTGAGAGCTCATCTTGACAAATTTGTTTTTAATGAGTAAAAAGTGTCCTTCCATATCTCTTTTGATAACTTTTTATTATTTTATATTAGAATGGCCATTCCAGCTTGCTACTTGGTGCAGTTGCTTAGAAGGTTTTTTCCTAATATTTTACACTGAGTTAGTGTTTGTCTTTGTCTCTGAGATGAGTTTCTTGCATGCAACAAATTGTTGGATTTTGTTCATGTATCAATTCTGATAGCCTATATCTATTTATTGAGGAACTGAGTCCATTTATTTTAACAGATACTAAGGAATAGTTGTTGCTGTTTCCTGCTATTTTTGCTTTTAGAGGTACAATTGTGCCTGTGTGTCTTTCTTCTTTTGGTGTTCTTACTTAGATATTTTCTTGTTTTTACTAGGATGTAGCTTCTCTCCTTATATTGGGTTTTCAGTCTATAATTCCTTGTATTGCTGGTTTTGTGGTCAGAAATTGTGTAAATTTAGTTTTGTCTTGGAATATCTTGGGCTCTCCATCTATGGTGATTGCAAGTTTTGCTGGGTATAGCAGGTTGGGATGACACTTGTGTTCTTTTAGGATCTTCATGATGTCTGTCCAGGATTTTCTAGCTTTCATAGTCTCTGTTGAGAAGTTGGGTGTGTTTCTGATTGCTCTGCATTTATATGTTGCATGACCATTTTCCCTTACTGCTTTTTGTATTCTTTCTTTGCTTTGGGCATTTGGCAATTTGACTATTATGTATCAGGAGAAATTTCTTTTCTGGTCAAATCTATTTGGAGTTCTGTAGGCTTCTTTTATGCTCATGGTCATGTCATTCTTAAGAGTAGGGAAGTTTTCTTCTACAATTTTGTTGAAGATATTTACTGTGCCTCTTAGTTGCTATTCTTCATCCTCTTTTATTCCTATTATTCTTAGGTTTGGTCTTCTCATTGTGTTCTGGATCTCCTGGATATTTTGGGCTAGGAGCTTTTTGGCTTTTGCGTCTTCTCAGACTGTTTTGTCTATGCTTTCCATGTTGTCTTCAGCCCCTGAGATTCTCTCTTTCATCTCATGTAGTCTGTTGTAGATGCTTGCATCTGTGACTTCTGATTCTTTTTCATTTTCATCCTCCAGGATTTTCTCATTTAGTGTTTTCTTTATTGTTTTCCTTTCTGTTTTAAATTTTTTCTTCCATTCCTTCATCTCTTTGGTTTTGTTTTCCTCTAGTTGTTTGATTTGTCTGAGGTTTTTTTTTTTTTTTTGTTGTTTCTTCTTTAAAATCTTCTATTTCTTTATGCTTTTCCTTGTGTTCTTGTTTAATGATCTCTATCATCATCTTGAGGTATGATTTCAGGTCTCAGTCTTCTCTTTCAGGAGTTTTTGGCATTCTGCTGTTTGCTGTGATGGGAGAGCTGGCTTCTGTTGTTGCCATATTGTCTTGGTTTCCCTGGGGTAAGTTCTTTTGCTTTCCTTTTGTCATCTTGTTTTCTGTGAATATATGTGGTCTTGTCAGTGATTGGTTCTTGTTTCTCCAGTGTACCAGGCCAGTGTCCCTGGATCTCTGCTGTTCCCAGTGGCAGATGGTCTGAGCGTATTTTCTCCATGCAAGGGCCTTCCTGTTAGAAACTGTGTCCCTATGGCAGAGTTTCTCCTCCCCTGAATCAATGGGTGGTACACTTTCTGGGCGCTCGTCCCTGTTCTCTATGAGCCCCAACTACTAGCATCACAGTCTCACATGGCCTGTGTCCCTGGATCTCTGCTGTTTTTGGTGTCAGATGCCCCGTGTGCCGGTTCTGCATGCACGGGCCCTCCAGTTGGAAACCAAGTCCCTATGGCAGCGTTCCTGCTCCCTTGAACCAACAGGGGCAAGGTGGGATTTCTGAGTGGTCGACCCAGACCTCTCTGGGCCCTGGCTACTTTCACAGCGCAGTCTTACCAGGCCTGTGGTCCTGGATCTCAGCTGTTTCTGGTGGAAGATGGACTGGGTGACTGTTCTTCACTCATGGTAGAAAACAATTATTCCTTACATTAAATTAAAACATTATGTTCTTTCTCAAATTTAGTACTTCCATCTTTGTTTCTTCATGACATAAAATGGAAATATATGACTCTTGTATCTGATATCAGGAACATCAGGAAACAGAAGAGCCATAGGGCTTTCTGAGGGCCAATATAATCCCAGTGTTTCAGTTAAAATGATTAATATCATCACAACAATGAGATTATTAGTATTTTCTTCAGTCAGATAAGTGATATGAATAAATATGTGTATGTTTATGATTAAGAAGAATACTTATCTATTTTATAAATATTTGGTAATTTACTCTACATTTCTTCTGTGATACATTTACATAATATTCATCTATGTATTTATTCATTCTGGAGTCTAAATGTTTTTTTAAGTCCAGAATATCCAAATAGTGTATTTTGTGTCTACTCTTATTTAAGTTTAACAACACACTCATGACACAAACCGTTTCTTAGCTTCTGAAAATTTTTTCCTGTCAAATTTGATTTAACTTATGTGCCTTGATTTTAAGCCATCCCAATGTGACCTAGAAATCATTTCCAAAGTCAGAAGTAACTTATTTTAACTAATTCTGTCATTTATTACCATTTTAAATCTCTCTTGAGTAAACTGTGGTTTGCATCAAATTGGGAAATGTGGTCTGGAAATGTACCCTATTGTCTAGAGGATCCTAAAACCTGACTGTCAAACTCTTTTCCATTAGAATTCTGCGTAGGATTTCAGTTACAGTAAAACTCATAAAACCGGATATGAATTTGAGTTTAGGAAAGAATGGGAAAAGGTTTTCCACTTTTGTGGTTTGCTCAATAGAGAGAATCCTGTATTATTTCACTGAAAAATATGAAATTCCTATGTAATAATTAGGTTTAGATCATAGACTAAGTATTTACATGACATAAAATGGGTAAATATGGTAATTATCAAATAAGCAATCCTACAATGCTATATATATATATATATATATATATATATATATATATATATATATATATATATTATCTTAAAATTATTTTCAGTTTGTCTTCCTATTGTGTCATATTTAATATGACACCATCGTTATCATTTTTAATTCGATTTTATTAACTTTATTTACAAATGACTTAGTGACATAACCAAAAATTTAGGAGCCGATTCACTAACACTTTTATAAATGAGGGATGTAAGTATAATATACATGATGCTTAACTAATGCTTACTAACTTCCCTTTTTATTTCAGCTTCTTAGAATGAGAAATACACATCAAAGATGAGAAGATTGTTTAGACTTGGAGTTTCCCTCCAAGGTTGTTGTCCTTGATTGCTCAATATTTACAGTGAACAGATATCTTGGACGTGCCTTTACGTGCTTAAAATCTCTCTGTGTATGACAGCCAGGAAGTGTAGCAGAAAACAGGATATCCGGCCTGAGTTAAGATGCACACTCAGCATTCTGCTGCTAACATTTTTTTTTTTTTTCTCATCTAAACTCAGTCCACCAACTCCTCTTGGTCTTTTGAAATTCTGAAGCCTTTATTTGAATCATTGACTAATGTAGAGCTTTCCTGACCTAACCTATGAAAATTCCTGTGCAAACAGGGCCACAGTTATCCCCCATGCCAGTTACTAATCGAGGAGTCCTTCAGACCAGTCAAATGCACAGTTGCAATTAGCCATCTTAACATTCCCTAATGGCCACACCTCTGCTTCAAGCTTAACATTCAGTTAATTCTGAGATATGATAGAACAAGTGCTATGTTTCTTTTCATATATAACTTAATTAGACTAACCTGATATCCTCAAATTATATTTGCAAGTGGCCATATTATTTTGTTTATATCTGAAGTAAACTAATTGGGTACTGTATTGGTACCTCTAGTAGCACTAGAAGTATTAAGGGACCTCTGATGGAACTGAAATGCATGTGTGTGTACAGGTTTGCACACACATATTCACACACACATACAATGCATATTGCATGAAAAATAACATATTTTTCCCACTTTAAGTCAGCAAGTGTTTCATTAAATATTATAAAATAAAAAAGATGGTTTATCTCTTTTCCGGCTCTGAGGTCTCACTTCTCAGGCCCAACCCTGATACGGAGATGCATGCACCTCTGTTGCCTGGTCTGAGCCAACATGACCCAACTTGTCCGCACAACTCCCCTACCTTGGTGGTTTCCTACTGCCTGTCCTCTGCCTATGTCCTGGGGTATTTCGGTACCCCAAAATCTCACAAGCACAACTCTACAGCCAATAGCTTTTCATACAGGTTTATATTGTATATTCAACTTTCAATCCACAAACCCTCTACACTACAAGATTGCCTCAAATAGACAAAGATACAAACTTCCCTTTTATATGACATATTAGACCTGTAAAATCCTTAGTGTTCATCGTTTATTTATTTATTTATTTATTTATTTATTTATTTTAACTTTATTTTAAAAAATGAAGATAAAAAAAGTTAAACATTTTTGCATAAATGTATACAAATACATTTTTGTCAGTGCTTGGCTTTTTTTTTTTTTTTTTTTTTTTTTTTTTTTTTTTTTTTTTTTTTTTTTTTTTAAGGTTTGATACTCTGCATTGGGTCTTATTAGTTATGATGAGCAAAAAGTACGTGTAAAACAGGATGTAACCCGGAATTAGTCGACATTTTCTTGTTGTGTAAGGATTGAGCATAATGGGTTTTTTGTTTTTGTTTTTGTTTTTTTTTTGTTTGTTTGTTTTTATTTTGTTTTGTTTTGTTTTGCTTTCTTTTTTTCTTGAACTTCACACAGTCTGTGAGTTGTTTCTGGGGCAGTCCGAGCCTCAGTGACTGCATATTGTGTCTGTTCTTTTGTGACTGGGTTATCTCACTCCGAATGATATTCTCTAGATGCATCCATTTGCTTAAGAATTTCATTAAGTTATTGTTTCTGATAGCTGAGTAGTACTCCATTGTGTAAATGTACCACAATTTTTGTATCTATTCATCTACTGAAGGACATCTGGGTTCTTTCCAGCTTCTGGCTATTATAAATAGAGCTGCTATGAGCATTGTGGTGCATGTATCTTTGTGGTATATTGGAGTGTCTCTGGGGTATATGCTCAGAAGTGGAATAGCTGGATCTTCAGGTAGTACTATGTCCAATTTTCTGAGGAATCAGCAGACTGATTTCCAGAGTGGTTGTCTTAGTTTTCTAACACCAATAAATCCTACCTGTGTCTAGCTGTTCCTTGGGAAGATCCATGTTGCCAGAATCTTCCCCCTCTATCCTCTGACCTCTGTTGACCTCCTCCGACCTCTCAGCCCTCTCTACTTCCTTTGCACTACCCAGTCACTGGTTCTCCTTTATTTTACTAATTAAAATGGGTAGATTCAGTTGAAGTCTGGTGACTAGGTGGCCCATCTTGGGGAAGTGGAATTAAAAGTAAAATACTAACAACTTCAGGACAATCTACAAGTGATAATAAAGGGAGGCAAGCACGTAGTGGATTTTTTTCTGTGAGCCATTTCATATATCTGGAAGGTGCAGTTCACTCTTGGCAAGGGTCCTCCGTTCTCAGTTAGTTCTTCCAAAATCCATCTTAAAAGCATGTGTCTTAGTTTACCCCAGATAAACCAACTTGACAACGAAAATTAACCTTCACAATCACAGGTATTCCTACCATGCATGAGTTCTCCATTAAATTGTTGATATGTACCCTAGGCTATGTTTGTCTCCCACTTATGTATTGTTAATATTGCTTCAATTAGCATTGATTTTCAGATATTTGTCATATATGTTTATTTCTTCAATTTCAATGAATCATATTTTACTTCATGTTATGATTATTCCAGTAATTCTATTACTTTTTCCATAGCAGCTAATTTGTTTGGTATAAGTGGTGTCTTATTTTTCTGTATTTTCATATTGAGTTGTCATTATTTTTAAATAATTTGTTTTATAAGTGTGTTGATATGTTATTAGATTATTTTTGTTTACTTTTTACTATATAATTTCATAAATATATGAGGTATTTGAATCTCAAAGATACTTTTATTCAAAATATTTCTCAATTTTAATTGAAGCATAAGATTTTATTTTACTATTAAACATTATTTTAAGCATTTATATTATGAAATTTAATATGCATCAGTTTGAAAAGTCGATAGATATGTTATCACATATTGTAGGTTCTTTCTTTCATTTTCTAATATGTGGCCAATATTGTCTAGAAGAGATCTAGTTTGGTGTAGCACTGTTTCTTGATTTTTGTTTTATATTAAATTGTAAATATTACAGTAGTGTGATTTACATACTTGGTTTTATGAAAGAAAGTTTGAACTTGCTCTGGCCTCAGTTGGAGAAGATGGGAGAGACCTGAGGCCCTAGGGACTGAGAAGACTTGAGGGTAAGGGGCTAGAAGTATGGTGGTATGTGGGGTATCCTCTTAGAGATAGACGGGGGATGGGGAGGAGGAAAGGAATAAGGTCCTGCCATCTATTTATTCAATATAAAAAAAAATACATGCTAAGCAGTCCATGAGGACCAAGGCAGTAAGCAGTCCTTTCTTATGACCTCTATACGGTTACTTGCCTTCATGTTCTTGCCTTAGTTGCTGCCCTGACTTCTTTCAATAATAGATAATAACCATGTAGAAGTATAAGCAAAATAAATCCTTCTATCCTACTTATTTATTGTAAAAAATGTTTTATCACAGTAATGCAATCCTCAATGAAAACATAATTAAAATATTGTTTCTCTCTTGAAAATGTTTTTTATGATAGAATTTAAAATTTTTAATTTTCAACCAGACTATCAAGAGATATAATCAGATATTAAGTATATCATAATTTTATAATTTTTCAAGATTTATGTAATTGATCTCTAGTGTTGATTTAATTTTATTGTACTTCAGAGTCTGATCATCTCTTAGCCATATTGTTTATAAGAATATCTAGGTTTATTTGATTTACTTGGTAGCATTTTATTAGATTTATAATAAATAGAAAAATTAACTCATTAAAACACATAGTTAAATAAACCATTTTCATGATTGCTGTGTTTTAAATGTATATTATTGCTATTATATTGTCCAACCTTTATATAATACATCGATTTGCAGCTTTTGAAAAAGAAATGTTTTCATGCTCTTTCTTTTCTGTAGACAACTTTACTTCAGTTTCTAAGTATTTTTATACACAAATGTAACAAAGAAAATAATGATTAAAGGAAGGTTGGGTTTTAAAATGATGATTATAAAAACATGAAAATAAACTTCAATAAGATCATACTAAATATTAACAGAGTAGCTCTTTCCCACAACTTTCTCAGGGCATACCAATTTAAACACAATAACCTGGCACATATATAGTTTATATTCAGAAAAAGCATGAAATGACAGCAGAAGGCCATATAAAGGGTACACTGACCAGACTGGGTTTTGATCACTATGTTCTGACACTCAACAAGAAAATGCATGTCTCATGAACTACATGTACATGAAACACAACATCACATCCAAGGACAATCCAGGGAACAAAGTGTACTTGTGGTAAGAGGCATTCTGCCCCCTTTTACACTGGAACTCCTCTCACTGTTCTTCTTATTTCTTTACATCCCAGTCATTGCTTATATATTATAGTGAGAACAAGAGCAGGTGGGGCATAAACAACCACAAAGTGTATTTAGGAGAAATAATGTGCACTGTGAAGCTTAAGTTTCTCTCTCTCTCTCTCTCTCTCTCTCTCTCTCTCTCTCTCTCTCTCTCTCTCTCTCTCTCTCTCTCATATACGTACATGTATATGCTGTAATTTATATGTATATGCTGTAATGCTGTCCCTGCCCTCCTGGTCCCCCCCCCCCTCAGAGCCTCCTTCTCCCATCCCTTCTTCTGATTTTCCTCTGAGAGAATGGGCCCTCCCTAGGGTTTTCACCCACCCTGGTACATCAACTGTTAACCAAAGAGTGTGTCAAGCTTAATGTTAGAGCCAAGTTGTATCCTAGACAGGATGCTGTGTGTTTATAGTAGCACCAAATAAGTAGAGGCCATGGAATTTCTGCCCTGAGATAAAAAAAGAAAAAGGATGCCTTCCCAGGCAAGGTCACAAACACATAATCTTTGAAATTCTAAAAGAAAGCCTATGAGATCCATTGCTCTTTGATAGCACCACAATACAAGAATTGATGCCACTGTGTTTCAAGATGGCTGCAGATGTTCTGTAAGGCTTTGGAAGTAGTTGGCATGGAAGTATGAAGAAACTGAAGATTCTTGTTCAAGGTTTAAGAACGTCATTGAAGGCAAATAACTTGCAGCAGGGGAGTCTTACCTGTATACTTCAAATATATATCTTCCAGAAATATTCCATTTATTATTTATTTTTCCCATTCTAACAATCAAACAGCTGACAAGAAGCAACTTAAAAAATAAGAAAGATTCATGTAGGTTCTTGTAGCTACATTAGATATATCATGGTCATTAAGACATGGTGGTTTTGTATCTAGGACCAAAATGTATGGTGACAGCATTTCATAAGCCAACTACAGAACCTCACCTTTGCTATGTTTGTATATCCAATAACATTGACAATGGAAATTCCATCCCTATTCTTTTGCTGAGGATACCATTATCCCAAGGCTCTTTTCAGGATTTCCTTATTCCTTCAGAGCTATCAGAGTAAGGTAAAAATGTTCACTTAATTACAAAGAGATGTTTTTTCAATTAACAAAAACCTGTACAGTGATAGTGAATAAAAGTAATTATGTAAAGTCTTTTACTTTTGAGTTTTAGGAACATGAAACTTTTGAATAGGAAAATATTAAAACATAACAAACCCGACAAGATGATTTTATACAAAGTGCCTGGAACATGATAGCTATTATCTCAGTGTGGTGTTTTTTGCTCTGATTCCATTCTTCATCTGATACACTGACACTTCTCATTCCTCATCTGACATACCTCATGCGATAAATGACAGTTCAATACTGGAAAACAAATTTCTTTTCTCTCATTGCCCCTAAATAATAAGAAAAGAAGAACAAATTAGATATGCTCTTATGGCTGAGGGAATTAAACCCGCTGGTGTCCACCACTTCCTGTTACTTACTCAGAATGGAATTTTTCTGGACAATAAGAGGGAACTTCACAAACCATTGCCAGTATCGCCTACAGTTTTCTTTCCTCATAAATAAATGCAGTTCACAAGAAAAATCCTTGGCATATGATGTGCGGCGCCCAGAGAACACACAGGGTACCTTCAAGCAAAAGCATAGCTAGACTAGTTTCTATTAACAAATTTACTTACATATTCACTGAGCCTCCTAGTAAAATAAAGAGCACCTACTGATTATCATTTTGCTTAGCATTATCTATCTTTGGATCATCTCATTTAGCTTGAAAGGTTAATTGGCAATAAATCATGAGCGATTTTATAAAGTAGATCATTCATTTCAATCATCTTACTTTTTGATTCTGCTTAGTTTCTGAAATGAATTACTTTTCCCTGTCTCTCCCAACATTCACCTTGGATCTAACTAGTGTTCCAGAAAGAAAGTGACACAAGTAACTTAGTTAATTAAATATCCAAGACACTTAATTGTGCTTTAAAAAATATATGTATATATAATTGAGTGAAATTTTACATAATATTCAGATTGTACTTGTAGAAATACTAACATACAATTTGCATTTTTAAAAGGTAATTTTGTTATGAAAATGTTTGAACCTGGAGTAAAGTGGCTGGATATAAAATTAGATCAAAGAAATTAGTCACATTACTTTATACAAATGATAAATACAACACCCTTTCCTTTTTTTAAAATTTTCAAATTTTGCATTTAATGGGATATGTTATGTATTTACATTTAAAATATTATTCCCTTTACCACCCTTCCCCCTTCATCTGCTTCTATAAGGATGATCCCCCTCCTACCCACCCACTCTCACCTTAACACTCTGGCATTCCCATACACTGGGGAAACAAGCTTTCACAGGACCAAGGTCTTCTCTTCCTACTGATGACAGACAATGCCATCTTCTTTTACATATGCAGCTGGAGTTATGGGACCCTCCTTGTGTACATTTTGGTTGGTGGTTTAGTCTCTGGGAGCTCTTTATAATAGCCATGAATAATATTAAATATCTTGGTTTAATTATAACCTAGGAGGTGAAAGTCCTATATGACAAAAACTTCAAGTCACGGAAGACTTTGAAGAAGATATCAAAAGAAGGAAAAGTTTCCCATGCTCCTGAATCAGTAAAATTAATATAATGAAAATAGCCATCTTACCAAAAGAATTTTACAGATTCAATGCACTTTTCATCAAAACTCCAACACAGTGCTTTACAGACCTTGACAAACAACCCTCAACTTCATGTGAAAGAAACAGAAAACCCAGGATAGCCCTTGGTCAGTGGTACTTACTTCAAGATGCCCCTGAGTGACACACAGCAGGTTTAGACCCAGGTGAATTCCAGAACAGGATCCCACTTGATTGTGCATAACAGATGCAGGCAGACATCTGAATTCTTTTGCAAAGTTAAAAGAAAACATGCATGCTAACTCCCAAGAATGAAGGAGCTGGTGTTACAGGCTGGGATGCTGATTCAAAAGGGAATCTGCAGTAAATGACTAGATTGATATGTAAAATACCTTATGCTCTGCTAGAGATTAGGATCCAGAGAATTTATGTTGGAATAACAGCAAGATAAATCAGCTTGGAGAACAAGAGAAATTTGTCTAGAGAGAAAGTTGTTTGGAGAGCTCTGGAGAAAGAAGAAAGCATCCTAGAAAGCTGTCTGGAGCAGATCATAACTGACTAGATGAACAGTTTGACTTCTAGTCTTTTTTCTTACTGCTTTCAGACACCCTTTTCTCAGTTCCCCTCTCTACACTGGGGCTGGCCCTTGGCAAAAGTGCAAAGGCCATTCAAAGACTGTCATACCTGCAGATCCATTCCATATCCAAACACCAAACCCAGACACAATTGCAGATGCCCAAGAAGTGCTTGTTGACCGGAGCCTGTTATACCTGTCTCCTGAGAGGTTCTGCCAGAGCCTGACAAATACAGCATCAAAGGCTCACAACAAACCTTTGGACTGAGCCCAGGGACCCTAATATACTAGATAGAGAAAGTACTGAGGGAGCTGAAACGGTTTGCAACACCATAGGAAGAATAACAAAATCAACTAACTGGACCCCTCAGACCTCCCTGGGACTAAACCACCAACTAGAGAGTATACATGGAGGGATCCTTGGTTCCAGCTACATATGTAGCAGAACATGGCTTTGTCTGGAATCAATAGGAGAAAAAGCCCTTAGTCCGGTGGAGGCTGGAATTCCCCAATATGGGGAATGCCAGGTTGGTAAGGTGGGAGTGAGTGGGTGTACCCTCATAGAACCAGAAGGAGAAGTGATGGCAAAAGGGTTTTCCAGAGGTGAAATTGGGAACAAGGATAACATTTGAAATGTAAATATGTAAAATATGCCATTAAAAAATGCCAAAAAAGAAAGAAAAAGAAAAGACAGAAATGAACCAACTCAACAACCTTAAAAGAAAGAAAGAAAGACGAAAGAAAGAAATCAAGGAAATTCAAATTGAAACAAATCTGAGATTTTATCTCACAGCATTCATAATGGCTAAGAACAAAACCTCAAGTGATATATGCTGGTAAGCATGTGGAGCAAGGGGAACACTTCTTCATTGTTAATGAGTGCTAACTTGTACAACTACTTTAGAAATCAATTTGGTCGTTTCTGGGAAAACTGGGTTTCTACCTCAAGAAACATCTATACTACTCCTAGGTATATACCCCCAAAATATTCCCCTGTCCGACAAAGACAGTTGCTCAACTGTATTTATAGAGGCTTTATTCCTAAAAGCCAGAAACGAGAAACAACCTAGATGTTCCTCAACTGAAGAGTGGATGTAGAACATGTGGTTCACCTACACAAAGGAATATTATTCAGCAATTAAAAGAGAATTTTGCAGGCAAGAAAAGTAATTTTGCAGGCAAATGGATGGGACTTGAGAAAAGCATAGTGAGTGAGGTAACCCAGAATCAAAGAACATGTGTGATATGTACTTACTTATAATTGGATATTGGCCAAAACATGCAGAATAGCCATGATACAACTCACAGACACAATGAGTCTAAACAATAAGGAATGTCCGAGTGAGGATGCTTGAATCCCACTTAGAAGGGGGAATAAAATATTTATAGAAGAAAGGTGGAAGGAAGGAGAGAGAGAGAGAGGATGAGAGAGGTGAGAGAGAGGATGGAGAGGAAAATGGAGTGTCAGGGTCAGGAGTGTCAAGGACAGTGGAGAAGGGAAATTGTCATGACATGGCAAACTGCAACTGATGTGGTTGAGAAGGTGATAGGCATCTGGAGGATATGACAGAATGCTGGGAGAGTAAAGGCACCCAAAAATCAGTGAAGGTGACTGTTATTAATCTTTGGAATATAAAACCTGAAATGGCTACTTCCTATAACCAGGCAAGAACCCCATTGGAGGAATATGGATACAAACCCACCCTCAAAACTATAGACCCCAAATGTATTCTGAATACAAAAAATGCAAATACAGGGAATGAAGCAGAGACTGAGAGAATGGCCAAGAAATAACTGGCCCAACTTGAGACCCAGTCCATGGGCAAACACCAGTCTTTAACACTATTAATGATACTCTATTATGCTTGCATATAGGAGTCTAGCATGGCGGTCTTCTGAGAGGCTCCACCCACCAGCTGACTCGGACAGATACAGACTTTCACAGCCAAACAGCGGGTGGAACCTTAAAACCCTTATGGAAGAATAAAAATAAATAAATAAATAAATAAATAAATAAATAAATAAATAAATAAATAAATAAATAAAATAAAAACTTTCAGGTACTGAAGGACTGAAGGGAGTAGGAACTCCATAGAACGATCAACACCGTCAATTAACCTGAACCTTTGGGCCTCTCAGAATCAGAATCAAAGAACATACTCAGGGTGGACCTAGCAGCTGTGTAGCTTGGTTTTCATGTGGATCCTGAACAGCTGCAGCAGGGAAGGAGGTTCTCACCATAAAGTTGTTGCCTATCTGTGGGGTATGTTCTAGCTGGTCTCTCTTTTCTGGCTGCAGTGGGAAAGGATGACCCTAGCTTCTCAGAGACTTGATGTATGTTTGCTGGAAGGATACCAGGGGGTGGTCTAATCACCCAAAGGCGAAAGGAGGAGGATATTGGGGATTAGATAGAGGGAGGATTTGACCAGGAGGAGGGGCAGTGAGTGGGATATAAAGTGAATAAAAAGTGTTTGAGTTATGGTCTCCCTAAAAAGAGAAACTTCCCTATAACTCATCATGCATTTATATCACAGTTTAGGTCCAAGTTTAAGTCAAATAATTTTAGCTGCTATCTCACATAGAAATAAGTTTTTATAAATAAATGATGACCTAAAATATATTAGAGTAATATTCACTATTTTAAAGAATATGATTGTATTACCAATATATACATTCTAACATTTGTAAAGCAATTCAGATGACAGCATCCTTTTGATAAGAAGTTCCTCATAATGATGTGGTTGACTGGGTTTCAGTGCACACACAGAGGTGAGACTTCAAAGAAAAACTTATGGGATTATATTTTTTGTTTTCCAGTTTGTAAGTCCTGAGAATCTAACACGAGGTTTAGGACAGAGAGCAACACATTAACTATGTGTCCTCCTTTTGGAGTTAACAATATTCCACAGTATGTTTGGCTATCTTGACTTCATGGATCTGTGCATGAGTATTCAAGTATGTGCCTGGGTCTAGTGCAGATGTGATTGCTCCAAAGTCATTATCAATAAATGGCACTCAACAAATACCACAGTGACAATACATTATCTATTGGAACAGACTTTTTCTGTGATTTTCCCATTATTTGCATTATAAATGAGAATATTTCTGAAAATTTTAGAGCTGTATAGGAATGCGGTTTCTGCGTTTTTGGACTTCAGTGTGGGTGAGAGGAGTGCCCTTTAAGAACTGCACAGATGGATGTTAATTTCTGTCTCTTATTTAGCAACATTCAAGTGACTTGAGATATTTCAAAATGTAGCTTATAGAACTTGAATATTAACTTTGGAATTTGTAAGATACACTAAAACAAAGCTGCCATAATTCCTTATATAAAGTACATGAGCCTCATGGTCCTAGACATTTTGACAGTTTGTTCTTTGGTATTCTGTTCTTTCTTAGGCCATGTTAGGCTTTGTCTGACAAGGGTAAAGATAGTAAATGAATGGGAACTCACATGAGGTCCAGTAATCTATCATAGGATTGGAATGTCTCACTTACCAAAAGAAGCTATTTGGTAAGGAATAATATTAATGATCTTCTAAGAACTAAGGAGCAAGCTATAAACATAAATAACATGTGCTTCTTTACAATAGAAAAGGTTAGCATCTGGTCCAGAGTAACTGAGGTCTACATGATGTAAATTCCAATGTCATTTTACATTTCTTTTGAAAGTGAGACACAGATTTACATAAGATGAATAAATAAGAAATCACTTAAAATTGAGAATACTAAAATCAAGTTTGAAAGATCCTTCTATATCTAAATAAAAATGAATTTGTATCACATTTTATTTTTAAATAATATATCTGGTCTTAAAACTAATAAACAAAGAATAAATAACTTATTATGATAAAAAATAAATTTTAAAAATGTATATGCATATTTTGTTATTCAACTAAGGACCACTCAAGTTCCAGAACTGTAAGCTTTTCCATCCCTCAACTCTACCTTCAATCCATCATGACAAATTGCCAATTTGATGTTTCCACATTTTGTAGTTTGCATATGTGCATGCTTCCTACTTTCTATAAACCTTGTTGTCATTACCTGGTCGGCCACTGTCTCATCCCCATTCAGGAACATAAATTTTGCCCCTTCAAAATGAATCTTTGGTGACTTTAGTGTCTTTCTGTTTCCTGCTCACCTAAATGCAACTTCACTGCTGTGGCTGGGATAGAGTACTTAAAAGAAGAATAGATCACAAAATCCAACCCGTTATAATACCAAATAAAATATCATGCAACTATTAGAAAGAACATATGGGAATAAAGTATAATGAAAATAAAAGAAGAAATAAGAAAAATATAATAACTATCTTATTTTTGTCAATTGGAGAAAAGCTTATAGTAACAATTAATAAATGTTTGCATTCATATTATAAATATTTGAGTGAAAAAAATTTGTTCCACTATATTTTAATATATAATAATATTAATAATTAACAATGGGAGCTGAAAATATAGGTAGAAAAAAAAGTAATAATTTTAAGGGCAGAGAATCTCATTGAAAGAAAACGATTTTTAGAAAATGAGTATCTGCGACAAGGTATGTAAGTTATTGTATGATTTGGGAAGTAAAAAAAAAGTTAGAATTAATAATTGCAACTCAGATCGATCCTCTCACACTGACTAAGTTCTTTGCTCTTGCATGTTACTCAATACTTTCATATTTTATTTGTTCCATCACAACTGAGTCCTTGAAGTGCTTTGTAGTGAACTGAAGTTACAGTAGGAAACAAAACACTAATGTAACCATGGTAACATTAAAAGAGAAATGAGTATGTTAGACCAAACAGTATAGAGGCTTCATCATAATGTATACTCCTTCATATGCTGGCCTAATGCATCATTTATTTCATTAAGCAAGTGGGAGAAGAGAGAGAGGGAGATTGAGTCTGCATTTCCCATTGAACAAACCCTGTAAAATATATGAGACTGCAAGCATTTTCAATGATGGGGTACAGGGTTCATTGGAGGCCCAACTGAAGTATGGATATTCCCATCTGCTACCTCAATAATTGATATATCTACTATCAATAAAAGTACAATCAGCTTCCAATAAATCATTCCCCAAATCGCATTCATTAGATCATCAGCTCAAAACCAAACTCCTGTTGTTGTATCAGGCCTTGTAGCTGAACGTTAATCCAGTAACATGGCTACTCTGGCAAGGGATCGCTTAATCCCAAACATAGGTAAAGGGTAAAGTCAGTTTGTAGAAGGAAGCAGCCCTGTTTGGAAGTAAAACATAATTGAAGGTAAGAGAAAATCACAAATCAAAGAAAGACATGATAAAATGAGTTGGAGATGGACTATGCCAACTCTCACAAGAACAGCACAGTAAAGAGATGCTATTTAAGAGTAGGACAATGATTCAGTTGAGTTGCCAGTGTGTGGAGAGTTGAGTCACATGGTAGTCAGTGATGTGAGTGCAGTGCATTGAATTTGATTTCCTTCATGAGTTCATGGAGTTAAGTGCAGGCCAGCAGATAAAGTTGAAGCCAGAGAACAAGGAGTCAAAAGATTAGATTGAATTCCAGAATTAAGTGGAGACTAAACAGATTAATTCAAAGAGATACCAAAGATTCTAGATTTAATCAGTCAGCTTGGAGAAGTGTTTGAGACTGAACTTCTGAGTTGGACCAGACCCAGAATTGACAAAGTGGTAAAAAGAAAAAGTTTGAGTTTATTCAGTAATGATCCTGAGATTACAATTATATCAGGAAAATAAAATTAATTTTACAAGATGTAGTAGTATATAAGACTACATTTTAGTATGTTCCCTAATAAAGCCATAAGCAAAATAAATATAAGGCCAATTAAAGCTCTGTCACCGCCTATGAATCTACTGTGACAAACTATCTTTCCATAACACAACCAATTAATGATGGTGCAGCTGACACCGGTAAACTTGCTGTTCCTGGCAGTAGAATTTCGATGGTGCAATTACACTTTTTATTTTTTAAAGTAGCCATAACCATTTATTTTAATTTTACTCAAGGATTTTTCAGAAACCTTGTGCTACCCTTTCCAGTGAGGTCTTCGATGGCGAATGTAGCAGGCTGTTGGGATATAAGATGGAGAACCCTGCTCCAGGTGCTGGACAAGTAACGTTACTCTTCAAAACAAAAGCCATCAGCAAAGATATAGACAGGGTTTGTGACTTGTAAATGTCTTCCTGATGAGGCACATTAGACCAGTGAGAACGCCAAATGTGAATCTCTTGTCACAGCCTCTGACCAAGGTTGAGTCCACTCCACTATCCGGGGAAGCCGCCTGTAGTGCACAGACATCGTGCAGGCAAATGTACAAAGAGTAAACTAAATCTAAAAATAATTTTCCAAAGAAGAAATTTTGCTGGGGAAAAAGTTACAGTAAAATAACAGAAGGAAAAAGAACGAGGCTGGGAACTGGAAAGTTGGCTCAGGGGTTAAGTGTACTTGTTATTCAAAGGACCTGGGCTTGATTACCAGCGCATACATGGAGCCTCATTACCTCCTCAGGATCGATGTACTTAGCTGTGCTTCACAGACATCCTGCCAGGATAACTACTCATGCGCACAAAATAAAATAAATCTTTACAAATATTTCTTTTTTTAATTTTAAGAAAAATGAAGGAAGGAAGGAAGAAAAAAAGAAAAAGGAAGACGGAAGGAAAGAAAGATTGAAAGAAGGAAAGAGGTGTCATACTTCCTGCAATCAAAACATTACGAAAGCAGGAAAAGGTGGATCACTAAGAGATCAAGGCCAGCCTGGTTTATAAAGCTACACAACAAGTTCCAAGGCAACCAGGGTTACACAAGGAGATTGGTCTCAACAACAAAAATGCTTCTTTAAAAAAAATTAATACAGATGCCTTTTAAAAATATGGATGCTATCTTTTCAGAGATATGTGGAAGATGATCACCAACAATTCCTTTCAAACATCTTTTTTAAATTTCTTCCCGTGTATTGAAAGTTATTGAATTACACTTTTAAAATGATAACATTGTATTATTCCAAGTTCAAGTGAGTAGTATTGGCATATACAAAATACTGTAAATCTTTATGAAATATATTGATGGTCATGTAACAGGATCAATGTAAATTTATATTCTCTTAGTAATTATCCAACCATTACCATGGAGAGACTCTGTGACAAAAATGACACACAAATGGTAGCATTTTGGTGAAATGATAAGTGACCCTATATTTTATTCTCAATACAAACACTGTTATACACACACACATGTATGTATGTATGTATGTATATATATATATGTTGATATTTCTTATGACTCGATTAGAATTGTTATGTTCTCTTTAGCTTTATAAATGTTTCAATTTCTTATTGTCTTGGATTTGACCTATCCTAAAAAATGCAGCATTTTTTTCTAACTGAGAAGATTGAAAAATTTCTAAACCATTAAATATATCAGTCCAAATACTATTACTTTGTTTTGTCTTATTCTTCTTTCATGTGATGATAAACCAAGCAGATCTTATTGTTAGTAGTTAGCTTATTTCCATGAGCAGCTGATTTTATATCAGAATTTTTATTTTTATAACATCGGTCTACATTCTATTGAGCTTTTGGTGCTGTAGAACAAAGACTTTCTTTGCTCTTTGTTTCAGTTAATATTATACTCATTCCTATGTGAGCCCACACCAGAATTATTTAGTCTCCATACCCTTAATATGAACTGGTGAGATTCAGACCCAGGACAAACAGCTGAGGTGCATATTTTAACTACCAAAGCAGACATGGCCTCCAGGTTTTTTAATATCCCTCAGTCCCTAACTTTATAGGACATGGCTGGCATACTTTCCCCCTATGCTGACTTTGGAGCCCAGGACCTGTACTTTCTCCTCCCTGGAAGCTATATCATCTACACATTTACATCATCTCTCTCTTTCTCCCTCTGCATTTTTTTTTTCCTGTGTGGGAACACTCTCATTTTTCCCTCCTGCTCTCTGTCTTCCTCTCTATGGAGACTTCCAGGACTAGTCACTCCAGACCAGAAAGAGCACAGTCCCTATATATCTGTCTCTATATATTTTAATTTGTCTTGAATTAGCTCATTTCACATACAATAACTTGTCAATGGTATGTGTATAAAATAACTCAAAAATTCTTTCAGAAAGAAAATCATCTTCATTTAAAACAGCTGTCTTACTTACCATTTGTATAGTGATATATCTAAAGTATACTGATCTCTATTTAGCATGGTCATAAAACTTTACCAGTCAATAGCCATTTCCTGCCTTCCTAACTATGTATCCATTCTTAAATGTTTGAAATAGCAAAAGGTTTGTAAAATCTTCACTAGCTTCCTAAATCTCGAGTTCTAACCTCTATAAACTCTGAGATTTAAAAGACCATGATTTCAAGAGTTTGACAAATAAAGAGAAACATGTTTCTCACTGGAGTAAAATCTACAGGTAGCAAATGAACACAATGCACTTTTAGATGCTCAAAGATAAATCTGTCCTGGTGTTTATTCTAGTTCCAGTCTTCATCCATTAGCTCACCTAGGGCACTAGGGCAAGGCAAGTTTTTCTTAGGATGTACTCTCACTAACTTTTGTGCCATACAATAGTGAGTCATGTATATAGTCTATGATAATGTCTGTTCACCTCCATCTCCTCTATCAAAGTAAGTACTCAAGGAATCTTTTTTTGTCATCCAAGCATGCTGACGCTAGCATGTAGCCATTGTTTTGCTTTGCGTCTACCAGCATCTCCTAGGAGTATCCACAGACAGGCTTGTTCCATCCTAGCTGCCCCTTAAAACTTCCTGGCTACTCTGTATTATAGAAGGGATTTAAAATGAAATGATGTTTGCTATCAACGTGAAGACCTGAATGCATGCTTCATTTTAAAGGCAAGTAATGCATACTTTCCCCAGATGGAGTTCCCTAAGTGCTAAAAACAGTTTTTACAATAAATGAAATTTATTGTTAGTCTAAATGCTATATTTCCTAATGAGTAAAATGACAATATATTATTTATAGGTTGATGTAATTTCTTTTTTGTTATATAATGAAATGTATTAAGCAATGTCTCTTTTACATAAAGATCACAGAACTTTGCTTCTCTGAGAGCTCTAGTTCTCCAAAATCCTTAGATAGAATTTTTCATTACTTTCTGAAAATATTCAAGGTATGGGAAAATGTATGATACAGGATCATTATGTAACAGAAAAGAAAGATGAACTAATACAATTCATTGTGGTGGCTGTTCTTGGTTGACAACTTGATTACATGTGAAATTTACTAGAACCCATGTGACCTGTCAAATCTGTGTACAATTTTTTTTTAATTAAGTACCTTGAAGTGGAAAGAACCACCTGTAACCAAAATTTTCTGAGGTAGGAAGTTTCATCTGGCAAGTGTGTTTATTCACTGACATTCAAGCCTATGTCTTCAGGATTCTAGCATATACTGAATAGGAGGTGAGATATCCAACCTTGTGAAAAACTTTCTGGATTCTTGTACTTTTCTTTACAAGATGTACAGATTTTAGTAGAGAAAACTCTACTTATTAACATTATTAATTTTTTAGTTACCTTCATTTTATAGCTAATGTAAAATCGGAATTCACCCACAATATTTTAAATAATTTCTGTGCAATAAAGTAAAAACAAAAGTATAACTAGCATCATTATCTAAATTATTAACTGTAATACTAAGTATGATGTTACCTGTGAAATTATTATATTTTTATGTATAATATTGAAATATGTTACCTTTATCTAAAGTATTTTCATTTTGTTTCCTATGAAGGTGGTAGGTTTTGCCAAAGGTCTTATCTTAAGTAATGAAATGACCACAGGTTTCTGTCTATATAGGTGGGCGATTCAATTTGTTGCTCTATGTGTTTTGAATTATCCCCACACCTCTGCCATAATGCCAATTTAATAATGTGCATGATAGTTTTGATAGATTTTTTTTCTTACCACATTATTTAAAAAAGAGGACACATTTACAGATTTTTAAAGGCACTTTGGCATAATATTATATGAATATTTTTGTCAGTACATAATTCTTTTAGCTGTTTGATAGCATGCATTGAAATCCCAATAGTTATCATAATTATGAGGTACATGTAGGACAGAACATAACTTTATTTTTTGCAGTTATTTTGTTGAATATTTTTGTGCCTATATAATCATTGTTATCTAATTGATTATTTCATGTTTACTTAAAGTATTTACTTCACCTTGATTTAACAATTTTAAGTTGCATGTATTTAGAATTTCACACATTTTTTCAGTTTGCTGTAATATGATATATACATATATATAATGCCGTTGTTATTCCCTGAATTCCCTGTGTCTGTTGTAATGTCTTCTTTTAATCTCTAATTGTAATGATTTGAAGCTTCTCTCTTTGTTTGAATAGTTCTTCTAGGATTGGCAATTTTGTTCATCTTTATGAAAGAGTAATCTTTTTATTAATTTTTATTATTATTTAACTAATTTTCATTTAATTTTTATTTTCTATACAGGATTTGTATATGTGAATTCAAAAAGAGAAAATATACATTTGAAAGCAGTAAGTCACAAATGACAATGTCTGGGGTCAATTGGAATTATTCCAAGTATTTCTTTCCTACTTAGAAACAATGAAATCACATGATTGGCAATAAAAATTTCAAATTCTCAGACTGATTAGTTAAAATGTCCTATCATATGACTATAAAACGCAGATTACCAAAGCACAGTTGGCACAAGTCTAGAGCATAAAGTTTTCAGTGTAAGTTTTTCCTATTAATATGTCTAGGCTAGAGACCTAGATGCTATTGTACAATAAAAACACATATGTTTATCTCTATCTCAATAATAGTGAATGATGAATATTTGAACAACCTTAGAAAACTAATATATTTGAAATGATAAGCCCATTTTTTACAGAAAATCTCTGCAAAGTAAAAAGATAATTAGTTTTTGATTAATATTCAAAAAAGTATAGAATTTTAATGTGTGCTTCTGATGGTTTATATATGCTTGGCCCAGGGAGTGGCACTGTCAGGAAGTGTGGCCTTGTTGGAATCAGTGTGTCACTGTGGGTTTGGGCTTATGAGCTTCACCCTAGATCTTTGGAAGTCAGTCTTCCACCAGTAACCTTTGGATAAGAATTTAGAACTCTAAGCTTCTTCTGCACCATGCTCTCACCTTGATGATAATGGACTAATGGACTGAACCTCTGAAACTATAAGCCAGCCCCAATTATATGTTGTTATATATATGACTTGCCTTGGTCATGCTGTCTGTTCACAGCAGTAAAACTCAAATGAAGACAATGTTTATCCAAGATTAATAATGTATCAAGAAACCTCCTTCAATCTTACCAGTTTGTGTAATAATTAAACCACTTCTTAAACAGAGTTTGAGAATAGGTATCTCTTCCATTAAGATAGTGCATTCCTCCTAGAATACAAGGGTCTCTAAATGAAAATTTTCTGTGACAGAATCAGGTTAACACCTACAATTTATTAATCTGTATGTCAACAGAAATATTCAACCAAAATAGGATATTGACATTGTTTTTGGTTGACCATCATAACTCGATATTAAGATAATATTGCTGCAGACAACACATAATTTGATTGCAGGATACATAATTCAGTCTTGAACTGATCACAGTGCTGTCTCCTCTCTAAGTAGGTTTTATACTGATAGTAAGTGCTATTCAGACTCATAGGAAGGAAATATGGCAGTGCTCTTACTAAGCACAGGATACTACATACTGAACTAATGACCTATGAGAAAAGATGTTGCCTTGTGTGATAATAACTAGGGTGTCTATAGAAGACAATAGTTGGTCTCTTGATTGGATTAAGAATTGCAACTTAGATGGGAATTTAATCATGTTATAAATATGGTCAATTACTTGGGCAGCCATTATATTTAACTGAGACTGTTGGTGTGGTTTTGCTAAGTGGCCATTTTGTCAATCTGTATTTAAATCTACAAATTTATGCTGCTCTTAGCCTTTGCCTGAATAAATTCTCATTCAATTGAAAGTGGTTAATGCAGAGGTGAACTACTGTTCAAAGGGCTAATAACTGACTGAATGTGGATATTCAGCAATAGGCTTATAGTGACCTAACTCTAACTGATCCTCATGATAAGGCTCAGAGAATATTCCATGGCTTTTATGTGTATATACTTATAGCACTTTTTTTTTTACCCACATACGTCCTACACACCACGATGAGAGTTAAGTTTTATAGCATAAAGAATGTGTATAGTAGTAATTTCACATACTAAATTTCAAATATTTCAGGTTCAGTCAATAAAAGTATGCATACAAATTGAATATAACTGATATAAAATGGCCCCTTATTTTTAATGATAGAAGTTTTTGCAGCAAGTCTCTGGGCTTTCGATCTTACCTCATTTCAATAATAACCTATCATTGTCATTTTTTCTCCTTCAACTGCCCTACTTAATGTTAAGCAATGCTACATTCTTGATTAATTCTCTGTTTCATGATTTGAAGACAGATTACTAATCTAGTTAATACAGACCATTTTCTATATTTAATTTTATGACGAGCTCCTGAAAGTCCCAAGTTCTTACACTTAATGAGACCCTACAATAAAGTATGAAACTGCTTCATCTATGATAAAAGTTTCATTTGTTCTGCACTTGGACAATAGCACATGCCTATATGAAAACACAAATGAGAAATGTGTGGACAAAGCAAAAATATGAAGTGCATGTACTTTCTATGCATATAATCATATAATATATTCATCATGGAATTACTGTGTTTTCATTTCTTGATGTTTTTGGAGTTCTTTAATTCATCTATTGCTTCAACACTAATCATTTTAAAATGTAGAGTACAATTTGTATTTATGCACCTTCATTTCCTGATTAAATCTTGTTTACCAAATATATCTATTTTATGACCACCTGATTCTCCCAACCCATATGGCAAATAAAAATTGCCATTGACATAGGCCTTGCATTTGCTTTGATCCGGAGCTGAATTGTCTCCAAGTGAAGGTCTCAGGTTTACATTTGTGGCAGCAATGCAGCAAAGTAAATACCACCTGTCTAAAATGGTCTCTGGTTGTGTTGTTCAACTAAGTACATTGTGGCTTAAATCATAACACTCTAACAACAAAAAGTAAGAACTGTACACTTTGTATTATTTGACAAGGACATGACATTATGCATTCAGAGTAAGCTTCTGAACTGTGTACTCTAGAATGGGTTTATTTTAAAATGATTACATTTTCCTTTCAAATGTATCTTTTCTACTTGAATAATGCAACCACTAATATAGGAAATCATGGTTATTTTAGTAAAGAAAACTCTGCTATTATACAAGTATAGAGAAGCATACTCCATTAACCTTTCTGTCCTTGCAAATCAGACTGACTTATTGTGCAGCTTCAATTAGCTTGTCAAATAAATGCACTGCCATTACAATTCTTTCCTTTAGCTCAGTTTTAGGAAACAGGGTGTGCCAAGAACTGAATAAGCAGTATAATTTTCCTTTCTGGAAGAAATATTTGATGATGAATTTTGAAGCAGCATTTAAACTGAGAATATTTCTTTTTCAAATTGGAAACAGCATGAATGAGTACTAGACACACTATGGGTATGAAATTTTATCTAACTATTCTAGTTATAATAATTTAGATTATACAGCCAAGTAATAAGTGTATCATATTTTAGTGGTTGTGTATAAGGTAGAATATTAGATATGCTTTGTTTTATGTATTAAGCTACATTGATATTTTTGGTATGTAGTTATAGTATAATAGCAATTAAAGTAAAATTATCAAAATAACATTTTATATATATATATGTATATGAAAATAATCAGATACCTAATATTTAAAATATATGCTATATTTAGCTGACACTTTTCACTTTCATGAATATTCCTCAAAATAAATTTCATTTGATGCCATAAAGAAGAAAGTTTCATGTTGGGTGGACCTGGTATATACCTTTAATATCAGTACAACACTGGGAATGTGGACAAAGACGGAGGCAGAGAGAGGAAAATCTATGAGTTCAGCTCCTGAAATGAAAATGCCTTACAGGACAGCCAGGTATACACAGAAATTCCATCTCATAAAACAAACAAACAACTCTTTATATCTCTATAAATAACAACATGAGCAAAATTCTTCCCAACTCAATTTCTACAAGTGAGAAATAATAATTAGAAAATTATATAATTCACACATTTAAAATGATTAATTGGGAAGGCTCAGGCTTGAAGGACCAAGGAGCCCCTAATTCTCTCTTATTGTACATTTCTGTACAAACTACAAATGAAGGAATATTGTATGTATGAATAAATAAGAATTTCCAGTCATTGCCCAGAATGGCAATAATCTTAGTTAATCACTTTAATTTTTTATATTATCAAGATCTATGACATTTCTTTTTCTGCCACACTTTGATCATAATTTTCCCTTTTATTCTAAAAAGAACTAATTCATTTTATATTGTCCTTCATCAATGGATGTGAACTTTGAAATTGGAATCACTTTACAAATCATACCAGCAAGAATTTCGGTGTTGGTATATACCATTGTGTTAACAAGTTATTGAAATTACAAGGCTATATTTATTTTTGTTTTGTCTATGATGTCAACTTCTTGCATTTATATGGATTCTAGTAATTAAGTATATAAATAAGGATGAATGCATATTTTCAAGATATAATGGCTCCATTATTAAACACACATATTTAAAACTTATTCTGAGTCATTATGAGAAAGTTTAGAAATAGAAAATAACTTGAGATTATAATGTATTTCCAATCTTTGTCCTCTTTTATTCTCTTCCTCCAAATCCTCTCATAGGTTTCTTCCAACTCTTCATTTAATTTCATAGACTGTTTTTAAATAATTGCTATTTTGTTATAGATATAATATACTTGGTTTGTATATGATTACATATTATATATATATATATATATATTAGGCCTGAGCACTGGCAATGGACTTCAATCACTGTGCTTTTTACTGGGGAAGGTCACCACCTCTGCTCTAAGCTTTCCCCTGTTTCATAGAGTTATGTTTTTGTTTGTTTGTTACTTTTTTCCATCTATTTTTGCATGCATGTTGGAGTTATCTTTACTCACCTAACATTTAGATTGAAAACCTGCTCAAAAATGATGATGTCATGTCCGATACTGGAAACTTAGCTGACTTTATCAGTGCTAGTTAAAGCATAGCTAGTAGAGGAAAACTTATAACCACTAAGTTACTACCCAATCATAATCTGTCATAACCATCTTTAAATATTTATTTGTTTTCCCTCATAGATAAGTATAGCCTTAACTTCTCATGAAGTGAAATTCTTTAGCAACGGATGATAATGTCCTCAGAGAAATCACAGCTTCTAAAAATGCATATGGATTTTGAATACTGATTTCTTTTGGCCAGAGATGAGTAGGAAACAAGTACAAACACAAAAGTAATACCCTATGCCCCTTACAGGTTGAGAAATAGAAAATAATGATTATTATTTATGCATAGGTAAAGGTAATATTTATGCTTATGGAAATACTATCTCAACTCACAAGTGTTTTAGAAAAATCTTGGGTTGTGATGAACAGATTAATATATAAATACAACATGGTAGAAGTGATAGTTTGTATATGCTAGTCTCAGGGAGAGGCAATATTATGAGATGTGGCTTTGTTGGAATAAATATGTCACTGGGGGTATGGGCATGACTGTATGATGATAATTCTAGCTGCCTGGAAACGAATATTCTGCTAGCAGCCTTCTGATGAAGATGTACAACTCTCAGTACCTCCTGTAGGATGCCTGACTGGATGTCATCATGCTACCACCTTGATTGTAATAGACTGAATCTCTGAACCTGTAAACCAGCCGCAATTAATTGGCATCTTGTAAGAGTTGCCTTGGTCATGATGTCATTTCACAGCAGCAAAACACTATTTCAAACAGTAGATATACTCAACTAAAGATTATTAAGCATAAATAAGAAGAAACAACAACATTACTGGTCAAATTGTTATAGGACTACAGAATTTGTTGTTAAATATTAATCCAGACACATGAAGGCAAGCCATTGCATCTTCTCTTTCATTTAGAAACTAATGGATACAAAATTAACTCAAACAAATCAGTAGCCTTCCTGTACTCAAAGGACAAACATGTGGAGAAAGAAATTAGGGAAAACGTACCCTTCACAATCGTTACAAAAACTATGAAATACCTTGGTGTGACTCTAACTAAGCAAGTGAAGGACCTGTATGACAAGAACTTCAAACCTCTAAAGAAAGAAATTGAGGAGGATCTCAGAAAATGGAAAGATCTCCCATGCTCATGGATTGGAAAAATCAACATCTTAAAAATGGCCATCCTACCAAAAGCAGTCTACAGATTCAATGCAATCCCCATCAAAATTCCAACCCAGTTCTTCATGGAATTGGAAAGATCAATGTGCAATTTCATATGGAATAACAAAAGACCTAGAATAGCGAAATCCATCCTCAACAACAAAAAAACATCTGCGGGAATCACTATCCCTGACCTCAAGCTATATTACAAGGCAATTGTGCTGAAAACTGCATGGTACTGGTACAGAAATAGGCATGTGGATCAATGGAATAGAATAGAAGATCCAGAAATGAGCCCTGGTCCAACTGGCACTCAGCATGCAAAAGAATGAAAATAGACCCATTCTTATCTCCTTGTACAAAGCTCAAGTGTAAGTGGATCAAAGATCTCCACATTAAACCAGATACACTGAAACTATTAGATGAGAAAGTAGGGAAAACCTTAGAACACATAGGCACAGGAGAAAATTTCCTGAACAAAACACCAATGGCTCAAGCTCTAAGGTCAAAGATTAACAAATGGGACTTAATGAGATTGCAAAGTTTCTGTAAGGCTAAAGACATCGTCAAGAAAACAGCAACCAACAGAATGGAAAAAGATCTTTACCCACTCCACATCAGATAGAGGCCTAATATCCAAGGTGTACAAGGAACTCAAAAAGCTAGACACCAGAGAATCAAATAACCCTATTAAAAATGGGGTACACAGCTAAACAAAACGTTTTCAGTTGAGGAACACCGAATGTCCGAGAAACACCTGAGGAAGTGCTCAACATCCTTAGCCATTAGGGAAATGCAAATCAAAACAACCCTGAGATTCCACCTCACACCAGTCAGATTGGCCAAGATCCAAAACTCAGATGACAGCAGATGCTGGCGAGGCTGCGGAGAAAGAGGAACACTTCTCCACTGTTGGTGGGGTTGCAAGCTAATACAACCACTCTGGAAATCTGTCTGGCAATACCTCAGAAAATTGGATTTAGTACTACCTGAAGACCCAGCTATTCCACTTCTGGGCATATACCCCAGTGACACTTTAATACACAACAAAGATATATGCACCACAATGTTCATAGCGGCTCTATTTATAATAGCCAGAAGCTGGAAGGATCCCAGATGTCCTTCAGAAGACGAATGGATATAAAAATTGTGGTACATATACACAATGGAATACTACTCAGCCACCAGAAACAATGACTTAACAAAATTCTTAAGAAAACGGTTGCATCTAGAGAAGATCATCCTGAGTGAGATAACCCAGTCACAAAAGAACAGACATAATATGCAGTCACTGATAGTGCGATGCTAACCCCAGAGGCTTGCACTACCCCAGAAACAACTCACAGACTGTATGAAGTCCAAGAAATAAAGAAAACAAAAAAAAAATATACATATATTTACAAAACAAGAAGACTTTGACTATTTCCATGTTGCGTTTTGTTTTGCATGTACTTTACCCTTATTGTAACTATTAGGTTTTCAATGCATACTGTCAAGCCCTTGAAAAAAATCAAGTACTGACTAAAAAAATATATTTACATAGTTTTATGTAAAAATTATTTCAATGTCTGAGAAAACAGTACTGACAAAAATGTATAATTTTAAGCAAAAAATGTTTAAAATCTGTACATTTATCTTTGTTTTGTAAAATAAAGTCGTTTAAAAAAAAAGAAAGAACTACCTCACCAAAAAAAAAAAAAGAAAAAAAAAAAAAAAAAAAAAAAAGAAACTAAAATGAATGACTAGGAAGAGACACAAAAGTAAAAAAAAAAAAAAAAAATTACTAAGGATTAAAAAGTGTTCCAAAGAAGCTTAATTTCCAAAATTATGAATGAACAGAATGCTGTAAAACCTATACATATACAGAAATATTACAGTACATCTTATTTTAAAAGTAAATATGTGAAATGATTACAGTACAGACATGATTTTTAGCAGAGTATATACCATAGGCAACCAGAATACTAAATTAAGAACTCAAATATTTAAATTAGTATGGGGGAAAATCATATGGACTATGAATATGGCAGTATTGTTAGTAGTCTAGAATCTTAGTCAATATTACTCACTGTATTATTGGTTTTCAAGACAATAGAAGAAGTCAAAATGTATTGAAAATTCTTTATTTGAACTTATAACAAAATATAATTAGATGTTTCTAGTTGTGCCTTTAATGTTGTAACCATATACATGAGGGCTCATTTCTGGTGGTACATATACACAATGGAATACTACTCAGCCACCAGAAACAATGACTTAACCAAATTCTTAAGAAAATGGCTGCATCTAGAGAAGATCATCCTGAGTGAGATAACCCAGTCACAAAAGAACAGACATAATATGCAGTCACTGATAGTGGGATGCTAACCCCAGAGGCTTGCACTCCCCCAGAAACAACTCACAGACTGTATGAAGTCCAAGAAATAAAGAAAACAAAAAATATACATATATTCACAAAACAAGAAGACTTTGACTATTTCCATGTTGCGTTTTGTTTTGCATGTACTTTACGCTTATTGCAACTAGTACGTTTTCAATGCATACTGTCAAGCCCTTGAAAAAAATCAAGTACTGACTAAAAAACATATTCACATGGTTTTATGTAAAATTTATTTTAATGTCTGAAAAAACAGTACTGACAAAAATGTATAATTTTAAGCAAAAAATGTTTATAATCTGTACATTTATCTTTGTCTTGCAAAATAAAGTCGTTTAAAAAAATGTTGTAACCAAATACTTTTAAAATTGTGAACCATATTACTTTGTAATCATTATTTCTCACTTGTTAAAAAGTTTAGTTGTGAAGAATTTATTGAAATATAAAGAATATTTTGTTGTTTTTTGAGACAAGGTTCTCTGTAATTCATTCTGTAGACCCAGCTAGCCTCAATCTCACAGGTTCAACTGCTTCAACTTTCCCCTGTCTTTGTCTTCTTAGGTAAGTATTATTGTTAAAGGTATGCACCAGCCTGAGAAAAAATGCTATCATATGGCATCAATGAGAACTGTTGAATAATACATCTCACTTAAAACTTCTCATTGGCCAAATTTTATGTTAGCTCATCTATATATAAGAGCAGAGAACAGTGAAAAGATTATTGTTATGGCATCATATATAAACAAGATACATGAAATATGTACCAGAGGTGGGAGACTATTTGAGTCTCAAGAAATAAATTTAACTAATGAGTTATGATCAGGATTAGACACACCATTTAATAAACATTGAGCTGAAATTCCCTGATTCCTAAATCCAGAGTACAAAATTCAAAATATTCAATCATCATTAGCAATAACTGCTGACTTTCCAGTATTAAAAATAAAGTATCCCTTATTTTGCTAAGATTGTATATAGCTGATTTTATTCTTCTTACATTTAGACATGCCTGAAAAATACAATGCTATTTTAAGATTGTATTTATAAAAATCTTACTTCAGTTTGATCATTAAACATGAAGTGATAGAAAATCATATTCTTTTTCCATAAATAAAATGTAAATTGTTATTTTCATCTTACCTTTGCAATTGCTCTGAAGACCATGGGAAGAATGAGAATGCTTTCTAGTCAGATTTAAGGCCAACTCAACAGGAGGGAAATGTACCTGTTACTAAAACAGCCAACATCTCCAGACTAGAGGGATAATTCATATAAGGTCAGAATTTGCTTCTACTACTATGTTAGACCAACCTAATTTCTTACTTTGTTCTAAATATTATAGTTTTACCCACATAAAAATGTAACTACGACCCCTTATCAAGTGCATTTCTCTCTCCTGTAAATCTAGACCATAATAGGTAGCCATATCTAGATATAATACAAAGACCAATGGATCCTAAGAAGCTCAGCCCAAGTGAATAGCAGATATGTATTGATGATTCAGGGAACATCAGGAAAGGAGCAGAGGGTAAGAGAAAAACCACCAGAAAGTCTTCTGTGAAGTATACATATAAACAGACTAGTATACAAATAAAACCCTTGATGTTCATTGAGTTGCTGATATGTACATTCTTTCAAGACTGACTGCTTGCTCTTGGATAAGTAACTACAAGATTATCCCTAGGGAAGGCTTATTTTCATTCTCTCAGTAGTCGTTAATTGCCTGCAGCTTATTTGTTTGTTTGTTTCTTTATATCCCAAATGCTGCTGTCCTCCCAATCTCTCCCTGGAGAGACCCTTTCCCCATCACCACCAGAACTTCTGGGCTGAGTGGGTGGGCCCCCGTTGAATATTCTCCCACCTGATTACTTTATCTAGAAACTGAGCTTTGTAATATTTGAACTTGTTTATGAAGCCATATTGCTGAGATTTTACATATATAAAGGACACCATCTCTCAAGAGCCACCCAGGACATCTACAATTTAAAAACTTTGCACTGCTCTCCTGCAATGTTTGAAGGCTCAAGCATGAATACATCTCTTGAGACTGGATGCTCTCATGGACCATGATTTAATTAATGTACATTTGCCAATATTAACACCTGATAAGACATTATGTATATTTTAATTTCCATAAATAATTCAGTGCTCACTTAGCAATCAAGAGAGTGATGTAGCTAGATTGACATTTTAACATTATGATTTTTAAAAGTATGAGGAAGAGTCCCATGAATTAATTGTAGGTATCAAATAAGATCCAAAGCTTCAATACTTGGAGAACATGATTTTTGAATAGGTAACCTCAAGATTGGAATGTTTCCCCAGCTACCAGGAACTGCTGAGATCCAGGAACACAAGCCTCCTGAGACTGCTCTGCAAGTAGGCAGGGCACAGAGAGTTCTGGGACCAAGCACCGTGAAAGCACACCCCACCCATTAGGTCAGAGGAGCAGGAATTCTGCCATAGGGTCTCTGTTTCCACCCAGTGGGCCTGTGCATGCAGAACAGGCCCTAGGCCATCTGCCACCAGGAAGAGCTGAGATCCATGGACACAGGCCAGGTACACGGGAGAGACAGGAACTAATCACTCACAACAAGATCACATATAATCACAGACAACAAGATGGCAAGAGAAAAATGAAAGAACTCACCCAAGGGAAACGAAGACAACCTGGCAACACCAGAACACAGTTTTCCCATCACAGCAAACAGCAGAATACCAAACACTCCGGAAAAAGAAGACTTACACCCAAAATCATACTTCAAAATGATGACAGAGATCCTTGAAAAAGAAAGGGAGGAAAAACATAAAGAAATAGAGGCTTTTAAAGAGAAAACAATAAAAACACTCAAAGAAATCAAAGAACAAGAAAAAAAAACAGAAGCAAAGAGATGAAGGAATTGAAGAAGGAATTTAAAATGGAAATGGAAACAATAAAGAAAACACTAAAACAGATAACTGGAGGTAGAAAACCTAAAAAGGAAATCAGGAGTCAAAGATGCAAGCACCTCCAACAGAATAGAAGAGATGTAAGAGAGAAACCAAGGGGCTGAAGACAACATACCAGTTAGATGGAAAACAGAAATCAAAAGGATACAAATTGGAAAGGAAGAAATAACATTATCACTGTTTGCAGATATTATGATAGTGTATATAAGTGACCCCAAATATTCCACCAGAGAACTTTTACAACTGATAAACAAGTTCAGCAAAGAAATGGATACAAAATTAACTCAAACCAATCAGTAGCCTTCTTCTACTCAAAGGGAAAACATGCAGAGAAAGAAATTAGAGAAAAGATACCCTTCACAAGAGTCACAAACAATATGAAATACCTTGGTGTGACTCTAATTAAGCAAGTGATGACCTGTATGACAAGAACTTCAAATTTCTAAAGAAGAAAATCGAGGAAGAACTCAGAAAATTGAAAGATCTCCTATGCTCATGGACTGGAAGGATCAACATGGTAAAAATGGCCATCTTACAAAAAGCAATCTACAGATTCAATGAAATCCCCATCAAAATTCCAACCAATTCTTCATACAGTTGGAAAGAGCAATGTTCAATTTCATCTGGAATAACAAAAGACCTGGAATAGCAAATCCATAATCAACAACAAGAAAACATCTGTGGGAATCACTGTCTCTGACTCCCAGATATATTACAAGGCAATTGTGATAAAAACCGCAGGACTGGTATAGTGGAATAGAATAGAAGATCCAGAAATGAGCCCTCACATATATGGTCACTCGATTTTTGACAAAGGAACTGTAAACATTCAATGGAAAAGGACAGCCTATTCAACAAATGGTGTTGGTCCACCTGGCACTCAGCATGCAGAAGAAAAATAGACCCTTTCTTATCCCCTTGTACAAAACTCAAGTGCAAGTGGATCAAAGATCTCCACATTAAACCAGTTACATTGAAATTATTAGATGAGAAAGTAAGGAAAACCTTAGAACACATAGGTACAGGAGAAAATTTCCTGAACTTATCTACAATGGCTGGTCCTCTAAAGTTAGTTATCGACAAATGGGACTTAATGAGATTGCAAAGTTTCTGTAAAGCTAAGGACACTATCAAGAAAATAAAATGGCAGCCAACAGATTGGGAAAAGATCCTTACTAACCCCACATCTGATAGAGGCATAATATACAAGGTATACAAAGAACTCAAGAAGTTAGACACCAAAGAATCAAACAAACCTATTAAAAATGGGGTACAGAGCTAAACAAAAAGTTCCCAATTGAGGAATATCAAATGGCTGAGATCCATATAAGGAAGTGCTCATCATCATTAGCTATCAAGGAAATGCAAATCAAAACAAGTCTGAGATTCCACCTCACACCAACCACAATAGCTTAGATCAAAAATTCAGATGACAGTAGATCCTGGCAAGGATGTGGAGAAAGAGTAACACTTCTACACTCCTGTTGGGATTTTAAAATAGTACAACTACTCTGGAAATCATTCTGGCTCTTCCTCAGAATATTGGACATAGTACTATATGAAGACCCAGTTATTCCACCTCTCGGCATATACCCCAGAGAAGCTATAACATACAACAAAGACACATGTACCACAATGTTCATAGAAACCTTATTTATAATAGCCAGAAGCTGGAAAGAACCCAGATGTCCTTCAGTAGATGAAGGGATACAAAAATTGTAGAATATTTATACAATGTACTACTACTCAGCTATCAGAAACAATGACTTTATGAAATTCTTAAGACAATGAAAGCATCTAGAGAATATCATCATGAGTGAGATAACCCCGTCACATAAGAACAGACATAATATGCAAACTCACAGATAATTGGATGGTAACAACAGAAATCTCTGAACACCTCAGAAGCAACTCACAGACTATATTAAGTTCAAGAGAAAACAAAGCCCCCCCAATAGAAAGAAAATGAAAAAAATTATGTTTAATCTTTACAGACCAAGAAAACTTTGACTAATTCCAGGTTACATCTTGTTTTACATGTACTTTGTACTCATTGTAACTAGTAAGATTTTAATGTGTACTATCAAACCTTTAAAAAAATCAAGTACTGCCAAAAATGTATTTGCAAACTTTTCTGTATAAATACTTAAAATCTGTACATTTATTTATCTTTGCATTTTAAAATAAAGTTGTTCAATTAAGAATAAAAGGAAATGGTTTCCCAAGGCCTTAGAAAGTTCTTTTATTAATAAATATCTCTTCTGAGTCCTAAAGTAAGAATGAAACTTTTAATGAAGAAACCAAATATAAATCATCTTATCAAAAAGTTTCATTCAACTTTTTCACTTCTATTTCAGGATCATATTCATGCTCATGGTTATTAGAAAAGTAGGCACAGCAATGAATGAATATGTTTTGTACTTCCCAATCCTCTTCCTGTCTAAGTATATTTTAGCTATCACATGAATGTTACTCAAAATTTAAGATTCCAGGAGTAGAAATGTATTTTCCATCATTGTAGGAGGCAGAGGTTGTCAAAATGATTGTTTTGTTCATCTAACCACATAGTCTTCCTGAGTAATAACTTTGTCCACTGGTGATGCAGGTGCTATGACACAGATTTCAATGGCCTCATTTGCATTTAATACTCTAACCTCAAAACATAGACATCACAGAGAAATCTTACAGTAACATGTAATTATTTTATATTAATTCAAATTCCAGAAAGAAACATGAAATGAACTCTACAAATCTGATTCAATTTGGAAATGGCCCTTCAAATATTCTAGGAAAATATGCTGTGAATTGTACATATAACCAGTTGAAATCCAATACAAACACACACACACACACACACACACACACACACACACACACACACACACACACACACATACCAATTGTAGTTTTTCTCAAGATAGAATAATGAGAATAATAATGTGAAAAATTATGATTTTTTGGTTTAAATTTAAGTAGTTTTTACATGTGCAGATTTTTACAATTTCAAACTATAGAACTTGTTCTCTTTGTCAGAATATATCACATTACACTTTACTGAAAGTCTGTGATATTAAGGATTTTGCATCAAGACTAAGTCAGTAGGTGAATTAAGAAATGTGTGTTTTGGTTACAATGGTTAACAGGGACAGATGTTAAAAGGTAAGAAAGCAGATGTTAAATGAGTCGCTTTTTACAAGACATTTATAATGGAGAAACAAAATTAAATGTCAGAATGATAGAACTACTCTCAGTTCAGCGATATAAACCACCCTAAACTCATTATCCTGAAAACAACAACTCTAAGAGGTGTTTATGTAAGTGAGAAAATTCATCTTTACTAAATAAAATACATATGCTGATATTTTATGGAGTAAAGCAGAGTATAATATTTCTTTTTGTGAATTAAAAAGAAAATTCTGGGGGGGGGGGCACCAAGGTAGCTCAGCAGATAAATCCTCTATTCTCTCAAACCAGATTACCTGGGCTTCATCCTCAGAACTCGGGCAGAGGGAAGAGGAAAGGTATGACAATTTACCTGAACACTACATATGCATCATGGTGTATATGTGACTCCATGCAAATGTAAAAGTAGAGAAAGTATTTCCATATTTGTAAAGCTGATATATTTCAAACAACAACAAAAATAAAACTTATAATTTTAAAATTTATTTTATTTTTATTGTAATATAATTATGTAATTTCACTCTGTCTTTTCCTTACTTCAAGCTCTTTCTATTAGTCCTCCCTTTCTTTACCAATTTCATGGTCTCTTTTTATTAATGGTTAATTATATGAATGAATTTATCTCTTTATGATCTCTATATCAATCAATCATCTATCACTCTATGTGTGAGTGTTTAAATATACTCTGCTATGTTTATCACTTTTATTTATGTTTTTAAGACTAACAAATTGGTACTGAATAACCAGCTGGTACGCACGTTACTGGCTAAGGCTGTTTCTTTGGCTTTCAGAATTACTTATTATTAGGCTTGAAAACTCTTGATCCCTCATCTGTCTACTTTGGGATTTCCAATGTTGCTGTTCTTGTTTAACTCATATGTCGGCTGTCCTGTTAGTGAGACTCTACTGGTAAAGCTTCTGACATCATTTTTTAAAACTAGCAAAGTTTTTCCTTGAAGAACTGGCAAAATAAATATATTCACAAAATTGTAACATTTGAAAACATGTAACAAGTCTCAGATAAAATTTTACAGAGCCTGTCAATTAGAGATAAAATGATCACCAGAGATGCTAATGGCTAAATGCTATTTCCTGAGTTTTGTACTTAATATATTATTATATTTCTAAGAGGTCCTTGGGCCTCTTAGAAATAACTATAAAATGAGTAATAGACTGTATTTTTCTGTGTATTTGGAAATTGAAAAGAAGTTCTTTGACTACAGGAGTGGTTAAGAGAGCTTGCTGAATTTGTAAAAGACCAAGGTTTCAATACCCACCAACATAGTGATTAATTCATATCTGTAGATTTGTTCCAAGGGAACTTTCTGTGACCTCAGGCAACAGAAATACATGTAAGCAAATAGTCCAATTTCTTTGTATCAGAAGATACTGAGGGCTTTCTAATACCCATCAGATTGTGAGCATAGCTATGCTTTGGGTTTAAAGCTGATACATCTTCTAATCAGGATTGCACAAAGAAATAACAGATGACTCATTTTAATCATTAAAATATAATAATCACAACAGAAGTTATTTAATAAGCTACATTTATTATGTCATTGTTCAATCATTTCTACCTGCAGAAATTAAATACATGAAAAAGAAACATTTAATTTAATAATTGTAAAACAATAAATTTGTTTCTTTAAGTATCATGCTGTTTATATTAAAATGTTTCTATGATCTTTTAGTCTTTTCAATTTTATTATTTTGTAGTAATGAAATAAAACATCCTAAGAACTTGTTTTAAAAGTTTATATTTTTGACAAAGGAAAATTATTAAAAAGAAGTTTATGTTGACAAGTCTGATTTGATATGTTTGCATTAATTTGTTCAAGTATATGTGTTCCTTAGCTTTAAAATATGGATTAGCAAAGTAATGCATTTTTTCATAATGATTTATTTCAAATATAATTATAATAATATTGTAAAAATCAGGATTGTTCTGTTAACATGTATGATAGGCTGTATTATGAACAAGTTCTTTATTCGAGTATTGCCTGTAATCAAATATTTGCTGCAGAAATTAAGATATATAATAAGTGGAAAGAAATATGTGACAGGTAATGCTTTTCAAATATGCAACTCAGATTTCCAAACTAGACAGGAATGTTTCCTTTACAAAAATCCAAGGAGACATTCAGTTATATTCGATTTTAGCAAGCAGAGAGTGATTCTTGACACAGTGTCTCAACCCCTAAAAGAAAAGTAGAGTTTAGATTTGGAATACTAGAAACACAATGTACAAGGGTTTTTTTGACAAACATTTTCAAAATGTATAGTGTCTCACTAAACATAAAATCTTGAGACCACTGACATTATTTGATAGGGAGAAATATTCTGTTTCTTAGGCTTTTTTTCCCAGGTATAATTTGAGAAGAAAAATGGTTGGAAGTTACATTATATGGATTGTAATATATTAGCTGACAGCCCTAGAGAATCTTAATCTAGTATTTTTACTATATCTGAGATATAGTCGCAAGATTATATTGTATTCTAAAACTTTAAGTAACCTAAGTAGCTATACTATAAACCTAAGTATTATATATTATTAATCAAAATTTGAGTATAAGTTAGAATACAAATAAATATCCACTGGCTTTTATCAAACAAATAATTCCTAAGAGTGAAAAGGTGTGTAAGACATCTGAGATGGGGCAGGTGTGGGGTGGGGGCAGAAGCTGGTACAGAAGGGTTATTAGAATCCATATACAGAAACTAATCCTATAGTCTTGTGTTCTACAGGAGAACATTGAGGTGCAACTATACTTTAGAAACCACTTCTTAGACAAAAGTTAATTAGCTTAGTCTCCTCTATGTAAAATACTGCTACTAAAAAAAAGTCACCCCATACTTAATCCCAGGGCAACAGAAGGTGGTATTTATGCTATAGACATCCATCTGCTTTTACCAAGGATCATAGAAAAACCTGGGCCACATAGTTCACGGGAAACAAAGCAGGAAAACAAAATAACATACAAACATGCAAAAACAAACCAAACATACAACAGAACAAAACAAACAAAACAACAAGAAAAAACAAAAGCACTATAAAGAACTCAAACCATGTCCCAAAAGAGAATATAAAATATTAGGGAGCACTCCCAGCCCAGTTATTTTGGTCTGAAGACTCACAAACCTATTGGATTTGGATGCTTCCTCTGGACTGTTTTCATGAAGGTGAGATAGGATGATAATTTTGATGTGTGACAGCCTTTAGAGAATTTAGCCTTGAATAACTTCTCTCAGCTCAGTAGATATATTCCTTAACCAGGAATGCTATGGCAAATACCTGAGTGAATGACAGTGACCCTTAAGTTGACAACCTCATTCTTCCATTGATCCTCAGTTTCTGAAAACCTGACTGCAATCCCACTGTTAGTAGCTGAAGCAACAGCAGTTCCTGATTACAATCCCATAGTTATTTTCAGCTGAAGCAAAGGCAGTTCATTCTTTGGAAAATCTGAAGGTCCTGCTGCACAAAACCTTACCAAACTATAGAGAACTTGTCTTAAAACAGCTTCATTATTTTCAGCTAGTGGCTGTCCTTGAATCTCCACTTTGATCTTAGACTTACTTTCAAGAATGAAGGCAGGGAAGCATTGTTTGGGATTTTCTGAAATCACTGTGTTGCTTTGAAGCTTTCATCTCCCACACTGCCAACCTGAAAAAGGGCTAGGAATCAGCCACACTTGCTGACAGTAGAATATGCTGTTTTTACATGAATGTACAATATCTGCTTCAGCAGTATGGGTGGTTACTAGCAGCTCTCCTGTTGGTTTATTGATTGGGCTTTTTTGCTTGTTTCTTTGGTTGGTTGTGTATTTGCTCATGGAAAAATGAAACTGTGAAAAGAAAAAAGAAGAGGAAAAGAAAAATAAGGAGAAAGAAGAAGAAACAAAGAATGGAAGGAAGAAAAAAAAAGAAAGGAAGGAAAAAAGGAAAAAAGGAAGAAAGGAAGAAAGGAAGGAAGGAAGGAAGTAGGAAGGAAGAGACATAAACCTTATACTGTAGTAGTTTTCTTGACAAGAATCCTTTGACTAGTAACCGTCGTAATGGTTTTAACACTTGGATATGTGACCTCAGCTCAGTCCACACTTTAAAGGACAATTTCTACATGAATTTATGCACATTAAGTGATAAGATATAAAAAGGCAATGAGGTCAGTGGATGCCTTTGGTGGTAGTATGCTAATGAGTGCCCTTGGGAAATTATAGCACACAACTACTTTGATGTATGAAGTTTGTTGGTGTAGAGAAAAGGAAACGAAATTCTTGGAGTAGAAACAAAGGGGAGAGGAAAAAGGTGCACATATAGATTGGGGAGATTACATAAGAGATGGGCAGGAGAGAGAGACAGAGAGAGAGAGAGAGAGAGAGAGAGAGAGAGAGAGAGAGAGAGAGAGAATGGGGACTGGGTATGGTAGAGTCATGAGGACAGACCTGAAGCACTCAGCAGTGGCAGATGAGGACTGGTGAGGTAAGTTGCTGCTAGGTCCCTGAGAGCATGCCATTGTGGGTGGTCTGAATACTAAAACCAAGACTTTGTTTGTCCACAGGTTATCTTGCTTTCCAGATGACTGCCACAAACACTGAAGTGACTTTTCAAAGACTGTACAATAAAAACAGAGATCAAGTGATTTGGGCTTTTTTGTTTCACTCTACAGTCACTTTTACCTACTTAATTTCTTTGGAGAAAGATCAACTCATGTGAATGGTTTTATAACTTAAGGAAAAAGGGGGGTGAGATTAATGTGTGCTTCTAAGAATCCAATCCTTAAGTTTTCATTACACTACTCTTCTTACATAATACTTTCCAATGAAGCATGTTGCCTATTAATTATATGTGAGTTTGGTGGTCTAGCATTTTCAGATAGTGATAATGAGCCACTTTCATCCTTTAAGTGTCCAGAAATAAACTGATAACTCTAAGGAGAAAATGACTTGAAAATAGAACACATGAGTTACAATATCCAAAACAAGTCTATGAAGACAAAAATAAAGATTTTAGTAACTAAAACAAGAATAGCATTTCAAACTCAATAGAAAAGTAGTAAATTGAGTTTATACAACTGATCCATTAAAAAAAGAAGTGCTACTTAGATTACCACATGCATTATTTGGGTACAGAATGTAAGTTTGCTTTTATACCAATAGTAAAAGGCTTTTATATGTTGACAGAGCTCGAGATTAGTAAACAGAATATATTTTAGTAGAATCATCTAAGAAATTAAGAACAGAATCATATGTATAATAAAAATTGTAGAAATTCCAATATACTTCTGCATCCTTGACATATCTTTACATTATATAAAAGAAATAAAAATAATACTAATTGCATATTCTATAGAGTAGAAAAAAATCCTACTTTTTCAAATAAGCTACAATTTAAATTAGTTGTTTAGATGCAATTTCTACCATAAGTCAATGTTTAGAAATGCTCAAATTTGGCCTTAGACTATTAGTCATGAGATAATCTTCACCATCTGTAGGCTCTCCTGGTAGCCATCTGGAGTTTGACATCCCAGTCATGGTGGCTGGACAATGAGGTTAAGCTGTTCAGTGTTCAGATGGGATGGAATGGAGCAGTGCTTTGCTAGACTGATTTCTCTTTGCTCTGCCTGCTGAGTGTAAACTTTCCTTAAATACCCTGGCTTCCTGCCTAGGAATCTCTTAGAGGTTCTTCATCTCTATTCAATTGTAAATTTGTATGCACAAGACTCAAATTCCCCACATACTCTTCCACTTTCTTCTTTGTTTTCCTCCTCCTCCTCCTCTTTCTTCTTCTTCTTCTGGAGACATTATGAATAAATACATGTGCTATGCATGTGTCTCTGGGTGTACCTGTATATAATTAAAATATTTGAGGCAGCAAACACTGACCCAAATTACACTAAATGGCAGCTTATCATATCTGTACTCATGATTAAATTAAAAAGTAAATCATAGTTTTAATGCCTACTTACTTGGCACAATCACAATATGTGCTTTCAGATGAAAATGTAATAAAAGTGTTTCATCATGGAACTGTTACATATAAACATGAATAACGCATATTCTTACAAAATTATGTCTAATATAATACATATTTATATTTTGCATGGATATATTGATTCCCCAATATAATAATCACAATTTTTTAATTTAATGAGCCATATATATTTTCTAGACAGACAAAATTAATGCAAAACATTTTTGAGCTTTTAAAAATATAAAATTTCATCTAGACATGGTACCACACACCTTTCACTTGAGCTCTCAGGAAGCATAGAATCTCAGAACTTTATGAGACCTCAGTCAGCAAGTCTATATAGCTAGTTCTGTAAAAGTAAGTAGTGTACATTGACAGAAACTCTCTCAAAACAAAAAAGCAAACAAACAATCAGGCAAACAAACAATACTAAAACAAAACTGAAATCAAACAAAAACAGAATACAATGTATGTTATGAAAAATTTTGGTTGTTGATATTTTCATAAGAATTTCTGGGTGGGTAACCTTAGGCAGACATTTAAGCATGTCTGTGGTGCAATTTCTGTACTGTAGATTGGTATAGAAATACTGAAGTAACTGTGTTAGCAAAAATGAGTCTGTAGGTCTGCATTGTATAGAATCTAGCTAAGGCCAGCAAAGAAACTAGTAAGCAGCATCTTCAGATGGTCTCTGATCCAATCCCCACACTCAGGCCCTGAGATCCTGTCCTGACTATTTGAAATGTTAGATTGTTACCTGGAAGTACATGATTAAATATATGTCATCCTTCTCATGTGGATTTTAGGCTGAGCATTTTACCTCACCCACAGAGAAGCAAAGTAGGACAAATACCATAAAAGAAATTACATCGGTGTTATATACTTCCTACATTTAGTCAGTTGATTTTTAATTATCTTGAGAAAAAGAACCCTCTTTGTCTTTTCCTTCCTTCTTTTCATTTATTTCTATTCCTCTTTCCTTAAACACATATGTGTTTACTTTAGGTGGTTTACTTATCAATACACAAAACAAATTACTACAAAAGCTTTTTGTCATCCCTTACTTATAAATTCTCATTAAACCCAGAATGGGCCAAATTTTATATCTATCTCTATGTGTGATAATCCATCATTATACCAGAGTGAAAGTCATCATTGGATAAAACCATTCTAGTACTAGGGAGATGAAGAGTAAGATGAGTTTATGTTTGCCCAAGAAGCCTATACCTAATGAACGTCTTATTTGTTAAGTGTAACAGAGTAAAATGCATACAAATATCCAATTGTATACATGCATGAAAATCTCAAAGAATGAATAAATTATTGAAAATGATTTAAAAAAATCTTCCCTTATAATTTGTAAAACATTTGTTACTCAAATGTTAAACTTGTCAGTAGGTTTTGAAATATGAGGATCATTTTGTCTAACTCAAAAACAAAACTGAAACTGCAGAATTAATATGTACCATTTTAAATCCTCATATGCTATAGGGTTCCACCGAAAATATAATGTTTACTGTCTGTGAAACCATCATGATCTGAAAATTGGCCACTGATAGTGTTACACATAACAAATTAAAGTTCTTTTGAGTTTTAAATCTCACTAAAATAATATCATGTTTCCATAGAATGAACTTTACAAAATACTTCTTTTACAGTATGCCAAATTATTTTCCTTAACTGAATCATTAAGAAAACATACTTTGGGGATTTTGTTTATTGTGTCAGTATACTATTAAATAATTAGAGTGCACTATTAAATACTTTACAGTTTATTCAAACTTTTGAGAAATTTAGAGAAAATTTTTGATGAATTATTATCAAGATAGCTATAAATGCTAAAAACAAAAAATAGGTACTGTTCCACTCAGGAAACAACCTGAACACTGGTTCAGTCCTAAAAATAGCTATTTGATTTGATCCAACACATATTTATCTTGCTGACATATTGTGTATGCCTCCCCATAATCTGCTTGTCAGAATTTATGTGAAGATAGTAGTTAGAGAATAAAACACTGAGACTTTAATTGCGGGTATCTAGAATTACACAATTTAAGAATTCAAAAAAATCACATTAAACATAGAATCACAACCTCAAATTTTGAGAAAATTTTGTCTTAATGTTTTGGTTGTTATGTCTTTCTAGTGTTATGGTCATTAGCTTTCAGTCACTCAATGCCTCATTCCTCCCATCCACTGTGTATAGCTACTTTTGAATGTCAATCAGGTTTCAAAATTCTGCTTGATGCTGAAGACACAGTGTAACAACATAAAACTTCTTCAGGACTTCCCATTATTAATTACAACATAATTGCTACTAAATATGATATACTATATTAAGGGGTGTCTCTTTAAATATCATGACAAACAACTCAAAAAGCTTGATTGACTATAGTAATGTGAATGTCAGATACTCTTGTTGAACACATTTCAGACACAGAAGTGGAAGATTGAGCTGGTTCTGACATACCTGGCAGATTCCTCCTGGAGAACTAGACTTCATAGTATCCAAAATTGCTATGCACTGTGCCACTAGAGAAAACCAGTCAAAGATCTAACTAATATAAGAGCCCACAAGCAACTCTAAGCTAGCACAGCAAGATAACTTCAGATACAGTAGGGCTTAAATCTTAAGAACAATGATTAACTATAATTAGAGTTATGATCCACTTAATATTTTATTCTGTAAACCAAATTGACTTCCCATGTCCATAAGGTACTGGACCCTAGAAAGAAACTACTACTGGCAATGACCTAAACACCTATAATGTCTAACAGCATTATCCTTTTCTAAATACTTATTCTAATACCAAGAGTTATTTCAGCTCTCATCCTTTTTCAAAGAAGATTTTTTATGCTACAGACAGCCACCATTACAAAAATCCATAACTGAACAAAATGCAAAGGAAAGTGACCAGGCAGTGTCCAATCCCTTCTGATATATCAACAACATCTCTTTATCCTTAGGGAACATCACAGAAGTTGGAAGGGGAAGGCTATGAGAAAATTTACTATGTGATGGTGATGTCTATATAAGCATGACAGAAGATACATACATAAAAATGTATTTTGATTTTACCAGGTTACTGGGAATTGTGACTATAACCATAGGGAGTACATGCTGGGAATATGAGCCAAGTCCAAAGGAAGAGAACAGCAAGCTAGGCAGTGTTTACATGGAACTGTTGTGGTAGAGACCTGCCATGGGGCTAGCCATGGAGGCAGATTGATGGCCACTGGCATCAGAGAATACTAGTAGGTAGCTTGGCAAGGTACCCTTTTTTAATAATTACTGCTATATTCTACAGAGCACAGTTTTGACAGCTAATTAATTTTTAAGTTTCTATTTCTCTTTAACAGTATAAGGTTATATTGCATCGATATACTTATAATACATAATATATTATACAATAGAGAATATTTTTACTTAGAAAAAAATTTAGATGAAATCCATAAAGGATTTCTATCAGTGTGAAAACTAACTACAGACAAATACTGGATTATTTTCTAGTGGATGTAGTTGAGGTAAAAAAAAAAATATTCTAGTTTTGTAAAAAAGAAAAACAGAAAGATAGAACACAGGGCTGTGTTCATGCTTTCTTCTCTCTTTAATAAATCCCTGAGTATGAATGATGGTTTCTAAGAGATGTGGAAGCTGTGACAGTTAAAATTTTTGTTTTGTAAGTGATCAACTAACCAAAACCACAACAGCTCCCAAAGACTAATACACCAACCAATGAGTTCATGTGGAGAGACACATGGTTCTAGGTGTATATGCAGCAGAGGATAGCATTCTCTGGTATCAGTGAGAGGAGACGCCTTTGGTCCAGTTAAAGGTTGTTTTCCCAGAGTAATGGAATGCAGAGGTAGGAGAGGGAGATTGGGAGAGGGAACACCTTCAGGGAGGCAATAGGTGGAGGAGGGAGGATGGGATTTGTGGAAAGAGAATAACATCTGAAAGGTAAACACAGAGAATATCCAATAAAAAAATAATTTTAAAAAGGGTTTTGTTTTTCTTTGCTTTGCTTGTTTTTTGTTTGTATTTGTGTTTTTTCCGAGATGATGGAAATGAATGTGATTGCCCACAAGTGATTTAGTGCTGTTAAAATGAATTCTGAGTCCTCAAATCCAGAAAATTTTTATGAAAGCATTGGAGCAGCAGGCAGTTTTTGGGTGCAGAACAGGTGCTAGGACCATCTGCCACCAGGAACAGAGGAGACCCAGAGACACTGGCCTGGTGAGAAGGGGTTCTAACTAGCCATGGGGCAGAGAGATCTCTGCCAAGCACCCAAAAAGTGAACCCCTGCCCTACTTGTTCCAGGGAATCAGGAACCTGGCATTAGGTCCTCTGTTCTCAGCTAGCAGCTTTAGGGTAGAGAACAGCCACACAGACCTTCTTCCACCAGTAGCAGCAGAGATCCAGGAACAGGCCAGGTACAAGGGAAAGGTGAAAACCAATCACTGACAACAGATGACAAGAGGAAAGTAAAAGAACAAATCCCAGGGAAACCAAGATATCCTGGCAAAAAAAAAAGAACAGAGCTCTCCCATCATAGCAAACAGTGGATTATCAAACACTCCAGAAAAAGAAAACTCAGAACCAAATTCCTACCTCAAGTTGATGATAGTGATCCTTAAATAAGAACAGGAGGAAAAGCATAAAGAATTAAAAGCTTTTAAAGAAGAAACAAGAAAAAAGAAAACACTAAAAGAGACAATCCTAGAGGTAGAACTCCTAAAAAAAGAAGTCAGGAGTCACAGATGTAAGCATTTCCATCAGACTACAAGAGATGGAATAGAGAATTTCAGGGGCCGAAGACAACATTGAAAACATAGACAAAACAGTCAGAAAAGATGCAAAAACCAAATAGCTCCTAACACAAAATGACCAGGAGATCCAGGACACAATGAGAAGATCAAACCTAAAGATAATAAAAATAAAAGAGGGCAAAGAATATCAACTAAGAGGCATGGTAAATATATTCAACAAAATCGTAGAAGAAAACTTCCCTATCCTTAAGAATGAGATGACCAGGAGTATAAAAGAAGCCTACAGAACTCCAAATAGGTTGGACCAGAATAGAAATTCCTCCCTACATATAATAGTCAAAATGCCAAGTGCCCAAAGCAAAGAAAGAATACTAAAAGCAGTAAGGGAAAAAGGTCATGTAACATATAAAGGCAGACCAATCAGAATCACACCCAATTTCTCAAAAGAGACTATGAAAGCTAGAAGAGCCTGGACAGACATCATGCACACCCTAAGAGAGCACAAATGCCAGCCCAAGCTGCTATACCCAGCAAACCTATCAATCACCATAGATGGAGAGATGAAGATATTCTAAGACAAAACTAAATTTACACAGTATCTGACCACAAACCCAGCACTACAATGAATTATAGGTGGAAAACCAAAACAATGAGGTGAACAACATCATAGTATAAACAAGAAAAGTCCTAAGCATGAAAACCAAAAGAAGAAAGATACATGCACAATTTAACCTACAAAGGCAATAATAGCAGGAAACAGCAACCACTATTACTTGATATCTGTTACCATAAATGGACTAAACTCCCCAATAAAAAGATATAGGCTATCAGGTTGAATACATAAACAAAACCCAGCATTTTTGCTGCATAAAGGAAACTCATCTCAGACTCAAAGACAAAAACTATCTCAGAGTAAAAGGTGGGGAAAAAACTTCCAAGCAAATGGCCCTAAGAAACATGCTGGAGTAAAATATCGAATAAAATAGATTTTGAATCAAACGTTATCAAAAAAGATAAGGAAGGACACTTTTTAATCATTACAGGGGAAATCTGTCAGGAGGAACTCAATCCTTAACATATATGCTCCAAATAAAAAAGCACCCATATTAATAAAAGAAACCCAATTAAGCTCAGAAATTCATTTCACCCAACGCAATTATACTGGTAAACTTTAATACCCCACTCTCACCAAAGGATAGATCATGGAAACAGAAACTGAACAAGGACACTGTAAAACTAGCAGAGACAATAAACCAACTAGAATTAATAGATATCTACAGAACATATCATACTAAAAAACAGAATACACCTTCTTCTCAGCAACTCATGGCACTTTCTTGAAAATTGACCACTTAGTTGGACAGAGAAAGAGCCTCAATAGATACACAAAGATTGAAATACTCCCTTATATCCTTTTAGATCACCATGGTCTATGGCTGGTTTTTAATAACTACAAAGACAGCAAAAAGCCCATATACACATGGAAACTAACTAATGTTCTATTAAACTATAGAAGGGTCAAAAAAAAAAAAAAAAAGAAAGAAATAAAGAAATTAAGGATTTTCTAGAATTGAAGGTAAATAAAAACAGGACATAACCAAACCTATGGGATGCAATGAAAGCAGTACTGAGAGGAAAACTCATTGCTCTGAATGCTTCCAAAAAGAAGCCACAGAGAGAATACACTAGCAACCTGGCAGCACAGTAGAAAGCTCTAGAACAAAAGGAAACAGATACACCCAAGAGTAGTAGACAGTAAGAAATACTCAATCTTTGGGCAGAAATAGATCAAATAGAAACAAAAAGAACCATTCAAAGAATCAACATAACAAGAGCTGATTCTTATAGAAAATTAACAAGATTGATTAACCCTGAGCCAGACTAACTAGAAGGAAAAGAGACAGTATCCAAATTAGCAAAATCAGAAAGGAAAGTGGAGACATAATGACTGGAACTAAAGAAATTCATGAAATCATCAGTTCCTACTACAAAAGCCTATACTCAACAGAGCTGGAAATTCTGGAAGAAACGGATGAATTTCTAGACAGAGACAAGATACTAAAGTTAAACCAGGATAAGGTAAACCATCTAAATAAATGCATAACACCTAAAAAAATAGAAAAAATCATCAAAAGCCTCCCAACCAAAAAAAATCCAAGGGCCCGATGGGTTCAGTGCAGAATTTTATCAGACATTTATTGATGACATAATACCAGTATTCTCCAAACTATTCCATGAAAGAGAATAAGATGAAACACTACCTAGCTTATTTTTTGTGGATACAGTAACCCTTCTTCCTAAACCACACAAAGACCCTACAAAGAAAGACAACTTCAGACCAATCTCACTTATGAACATTGATGCAAAAATACTCAAAAAAGTCCATGCAAACCGAATCCAAGAACACATCAAAAGGCTCATTCCCCATGATCAAGTAGGCTTCATCCCTGGGATGCAGGGATGGTTTAATATATGGAAATCCATCAATGTACTCCAACATATAACAAAAAAAGAAGCCAAAAACAAAAACAACAACAACAAAAAAAAAAAAAAAAAAAAAAACATGGTTATCTCACTAGATTCTGAGAAAGCATTTGCCAAAATTCAACACCGCTTCATATTAAAAGCCTTGAAAAAAACAGGAATCCATTGCCCATACCTAAACATAATAAAAGCAATGTACAGCAACCCAACAGACAACATCAAATTTAATGGTGGGAAACTTGAAGCAAACCCACTAAAATCATAGACTTGACAAGGCTGCCCATTCTCCCCCTACCTATTCAACATAGTATTGGAAGTCCTTGCTGGAACAATTAGACAGCAAAAGGAAAACAAAGGAATTCAAATTGTAAAGGAAGAATGAAAAACATGACTATTTGCTGATGACATGATAGTGTATTTAAGGACCCCAGAAATTACATCCAGAGAAGTCCTAAAACTGATAAACAAGTTCAGCAAAGCGGATAAATATAAAATTACCTCAAACAAATTAGTAGCCTTCCTATATTCAAAGAATAATATTGTGGAAAAAAGTAATTAAGGAATAGATATACTTCACAATAGTCACAAAAATTATGAAATAACTTGATGTAATTCTAACTAAGCAAGTGAAGGACCTATATGACAAGAACTTCAAACCTCTAAAGAAGGATATCTAGGAAGATCTCAAAAAAATGGAAAAATCTCCCATGCTCATGAATTGGCAGAATACACATTTTAAAAATGGCCATCTTACAAAAAGCAATCTACAGATTCAATGAAGTCCCCATCAAAATTCCAACCCAATTCTTCATTGAGTTGGAAAGAGCAATGTGCAATTTTATCTGGAATAACAAAAGACCTAGAATAGCTAAATCCATCCTCAACAACAAGAAAATATCTGAGGGAATCACTATCCCTGACCTCAAGCTATATTACAAGGCAATTATGCTAAAAACTGCATGGTACTGGTACAGAAATAGAAACTTGGATCAATGGAATAGAATAGAAGATTGAGAAATGAGCCCTCACATATATGGTCACCTGATTTTTGACAAAGTAGCCTTAAACATTCAATGTAAAAAGGACAGCCTATTCAACAAATGGTGTTGGTCCAACTGGCACGCATCATGCAGAAGAATGAAAATAAACCCTTTCTTATCTTCTTATACATAGCTCAATTGTAAGTGGATCAAATATCTCCATATTAAACCAGGTACACTGAAACTATTAGATGAGACAGTAGGGAAAAACTTGGAACACCTGGCACAGGAAAAATTTCTTGAACCAAACAACAATGGCTCGAGTTCTAAGGTCAAAGATTGACAAATGGGACTTAATTAAGTTGCAAAGTTTCTGTAAGTCGAAGGACATTGTCAAGAAAACAAAATGGCAGCCAACAGAATGGGAAAAGATTTTTACCAACTCCACATCAGATAGAGGCCTAATATCCAAGGTATACAAAGACCTCAAAAAGCTAGACACCAGAGAATCAAACAACCCTATTAAAAATGGGGTACAGAGCTAAACAAAATGTTCTCAATTGAGGAATATTGAATGGCTAAGAAACATCTAAGGAAGTGCTCGACATCCTTAGCCATCAGGGAAATGCAAATCAAAACAACCCTGAGATTCCACCTCACACCAGTCAGATTGGCCAAGATCCAAAACTCAGATGACAGCAGATGCTGTGGAGGATGTGGAGAAAAAGGAACACTTCTCAACTGTTGGTGGGTTTGTAAACTGTTACAACCACTCTGAAAATCAGTCTTTGGATTCCTCAGAAAAATGGACATAGTACTACCTGAGGATCCAGCTATTCCACTTCTCGGCATATACCCCAGAGACAATCCAATATTCAACAAAGACACATGTACCACAATGTTCATAGCAGCTCTATTTATAATAGCCAGAAGCTAGAAAGAACCCAGAAGTCCTTCAGTAGATTAATGGATACAAAAATTGTGGTACATTTACACAATGGAGTACTACTCAGCTATCAGAAACAATGACTTAACGAAATTCTTAAGAAAATGGTTGCATCTTGAAAATATCATCCTGAGTGTGATATCCCAGGCGCAAAAGAACAGAAATAATATGCAGTCACTGAAAATGGGATACTAACCCCTGAAAGCTCTAAATACTCCAGAAACGACTTAAGGACAGTGAGAATTTCAAGAAAAAAAAAGAAAGAAGGAAAAAAAGAAAACAAAAAAACATTATGCTCAAACCTTACACAACAAGAAAACTTTGACTAATTCTGGTTTACTTACTGTTTTACATGTACTTTATGCTCATTGTAACTAGTATGACCGTAATGCCCACTATCAAACCTATGAAAAAATAAGCCAAGCGCTGACAAAAATGTATTCTTATACTCTAATGCAAAAATGCTTAAAATCTGTTCTTTTATCTTTGTTTTTTATAATAATGTTGTTAAAAAACAAAAAACAAAAGCAAAAACAAAACATAAAATAAATAAGTGGGATTTGTTGAGACTGGATATTTTAAATAGATGCTCCATCAGACTCTAAACAACTCAGAAATCTTAAAAAGTTTTTCAAACTGACAAGGTCCAGGAGTTCCCTCCCTAAGCCTACACAAGAAAGACTGCTAAGGAAACAAGAGCCCAGACAAGCTAATTGAAAAGGTGAAAACAGCCAAGCTGTATGGAAGAAAACAGACCAGCTTGCTGACACAAAGATGCTCTAACCTGTTGACGTGCATGTAGCATGCTGGCACTCCAGGGTCTTTGTGAGCAGTCACCCATGCTGGACTGAGCTTTCAGCCTTCCCTAATCCTCTCTCCCTTAACCATATAGGTAACTCCAGTGTAACTCAGTGGTTCTTTAAGCTGGACTTTGGTTGGGTCATTGCTTTTGTCAGTTCCCTAGCTGGAGTGAGTAGACGCTTTTTCCTGGCTCCCCAGAAATAATATCACACAATACCATCCCACAGAAAAACACAAAACAGTCAATGTGGTTCTGAATGTGTTGATTTTTTTTTTGTGGTAATCTCTTTACAGTGTGTGTCAAATCATTACATTGTCTGCCTTGAATATATACAATTTTATATGTCAAATAAACCTCAGTAATGCTGAAAAAATAAAAAAATAAATAAAATGAATGGTGAATAAAAAAAAAAAGAAAGCATTGGGTATCTGAAAACCAAATGTAATGCTAGTCCAGACAATTTGTTCCATGTAAATAAGACCAAAAGAAAATTTAAAGATAGGGGAGTATAGTGAATTTGCTCTCTCTTAATAATTTCCTTTAGGGGATAATTCTTATTCCTTTCATTATAAGTAAGTACAAAGATTAAGGAAAGGTTCTTCATACCAATTCAGCTGTTCTCTGAAGTATTGAGTGCATCAAGTTATTTCATTGCTGGCATTCCTCTGCAGAATCTATAAAGGTAACAAATGTATGTAGTATATGGAAATTAATACATTCAAAATGCAGGGAATTATTCATAAGTATAGACTATCAGTTTATAAAAAAATCCAATTGACCCACAAAGTTGCTAAGAGACTACAAAATAACTACATAAATTTAACATAAAGGACCCAAAGGGTCACCCCTCTTGCGAGCAGGGCATCTTTATAAAAATTAGTAAATCAATATTGACATATTATAACATCATTACATAATAGTTTTATGGATTTTTTCCTGATCAATATTTTGACTTCTTGGTTTAACCTGACTCATTATAAAACATTTCATTTGGTTTAATTTGACATTTTCTTTATCTTCCTATTTTTCATCATGCTATTTAAAATTGTTTATTGTCATTTACATTTGGAAATGTTTACCCACATGTATGCATCTGCAACATGTGCTTTTGTTTTTTTAATAACTTTATTTTACAAATCAAAGATAAATGTACAGATTTTAAGTATTTTTTGCATAAAATTATACAATACATTTTTGTCAGTACTTTTTTTTTTTAAAGGTTTGATAGTGTGGTAAAGATCCCACCAGTAACAATGAGCATAATGTACATGTAAAACAAGATGCAACCTGGAAAAAGTCAAAGTTTTCTTGGTGTGTAAAGATTTTTTTTTTTTTTTTTACAGTGAGCAGACAGGACATGTAATACAGGGTACAACCCGGAAATTGTCAATGTGTACTTGGTGGGTAAGGATTGAGCATGATTAATTTTTTTTTTGTTTTGTTTTCTTTATTTCTTGGATTTGATACAGTCTGTGAGTTGTTTCTGGGGCAGTGCGAGCCTCTGGGGTTAGCATCCCACTATCAGTGACTGCATATTATGTCTGTTCTTTTGTGACTGGGTTATCTCACTCAGGATGATATTCTCTAGATGGTGCCATTTTCTTAAGAATTTGGTTAAGTCATTGTTTCTGGTGGCTGAGTAGTATTGCATTGTGTAAATGTACCACATTTGTATCCATTCATCTTCTGAAGGACATCTGTGTTCTTTCCAGCTTATGGCTATTATAAATAGAGCTGCTATGTACATTGTGGCACATATATCTTTGTTGTGTACTAAGGTGTCTCCGGGGTATATGCCCAGAATTGGAATAGCTGGGCCTTCAGGTAGTATTATGTCCCATTTTCTGAGGTATCGCCAAACGGATTTCCAGAGTGGTTGTATTAGTTTGCAACCCCACCAACAGTGGAGAAGTGTTCCTCTTTCTCTGCAACCTCGCCAGCATCTGTTGTCAACTGAGTTTTGGATCTTGGCCAATCTGACTGGTGTAAGGTGGAATCTCAGAAACTTTGCAATCTCATTAAGTCCCATTTGTTAATCTTTGACCTTAGAGCTTGAGCCATTGGTGTTTTGTTCAGGAATTTTTCTCCTGTGCCTGTGTGTTCTAAGGTTTTCCCTACTTTCTCATCTAATAGTTTCAGTGTATCTGGTTTAATGTGGAGATCTTTGATCCACTTACACTTGAGCTTTGTACAAGGAAGATAAGATAGCGTCTTTTTTCATTCTTTTGCATGCTGAGTGCCAGTTGGACCAGCACCATTTGTTGAATAGGCTGTCCTTTTTCCATTGAATGTTTATTGCTCCTTTGTCAAAAATCAGGTGACCATATACATAAGGGCTCATTTCTGGATCTTCTACTCTATTCCATTGATCCACATGCCTATTTTTGTACCAGTACCATGCAGTTTTCAGCACAATTGCCTTGTAATATAGCTTGAGTCAGGGATAGTGATTTCCACAGATTTTTTTTGTTGTTGAAGATGGATTTCGCTATTCTAGGTCTTTTGTTATTCCATATGAAATTGCACATTGATCTTTCCAATTCCATGAAGAACTGGGTTGGAATTTTGATGGGGATTGCATTGAATCTGTAGATTGCTTTTGGTAGAATGGGCATTTTTAAAAATTGATCTTTCCAATCCATGAGCATGGGAGATCTTTCAATTTTCTGAGATCATCCTTAATTTCTTTCTTTAGAGGTTTGAAGTTCTTGTCCTACAGGTCCTTCACTTGCTTAGTTAGAGTCAAACCAAGGTATTTCATAGTTTTGTGATGATTGTGAAGGATACCTTTTCCCTAATTTCTTTTTCCACATGTTTGTCCTTTGAGTACAGGAAGGCGACTGATTTGTTTGAGTTAATTTTGTATCCAGCCACTATGCTGAAATTTTTTATCAGCTGTAGGAGTTCTCTGGTGGAATTTTTGGGGTCACTTAAGTACACTATCATGTCATCGGCAAAGACTGATGTTTTTATCTCTTCCTTTCCCATTTGTATCCCCTTGATCTCGTTTTGCTGTCTAAGTGCTCCAGCCAGGACATCCAGTACTATGTTGAATAGGTAGGGGGAGAGTGGGAAGCCTTGTAGACTCCCTGATTTTAGTGGGATTGCTTCAAGTTTTCCACCATTAAGTTTGATGTTGGCTGTTGGTTTGCTATATATTGCTTGTATTATGTTTAAATATGGACCTTGGATTCCAGTTCTTTCCAGGACTTTTAACATTAAGGGGTGTTGAATTTTTCAAATGAGTTCTCAGCATCTAGTGAGATGACAAAAGTGATTTTGTTCTTTGAGTTTGTTTATATGGTGGATTACATTGATGGATTTCCTTATATTAAACCATCCCTGCATCCCAGGGATGAATCCTACTTGGTCATGATAAATGATCGTTTTGATGTGTTCTTGGATTCGGTTTGCAAGGATTTTGTTGAGTATTTTTGCATGAATGTTCATAAGTGAGATTGGTCTGAAGTTCTCTTTCCTTGTAGGGTCTTTTTGTGGTTTAGGTATGAGGGTTATTGTAGCCTCAAAAAATGAGTTAGGTAGTATTCCATCTGATTCTATCTTTCGTAATAATTTGGAGAGTATTGATGTTATATCCGCAATAAATGTCTGAGAAAATTCTGCACTGAACCCATCTGGACCTGGGCTTTTTTTGGTTGGGAGGCTTTTGATGACTTCTTCTATTTATTTTAGGTGTTATAGGGTTATTTAGATAGTTTACTTGGTTCTGGTTTAACTTTGGGATCTTGTATCTGTCTAAGAATTCATCCATTTCTTCCAGATTTTCCAATTTTGTGGAGTATAAGTTTTTGTAGTAGGATCTGATGATTTCTTGAATTTCCTCAATTTCAATTGTTATGTCTCCACTTTCCTTTCTGATTTTGTTAATTTGTATACTCTCTCTTTGCCCTCCAGTTAGTCTGGCTAGGGGTTATCAATCTTGTTGATTTTTTCAAAGAACCAACTCTTGGTTTTGGTGATTTTTTCAATGGTTCTTTTTTGTTTCTCTTTGGTTAAAGACCAGCCGTAGACCACAGTGATCTGAGAGGATGCATGGGAGTATCTTTACCTTCTTATATCGATTGAGGCTCGTTCTGTGTCCAATTATGTGGTCAATTTTTGAGAAGGTGCCATGGGGTGGTGAGAAGAATGTGTATTCTTTTACTTTAGGATATGTTCTGAATATATCTATTAATTCTAGTTGGTTCAAAGTCTCTGATAGTTTTGCAGTGTCCTTGTTCAGTTTCTGTTTCCATGATCTGTCCATTGGTGAGAGTGGGGTATTAAAGTCTCCCACTATTATTTTGTGGGGTGAAATGTATTTTTTGAGCTTTAGTAGGGATTCTTTTATGAATGTGGTTGCTTTTTTATTTGGAGAATATATGTTAAGGTTTGAGAGTTCCTCCTGACAGATTTCTCTGGTAATAAGTAAAAAGTATGTTGCTTTATCTTTTTTGATAACTTTTGGTTGAAAATTTCCTTTATTCGATATTATAATAGCTACTCCAGCTTGCTTCTTGGGGCTGTTTGCTTGGAAGTTTTTTTTCCCACCCTGTTACTCTGAGATAGTGTCTGTCTTTGTCTCTGAGATGAGTTTCCTGTATGCAGCAAAAGGCTGGATTTTGTTTATGTATCCAGTCTGATAGCCTATGTCTCTTTATTGGGGAGTTGAGTCCATTTACGTTAATAGATATCAAGGAATAGCTGTTTCTGTTTCCTGCCATTATTGCTCTTGTGGGTTGAGTTGTGTCTGTGTCTTTTTCTCCTTTTGGTTTTCTTGTTTAGGAGTTTTCTTGTTTTTACTAGGCTGTATTTTCCCTCATTGTATTGGGTTTTCCACCTATAATTCATTGTAATGCTGTGTTTGTTGTCAGATAATGTGTAAATTTTGATTTGTCTTGAAATATGTTCATCTCTCCATCTATGGTAATTGATAGTTTTGCTGGGTATCGCAGCTTGGGCTGGCACCTGTGCTCTCTTAGGGTGTGCATGATGTCTGTCCAGGCTCTTCTAGCTTTCATAGTCTCTGTTTAGAAATCGGGTGTGATTCTGTTTGGCCTGCCTTTATATGTTACCAGACCTTTTTCCCTTACTTCTTTTAGTATTCTTTCTTTGCTTTGGGCACTTGGTGTTTTGACTATTATGTGTCGGGAGGTATTTATTTTCTGGTCCAACCTATTTGGAGTTCTGAAGGCTTCTTTTATGCTCTTGGTCATCTCATTCTTGAGGGTAGGGAAGTTTTCTTCTACGATTTTGTTGAAGATATTTACTGTGCCTTTTATTTGATACTCTTCTCCCTCTTCTATTCCTATTATCCTTAGGTTCGGTCTTCTGATTGTATGCTGGATTTCCTGGACACTTTGGGTTAGGAGCTTTTTGTTATTTGCATCTTTTCTGGCTGTTTTCTCTGTTTACAATGTTGTCTTCCGCCCCCGAGATTCTCTTTTCCATCTCTTTTAATCAATTGGAAATGCTTGCTTCTGTGACTCCTGATTTCTTTTTTAGGTGTTCTACCTCTAGGGTTATCTTTTTAGTGTTTTCTATATTGTGTCAATTTCTGTTTTAAATTCCTTCTTCCATTCCTTCATCTCTTTGGTTCTTTGTTCCTCTAGTTCTTTGAGTTCTTTGAGTGTTTTTTCTTGTTTCCTTTTTAAAAGCTTCTGATTCTTTTTGCTTTTCCTCCCGTTCTTTTTTAAGGATCTCTATCAGCTTCTTGAGGTATGATTTTAGGTCTGCATATTCTTTTTCTGGAGTGTTTGGAATTCCAGTGTTTACTGTTATTGGAGAGCTGGTTACTGGTTTTGCCAGGTTGTCTTGGTTTCCTTGGGATATACTCTTTTACTTTTTTCTTGCCATCTTGTTGTCAGTGATATATTCTTGCCTTTCCCTTGTATCTGGTCTGTGTCCCTGGATCTCCACTAATCCAGGCGTTGGATGGTCTGTGCCCTGTTCTGCACCCCAATGCTGCCAGATGGGAACAGAGGTCCCAGTGCTGGGTTCCTGGTCCCTGGATCAGGTAGGGCAGGGACATGCTTTCTGTGCGCACTCCGCAGAGATCTCTCTGCTCCCTGGATGCCTAGATCTTCTTCTTACCAATCTTTAAACCTTTGGAAATGCTGGTCCAAGTGGCAGATGGGCCGACTCCCTTGAACTTTAAACCTGTGTCCTCTGCCAGAGCCACAGGAGCCCTTAACCACTGATCTGCTCACCAATGCCTACCCCTGCTTTTTAAAAATTTTACTGAGTAGTTCTTTTATAAATTTCTCTCTATTTTAATTTCTTAAATCTTTCCTGTGATTACAATGAAATGTGTTTGCTGAGAGAAATAACTGCTGTTACAACAGCTGTTCTAGTGGCATATTGAATAAATAGTACATTTAAATAGTAATCCCAAAGGAAACAAAGATATAGAAATCGAGCAACAGAAAGCGTCCATAATTCTAGTCTGTTTTTTTATAAAAATAATTTTTGAAAAACAGTATAAATTATTCAAAAATATTTTCAGATTTTAAGACTCAATTGAAATTTTGAAAATATCTACAGGTACCTAAGCATCCTAAAAGCCAATCGATTATTTTGTGTCTATATTCCTATATGATGTTTATCATTATGAATGTCATATTGAACATCATTTTTATAATGTCGTCTGCAGTTACAATTAAAAATAGACTGGTCAGAATTACCGATAAATTATCATATGTAAAAATTAATAACATTTGGACTTACACCATAGGTCCCTACTTAGCTTAAGGAGTGGACATCTTTATTAAAAGCAAGTATTATTAATTTATAGAACTACCATTTATTCATGAGCCCTAGTATTATTATTCTCAGGAAATCTAGTATATCCAGGAATTTGTTCACACTGCATTTTGTCATATTACAATTGGTTTTATAAATGCTTTTGTATACATTATAGGTTACCTATAAGCAAAATGAAAATCTTGAACATAAAAAATTAATGAAATATACTGTAATAGTTTAATTGTTCAGTAATTATTTTACATAATTTTAGTAAGTATTCCATTTTTGTGAGATTCTAAGAAAATTGTTTTCAATTTCATTTGTTTCTCTTTAATAGACTCTTCAATAATAATGACAAGACATTTATTATTATAAACACCCAAGGTTAACTGATGTTTGTTTTGTAAAGCCTTCTAAGAAAGTGAGGGATTATGCACCACTTTTTCTGCATTAATTTAAGTAAAATATTTATATTTAAGTTTAGAGAGTTTGGTTATTTAGGGCATCTAAAAAGGTAAATTCCATAATAACACAGATGTCTATTTCTTATGCCAAGTGCATTTGCAGAAATAAATATTTATAGGAATATTGAAATCAAAGTACCTATTCTGCTCACTTTCTTTGTGGTGATATTAGTGATTTACAGAAATAATTTGCTTTATTATATCCTTTTTGATAGTAAATTGACTAATGCCAAAATAGCATGTGCCCTTTCCCACTAATATAACAAATATATTTTACCTAGGATACAGTTCTTCTTAGTTTTTTTTAGTTGATATTCTGTATTTACTTTTGAGTTATAAGTTCTTTCCTCTGCCTTGCTTCCATCCCTCTCACCCTCCACTTGCCTTCACAAAGATGTACTTCCTCCTAATCACCTTCTTTACCCCATTGCCTTGGCATTCCACTACATTGGGAAAACATGTCCTCTGTTAAACAAAAGCCTCTTCTCACATTGATGCCAGACACTGCTATCTTCAGCTACATATGCAACTGGAGTAATTGGTATCTCAATGTGTACACAAAGGCTGGTGTTTTAGTCCATAGGGGTTTTGGAGGCTTTGGTTGGTTGATAATGTTGTTCTTCCTTTAAGTTTGCAACCTCTTTCAGCTCCTTACGTCTTTTCTTTAGCATCCTCATTGGGGTCCCCATGTTCAGTCTGATGGTTAACTGCAGGCATGCTCAGCTGTGTCTATATTACTCTAACATAATCCCTGAGGAGGCATCACTATTTGCTTCTAGCCAGGAAGCATATCTTGTAATCAGATATAGTGCTTGGATTTGGTGGCTGCATATATTGTGGTTCCCCAGGTAAGGCAGCTTCTTAATGATCTTTTCTTCAATACCTGTTTCTCTATTTTACTTTGCATTTTCTACATTAAGTGTTTTGTTCTAACTTTAAAGAAGGACTGAGGTATCCCCATTTTGACCTTCCTTGTTTTTGAGCTTCATAATGTTTGTGAACTCTTTCTTGAGAATTGGGTATTCAAAGGTTTCTGGGACTACTATCTGCTTATCAATGAGGGCATACCAGGTGTGCTCTTTTGTGACAGGGAAACCTCACTAAGGATGATATTCTCTAGTTCCATCCATTTGCCTACAAATTTCATGGAGTCATGTTTCAAATAGCTGAATAGTGTAAATGTACCACACTTTCTGTATTCATTCATCTGATGAAGGACTTCTGGGTTCTTTCCAGCTTATGGCTATTATAAATAAGGCTGCTATAAACATGGTGGAACATGTGTCCTTGTTATATATAGGAGCATCTTTGATGTATATGACCATGAGTAGAATAGCTGGGTTTTCAGGTGGTTGTACCAGCTTACAACCCACCAACAGTAGAGGAGTGTTCCTCTTTTGCTGCATCCTAACCAGCATTTACTGTCACTTGAGATTTTGATCTTAGTTATTCTAACTGGTGTGAGATGGAATCTCAGAGTAGTTTTGATTTGCATCTCCCTGATGACTAGGGTTGTTGAACATTTCTTGATGTGTTTCTCAGCCATCTGATATTCCTCAATAGAGAATTCTTTGTTTAGCACTGTGTCGCATTTTCAATACAATAATTTAATTCTCTAGAGTCTAGTTTCTTGAGTTTTTTTTTTTTAATTTTTTGTATATATCAAAAACTAGCACTTTATCATGTGTAGAATTTGCAAAGATCGTTTCCCAATCTGTTAGCTGCCATTTTTTTTCTTCTTCACACTGTTCTTAGGCGTACAAAAGCTTTGCAATTACATGAAGTCCCATTTGTCAATTCTTGATCCTGGAGCATAAGCCATTGGTGTTTTGTTCAGGAAAATTTCCCCTGTGCATATGTATTCTAAGCTCTTCCCCACTTTCTCTTCTAATAGTTTCAGTGTACCTGGTTATATGCAGAGGTCTTTGATACACTTGAACATAAACATTTTACACGGAGATAAGGCAAGTTCAATTTGCATTCTTCTGCATGCTGAGTGTCAATTGAACCAACACCATTTGTTGAAGAGGCTGTCTTTTTCCATTGAATGTTTTTATATCCTCTGTCAAATATCAAATGATCATAGCTGTGAGGTTTCATTTCTGACCTTCAATTCTGTTCCATTTATTTGTCTGACTATCTCTGTACCAATACCAAGCAGTTTTTATCACAACTACTTTGTGATATAGCATGAGATCAGGGATGGTGGTTTCCCCAGAAGTGTTGTTATTGTTGAGATTAAATTTGCTATTCTAGGATTTTTGTTATTACAGGTGAATTTGCAAATTGCTCTTTTCAACTCTATAAAAAAATGAGTTGGAACTTTGATGGGGAATGCATTGAATCTGTAGATTGCTTTTGGCAAGATGACCATTTTTACAATGTTGGTCCTTCCAATCCATGAGCATGGGAGATCTTCCTATCTTCTGAAATCTCCTCTAGTTTTTTGTTCAGAGTCTTGAAGTTCTTGTCATACAGATTCTTCATTTGCCTGGTTAGCGTCACCCCAAGGTATTTTATAGCCTTTGTGACTATTGTGAAGGGTTTCAATTCACTAATTTCTTTATCAGCCTTTTTATCCATTGAGTAGAGAAAGACTGTAAATTTGTTTGTGTTAATTTTACAACCATCTACTTTGCTAAAGTTGTGTACCAGCTGTAAGAGTTCTCTGGAGAAATTTTTGTGATCATTTACATATACTATCATATCATCTGAAAATAGTCATATTTTGACTTCTTTCTTTCCAATCTGTATCCCTTTGACTTTATTTTTCTTGTGTAATTGTTTTAGCCAGGATGCCAAATACTATATTGAATAGGTAGGGGGAGAGTGGGCAGCCTTGTCTAATCCCTGAGTTTAATGGGATTGTTTCAAGTTTCTCTTTATTTATTTTGATGTTGGCTATTGGTTTGCTGTACATTGCTTTCACTAGGTTCACGTATGGGCCCCAAATTCCTAATTTTTCCAAGACATTTAGCAAGAAGCACTGTTGAATTTTGTCAAATGCTTTCTCAGCATCTAGGGAAATAATTCTGTGTTTTATTTTTTTCCCTTGTGTTTTTTTATATGTTGGATTATGTTGATGGATTTCAGTGTATTGAACCATCTGTGCATGCTTGGGATAAAACCTGCTTGATCAAAGTGGATGATTGTTTGATGTGTTCTTGGATTTGTTTAGCAAGAATTCTATAGTGTATTTTTGCATCGATATTCTTTAGGAAAATTGTTCATAAGTTCTCATTCTTTGTAGGGTCTTGGTGTGGTTTATATATGAGCATAATTGTGAATTTGAAGAAGAAGTTCTATAGTATTGCTTCTGTTTCTATTTTGTGAAAATATTTGGAGAGTCTTGGTATTGGGTCTTCTATAAAAGTCTGATAGAATTTTCCACTAAACCCATCTGGTCCTTGGATTTTTTTTTTGGGGGGGGGGGAGGCTTTTGGTGACTGCTTCTATTTCTTTGCATGTTATGGGACTCTTTAGATGGTTTATCTGATTCTCATTTGACTTTGGTTTCTGGCATATGTCTAGAAATTTGTCCATTTCTTCCATATTTTCCAATTTTGTTGAGTATATGCTTTTGTAGTAGGATTTGACAATTTCTTGAATTTTTTCAGTTTTTGTTGTTTTGTCTACCCTGTTATTGATGATTTTGTTAATTTAGATACTCTTTCTGTGCCTCTAGTTAATCTGGCTAAGGGATAATTGACCTTGTTGATTTTCTCAAAGAGCCAGCTCCTGTTTTGTTTTGTTGATTATTTATATAGTTTTTTTTTTTGTTTTGTTTTTTTTTTTTGGCTCTATGTGTTTGATTTCTGCTTTGAGTTTGATTATTTCCTGACTTCTCCTCCTCTTGAGTGCATCTGCTTTTTTTTTTTTTTTTTTTTTTTTTTTGTTCTATAGCTTTTTGGTGTGCTGTCAAGCTGCTACTGTGTGCTCTCTCCAGTTTCCTTTTAGATGCACTCAGAGGTACGAGTTTCTCTTTTAGCACTGCTTTCATTGCATCCTATCAGTTTGGGTATGTTGTGCTTTCATTTTCATTAAATTCTAAAACCAAAATCTTTATTTTATTTTCTTTTATTTCTTCCTGGACCATGTTATCATTGAGTAAAACATTGTTCAGCTTCCATTTGTATGTGAGCTTTTTATTTTTTGTCTATTTTTTTTTTTTATCTTCTTGTATCTGTTGAGGCCTGTTTAGTGACCAACTATATGGTCAGTTTTGGAAAAGGTATGGTGTGGTGCTAAGGAAAAAAAATGAATATTATAATAGCTACTCCACCTTATTTCCTGTGACCTTCGAAATTTTTTCCCCTGGTTCTGAATCTTGTTCAGATACATTTTTCTTAATAGCCTAGGTAACAGTTAAAAAAAATGATTTCAGTGTAATTTATTTTAAGATATTTTATTTTAAATATATGTCTTTTATTTTAAGCTTTTTAAGAAAAAAAAATATATATAATACCATTGTGATATGTATTCAATGACTAATACTTCTTACTTTATTTGAAAACTTTTAATGTGTGCTATAAAAAGTAAATAAAAAGTAAAAAGAACAACATTCCATTCAGAGATAGTGGACAAACACTAAAAATGCTATGCTTTGGAATCTAAACACAGAAAAAAAAACTGAAAGAAAATGCTGAAGACAGATTTTCCTGTGGTTATCTGCAGTCCAGAATCCTAAAATACTGATGATTTATGAATCCTGACACAGAGAAGAGCAACCATGACAAGGTAACTGATATTACGAGCTTGGCTCTGGAATATTGTAAACTCCTCGACCAGCTGTGAGCAAGTTGACAGATCACATCAAAAGGCTCTATACTTTGCAGTGAAGAGTGTGTCCTTGATGAATTGCAATGCAGCATTGGCAAATACTTAGCAGACTGAGATCAGTATTGGCTTGGTCCCATCAAGAGAAGTCTTTCACTGTTTTTCCATATGATGGGAAACAATACAGTTTACATAGAACATATTTCCTTTAAAGAGATTCTTTGCTGAAATGTCTTCTCCAGATGTTAATCAACAACCACCCCAACACACACACACACACACACACACACACCTTGCATAAATTTTGACCCATTCCTTGCCTTGAGTTGTGTTTAAAATGATTTTCAAAATTATAGATCTGCCACTTTTTTTTTTCAATTTCATTGCTGAACTTATTTCTGAGATCTTTTGTTCTTTCTCTTACAACACTTTATTTTTAAAAAGAAAGATACATGTACAGATTTTAAAGGCATTTTAGCATAACACTATATGAATATATTTTTGTCAGTACTCAATTCTTTTAGAAGTTTGATAGTATGTATTGAAATCTTACAAGTTACCATAAGCATGAAGTACATGTAGAACAGAATGTAACATGGTAACAGTCAGAGATTTCTTGGTGTGTATAGATACCGAATAAAGATATAACTTCCAACCAGTTTTATGTGTGTGTGCCATTATTTACAGATTATAAACTGTCCTCTTTTTTACAACATTGTGACTCTGTTAAGACATGCTCCTGTCTACACCATAATTCAGACTCCAGTCCTTAATATTTTTTTACTCTATGAAATAATATCCTAATATATGTGATTTTATTATAGCAATTTTATATGTGTATTGAGGTTGAAAATGGATATCACAATACCTTTAAAAGCAGGGCACATTCTCCTCATGTGTTTGGCTTGATACACTGGGGCAATTGAAAAACTCAAAGTTCAGGTCTAAATTGAAGAGAATTTATGGTTGGAGGTGATCTCAGTGAATGAAGTGCTTGTCATTAAGTGTGAGGACCAGGCACAGTTTAGATAACTAACATTTACAAATTCCTGGGGGGCACTCCTCTCAGGTGAAATAGTTCAATTAGCAGAAACCTTAGTATATACCACAGAGAGTGGCCAAGAAATACACCTAATGTCAGGTTTTATGCAGACATGTATATGTAGATATGTGCTTGTGTGACAGCATGTATACCAAAGATGTATACCAAGGCAAAAAGCCATGCACGCATGCATACATACATAAATACATATATACATAAATACATACATATATATATGCTTATATTTTAAAAGGAAATCATATTAGTTAAAGTAAAAAGTTGACTCTTGAAGAAAAGGATTAAAATTTGAATGAAGAACCCAGTCAAAGATGACTGACTCTTTGTGGTTAATATCAGTTTCTTGAAAAACTTCAGTGGAATTATGGAAGGAAGAAATTTAGAAGAATATAAAACATAACAAATAACCTTTACTATGCAGCAAAGATGTAAATGAGAGAAAATCTATCCCAAACAATGTTGACAATTCCATAAACTGTTAGAGAAAAAAGATTTTTGACCTCATTTTTTTTTACCTAATGAGCAGAATGATCTCAGAAAAACATCCCAGGTATGTTAGGAGAATTATTTATTAAAAATAAGATGCCATTGGTCATTTCCATAGACATAATTAGGAGGTGAAAAGCAATAGACTGGAAAGTTCTGTTACAATGAGGAAGCACTAAAGAGCCCAAATAAGTGATGTGACATCTGCCCTTGGCCATAGGATGGGCTCCTTGGAGGGAACCTTTGGGGAATGTGGGAACTAGAACACATTCATACCGTTTGTGTAGTGTGGAACATGGATGTGGACTGCCAACACACAGCTTGAATCTAAGAATCATAGTTAGTGCCAGATAAGTTGACATGATCAAAAGGAAGCACACAACTCTTGGGGACACATATGTCCACAAATAAATACAGAATCTGGTCTGGCAAGGACTTCACCCATTCACTGTAGCTCCCACTGTATGGAAAACTAATGAGGCAATAGTCTGGAAATGGATTTAAAAAAGCAAACCATGCATGCGGATATTGTGGTGCTGAGCAAGAAGCAGCTGCAGGTCTCAGCACCCTTCTTTCACACCTAAGGTTCTTTACTGTTTCACTTACCTATGTGTATGAATGTTTATTGTTGGTTTATTTTTTCTGTTTTTTTTTTTTTGGGGGGGTGTTTGTTTTTTAGATGAAAATTATTCAAACATTTCCTTTGAAATTATTTTAACATTCAAGACTCCCCTAGTAGCTTCTCATTAAAACAGTAGAGTTGGGGTGAAGGATCCCACAGGACAGCTTGTGAAACACTGTATAAATATAAAGGACTTGACATTTTGAGTTTTTTTTTTTTCAATTTATCTGCAACTTACAAATAATAAGATTGTAATTGAGACTCAAAGTTCAAAGGCAAAGTTTAGCTTATTACAAAGGAAGCTGTGAATGTTTCTTTTATATGAACTTTTTATAGATGCATCTACAGTTATTAGAGTAATGGAAAAGTGTGAAGACTGATACTTGCCAAAGCACATTAAATGGCTGGTTGTAACTATACATTTCATTACTGTTTAAATGTAATGTTCTGTTTTAAAGCTTTGTAAATATCATTGTCATCTGCCTGCATTATTTACCCATTATTTATTAATTATGAAAAGGTACCGCATTATATTTCTCTTGATATAAATACAAGAATCATGTAAGACGTGTAAATTGGAAAGAAATCCTTACTACCATGTAAAACATGTTCCTTTAGTCATCAACTTAGTACCGTCGAACATTTATTTATTTACTGCTCTGAGCCACTGTCTCATTTCTCATTATATAACTATTTAATATGCTGACATAATCCCTTTTAAAAAAAACATAAGGTACTATTACGCATTACCTATTTTTCTACAGATAACATGGCTAGAATCTGAAAATTAATAAAAAGTAAAAACCAAAACAATATCATTCCCTCTTTCTACTTTCTTGCAAAGTCCCTTGCTTAGAGCATAAATTCAGAAATTTGGCTTAATTGATTTATCACAGTACTTGCTCATAAGCATTGCAACGGAAATAATTTATTTAAAGCATATTTCATTCACAAAAGAAAATAGCTCACCTAGGATAGACTTTTAAAAATATGTGCTTTTGCCACATAATACAAAAATATTATTTCATATTTTCTTTCATTGTCTTTAGATAACATTTTAGACAAGTTTTTCTTCAGTAAGTTTTATTGATTAATTTAACAAATATGTATTGTATGACAGCACCATGCTAGTATCTGTTGCATGGAGTATGTGTTTAGGTAAAAAAAAAATCAATAAAACAAATAAAAGAAGATTTATCCTTTGCTGTGTATGTTCTCCTTAGACAAGGCATTGACAATGAAATGGACAGAGCTAATGAGGCACAGGCACAGGCACAGAAAAATACTCTGCACCTATAGAGACAAGATAAGGGATGCTTTGTTGTGGTATTGGTTGGCATAGTGCAAAGGAAAGGTTTTCTCTCCCAACATTTTTAAAGACATTAAAGTAGTCTGATTATTGGGGAAGGCTGATAGAACTAACAAGAAGGGCAGAAGACAGTATCATCAGTATGTGTGTAGAGAGGTGTGTACACACACAAGAAACATAAATGAGGAGCAGGGGATACTGATCAAAATATTGAATTGATTCTGAAAAAAAACTAAAGAAAGTAGATGAAAGAATAGTGTAGCAATTTCTCCTTATTCACTGTTTTCTTTGTAAAATGAGACACAGTGATCTTTGGAAAGAAAGGAGAAAAACACTATACCATCTATTAAGAGAGGGAAGTTATTAAACACATTGCTTATAGCACTTTCAATTTTACCTTCTAAGAGCTTTTGCCTTGTATTCAATGTGGCAGCTTAGTGGTGCATTCTAAAAGATATTTCATGGCAATAAAAATAATACATTTGCAGAATCTCTCTTATATCATCAGTTGAAAAGAAAATTGATTGTTTATTTTCATAATTTTAGAGGGGATAAAAAAAACTTTCACTTCCTTACCAGCTTTGTTTTTAATCTGATTTTATGTTCAAGAGAAAACATTGCATTGATTTCCTTTAGCAAATTGCTTATTCCAAACTATGACTGCAATTCATCTGACAGCCCTTAGATCAATGATAACAAATAAACAATGTTTGTGTCTTTGGTAATCATTTGTTTGCAAACTGTAGAAACAGATCAGTATCTCTTTAGCAAACAAAAGTAATTCATTGGCAAAGTACAGGACAGTCCATAGAATCAAAGCAAAGCCTGGGGAAAATAAATATTGAAAATGGCTGAAACAAGATCTCCAGCTGTTCTTATAATTTACCAGTTGATCTTCTCGGAAAACCAACGAAGTTTAGATTGACTTGTATATATAACTTATCTTATGCATCTATTTCTTCACAGTAATTATGAAAAGTGTGCACACTTGTTCTTTTCTCTCCATCCTTAGAACTGCTCTGCTCTGGCGACACTTCCTTTGCTCTGAGATCTTAGATTAATCGAACAATACATTGATTTGAAATTAAATCTAAAGCTAAACTCTAATGATTCTGCTTAATTTGCACAGTACTTTACAAAGACATCTATGATGGTGAATTTTTTGTTTATTTATTTTTTATTGAACAACTTTATTTGAAAAAAACAAATATAAATGTTCAAATTTTAAGTATTTTTGCATAAAAGTATACGAATACATATTTGTCAGTGCTTGGCTTTTTTTAAAGGTTTGATAGTGTGCATTAAGATCTTACTAGTTACAATGAGCATAAAGTACATGTAAAACAGGATGTAACCTGGAATTAGTCAAATTTTCTTGGTGTGTAAGGATTAAGCATAATGGTTCTTTTCTTTTCTTTCTTTTTTTGTTCTTTCCTTGAACTTCATATAGTCTGTGAGTAGTTTCTGGGGTATTCAGAGCTTTCTGGAGTTAGTATCCAAGTATCAGTGACTGCACATTATGTCTGTTATTTTGTGATGGTGCTATCTCACTCAGGATGATAAGGTGGAATTTTTTGTTTAATTAGTAAAACTCAACATTTGAAATGGCATCTTTATAATAATTTTTTTCATTGTAAATTTTTAATTTTATTGTTTCTCAGGGAACAGAAAGTCTAGATGTATTAAACTAAGTACCAATATACTCTTTTGGAAGCAACAGTACATACTAAGATATCTGTGACTTCTCTATTCTATCATTTTAGACTATGTTTTCATCTTCAGGGTCAGACAACGAATTAAAAAACAAAATTCAGACATTTTTTTTCCAAGAGCTTTTTCTCAGAATGTCACACACATATCTCTGTTTAAAAGTCAACATCCATTTTTTGACTGGGTTGTTTGGATTTTTGGTGGTTAGCTTCTTGAGTTCTTTATATATTTTTGATGTGCGATTAGTAAGAAAAAATTCCCAGTCTATAGGTTGCAGATTTGTCTTATTGACTATGTCCTTTATTTTACAGATTTCCAGTTTCGGGAGGTTACATTTATAAATTCTTGATCTCAGCCCACAATATTCTTATAAAATATTCTTCAGTTTAATAAGTTTAAATGCATTTTTTGAAAATAATAGATACTACTTATGTTCTGTCTCACTATTGCCTTTTGATAATTTTATATATCACAGTTGCAGATATAATTCAAAATTAATGAGCATATACAGATTTTCAAATGTATGGTGAAAAATTAAGCATATCTCTTTGTGCTGACAGAATTTGATTTTCATTTAATTATAAAATATCTATAGTTTACAAAATGTTCTCATTCATTTCATCTGTAATTCTTCATCTCCTCCAAATAAATATTTCTTATTATACAACTATAATCAAATTTATCATTAAGAACAAAACCAACAGAATGGGAAAAGATCTTTACCAACACCACATCAGATAGAGGCCTAATATCCAAGGTATACAAGGAACTCAAAAAGCTAGGCACCAGAGAATCAAATAACCCTATTAAAAAATGGGGTACAGAGCTAAACAAATTATTTTCAGTTGAGGAACACCGAATGGCCGAGAAACATCTGAGGAAGTGCTCGACATCCTTAGCCATCAGGGAAATGCAAATCAAAACAACCCTAAGATTCCACCTCACACCAGTCAGATTGGCCAAGATCCAAAACTCAGATGACAGCAGATGCTGGCGAGGCTGCGCTGCGGAGAAAGAGGAACACTTCTCCACTGTTGGTGGGGTTGCAAGCTAATACAACCACTCTGGAAATCTGTCTGGCGATACCTCAGAAAATTGGATATAGTACTACCTGAAGACCCAGCTATTCCACTTCTGGGCATATACCCCAGAGACACTTTAATACACAACAAAGATATATGCACCACAATGTTCATAGCGGCTCTATTTATAATAGCCAGAAGCTGGAAGGAACCCAGATGTCCTTCAGAAGACGAATGGATACAAAAATTGTGGTACATATACACAATAGAATACTACTCAGCCACCAGAAACAATGACTTAACCAAATTCTTAAGAAAATGGCTGCATCTAGAGAAGATCATCCTGAGTGAGATAACCCAGTCACAAAAGAACAGACATACTATGCAGTCACTGATAGTGGGATGCTAACCCCAGAGGCTTGCACTCCCCCAGAAACAACTCACAGACTGTATGAAGTCCAAGAAATAAAGAAAACAAAAAAATATATATATACATATATTTACAAACAAGAAGACTTTGACTGTTTCCATGTTTCGTTTTGTTTTGCATGTACTTTACGCTTATTGCAACTAGTAGGTTTTCAATGCATACTGTCAAGCCCTTGAAAAAAATCAAGTACTGACTAAAAAACATATTCACATGGTTTTATGTAAAATTTATTTTAATGTCTGAAAAAACAGTACTGACAAAAATGTATAATTTTAAGCAAAAAATGTTTAAAATCTGTCCATTTATCTTTGTTTTGCCAAATAAAGTCGTTTAAAAAATAAAAAAAAGAATTTATTTCCTGATATAAAAATACATGGTATGTTTTTAACTGTCATACCAGCCTCTTAATCTCTTAATTAACTATATTTCTCCACATCAGGTCAATAATTTTGAATATGTGAAGCTGATAATAAGAATGGTCATTAAAAATTTACCATATCAGTTCTTTTATTGTTTGAAATTGGTTGTGGTTTGTCAGTTCACTGGGAAGAGATTAATTTAGTCAAAGCAGGAAAGTCTACAGAGAAAGACAAGTAGAAAACAAGAGGTAGGACAGAAATTAGAAAGAATTAAGAAAGAGGAAGGATGAAATAACAGCTGGGATGTTTATTCTGACTTAGACATAGTCCATTAAAAGGGTAGACCAGTTATCTTGATTATCACATTAGACCTTTATGTAATACACATTGAGCAATCTTTCTTTTGGAAGTTTCTGAACATTGGACTACAAATGGATGCATCTTCCAAACTAGAAATATTGTCAGTATTAGTCCTTTTAATTTAAATTTTAATATGGCAATTTTTCAAAGTCTCTATTCCAAACACTCTTCAACCTGCTGTCCACTATTATTTATAAATATTTATAATATAATGCATCTAAATAATGTTGTCATAAAATATATATTTTTATATATAATATATGAAAAATATATGTGTTAATTCTGTTTGCACATATACATAAACACATAATAATAACTTATTTTTTATTTCATATTTACCTCTCTCCATCCAGGTCTCTGCATATTTTTTCTCTCATGGTTTCAAAGAAGTTCTGATATGTGTGCTATAAAGACATATTTCTGATCTATTCCTCATCCCACTGTATAAAATATTCCTTTAGATGTCATGAGAGTGTTGCAGGCAGATAACCTGAGGAGAAGATGAGGAATCACTGTTGCTTCCGCCACTGTTTATGAGTCTGGCCTTGCCAAGCTAGTTTGCTGTAGTTGAAATCGGAGGCAAAATGCACACGGCAAAGAGCCTTTTTATTAGGTCATCATAGCACACAATGGGAAGAACTGCAATCTTCAAGTTTGGCTTGAAATTTTATTTCTCTTAACGTTTCAAATCCTCCTTATTGATTAATGCCTGGGGAGGTAAATTCACTATTCCATTAAAATTATATATAACCATCTCAAGGTCAGTAATTTAATTTTTATACTGGAAGTTTTATATTTATAAAACAGTCAAGCACGTTCTTTCTCAATGTAAATTGAGTGTGGGACCTATATCTGGTATTTCTTGACTCATCACTAAAAACAGGAGCTTTCTTTCTTTAGCTGTTACTTGTTTGGGTGAAGAGTCATAAATGTGTTGAGGGTGTGCATGCCCCACACATAGTAAATGTAGCTCATGGGTCAGCTGTACATAGATTTTTTTTTCAAATATTTTCCTTCTGAGCAGCTGTGACTGGGGTATTGCAGATAAGAGGTAGTAAAATGATCTAAGCTCTCTGAAACATACATTATCTAGAAAGTTCCTTTTTTTATTTTATTATTTTTGTTTTATTTTATTTTAAGTATATGATTATATATATATATATATGTGTGTGTGTGTGTGTGTATATGTATATATGTATGTATGTATGTATGTATGTATTTATTTATTTACTTATTTATTTATTTATTTATTTATTTATTTGGTGAACCACTTAGGAACATTGGATATGCGGAACTGCAGTTACATATATTTGTGTGCTGTCACAAGAGTGCTTAAAATTGAACTTTGAAAAATACTTCCTAGAAGAACAGGAAGTATATGTAATCACTGATTTGTTTATCTAGTCCCTGAGTTCATTCTTTTGTGTTTCATCATGTGAATTTTCTCCCATGCTCCAAGTAAGATTTGACAAGTTAATTTGTTTTTGATATACAAACTGGTAGATTAAAACCTGGAATCCACTCGATGACTTATGCTCATAGATGATTAGCATTAGGTTACTACTCCAATAACGTTATTTTATTCTGCCCCATGTGTCCTCTTTCTAGATCTTAAGATGTTGTAAAGTTGATTGGTTGATAGATATTCCTTATTTTCTTTTTCATTTAAGACTTCCGTAAAAAATAAATAAATTATATCTTAGTTGGGTTCTTTACTCCTTTTGTCCATCTCAATTTTAGCCTCCAGATACTAAAAAGGGTATAATTAATGGCATGGACCCTGCCCCACTCTGCTTCCCTCATTTATTCACATCAATTACAGAAAGCAGCATCGAAATAAGGGAAGTTATTAGTATTGCAGGATGAAGTGATGCACAGTTTTAAAGTATGTGATAAAAATAAACGTGTTTAAAAAAGATGTTTCCTCCTTTCAACATGTACAAACACCAAAAACGTGTCCCCAAATACAGTAAATTTTCAAGTCCTCAGTGATCAATGGTGATAACAGGTAGGATAGAAAGTAGAAAATCATCACTTTCTGTCTTCTACTACCAATCAAATCCACCAGATTCATTCCCAGCTGTGCACAGATTGCATGTTGAAACCTCCCATTCTTCTCTTCCTTCATCCTTAGGGCACTGCAAACATCCTCTCCTATAGTCCTCATCTCCAACTATTTCTCCTTGTTTCAGCTGCCTCCTCCCATAGTCGGTCTCTGGAAACAAGAAGGCCTTGGTAGCCAGGGAAGCAGATTGATGATCTTCACACTTCTCTCCCTCCTGCAAATCAACCCACCTAGGTTTAGTCATAGCTCTGCACCAGAGACTACCACAGATCCTGGTGCCACACCCTGCTTTCCATGCTCCTGTGAATCCCTTCACTGGAACCTCCTTATGCCTATGGAAACTTATTCCTTACCACCAGTTTCAGTAGCTAGAAGCACATTCTGCCTGCAACCCCAGTGACCATTCTTTGCAGCATCTTAGAAGCATTCTGTACTTGGCAACACACAGCCAGTACATGGCAGAGAGATAGAAACTGAGGAAACTGATACACACCAAAGAAGAGGAAACAAGGTATCAAAACCTAGAATTTCCATAAATCAAACCACAGATGCCTAAATGCCAAAATCAAAATGCAACTAGTAACAGTGAGGATAAAGAGCTGAAACATAAGACAAAGATTTCAAATTGCATTTGTGATAGGTTGGAGATCCTTAGAGAAATTATAAATTAAATGAGAATTAAATTAATTAAATGAGAATAATTCATTGATATGAAATCTCTGAAAAAGCAATCTGTGGAGAAAAATGAAAAAAATATATTCCAAGACATGAAAATATATTTATAATCAATGTTGAAAATTCAAACTGAGAGAAAACATGAAAGAAAGAAAAACTTAGGAACTTAAGAGGAACTTCAGAGGCAAATATAATCAACACAATACACAAAATGGAAGAAAAATATTAGGAATTAGAGACAAGGTAAAAGATATAAATGCCTCGGGCATAGAAAATTTTTACCTTTTTTAAAAAATCAGACATAACACATCCAGGAAATCTGAGACATTATGAAAAGTCCATATTTATGAATAATGGGAATAGAAAAACACAGGTGAAAGGTATACAAAATATTTTCAACAAAATCATGGGAGCAAATTTCTGTTATCAAAATAAAATTTTCCTTTTTTTAAAAGGTTTTTATTGGATAGTCTCTGCATCATTCACACCACAAATGCCACCTTCTCCCCAATCTCATCACCTCTCCCCCTCCCATTTCCTTCATAAAGGTGCTTCCACTCCCAGTCCCAACCACCCTCTCCCAACTCTGCAACCCAGCATTCCCTTACATTGGGAAAACCAGCCTTCACTGCACCTAAGTCCTCTCCTTCCATTGATGAAAGAGAATGATGTCCTCTGCTGCATATGCATCTGGGGCCATTTGTCTTTCCATGCAAGCTCATTGGTTGGTATCCATGAGAGCTTTAGTGGGTTTGGTTAGTTGATCTTTTTGTTTTTCCCATGGGTTTGCAGATCCTTTCATCTCCTTCAGTGCTTTCTCTAGCTCCTTCATTGGGGTTCCCATGTTCGGTGTGATAGTTAGCTGCAAGCATCCTCCTCTGTATCAGTATGGCCCTGGCAGAGCCTCTCAGGAGGCATCCATATCAGGTTCCTGTCACCAAACACTACCTGACATCAGCAATAGTGCTTGGAGTTAGTGGCTACATATGAGGTAGATTCCCAGGTGAAGCAGTCTCTGGATGACCTTTTCTCCAATTCCTGCACCTCAATTTGTCACTTTATTTTCTCCCATGAACATTTTGTTATCCCTTTCAAGAAGGGCTAGGGTATCCACTGTCTAGGTTTCCCCCTTTTTGAGCTTTAGAAGTTCTGTAAATTATTTTCTTGCTATTCTGAAAATTTTTGGCTAGTATCCGCTAATCTGTGAGTACATGAGTGTTCTTTTGTGAGTCGGGATGATAGCTTCAAGTTCCATCATTTGCCTAGAAATTTCATAAAGTCATTGTTTTTAGTAGCTGTATAGTACTCCATTTTGGAAATGTTCCACAAGTTTTGTATCCATTTCTCTGCTGAAGGAATGGAGGGTATCTAGGTTCTTTCCAGCTTCTGGCTATTGTAAATAAAGCTACTATGAACTATGGTGGAACACATGTCCTTTTTAAATGTTGGAACCTCTTTTGGATATATGCCCAGGAGTGGCATAGCTGGGTCCCCAGGCAGCACCATGTCCAAATTGCCTTCTAAGAGAGCACATATCCCAGATAGTAAAATTTTCAAATACAATAAATGGAGAAAGTAATACATTCCCATATACAAACAAATTTAAGCAGTATATATCTATGAATCCAGCCCTACTAATTACACTAGAAGAAAGAAAAACTCAACCTGAGACTGACCAAAACAAAAAAACAAAAAAAAAAAAAAAAAAAAAAAAAAAACAATAAATAGATAATATCAGACCAGCAAGCCAGAAGCAAGGAGAAAAATCACCACCACAGTCAAAACTAAAGAACAGGAAACAGTGCTAAATGTAACTCAGTACCGATCTTAGTGTCAGTTGTATCATACTCTGAATAAAATGACAGATTAGCAGAACGGATTAAAAAAAAAAAAAAACTGAATTCAGCTTTTTGCTTCAGTCAAGAAACACACGTTCCATCAAGAATGCATGTCAACACAGAGAGAAGACATTATTTTAAGCAACTGGAAATAAGCAGTAAGCCAATGTAACCATTTTAATATCTCACAAAATAAACTTCAACCCAAAAACTAATCAGAAATGATAGGAAGAACAGTACACAGACATCAGTAGAAAAGCACACCATCAGGATGTTGCAGTTCTTGACATCTATTTCCCAAAAGAAGAGCATCACAGTTCAAAAAGTCATCCTAGGTAATTTCAATAGTCCACTCTCACCAAAATTCAGGTCATAGACGTGAAAACCAAACCAAACAATGCTGGAACTAACAGATATTACAAACCAGATGATCCTAACAGCTATTTACCCAAGCACAAAGAAAAATAGCTTCTCAGCAACTCATGGGACTTCTTGCAAATTTAAATTAAAAAAAAAAATGCTGGAAACAAAGAAAATCTCAACAAACACAGGAAAACTGAAATGACATCCTGCATTGTATCTTATCACAATAGATTAAAGGTGGATTTCAATAAAACAAAGACCATAGAAACCTTATAATCACATGTAAACTGAACAACTCATCACTGAATAAAAAAGTGGCCAAAATAGAAGAAAAGAAAAAAGTAAAATCTTTTAAGAATTGAAAAAATTGAAGGAAAATTAAAAAAAAGATGCTCATACTTCAGTAAAATAATGAAGGCAGATCTAAAACACGAGTTTATAAGTACCAATTCCCTACATAAAAACAAATAAATAATAATAACTAAATAGATGATAGATTGAGAGACAGACAGACAGAAAGATAAATAAATTGGAGACATTTTAAATCAATAGTTTAACAGAATACCCAAAAGCTGTAAACACCACAGAGATCACAAGAAAAGATAGTAGTTGGCAAAAAAATAAGCAGGGTCCAGACTGAAATCAATAAAATGAAAACAAGTACACAAAAATCAATTCAAAGAATAAATAAAGCATAGTCATTTTTGAGAAAATTAGTAAGACTGACAAACTTTTTTATTCAAATTAACTAAAGGTAGAGAGAAAGTAAATCCCAATCAACAAAATTAATGATGAAAACAGAGACAAAACAGCAAGTCACCAAGAAACTTCTGAGAATCAAAATAAATACTTTAAAAACTTTAACTCATCAATGTTATAACATTTTTTAAAAGATAAGAAATTTCTGAATACCACTCACCAAATTTATATCAAGAGTAGGTAAGTGCTATGAGGAAGCTTAAAAGCCTTAAAATCCCAGTGAGAATCTGTACTTAAAAGTCTCCCAAACAAAAATACTCCCCCAAATTATTGCACAAATTAGAAACAGCAAGGACCTTCTCACATATCCAATTACTTATATGACACCAAATCAAAACAACACATCATTAGGAGACAACCAAAGAAACAGAACTGCACACCAATTATTCTTATGAACATACTTGCAACAATTCTTAATAATATATTTGTGGCAAGGGGAACCAAGATATTACCCTCTGTTTTTCTGTTTCGATTTATTTATTTTATGTACCTTGGCATTTTATCTCACGTACATCTGTGTGAGAATGGAAGATGCCCTGGTACTGGATGCAGTTACATCCAGTCGCAATCTGCCATTGGGTGCTGGAAATTGAACCCCAGGCTGTTGGAAGAGCAGCCAGTATTCTTAAGCCCTGAGCATCAGAGCAGAGGGAACCCTGTGGAAGAAAATGTGGACAGAATGATAGGAAATGAAGGATGCCATGAGAACAAGACGGTCAATAAAAACAATGAAAATATGAACTGAAGTGGCAAACACAGACCAGATGTGTCTGCATCAGGTCCTCCTCATGTACATGACTCCATTTAACTTGGTACCTTCATGGGACTACTGAGTATAAGAAGAAATGGGTCTGTGATTCTTATGCCTGATTTTGGTACTCTCTTCCTGTCTATTCACCATTCAACACCCAACATGCTCATCTGTGCTTCATCTTATATTGGTTTATTTTACATGTTTAGTTGTCATTTCTAAGAAGTCTTTCCTTTTTCTTTTTAAATTTGAGACAGAAAATGTGTGAACTGTAAGGGAAAGGAGTGGTGGAGACGGTGGGGATTGAAAAAAATAGAAAGAATAATGAAAATATACTGTATAAGAAAATAATTTATTTTTCATTATTGTGTATATATAATGTATATATTCAAGTATATATCAAGTATGTATATATATGTATTCAAAATAAATTTATTAAAAATATATATTGGAACACCAAATGCAGAAACCAATCTAAAACACCAACAACCATGATGAAATAGGCCTCATGACATTGATACAGGGATGGTTGAATATTTGTGAATTGGTCAATATATCCAACAATCATACTATCTCATCACATATAGAAAAAGCTGTTCCCAAAATCCAATACCTCATGATGAAAATCTTGGTGAAATGAGGAATACCTGGGATTAAACTTCAGTATAATAAAGTCAATTTATAGAAAGCCCATAGACACCATTAACCTGAATGTAGAGAAACTCAAAATATTTCAAGTGAAATTAGAGACAAGGCCACGTTGCCCAGATTCTGATTCAGGCCATACAGTACTTGAAGACCTAGCTACAGCAATAGCCAACTGAAGGAAATAAAGGTGTTGCAAACAGAAAGTTGAGAAGTCAAAGCATCTTTATTTGCTATGATATCAAAGTACTCATATGTGACATTAGATTTTTCACCAGAAAAATTGCAGCTGATTGAAATTTTCAGCTGAGTAGTGTGCCCATATGTGTGTGTGTGTGTGTGTGTGTGAACACACACACACACACACACACATACACACAAACACACACTCATTAAGTAGCCTTTTATATGCAAATAATAGATTAGGAAAGACATCTGGGATACACCATCTCTTTTCATAATATTCCCAGAGAATTAAAAGATCTAATCTCAACTCTAATCAAGTAAGTGAAAGATCTGTGTGCCAAACACTTTATGATATGAAAAAAAAATACACTGAAAATATGTAAGAAAATGTAAAGAATTTCTTCCATTGCTCATGAATCAATAAGCTTAACATAGTATAAAAGTTCTTCCTACCTCCCCCAAAGAACCTAGAGATTCAAAACAATACTGATCAAAATTGCAGCACAATTCTTCACAGAATCTAAGAACAATTTTTAACTTCATTTGGAATTACAAAACCCAAGGCAAGCTAAAACAATATAGCATAATAAAGAACTGCTAGAGGTCTCTCCATCCCTGATCTCAAATTATACTACAGAGCTATAGGAATAAAACATGTCCATTCATCCCTTTCCCTTAATGTAAACAAATTAAGTGAATTAAAAAAAAAACATGTTATTGGGTCAAATAAGATCCAGTGGTCAATGGAAAATAATTGAAAATGGAGTAATAAGTCCATATACCAGTGACTCATGATTTTTGATAAGTAAGCCAGAAACAAACACTGGACAAAGAAAGTTTCTTGATCAAGTGCCACTGTTCAAGCTCAATGGATGTATGGTTAAGAAGTCAAGTAGATCCATATTTATCAACCTGCACACTGTTCTTCTCCAAAAGCATCAAAGACCTCAATATAGAACTTGCTATACAGAATCTAACAGAAGGGAAAGTGAAGAATCGGTTCCATTAACCCACGGAAAGACTTTTTAAACTGGATCCAAAGTTAGCAGTTAATTAATGGGACCTCATGAAATTAAAAAGTATGGTACTCATCACCTGACCATGTGGTCGACTAAAATCATGAGCCATGGTACAGCAAATAGAGGGCTCGTATAAAAAACATTCAGAGAACTGAATAAACTAAACCCCAAGAAAGCTAATAACTCCATTAAAAATCTGAACACACCAGAAAGCTCCGAACACCCAGAAACAACTCACACACTGTGTGAATTTCGAGAAAAGAAAAAAAGAAAGAAAGAAATAAACACATTATGCTTAATCCAAACACAACAAGAAAACTTTGACTAATTCTGGGTTACATCCTGTTTTACATGTACTTTATGCTTATTGTAACTAGTAAGATCGTAATGAACACTATCAATCCTTTAAAAAAAAATAACAGCCAAGCACTGACAAAAATGTAATCATATACTTTTATGCAAAGATGCTTAAAATTTGTACATTTATCTTTGTTTTTGGTTTTTTAAAATAAAGTTGTTCAATAAATAAATACATAAAAATCTGAACACATATCCAAACAAAATTGTCAAAGGAGAAAACTCAAATGGCTCAAAAGCACTTTAAAATACTCAACACACTTTGGCAATGGAACTCAAAACTCATTTGAGATTTAATCTAATACCATTCAGAATAGCCAAGTTCAACAAAACAAATGACAGCAAATGCTGGCAAGGATGCAATGGGAAATCTGACCTATTGCTGGTGGGTGTACAAAGAGGAACAGCACTATGGAAACGCTTACTGTATTTCCTCAGAGGATGAAAAGAGAAATACCACAATATCCTGCTATTCTACTCTTGTGCATATATTTAAAGGATAATTGATCCTATCACAGAGTCATTTGTTCAACCATGTTAATTGCTTCTTATTCATAATAGCCAGAAACTGGAAAAACATCCCAGAACTCTGTCAATAGATGAATTGATAAAGGAAGTCTACTAAATTTAACCACGGAAATATTACATAGTTATTAAAATATGAAATAAATAAGTTTACATGTAAACTTACACAGCTAAAAAGAAAAAAAAAAGAAAAAAGAAAAAATTCCAACCTAAGTGATGTAACACAGACCTAAAGAATAAAATGGGTATGTGGGGAATTTGTTCACTGGTATGTGCATTTATCTGATAATTTATTGATATACAATGCTGCAATTCACCTCACCATAAAGGCTATAAAATAAGAGACTAGTGGGGAAGGATAAATCTTCCTAGAAAGGCAGAAATAAAAGAGATTGTTAAGGATTAATGAGATTAGAAACTAGAACTGGAGAATATGTACACACACACACACACACACACACACACACACACACACACACACACCACAAATTTGAATCCTGGAAAGGTAAAAATAATCCAGCTTAACTTCTTCCTAAATTTGTTAAACCACTGGACTATACATAACAGCTAAACTAAGGTGCTATAAAGAACACTTCATTTATTTCTAATAACTACTCAGACACTCATGATACTTGCAATCTGAAATACTCAAATAAAATATATTAACTTAAGATATTAAAGCACCTCAATATTTTTACTCTAGAAGGTAGCAAGCAGTATATGACAAGGGACCTGCCACAAGGCAATTTTTCAACTTGCAACTTTGTCCTGTGGTTTCCTTTGGGATATTTATCCATCATTTCTCTACCAAACTGCACTCTGTCAGGCTCTCAAATATTTTATTGTGACCACAAGTGACGACTAAAATCATCAAATAGGATAGGCAGGTTTAACTTTTTTTCTTTTACTTTTTTTCTGTTTTATTCTCTTTACAAAAAAAAAAAAAAAAAACTCATTGAAAACCTAGTAATCCTCTCATGAAAAGTATCTACAGTTCTAGAGTTCTTCCTTCAGGCATCAACCTGTTGGATTACATACACATATGCCTTCTCAAAACTCACCTTTGTCCTTGGCTTAGTGAACAGTGGTTTCTGGCCAGACAAATCTGTGGCCTTCTGAGAAATTTCAGTGCAACAAAACAAAATACAAGAAAAACTGAAGAATTTCTTAGGTAATAAAATTAATAAGTTAAATCATAAATGCATTGAAATTTCTCACATAAAATACAACTCCATTACATTTTATTTTAAATTTTACATAGAAAAATCTGTAAGGCATTGCTTAAGCTTGATACCTGAGTATATGATACAGTATCCTGATTGTGAGTAAACTTGTAAGATACCTTAATGACTTTTATGCTATAAAATATTGTTTTTTAAAGAAAATTTCTTGTTTAAAATATATGATCCACAAATTTGTATTCTAAGATGTATTGTGTTCATCATCTCTCATAAAGCAATATAAAAACATGCTTGCTAAGACAGTGGAGGAAAAATATTCTCAGACTTCGTATTATTTAATGTCACTGATGCCATTGCAAGACTAATAGTGACCAGTGGATGATAATTTCACATTGCTAAGTTAATCCTGTGGTCATGTCACATGCTATTTGTCCAGAACCGTCAACTCGATGATGATGCACTGGATTCCATTAAAGATTAAGCACTTCCTATTACAAACTTACTCTGCTTTCCTCTTTGCTGCATTTCAACAATTCTTTTATTGAGCTGTCAGACACAGCAGACAGTTCATAGTTTCTTTTTTTTTTTTTTTCTATTTTAGCATGTATTTTTTTTTTTTTTTAGGTCTATACCTTTTTTTTTTTTTTTTTTTTTTTTCATTTGACAGATTACTTTATGGTTAGTAAACATATAAATTCAGCATGAACTCTATTATATGAGTGACACATCATCTATATGCAACATGCATAACAATGCGGATCATTCCTGTTTGTCTTCCTGTCTGTCTGCCTGTCTGCCACCCTCAGGGTACATTCAGGATTAATAAACATTTATATAAAATGTCAGTATTTTTTTCCCTTCATCCTTTAACATTTCCTTCCCTTTGGTTGTGGGTTCTCCTCTGCGGGAGTCACTAATTTCACAAACACAACCTCTCTCCAGGCAGGTCATTCTCCACAATCACTGATGAAGACACATGCCTGGCCACAGCCTGGGCTACATTCCTTGTAGGTCTCCCTGCTTCTGTTCTTTTTTCTCTTCAGCTTGTTATCATCAATGCATGAGTCAGTCCATTTTTTTTTTTTTTTTTTTGTGAATATATGTATAGTTTTTGTTTTCTTTATTTCTTGGACTTCATACAGTCTGTGAGTTGTTTCTGGGGGAGTGCAAGCCTCTGGGGTTAGCATCCCACTATCAGTGACTGCATATTATGTCTGTTCTTTTGTGACTGGGTTATCTCACTCAGGATGATCTTGATCAAAACACTTTTATTTAACTCTTGAATAGTTCATTACCATCTCAATATCGTACCCCATAGCCAAAAAGTAAAACTATTTTTGCTCCCTTGATATTAAACACTAAATTCAGATAATAATATATGATTCAGTAGATTCTTGGTTTGGCTAATTGAGTACGTCTATGTGTAATACTTAACACAAACATAGAACTAGTGAGAATATGCATTTATTATAGTAAATATTTATTTATGCTCAATTAAGACCCTTAATAATTACTTAAATTATCTCAGCTCCACATATATAATAACAGAAGAATATATAGAATACAGAGTTTTTATTTGTTCATGTGTACATGTGAGGAAGATAAATGTAACTTTGCCTAGAGTTGTCTATTCAAATCAAATAACCTTATTATTTAGTGTCCTATTTAGGGTTTGCATTACTGTCATGAAACATCACAATCAAAAGCAAGTTGAGGAGAAAGGTTTTTGTCTTATATATGCATATCAATATTTATAATGTAATAAAAGGACCAAAAATTAAATAGGGCATGAACCTGGTGGCAGGAGCTTATGCAGTGGCCATGAAGGGATGCTGCTTACTGGCCTTCTTCCCATGGTTTGCAGAGCCAATAGAAAATTATTGGCAAAAGAACAAATCAGATGGCAGAGTGTTTCCTGACAGTTTTACTATTTTTCTGTAGCATGTATCTAGCTCTTCAGTACTCATTTGCTTCTGTGTAAAATGGCAAGAGCAAGATATGACAACTCTGCTTCTGAGCAACCATGTATGTCATGTCACACTATATAGAACATCAAACAATTAGCATATATTTACTGTTCAATATAGATGCTATAAAATATCTTCCCATTCTGTAGATTGCTGATTTGAACTATTAAGTCCTTTGCCTTACAGAAGTTGTTTGGTTTCATGAATTTCTTTTTATCATTTCTTTATCTTTAGCCTGAGCTATTGAAGTTCTGGTCAGGAAATTTCTTCCTGTGCCAATGAGTTAAAGCTTCTTTCCCACTTTCTCTTCAATTAGCTCCAGTGTATCTGATTCTATGTGGAGGTCTTTGATCCACTTAAACTTGAGCTTTGTACAAGGAGATAAGAGTGGATTGATTTGCATTCTTATGCATGCTGACTGCCAGTTAAACAAGCACCATTTGTTGGAAATATTTGTCTTTTTCCACTGGATGATTTTATCTCTTTTTTCAAAGATCCATAAGTATATGGTTTCATTTCTGGGTTTCAATTTTATTCCATTGATCAATTTGTCTGTCTCTGCACCAATACTATGGAGTTTTTATCACTATTGCTCTATAGTATAGTTTGAGGACACAGATGGTGTAAATTTATGGAATTCTTTTATTGTTATGAATTGCTTTCACTATCCTGGGATTTTTGTTTATCCATATGAAATTGAGAATTGCTTTTTCCATGTCTGTGAAGAATTTTGCTGGAATTTTAATGGCAATTGCATTGAATCTATAGATTGCTTTCAGTCGGATAGTCATTTTTACTTTTTTAATCTTACCAATCAATAAACATGAGGGCTAATATCTAAAATGTATTTTAAAAAATCTTAAGAAATTAACCTTCATAAAACCAAACAATCCAATTAAAAATGGGGTATAGAACTATACGGAGAATTCACAACAGAGGAGTCACAAATGGCTTAGAAACACATAAATCTTCAAGGTTCTTGGTCATCCGGAAAATGCAAATAAAAGGGACCCTGATTATCCACCTTACACTTCTCATTATGGCTAATATCAAAAATTCAAGTGACAACAAATGTTGGTGAGAATATGGAGAAAAAGAAAAGTCCTTTACTGATGGATGGATTGCAAACTGGTACAACCACTCTGAACGCTCCAGAGATAATAGGAAATGGATCTACTTGAAGACCCAGCTATACCACTCTTAGACATATATCTTAGACATATACCCAAGAGATGTCCCACCATACCATAGGAGCATGTCCTCCACTATGTTCATAATGGCCTTATTTGTGGTAGCCAGAGCTGGAAATACCCCACAAGAAGATGTCCCACAAGAGAAGAATGGATCTAGAAAATATGGTTTATTTACACAATGAAATGTTACTCAGCTTTTAAGAATGAGTACATCAGGGGTTCCGTAAATGGATGGAATCAGAAAATATCATCCTGCTCTGTGAGCCACAATCTTGCCCAGTGAGTGTTTGGGTGTTTTGCCATCTTAGGAGGATGTCCTTGTCAGTAGCACACCTGGCCTGAGCAAACCCTTTCAATGCAACACACCTGTAGCTTGTGAATGTTAGCCTGTTGGTTACCTAAACCCCCAGGTTTGCCCTGATGTTACTGCCTCCAGGCCCTTACTATGGTAGAAAAGTACAGTTGTGAATTTGGCTCCATGAAGTCTTATGCACTGTGTGGATTTCATGGGGTCTTAAGTTGTGGGGTGACACACACCGCTGTCGTTCCCTAGATTTAGTAAAATGCCACAGGCAGGTGGACACTTAGAAGTACAAGGGTATATTTAATGGATTCTCCATTGCACTAAGAGAAGATGGCATTCGTGGTTTGTCCATTGGATAGGCCCCAACTCTGATTGGCTATTTCATGCAATGACTATGAAAATTCAGCTTTTATGAAGTCTTCAAAGCCTTATATAGCAACATAGGTGAGGAGAACACATCACTATATTTAGCTGCTTCTGCCAGTGCTAAATTCTTGGAAGTTGGAATTCAAAGGCAGCCTGGTTATGCAAATGTATTGAGGGGGAGCTGTTCCTAAAATGTATGAAGAAGGCTTAAATGCATTCCACAAGAGTATTGCTCCTCTGTGGATGATACAGATCCCATACATCATGATGAAGTTTGTCTGCTTTAGAGGTACTGTTGAGGGTTGGTACAAATGTTTGGTTTCTAAGCCCAACGTGAACATACAAAGTAGAACAGCAGGTTGTGACATTTGTGGCAGGTTATATAGCTCGAGTGTTTTCTGTGGTTTTCTTTCACCCTGTGGTCTCTGTGCTGAATAAGGAGAAAGGCATCACTGCATCGCAGGTTCTGCAGAGGGTTGGCTTTAGAGGTTTGCAGAAGGGGTTCTTCTCCTGAGCCTTCATGACTGGCATGCTGACTGCACTACAGTGGTTCATCTATGACTCTGAGAAGGTCTACTTCAGGCTCCTTTGCTCTCCTTCACCTGAGATGCTGGGCACTGAAGAAGAAGCTTGGGTTAACTGACTAGATACATCAAAGTAACACAAACTGAATCTGCTTGTTGAGCAGTGTTGAAAGTACAAATGGACTTTTAATATATTTGACTGTGTAGGAAATGTCTGCTCCTGATATAATTACTCTAGTACCCTTGCCTAAAGCAAGAGTTTCAAAATTACTACTAAATTAACCCATTTACTCATGATGTCAAGAAGAAAAAGAGAAAAAAGATGGTATCATTTCAGGTATAGTAGCTCAGACTTAAAGGGACATGCATGGTATGTACTCACTAATAAATGGATATTAGCCAAAAAGGACAGAATACCCAGGAGACAATCCATAGAACTCAAGAAGTTTAACAAGCCAAAGAGCACATGTGAGGATGATTCAATCCCACTTGGGAGGGAGAAGAAAATAATAACAGGGGCAGAGGGAGGGAAGGACCTGGGTGAGAGAGGGGAAAGGGAGAACTCTATCAGGTACTGCGGTGGGGCAGGAAAGAAAGGATGAGGGCCAGCATATTGAATAGAAATATGCAACCTCAGAAGATGGGAGATGGAGAAACCCTCTAAAATGTACCAGAGACTTGGTATGTGAGAGACTCTCAGGACTCAAAGGGAGGGACCTTAGATAAAATGGGCAGACAGATCTTGTAGAATCTACCTCCAGTAGAGGGAGGGATGTAGTTGCCCTCCCTCAGTCTAAATCACTGACCCAGAACTGTTCCTTTCTAAAAGAACTACATGGACAAAAATAAAGAACTTGAGAAAAAAGACATCCAGTGACTGGCCCAACTTGGGATCTATTTTAGGGGAGGCTCTAAGTCCTAACACTATTACTGATGCTAAAGTATGCTTACAGACAGGAACCTAGCATGGCTGCCTTCTAAAAGGCCCAGTAAGCAGCTGGCTGAGACAGACAGAGATATTTACACCCAACCAATGGATTGACATCAGTGATCTCTGTGTTTTAATTAGGGAAAGGCTGAAAGAAGCTAATGAGGAGGGCAACCCTATAGGAATACCAGCAGTCTCAAGTACCCTGGACCTCTGAGATCTCTCAGACACTGAGCCAATAACCAGGCAGCACAGCATCTGCTATGATGTCCTTGGCCCATATACAGCACGGGACTGCTGGGTCTGGACTCAGTGAGAGAAGATGTTCCTAAAGCTTGAGGGACTTGAAGCCCCAAGGAGTGAGGAAGGGTTTGTGGAGAGAGTGGGTCTATGTGACATCCTCTTGGAGAAGGAGGGGTGAGGGAGGAATGGGATGAGTAACTGTTGGAAGGCAGACCAGGAGAGGGATAACAACTGAACTGGAAAAAAAAAAAAAAAAGATAAAAGTAATAAAAAGTGCTATGTAAATTACTGCAACATTCCACAAAATGTCATAGTTTCAAAGCACTATTTCATGTTTTGATTGTACTCTATATACATTTGGTTAATTAAAAACAAAATAAGGTGCACATGATGGTACTCTGTGTGAAAGATACTTCCCACTAATGGTGACTACCTGGGTTTTTAATTCAGGATCTAGGTTCCAGTGGTTGAAATAGAGAATGTACTTTCAGGAGTTATCTTCTGAAAGTTACATGTTTTCATTGCACATGGAAGCCTGCTCATAAATAAACCGATATATTATTAAACATGTAGGTATATCACTAAATTATTAATGAATGAATATTTGATGAAGATTCACTAAATCTCTTTGGGAAGTGGGAGAAGAAAGATTATAGGAGCCCGAAGTGTCAAGAATACACAATAAAATTCACAGTTCAACTAAGCTGGAGATCAAAGGGTTCACAGATCCTGAACTGACAACCATAGAACCCGCATGAAACCAACCTCCATGTAAACTGTGTGGCACTAACCTAGGCCCTCAGGAAACACATTACAGTGGTGTAATATGGTCTTCCTGTGAGACTCCTAACAATAGAGACAGGGGCTACCTCTGACTCTGTTGTCTGCTTTGTGGATCCTTTCCTCCTACTGGATCGCTTTGACAAGCATTAGCAGGAGAGGAGGTGCCCAGTCCTACTGCATCTTACTATGCTATTGCTAGTTGATATCCTAAAGAATCCTTCCCTCCTCTGCAGAGAATGGGAGAAGGTTTGGAGGAAGGGGTGGGGAAAGAGGAGTGGGGCATAGAGGCATTGTAAAGCAAGATGGAAAAAGAAACTCTTGTTAAGATATAAAATGAAGTTAAAAAATATGAATTTTGCACATCAGAAAAGGCTGACAATTTGAAATTCTAATATTCTTTCATTAAATATGTAAGCTATTAGAATGTAATATAACGTATTTATTTACATTTAACATCTAATCAGCTGCAGAGGATAGCAAATTATTACTCCAAAAAAAAAAAAAAAAAAAAAAAAAATACTGAAGAAAGGACAGTTTCTATTGTGTTTTTGTAAAATTATACATTTATTTTCTGCAAATACTTGAACTTCTACTATGCACCCATGAATGATTTTAAGACTTAAGGATTCCCATACCACGTATTTAAATCTCTTCCAGTGTAACATTTACAATTACATACAATATGTTAGGTCTATATTACTTCATTTGAATATGGTGAATTTTGATGTTACAGGTGTCACAGAATTTCACACCTGAATTTGCCACATAAAATAAAGTGAAACCTTCAGAGCCATTGGCATCAATACAAAAAATGTAAATATTTTATTTTCAGAGATAATCCAGAAGGCCTTAAGTGGCTGATTAGGACTACAGTGATCTCTAGTTACTGTCACAACTGAGACCCAGCATCTGACATGCCTGTGCATCAGTTCATTGCCAGCTTATTAGCCCTCATAGGGACACCTCTGTCATCAGCCTTGACCTAAAATACATTTGTAGTTTTCATTGTGTTCCAAACCTGTATTATCTGTGATAATTATGAATTGAAAATGAGGATTTGTGGCATTAAAAAGGCATCTGTAGGTAACTGGAACTGATTGTGAATTTGTCACTGAGCCTTGAAATTTTTGCTAATGAACAACAAAAGGAAGTTGAGAGTAACTTTTCTCTTTTGATGCTTAAGTGGCCTGGAGGATTCTGTCAGTGTAAGTTTATAGGGATTAAGGGAAACAGCAGTGGGAAATAGGAGAAAAGGATGCTTATGATAGAGTGTCGGGTGATTTGGCAACACTCTTCACTAAATGTCTCCGCAAAAATGAAAACATGCCTAATAAAGTCTATGATCTAAGAAAAGAACTCTCCAGGCAAAGTTTTGAAGATGCCACCTGGCTTTTTCTCTAATTTTTTGAGTTAAATAATGGAGGCCAAATAAGAGTTAAGGAATGAATGGCTAAGTGCACAAACAGTCAGGGTTTGAAGAGCTCTAAATTAAAATTGCATCAAGGTGCCAACATCTCCAGATGGCAAATCATTCTCAAATTAAGAAGTAGCTTCCAGACAAGGATTCTACCCAAGGTAGATTGACAAGATTCAGTAATGTGACCTTAAAAATAGGAGAGGAGTTCTCTTAAACATTTAAGGCAGACAAACATTTCTCTGGGGGTCATATATTCACTCCCTGAAAATCTGTATTAAACAATTCGATCTCAAAGTATCTTAAGCAATATCAGAGGTCAATCAAAACATACCTGAGATGGGTTGGAAGAAATTTGTTGAAATAGAAATTTGTCTAAAGAATTCTAAAAATATCCTGTGTTCTAGTGAGAAACTTAGAAATCAACAATGGAATTGCATGACCTTGTACTTAAATGAAACAACAGGAAGTATTATTTTGATACAAAACTCTAGAATCACAAAGAACATTCATTTAAACAGATATAGAAAATGTATGCTCACACTATTTCTGGTAGATCAGGAAAGTTGATAAGGTAGGATGAGAGGTTCAGTCAGCTCTTATAAAAGACACACAAAAATTTAGTGAGTACTACTAATGTTAAATCTAAAGAAGAAATATGTTCAAATGATTTTTGAAATTAGAACAATTTGAATGAGATTCTGCAACTAATGCTTTTCTCATGGTATTAAGGCTGTGCAATGGAGAAGATAATGAAAAGTTAGCATTTTAATAACACCCACATCACTGTTACAAATCTTACAGCATTACAAGAATCTTCCTGTACAAAGATGGTTGTTATTTCTTGAATGAAAAATAACCAATGGCAACTAATGTGTGTTTGGGAAAAGGAAAATCTGTCTTTCTCTAGAATGGGAATAAGCAGCCTCTTAGGGTAGTTTATACAAAGGTAGCACTAAAGTGAGACACCAGAATGTATGTGCATACACAGAGAGATCAGGAACTCAACAGGCTGCAGAGGAAGGCGAGAAGAAAGATGCAGGGGAAAAATGCTGTAAAGCTGAAGGGAGAGAAAATGAGAAACAATTTATGGTGGGGATAGAACATCACCTAGAAAGGATGAAAGAAAGGGCATGGTGAATATTATTCTTGTGCATAATAGAAATTTGTCAAAGAATTGGTGAAGATAATGCTAACGAAAATGTGTTCCAGTCTACACTGAAAATGAAAGACAAATCTTCATGAATTCTCATCAATGATTGCTGTTGCCCATAACTACTCAGAATGAAGTGGAGCCTGATGATCATATTTTCAACATTACTCATACTCTGTTCTTTTTCAAATCATCATACTCAGGAGCTAAATATATAAATTTAGTGTAGATTTTAATCTATAATTTAATGTAGAATACAGATTTAACACAGATTTGCATGCCTCCTGTGACCATTATAGAAATTGAACTTACAGAAGGGTAGTTGTCAAAGTAAAGAATGATGGGTTTGAAACACAGGACCCCAAATAATCTACTGAGGAGAGCCACGATAACACTTGCCACCACTAGATGGCACTGACTTCTGTTGCGGCAGCCTGGCTCCTCACCTGTAAACAAACTGGGCGTATGCACAAAGAGTGGTGGGAGCCAAGTCACTGCCCATCCCGGGGTGTAACATCAGACCACTGGCGGGCAGCCAATCACACAGCGACACGCCACCCTTGGGGGTATAAATAAGGGTGCCTTTTCCTGCCCGGGGTCTTCCTCTTCTAGATGCAATAAATGTTTTGCTGCAGAAGGATCCTGGTGTTCCGTGTGCGTTCTTGCTGGCGAGACAGTAGTGTGGGACAATCTACTGTCATATGCAAAGACATAACATTTCCTCAGGGAATTTTCTAGTGTTTCTCACTGACAAATATCACAAGGGAAAGTTACCTTAATGGGTCACTAACTGGAAATATAACAAAATTCAGACACAGAATAAAGATATATCTTTGGTGATAGCCACATTGAGTTGGAAAAATTGCCCAATATTTTGAATTCTGTTTCAATAACCTCAGAAGTAGTTCAAATAATCTTAATAATCTGGGAGAAAGAAATAACTCCTTAAATTCTCTTCTTAAGTATAAGAAATTCTCTTGAGTTACTTAAGTATGAGTAGAGTATGTCAGGACATGAGACAATAAAGATATCTTTCCTGTAGGTATATGTTATAGGCTGTAAATAGTTCTGGTTATTTCAGCGCTTGAGAAATTACCAAAGTTAAAATGTTTTTCTTCTCCATCATGTCAGTTTCATTTTAGCATAGAGAATATTGAAAGTCATTTGTACATCATTTATGATTTATAAGTTAGAGATGAAAGCAGAGGTTTTGTACCAGAGATGAAAGCATGATTAATTCTTACATGATTTTACAATTCAAAAATTATTTTTAAATCAAAACCCATTTGTAACAAAATAGTCTTACACTTCACATATAGATAATTTACAGAGTTCAAAGATACTTTTTATCCTTTATTTTTTATATGATGTAAAGGAGATTTTGAAATTATGATCCCTGCCAAGGTGTTATTGATGTCTAGTGGCATAATATTTGTCATTGAATATTAATTTTAGAAATTTTCCATATTATATGCAATATAATGAAATATGACAGGTTGTAACTATGGGAAAACATGTCTCAAATGATTTCACATGCTCTTTTAAGAGGACAGAACATCTGGCGACCTAGTTAACCATATGCACCAAATATTAGCGATGGTTTTGTAAATTTTCATTGTAAAATATATAAGTTCACTGATTTATTCAAAGATGATCTATACTATTAACTGGCACTCTGTGCTTCTACATAATCTTATGCTGCAACAACAGATAATGTTCCAGTGACTATAGTAGTAATCTCAATTTAGAACACACAAAAAAATATGTGCAAAAGAAACTGAAAATGAGAAACAAATCTTTACCAATAATTTCCCTGCATGAATAAAATGTGTTTTCCCTAATTTTAGACCAGGCTTTAATGAACATGATTTTTTCTGATTAGATAAAATATATCTTTCAGTTTTTGAAACGTAAAGGTTTCAAAATTGAGTCTGGTTGGTTAAATAACTTCTGTTTTTGCAGTTTATTTTAGGTGGATCTCTGAAGGGATCTATTAAAGAAAATAAAAGTGAGAGGTTGGGGAGATGACCCAGTCTGTTGAAGTTCTTGACTTGCAAACCTAGAGACCTGCATATACACACACCACAGTAACACAAAGCAGCATGTTGAATGATGGTTTTAATACTATCCTGAGACAGAGCTGAGAAGGCCCCTAGTGGTCATCCCCAGGCCAAACATCCTAGCCTACTAGTAAAGCTTTATCCCGGAGAGAATGCTCTCTCAAAGAGAACAAATAAGATGGTAATGTGTCTGAACTCTAATGTCTGCTCTTGCTTTCCATCTTCTCCACATTTATGCAAATAGACATGTGCAGAGAACCCAACAACTATGTTTCTGCAAATATGTGCATGAGCAAAAGCACATCAAAAATATGGAAATGATGTTTTGGTCATTTGAATACTACAGTAATTTCTTATTTAAATATCGAGTTTTTATTTCAGAATGCTTCCTTCTGAATGTATTAATTAATGTATTAAAATTAAAAGAAGCAAATATTCATAAGATTATCCATACTAAATTTTGATATTTAGTATTTTGTGCTTCTAAATTTAGATGTATTTGAGCTTCTAAAGGTTACAATATAAACACAGTAAAGGAGATTTAAAAAAAAAAAAAAAAACCTTTCCTGCATTTAGTAATAATAACAGAAAATTAAATTATTAAGCAACTGAAAGTGTTGGCACAACAGTAATAAACTGAAAATGTCTTCTAAAGCTAGAATTTTCCAAATTAAGGGAAACTAAATACAAAAGAGTTTCAAACCTAATTACACACATGTTGTAATGTCACCAAAAATGTTGAACAAGCACTGGTATGTATTATGAGTAAACTATGAATATTTCTTTTAGAATCATGTATACTGGAAGTATTAGAACTGTTACAGGAAAAAATACCGACTGATTAATGAGTTCAAGTTTTGACAAAAAGAATTTAGTGTTTATGTAATGAAGCAGTTCATAAATAGTCTAATTCTATATTTTTAACATTATTGTATTGTATGTCAATAAAGGTCAAAGAAAATATTTATTTTGAGAGGATGTTGAATATTTTAGTGTAAAAACTGAATCCATGATTGCATAACACATATGACTAGTCATCAATATTGCCAAGTAATTTGGGAGTGTAAACAAATAATACTTATAATAATATTATTAACTGACAAAAAGATTATTGCCCACAACAGTAACCTACAATTTGTCAGGAAATAGGCATCTCCAAGGGATAGAATAGACTTCTCAAAATATAGACCCAAGTGAGCAAGTGTAGGAATCGCCAAAAGATTATGAATACCATCCTGTAATAAAAGGTGAATAAAGAGAAATGATGTATTTTTCATGTGGGAGAGAAATCAGGTTAGTAAAATCTGGTACATTTCCTCTTCAAGGCAATCTCCTTTGTATTTCTAGTATGAGCACTACGACTTTATGGTATTGTCTGAATTTTATTTGGGTTACTTTACAAGTATTGAGGCTGCATTTCAATTTCACATGAGTGGTAGTTCAGAACATACCTCTTTTGTACCCGTTAGATTCACAGCCTAACAAGGATTGCAACTGCAAGTAGTAGAAGTATAGCGTTTATCGGAATATATGCTTCAGCTAAAGGCAAAAAGCAGCACTGCCAAGGTGTCCTAAACCAGATTTCCTGACATCACTAAAGTATGTATGTCCATACTGGTCCATAGTATCCATCTCAGGGTTACTTCCTGTGTTCAGGGTCCTGAATTTCCTTTGTATAGGTCTCTATATGCCAGTGTGGTGTAGCTATAGCAAACTAGCAGCCTGCATCAGCCTGAGTGTGTACTGCATTCATTGTGTTTTCTTTTTAATTAGATAGTCTCTACTTTTATATTCTAGATGTTATCCACTTTCCCAAATCCCATCCCTCCCCCTTTGCCTCCATGAAGGTACTTCCTCTCCCAACCAGCCTTTCACACCTCAGGACATTGGAGTTCCCCTACACTGGGAAAATGAGCCTTCACTGGATCAAATTCCTCTCAAACCATTGAAGCAAGAAAATGCCAACCTCTCCTGCATATGCATCTGGGGCGATGACAAACTCATTTGTTGGTGTTTGAGTCTCTGGAAGCTGTGGTGGGTTTGATTAGTTGAGAACATTGTTCTTTCCATGGTGTTGCAGACCCTTTCAGCTCTTTCAGTATTTTTTGTAGCTCCTTAATTGGGGTCTTCATATTCAGTCTGATGGTTAACTGCAAGCATCCTCCTCTGTATCTTCATGGCTCTGGCATAGTGCCTGAGATGGCATTCATATTGTATTGTGTTCCTGCCAGTAGGCACTACTTGGCATCAGTAATAGTGCTTGGGTTTAGTGGCTGCATATGGGGTAGATCCACAGGTGAGGCAGTCTCTGGATGATCTTTTCTCCAATCCCTGCTCCTCTATTTGTGGTGTTATTTCCTCCCATGAGTGTTTTGTTCTCCCTTCAAAGAAAGACTGAAGTATCCACATTCTGCATTCCTTCTCTTTGACATTCATAAGTTGTGTGAATTGTTTATTGGATATTCAAGCTTTTGGGATAGTATTTTCTTATAAGTGAGTGCATACCATGAATGTTCTTTTGTGACTGAGTTACTTCACTCAGGATCCCAGGAATCCTATCAGATCACTATGGACTAAGGTTGGTCTTCCATAACCAAAAAATAAAATAAAAAAAACAAATAAACTGACAACAAAAACCCAGATACTCATGGAAGCTAAACAATGCAAGAGCAATAATAGCTTGATTAAGGAAGAAAGAAAGGAAGAATGAAAGAAAGAAAGAAAGAAAGAAAGAAACAAGGAACGAAAGAAAAGGAAGGAAGGAAGGAAGGAAGAAAAGAAGGAAGGAAGGAAGGAAGAAATTAAAGACTTTTTAGAATTTAACAAAAATGAAGGCACAACATACCCAAATTTTGGGATACAATGAAAGCAATGCTAAGAGGAAAACACATAACTCTGAGTCCCTCCATAAAGAAACTGGAGAGAGTATACACTAAGAGCTTGACAGCACAGCTGAAAGCTCCAGAACTAAAAGAAGCAGATACACCCAAGAGCAGTACATGGCAGGAAACAATCAAACTCATAACTGATATCAACCAAATAGAGACAAAATAACTATACAAAGAATCAACAAAACCAAGAGCTTGTTATTCTAGACAATCAAAGAGATTGATAAACCCTTAACCAGATTAGCAAGAGGGTGCAGAAAGAATATCCAAATTAGAAAATCAGAAATAAAACAGTAGACAGAACTACAGAAACTGAGGAAATTCAAGAAACCATCAGATCCTACTACAAAAACCTATACTCAACAAAACTGGAAAATATAGAGGAAACAGACAAATTTCTGGACAGATATCATGTACCAAAGTTAAATCAGTATCAGATAAACCATTTTAAAAGCCCCATAACCCCTAAAGAAATAGAAGCAGTCATTTAAACCTTGCAAAAAAGCAAAGCCAAGGACCAGATGTGTTTAGTGCTGAATTCTATCAGAACTTCATAGAAGACCTAATAGCAATACTCTCTAAACTACTCCACAAAATACAAACAGAAGGAATATTACCCAACTCATCTTCCAAGTTACAATTATGTTCATTCCTAAACCACACAAGTACCCTACAAAGAAAGAGAAATTTAGACCAATTTCCCTTATAAATATCGAGGCATAAATACTCAATAAAATTCTTGCAAACAAAATCCAAGAACACAACAAAATGATCATTCATCCTGATCAAGTAGGCTTCATCCCAGGAAGCAGGTATAGTTCAATATACAGAAATATATGAATATAATCTGCTATATAAACAAACTCAAAGAATAATAAAAAACACATGATCATTTATTTACATGCTGAGAAGGCCTTTGACAAAATTCAACACCCCTACATGTTAAAAGTTTTGGAACGGTCAGGAATTCAAGGCTCATTCTTAAACATAATAAAAACAATATACTGCAAATCAGTAGCCAATATGAAACTAAATGGTGAGAAATTGAAGAAATTCCACTAAAATCCGGGACTAGACAAGGCTGCCCACTCTCTCCTTACCTATTCAATATAGTATTGGAAGTAGTAGCCAGAGAAGTCAGACAGCAAAAAGAGGTCAAGGGGATACAAACTGGAAAGAAAAAAGACAAATATCACTATTTGTAGATGATATGATAGTATATGTAAGTGACCCTAAAAATTTCACCAGAGAACTTTTTCAGCTGAATAACAACTTCAGCAAAGTGGCTGGATATAAAAGTAACTTACACAAATCAATAGCCTTCCTCTACTCAAAAGACAAACAGGATGAGAAAGAAATTAGAGAATAGACACACTTCAAAATAGTCACAAAAAATATAAAAGTACCTTGTGTTGACCTTAAACAAGCAAGTGAAAGATCTGTATGACAAAAATTTCTAGCCTTTGAAGAAGGAAATTCAAGAAGACCTCAGAAAGTAGAACAATATCCCATGCTCATGGATTGGAAGGATCAACATAGTAAAAATGAACATATTGCCTAATGCAATATATAGATTTAATGTAATCCCCATCAACATTCCTACGCAATTCTTCATAGAGTTAGAAAAAGCAGTTTGGAAATTAATTTGAAATAATAAAAGGCAGGATAGCAAAAGGAAAACATGAAAAGCAGTTTTTTAGTATTAGAAATGTATTTTTCAAAACAGTTTTGGATTGACAGTCATATATAGACAAGAAACATTATATAGATTAGCAGATTGGATTTATATATTTATCAACATTGAAAAAGGGGATTCCCATAATTGATCAAAGGGAAAATGGATTGGGAAGGATTGAAAGGACAAAAGTGAAGAGGAAAATTATGTAGTACTTTTCAATTTCAAAAAGCCAACTTATGTATTTGTTCTTAATGCATAATATTCCTTTATTTCTCCTTGTGTTTTATACATTTTTTGGAATTATTTGACCTATGTGAACTTTGTTGTATGAATATAATTTTATCAATTAGGCAATAGAAGTCTGGGCACAAACACACAAACATCTTTCTGCATTATCCTTTCTGGGACTCTCTGCATGTCTTATGTATGTAAAAGAGTATGAATTCTTATTTAGACCAAGTTCTTTTAGAGCAGCATAGCTTTCTCAATAGGCCAAACTGCAGCAAAAGGGAACCCACCTTTGTGTGACTAGAATTTTTCCTCAACAAAGATGAACCGAATCAAAGCTAGCCAATGACATCCTCTTCACTCCTGAAAGATATTTGAATCCTACGGACACAGGTTGCTTCTATAGTTCCAGAGAAGTGTTGCTTAGCTCCATATCAGTTTCTAAAAACCTTTTCCAGACCCTGGCTAAATTTGATCAGAACTGAGGTCTTTACAACTGCTGTGAAAAACAAAGCAAAACAAAACAAATAAAAATGGAAGCTCAAAATCAGCTGCACCGATATTCTTGGTCAAGAATGGGGAAAATAATTCTTTGGAATACCAGCCTTTTATCTGTTCATATATCTTCAGTAAATATTGTATGTTCCCCTCCGTTACTCTTTCTTCCCCATTCCCCTGTTCCATCTTAATTTACTGTTAAGGTTGCTGCATCTTCTGCTCCTTTGCCAGTATTTTGCATTACATTGCATTAGCCTGTAAGTTCATTCTAACTTTATTAGTTATTAAAGAGTAATTCACAGCTGGAAGCCATAGTGATGTGCTCGTGACTCTCAAATTATCCCACATATCTTCATGCAAAATCTGCCACCTTCTGTGAGTCAACTTTACTGTATTCTTTCTAATGTATTTTTTCTCTTTAATGGTGGATATCATAATTATTCCCTGTATATCGTCAAATTTTCAGAAGTAGTCTATACTGAACAAGAAGCCTCAGTGTTCACCATTAAGACTCTGTATCACATAAATAACTTGCTATATTTTTGTCACTCATTTTATAACCCATCTTGGGTCATTGATAACTAAAATATCCTTGAAGTTTTCTTCTTAAATTTTCAAATATGTAGCCATAGATTTTTATAATGAAAGGCTGCTTCCTTCTCCGTGAAACCTAAATTCATGGACCATTATTCTGTTATTCTTTTTATTTCCTTACCTCCCGGCCTATCTGTCATTGTGTATCTTCCCAGTGTCTATTCAAGTGCCACGTACCTTTATGAAAAGCCCCTAAAACTTTCTGCCTATATTAAAAACAGATAGGAATCGCTTTAGTTTGCTCTCATGGTAACTGAGAAAACCTAGTTTACAACCTCAGCCAGTTTTCATGGATTGTTACAAAATTGGTGTTTTTGGTTTTGTTTTATGATCATTTCAAGTAATTGTAGCCAAATTTTTAAATGTCTTTCTTTCCTTTTTCATTGACTTCCTTGAAAACTAATTTTTCTCCATGTACGTACACACACACATACATACACACCCATACACACACACACACACACACACACACACACACACACACACACACAGAGAGAGAGAGAGAGAGAGAGAGAGAGAGAGAGAGAGAGAGAGAGAGAGAGAGAGTAGGTGATTGGAAGCTCTAAAACCTTTGTTCCAGAATACAACCATGGCAGTTCTCTCCTGTTGCGCGGTAATCCTCTGTTCTTGTAATTTCCCTGTGGCTATAGTTGCCCTGCCAATCCTCCTTTATAAAACCAATATTTACAAGTATTTTCTTTTTATTTTTGAATGCAAATATTTTAATCATCATATCTCACCAAACTTTTTTTTAAATATTCCTAATTTTCAAATAAAATAGTGAGGTACACATAAAATGGTTGACAGTTAATGATCTATTTAATTCAATAAATCAAAAATAAGAGAACCTATGTCTATATCATTTACTAACATAGGACTTAGTAAATGCACCTTACTTATTCTTCTAGATTTAACATGGTTTATCATGAAAATATGAGGAAATTATTGAGCATTCTAGCAATTTAGCTGTTCTTATTATATAAAATCTAACACATATATCAACAGTTTATTATATTTGCTAGGATACATCTGATGTCCCGCCTATACACAAAAGGGCAAAGATTATATAAACAGGTAGATTCCATATATGAGAAATAATTCAGGATTTTGTCATTTGCATAAGTCCCTCCTTCCAATGTGTAGAGGTGTATGTTGTAGCAAATACTAATTAATAAAATATCGGTTTATCTCTCTATCTGCTCTGAGGTCTCACTATTCAGGCCTAACCCTGATACAGAGCTACACACACATCTGTTGCTCAGTTCAACCCTGACCTTGCAACTCCGGTTCCTTGGCAGTCTTCCTCCACCTGCCTCTCACCTCCATCCTGGGTGTTCGTTTATCCCAAAACTCAAGACAAACCCAAATCTACATCCCTATTGCTTTTCACTCGGGATTATATATTCAACTCTCAATCCACAAAATCTCTACACAACAAGATTACATCAAATAGACACAAAGATACAAACTGCCCTTCTATATGAGATATTAGACTTATAAAATCCTTAATGCTCATAGCTTTTTAACACCAATCAATCCCTCCTGGGTCTAGCTGGTCCTTGTGAAACTCCTTGTTGCCACAATCTCTAACCTCTGTTCTTTGACCTCTGGCCCTCCGACCTCTTAGAGCTCTCCTCTCTCCACCTCCCTGGCCCTGCCCAGTCACTGGCTTTCCTTTATTACTAATAAAAATGGGAAGGTTCAGTTGAAGGTACCTCAAGAGAACATTACTAGGCAGCCCTTCTTAGAAAAGTGGAATTAACATTAAAATATAAACAGCTTCACGACAATCCACAGGTACATTCATTTTCTCAATAAGAAAAACAATTTTGACTAAACCAATTTGATTATAATTAAACTACATAGACGTTTTATTATGATTTCTTAGTTTTTCAAACAACTAATTTAAAACTAAATAAGTAATTTATATTATTACAATGTAAAGTCATTGAATTTAACTTTTTTTAGAAGAAAAGTGTATATAAAGGATTTCACAAGTTTCAAATCAAAGTTTCATTTCCAAATTTAATAAATAATATGCCAGACCAGATTAGGGAACACTTTGTAGATTATCTTACCACAGCAAGCATTTTACCCAAAATGAATATATTACATTCTATTTATCTAGAACTTGAATTATTGTGTGTTACACTGAAGAACTCTAGCATACATTTGACTATCAAATTTTTAAAAGTCACCTTGGCTCTGCTAAGTTTTACTGGTTTCAGTATAAAATCATCACCCTGAACTGTTTATCTTATGAGGAAGGTGAAGATTAACAGGGGATGTGAGGCAGACAACTGTTTCTCTTAGTATCATTTGTGGGAAGAGCTGGATAAATGCTATTTGACCTTCCTAAATGAGCAGCTTGCTTTCAACACCCACAACCCATGTACATACATGATCACTTGGCTCTGAATATCCGTAACCATCTGTTACAGTGGCAACATGCCTGATCTCAAAATGGTATTCCAGTTTAGACTGCAGGTGCCAGCTAAGTAGATTGGCAACCTAAAGTTCTGAAAATGCTCTGGTGTTCTGGAGAAAACGATGACACATTAACACCCACACGGCTTCTTACCGACACACCACCTGTTCATTATTTTTCAGCCAAAAATATCCATTCAAAAGGCCGAAAGTGAACAGGTGAAGAACCAGCATTGAATATCAATGGGATATCTCAATGTACAACATAATAGTTTTTAACTTGATTTTATATGTTGTAAAGCTCAAAACTTTTATATTTAATGTTTGCTCCCTAGATGTAATTATAAGAATGGTTGTCACAGTATATAATATTCAATGTAACAATAATTTTTAATACTAAATATATTTACTATGCAATTGTTATAAGGAATAGCAGACAGTACATAAATTTACCTGAACACTCAGATTTTGCTGCTTCTGTGCAATTGTCTGTAGATGTGTTTGTGTATATATAGATTCATATGTGGAAGATTTAATAAAGGTTAAAAACCATAACTTGAAATATAATATTTTATAGCACTTCAGTGGTTCTTAAGCTTCAGGAGGTCTTGAGTAACACTGAATAAATATTTGACTTATACTTAGTAGTACATAAAATACTCTTCCACTGATTACTTCAAGTTACAAAACAAGAGACTGAAACTCTTTAAAATGTAAATAGTCCAAGGTGTTTGTAATGATAATGCAATGGAAAAAGTTCTTTTCATACTCATGTACTAATTATCTCCAGCTGTCAAACTCGTCATCCCATGCAATTAATGTCTACCTGTTCATAGTGTAAGCTTCATTTAATCAAAGAATAATCTCTGCTTGTCTCACATCCAGATTTGTAAAATGTACACAATTATCTCCCTCTTTCCTTCTGTGCCTCAACTAGCCCTTCTCCCATGCCATATTTATGGCCCCAGAACAGTTTTATTTAATGCTTTCTTCTTTTTCCTTATCTAGCCTCCAAATTTTGCTCATTTTCTAAGCTTATAGTCCTGTGATAAGTCATTTTAGAAACCAGGAAAATATATCCAGATTCTGTCTGCAAAATAGGTATATGTTTCCACCCACCCCCACTACAAATTCAAAAGCTATCCATCTACAGAGTGGATGACCACCTTGGTGTACCACCAATTCACCAGCATCCTTCCTGATACCAGAACAATTCATGAAGTGCCATTGAAACAACATTGTATTAACATTCTCCAGTGTTCTATGTATCTGCTTTTACTAGGTTTTAATCTTCTCATTCAGCTTACCACAGTGTTCTACAGAGTCAATTACTGCTGTCTTCTCTATGAGATCAGAATGCATAGGCTTGAAACCAAGGGACTTAGGAAGGACCACAGTTCAAAACCTGCCAGAGCTCCAGTCTTACTGACATAAGGCTAGTCTACCTAGGAAGCTGGGAGTCTGAGGTTCAGATAAAAGTAGGGAAAAAAATAAGCCTTAAAATATAACTCAGGTACAGAGAAATATCTCAACATTCAGCCTCAGACTGAATATCCAGTATGAAACAAAAATACATAAAACACAATATTCATCTAGGTTGTTTCCAACTTCTGGCTATCACAGAGAAGGCAGCTATGAACTTAGTAGAACACATGCCCCTGTGGTATGGTGGAGCACCTTTTGGGTATTTGCCCAAAAGTGTTATAGCTGGGTCTTCAGGTAGGCCTATTTCCAAATTTCTGAGGACCCCCCTGACAAATCAGATGGCCCACAATGAATACCAACAAGGTTGTTCATTTACACAATGGAATATTATTCCCCTTTTAAGAACGAGGACATCATGAGTTAGCAGGCAATTGAATGGGAACTAGAAAATATCATTCAGAGTGAGGTATCTCATACCCAAAACTACATGCATGGTATGTACTCACTGATAAGTAGATACTATCCGAAAATACAGAAAACCCAAGAAACAATCGATAGAACTCAAGAAGCTTAACAACCAGAAGGACCAATGTGAGGATGCTTTCAGTCCCACTTGGGAAGGAGAGGAAAAAATTACAGGAGTAGGGAGGGAGGGAAGAATCTGGGGGGAGAAGGGAGAAAGGGAAACATTATCCTGTATGGGTGGGGAAAAACAGGAGGAAAGCCCTGAGGGCCAGAAGAATGAATGGAAATAGACAACACTGTCAAGGGGCGGGAGGGGTGATGGATTTCGAATATACCAGAGACCTGGGAGGTGAGAGACTCTCAAGATTCAAAGGGAGGAGCATTAGAAGAAATGCCCAACATTGGGAAGAGAGAACTAGTAGAGTTCACCTCCAGTAGAAAGAAAGGGCATCAGTTGGAGGTGTGGGTTTGCCATCTGTCAGTCAAAACTTCTGACCCAAAATTGTTCTTGTCTAAAAGAACTGTAGGGACAAAAAGGGAGTCAAGACTGAGGGAAAGGAGTTCCAGTGACTGGCCCATTTTGGGATTCATTTCAAGCAGGGAGGTGGGTTCCAAGGCCTAACATTATTACTGACTCTATGGTGTGCATACAGACAGGAAACTAGCATGGCTGTCCTCTGAGAAATCTAACAAGCAGCTGACTGAGACAGATGCAGATACTTGCACTGGAACCCTGGTCTAAAGTTGAGGACCCCTGTGGCTGAATTAGAGAAAGCTGGAAGGAGATGAGGAGGGCAACCCCATAGGAAGGCCAGCAGTCTCAACTAACATGGATCCCTGAGATATCTCAGATACTGAACCACCAACCAGGTGCCACAGGTCAGCTGATATGAGGCCCCGTACACATACAACAGAAGATTCCATGGTCTAGTGTCAGTGAGAAAAGATGCACATAACATGGAGTGACTTGAGGCCCCAGAACATAGGGAGGCCTGACAGGGTGGTGGGATGCAATGGAGAAAAGACATCAACCTGGAGACAGGCAAGAGGTGAAATGAGATGAAGAACTGTAGAAAAGTGAACCAGGAAAGAGGCAATAACTGGATAGTTAAAAAATAAAAGGAATAATAATTAAAATCCATCATTATTTAACAATATAAAAACAAAAACAATTTAAAAAAGCTTCTCCTTTATAGTATTCACATCAAAAATGTAGATTTGCCTCAACACTTTTCTCCGATGCCCTTTTAAAATAATAAATTATAATAATATAATAATATGTCTTAATATGTTATAATGCATAAAATTAAAATATAAAACATATAAGTATATATTTTTAAGTATCAATAAAGGATATTTTCAACTCTTTTCAAATGCTAACATTAATCTTACTTCTTGTTAACAATGATTAGTGTTTATAGGAAAATACTTCATACAGTCCGACACAGGAAGCAATTGATTGACAAACTTTTGAAGAAGCCATTCAATTATTTTTTGTTTCTTTTTTTTAAGAGTAAAATTTTGCCTCTGTCTTTTTAAAAAAAATTGGTAATTTTATTTATTTACATTTCAAATACTGTCCCACATCCAGGTTTCCCCTCCACAACCCCAATCCCATCCTCCTTCACTTCAATGAGGGTGCTTCCCACCCCTCACACCTGCCTCAGTGCCCTAGCTTTTTGTGAAGACACTGGCAGCAGAGGTGGATGCTGATATTCTGTTAGCTTCAACCTTGTTTTTACCTTTTTCTTCAGTCTGGAAGACAGTCATGCCAATACATATGTTCCCCAAGGGTTGGGCATTAAAAGTTTGGGAATGGAATAAGCTTCTAAGATTCAAGTATATCCTCATCCCCCAAATATATCAACATTAGGAATTTTACTATCTTCAAATATAATATAAATCTGACTATCTTAGTTATGGTGACAAACATACTGGTCAGCTAAAATTTTTTTATTAGTTGACAATCTAAATCATTATGTCAAGCAATCTAAACAAAGGCTTAAATGGATAAAAATAATTTATATCAAATGAGAATAAATTAATGTTTACATATGAAAAAGTCTAAAATATTTTAGAACTGATATTCAAGAAAAACATATATGCATACAAACATATATTTGAGATATCACTTGGCATATTTTATATTTGCAACAGAACAAAATTAATTGAAAAATTAGTTTATAACCAAGTAAAATATTAAAATAATGAATTTCATTGTTATGTTTGTTCATTTTGAACTAAAACATTGTATTTGGGTTGTTGAATATATTTTGTGATTACCTATAAATAACTAGGTATATTTTAGCTGGAATTATTTTAAAAACATGTTGATGTGTCAAACATCAAAACTGCCAGCTCTTTAATTTTCATAAGCTTAAGGTAGCAAAAATTATGAAAAATAATGCCATATTATATTTTTTACTATTATAATATTTTTTTCAAAATTAACTACTATGCTATGCTTTAAACTATCTTTTATTCATCTGCTATTACAATGGTTAAATAGTCTATGTGATATATAAATATTATGAAGATACAAACATGATTGTTGACTTATAAACTTAAAAGAAGCTTTTGGAGTATGTACCAAACCAGCCTGTGCTATATAATTTGGCCTTGTCTTCTAAATCAGTCAAACAAACACAAATTTGTGTGTGCACTTTGGGGAACAAATGGTATTTTTTTTGTCTCCCTTTGGAGATATCGTGTGTTGAATGTACCTCCCTCTAACATCTGCCTTCTTGACACCAGCACCTCAGTTTTACTTAACTCTATACCTTAGCTATGGTCAAATGAAGGGAAGAGGTGCAATGGTGGGGTTTGACATAAGAAGAAGAACAGCCTCAGATATTATTGAAAGGCACAGACTTCTGGGTCATGAAATTAGAATTTTGAAGAAAAATACTCAGTTTTGAGTGTGAGAATTCATTCCCACAAACACTATAAAACCCTGAATGCAGGAGAGAAGAGGTGTATAAAAATCAAAGTGCAGAAAGAAACTCTTTCGAATTTCTTGTTCCATTTTATAAATCATGATCAAAATGTATATGATGGTTTTATTGAGTTTCTGTAAATTTTGAAATTGATGATTACCTTGGGTTCCGTCCAGTGTTTAATGCCATGGCTAGGATTCACTGACAGTTTATATGGAACGCTTTTCTAGTTCAAGGAAACCCACAGCTTCTTTCAGGCGATATTTATGACATCATATTATTTTTCCTTATATTACTCTGTACTGTGATGAAATGCTTACTGAAACACACAATCGCAAAGTGACTTTTTCAATCAAAATAAACAAGCATAAATTAACTCGCCAAGGTCACAACCAAGTTTGTAACACAACCTGGAGTCAAACATGCAGCCTTCCTGACTAGTTTTCAGTGCTAAATTCCCGTTAATTTAGAGCAATAACCTACAGTGTAATTTATATTTCAGATCTCAGCTGTCACTGAGACACCTGTTTCATCTAGTCCAGTTTTCACTTGAGAAGTGATTCTTAAAAGGCTACATTGAAAAATACATAACATCTACGGAGACATTGGATTATTACTTTTAACAGTCCTGAACTATGTGCATTTGAAATCTTTTACACTTACTTAACTTCAAAATTATCTCTTGTATTTTGTTTTATATATATATATATATATATATATATATATATATATGTGGGGGGGTGTATATATATATAAATATGCATATATATGCTATATATTTTGCCTATTATCCTCCCGCTAAAGTCTTCCAAATGTACCACTTCCATCCTCTGTTAAATTTATTAGACTAAATATAAGGTAATGTATTGTCTGAAAAGTGACATATTTTAAATGAAATTTTAGTTATGCTTGTTATTAATTTTTATTTTAATAATGATAATTTAATTCAGCAATAATATATCAGAAACAGCTATTTTAAAATAAATTTGTGGTAAGAGATGCTATAACTTAGAATTTTAACTTTGTTTTTTGCTGTAAATAGTGAATATTTTATTTTTGAGTATATTACGTTTCTATGAAAAGTCATGGAATCCCATACATGATTACATTAAAAAAAGCCAGATAGTTGCCAACCACACAATATGTGGTCAATGACGATGTACAACCTAAGCTTAGTATTAAAATGGAAGTAGGTGGAAGAAGGATAGAGAATAGAAAACCAGGACTAGAGAAGAGACAGAATGACAACGAATATAAATTGTCAGATCACAGGGTAATGGAGTTGATCTATTCTACCAAAAAATAAAAAAAAAGTATCAATTGGTCTAACTCCATCAGAATAATAATGTGATAGGAATTTCTACTTTGATATTGCAGGATTGAAAAGTAAATAGTAGTATTATGAGGGACTGGTGGGTATGGCAACCTGGAGATGAAACTTCTGTTCATCAGAACTCAGGGGAGTACATAGTAACTGTTCAAATTACCCCCTATTTGCTATTCTTTTATAGCTTTTTACCTTTGCTAAAACTTCCCATGTAGAGACTTAACTTCGTTTGCAAAATGTATGATTATGAGCACAATACAGTGAGGGTTATTTTCATTTTTTTTATTTTTTGAGATAAGCTCTTACTACATAATATTGGTTGGCCTGAAACTTGCCTCAAGTGGTGTCAGGGAGGTGAAGCTGCAGATTGGAAACCGGAAGAATGGAGGCAGAGACCCATGTTAGGAGACTAAAGCCACAATACACATGGTATTCAATGCACAGATATCTGGCCCACATCTGCCACCCAGATATTTGAATTTTTAATACGATACAAATTCTTTTGATAAATATGGGTACACCAATATATTTGTCATCAATGTTGCAAAGCAAAAATTAAAATTCCTAAAAAAATTATGACCAAAGGAACATCAAATAAATTAGATCTTTAAGAAAATGAAGATAGCTTACCTTGTAAATCTCCCCCTTGAGAATATCTAAAAGTTTTTCTATATTTATTAAAATATATTCACACATTTTATCAATCCTGGTAATATGACTACATTAATTTAAATAATTGTCTTTGAAATACTTATAATAAAATGCTACAAATAATTTAAATATTCTAATAATAAAACTGAGAATGTATTTGTCTTAGTCAGAATTTCTATTCCTGCACAAACATCATGACCAAGATGCTAGTTGGGGAGGAAAGGATTTATTCAGCTTACACTTCCACATTGCTGTGTATCACCAGAGGAAGTCAGGACTGGAACCCAAGCAGGTCAGGAAGCAGGATCTGATGCAGAGGCCATGGAGGGATGTTACTTACTGGCTTGCTTCCCCAGGCTTGCTCAGCTTGCTTTCTTATACAACCCAGGTCTATCAGCCCAGGGATGTCACCGCCCACAATGAGCTGGGCCCTCCCCCCTTGATCACTAGGTGAGAAAATGCCTTACAGCTGGATCTCATGGAGGCATTTTCTCAACTGAGCCTCCTTTCTCTGTGATAACTCCAGCTTGTTTCAAGTTGACTCACAAATCCAGCCAGTATAGTATTAAAACAAAAATTTCCAAGGATGAAAACATGATGATTACTGTAAAAATATAGTAAATGTTTTAAATGGGTGTAGAAGCATGTGTACCATTTTCCAATACCCCAACTTAAAAGCGCCATTAACTCACAGGAAGTGCCAGTAAAAGAACCAATAAAGCTAAAAACAGTTATTACTCAAAGGAAATACTTATTAGTGTTCCAAGTGATCATAATGTTTGTAGAATTGATGTAGCCATATTTCTAGTGCAGATTATTGTTTGTCATTCTTGACACTGAAGCAGACTATATTTGCCTGGGAGGCATAAAATTATTTGAATCTTATCCGTTACTAAAGCATGAGTGAATTATAATAAAATATACTTTATGTGAAACAATGTGGATTTGTTTGTAGACGTGCATATTCACGTATTATTAACCATAATTTTAAAAAAAAATATGAGAACCTGAATTATTCTTGCTTTGGTTTTTCCCAGTGATCTAAAAAGAATGCAATTTATTTTCTGTTAAAATAGAACTGCATTTATTTACATGAGATATATTATTTTGAAGAGCTAATAATTTTAAATATTTTATATGATCAAAATTAATTTTACACCATTTGGTCTCATTTACAACTTTTTTATTTAAAGTATTGTTATTGTAATTTAATATTTGTTAACAAAAATATTTATTATCTTTTTAAGGGCATATTTTTTATTTTATTATATTTTAATTAAGTATTTTATTTATTTACATCCCTATGTTGCCCTGCCTCTGAAGCTCCTTTCCTCTTGCATCTCTGAGTGTCCTCCCCTGCCCCTCTGCTTCTCTCTTCCTGTGACAACAAGTTCTCATAGGAGTATGAAAGGAAACTGTGCTGCATAGAATATTGATTATTCATTGTAAATTCCTCATGGGGTATCACTGAGATATTTTACCTTGCCATCTTATCAAATAAACCTTCTCTCTTTCATGTGGCCATCTTTAGTTGAGTTGCAGTAAGTCCTGGGTTTTCTGTTAACTCAACATTAGATTACACAAGGATTCAACAAAAACATCACTACTGGGAAAGATGTTTTTATAGTTTCTGTTAAGAGACATTTAAACAATTTGCTTCTTTTATTCAATTCTTGCTTTAATATAAATTTTATTTTATCCAAATTGTATTTCATCTAAATTTATGTTTTAAATTTTACTTTGAATTTCATTTATTTGATTCAAAAATAAAAACATTTTAGAAAAACCATGAACAACAGACTTTGTTCATAAACACAGCATATCAAATTTTGTTCTTTATAGCTGTATTTGTGTTTTTTTTTAAATGACTTTATTTTTCAAAACAAAGATAAATGTACAGATTTTAAACATTTTTTGCTTAAAATTATACCTTTTTCTCAGTACTGTTTTTTCAGACATTAAAATAAATTTTACATAAAACCATGTGAATATGTTTTTTAGTCAGTACTTGATTTTTTTCAAGGGCTTGACAGTATGCATTGAAAACCTACTAGTTGCAATAAGCGTAAAGTACATGCAAAACAAAACGCAACATGGAAATAGTCAAAGTCTTCTTGTTTTGTGAATATATGTATATTTTTTGTTTTCTTTATTTCTTGGACTTCATACAGTCTGTGAGTTGTTTCTGGGGGAGTGAAAGCCTCTGGGGTTAGCATCCCACTATCAGTGACTGCATATTATGTCTGTTCTTTTGTGACTGGGTTATCTCACTCAGGATGATCTTATATGTTTTAAGCTAGACACCCATTATACTTTGTAATATTAGTGTAAATTACTAATGTTATTAAATATATGAAAACCACAGAAGTAGTCTTTCTAACGGCAGCTGTACAGCCACATATAAGACTATGTTTTCTTAGGCAGAAGGGTAAAGATAGAAGGAGTAGGAACAAAGAGGAGGACTTCAGGGCCCACACATCTATCATCAAAGCTCCTATGTCTGCCTGTTTACTAACTGTAACTATGGAAATGCACAGATCACATTAGAAAGAAATTGTTTTGGCCATACTTCTACAGTTACAATATCCTTAGTTATCACTTCCAATACATTTAGCATCATAAGGATTCCATTTAAGAATTTACTACCCTGAGGTCTCTACAAATATATGGTATTTACATGAGATGTGCATGCATCTGACTCACTAGAATGTGGTAAATTATGATTATAGAGAAAAAATCTACACAGCACTGTAGGTATCTATTTCTGAGCATAATTAACATTAATCCAGCTGCTAGACATGTCGTTTGACAAATTTTGCTTTAATTGACATTTTGACAGCAGAGCTTTATTGGAAACGGCTGGCAAGCTCCTATACAAACAGCCCTCTGTATAAAGTAGATTCTGTCAATATGAGAGAATTGATTACTATTCTCAGCATTTACTAAATGAAACATGCAGAAAAATGAAATAAAAGGAAATGACCATCCATCAGAGTCCAATAAGAGAACTTTCAACTCCTGTGTCCATTAATAATATTAGATTCTGACACCAGTCTATGAAAAAGATTCCCTCAAAATCCTTGGAAAATATTAATGCTATAAGTTATAAACATGGACATAGCAAAGACATTTCCAGGATTTTCATCAAACTTAGTCCAACATCATCATGTGTTTTACTGAAGTTCACCCAAAGTCTCCAAAATCATTACTATATTATCCAATGCATACTCAGAGTTCAAGAAGTTAATCAAAACATGAAATTTTGCCAAATTTTCAGACAAACATGGTACCAACTAGTTCTACAGCCTTAATTATTTAATTCATAATAAAATTTTACTGAAGTTATTTGATTATTGCTTTTAGTTACTTAAGAATTCACTCAAAATATCTTCTATAATCTTATTTTATTGATGTTATATGTCTCAAATCAATAATCTTTTACTTTAATTATTATTGTTGTACTTATTGAAACACTTAAGTAAAATTATAAATGCATCATGCTAATGCTATGCAGTCTTGCTTTTATGTATATGATTTTAGGTCTTTTCCCCTTGTTGAATATCCAATTAGGACACCTATCTTTGGGTAAGTCAAATTCTCTCCTCTTACCTTCTGTTAACTTTTTTTAGTTATTTGTCAACGTTTGGAATCTCAGATATAATTTTTTAAACAAAAGCATCTCTGTTTGTTCTGACATTGTTCACACTTTGATTAGTCAGACTTATTTTCAAGGAATCATAGATATGATTTTTTTATAATTTCCAAAATGACATCAGAGCACATTACTTAGTCTGATGACTCTTACAATGTTTTCAGCTTCTCTTCTAAGATGTCTTTGTGTTGTGTGCAGGTGGTATAATGTAGATTCACTTGTGGTTGGTCATATCAAAGTCTCTTCTCTGTTTTTGTGACTAGTGGTGTTTTTTTTTTTTTTTTTTTCTTCTTCTAATGGTTTTGGTCTTCTGCAAAGAAAGTCTTCTTAATGAAGAGTGAGAGTTACACTTATCAGACAGGGCCTTGGTACAAATACACATCATTTTATCATCAAGAATTTAAAGTCTATTCAGAGGCTTGAAGAATGTATCTGAGTGTGTCTGTGTCTACGGTAGGAAATATAACTGCTTCCGAGGTTAAATCACCTCAGTTTTATTTGTAAATCGTAATAAATCCCATCTAGTCCAAACTGTAACAAGACACAAGAAAGAGAATTGCATTTTTTATTCATACTATTCAGAATTTTTGAGAACTCTATTTGAATATGTATTTATGCAAAAATGTTTTAGAAATATAGCCATTAAACACTGAATATCATTGAAAAATTTAATTGGATGAGAAAAGGCAACAGGCTATGACATTAAATTAGTGTCAACAAAATATGAAATAGATTGTTCATATTTCTATCATTATTCTACTTGTTTACATTCTCTCCTTGCTCCCCCCCACCTTGGTCCTCCCTTTCAAAGATTTTCAACACATTCCACCTCCATCCTGCCTCTGAAAGGTTGTTCTCCCCTCCAGGCCTCCAGCTTCCTGGGATGTCTGGGCTCTCCAGGACTAGGTGCATCTCTAGGTTTAGAGGCATCTTCTTCCACTGAGGCCTGAGCAGTCAGATCTCTACTATGTGTTGTGGGCCTCAGACAGGCCCATGTATGTTACTGGTTGTGGCTCAGTCACAATTGTTCATATTTGATTGTTCAAAATTAAAGGAGTGTGGCATGCTCTAGAAGCTTGAAAAAAGGTGATTCATTGCCTCTGAATGTGTGCCTAATTTTAAGTCTAATATAAAAGAAGAAAACAGGGGAGTGTGGGATTATTACTGTAATAAAAGATGTACTTATTTTATTGAAGTTTATGGTTATTGGTCTAACAATATGGAAGAGTCACATATAAATACCAACATAAACATATAAAGGCATTCAGCCATTTGTATTAGTTATTGGTGAAACAGTTAACTTGAAGAACCATAAAGCGATAAGAAAAAAATCATAACATAAACTTGTTAGTTAAAAAAGCATTAATAACATATTCAAGATGAAATTTATGCATAGAATAAACTTGTATAAATGTTATATATATATATATGTTTGCATTTATTTGTGTGTTTGTGTGTGTTCTATATAAAGAGAGGTATGTGCATATAAATATAGAGAGAGATATGTGCTGTCAAAAACTATGAAAACAATCTAGGTGAGATAGCAATGGGCTATCTCATTGTAATAATAAAAATATTGTAATACTTTTAGATGTCTATCTCAAATTAAGCAATGTAGTTGAAATGCATTTGCTTTATTTCTACAAAATACTAATTATAATGAAAATGTGCCTTATGATCAAATTAAGCATCTGCATTTAATACCATCTCTCTTTGATCAAAATTGAATCATTTGAATAACAACATCCTATTAAAATAGTGCCTTGATTTTGTTTTGTTTTTTTAAGCCATTTCAAGCCTTATAATTGGCATCATCCATGATGCAGTGCCTCAGAAAGAGAAGACTATTTTCTTCTTATTAATAAACTCAGAACATAATCTGAAAACATCAAATATGCTCTGGCATTATTTCAGTTTCCCAAAACTTTGAAAATTAAATAAACACATTTAACTAGCAATCAATGTCTTCCCAAAGCTCACAAAAGAGTAATAATTTAATCAACATATCAATCTAAATGTATTTTTACTTTTATATTCATACATGTGCTAGTGAGCACATATGTATAGGTATAAAGGCAAGATTACAGCCTCTGGTATCCTTCTTCAGTCTTAATCCATCTTTCCTGACACAGCTGGCCAGCGTACCTCAGGGATAATATAACTCTGCTTTTCTAACTTTGACAATATAGAGTATTTCACATTTCCAGCTTTTACTCTATAGGTTCTGGGCCTTGTACTTTCCCCTTATGTTTACAAGACAAACCATTCACTGACTGATCTATGTAATGCAGTATTAAGCTAAAACTTACAGCTAAAATTTTCAGTAAAATTTTTAACTTTATATTAAGAATACACTTTTAATAAAATAGACGGATGAGAAGCTTTCTTACATTATTACTTCATTAAATAACATTCATGCAGTCTTATTTAGGGTTACTATTGCTGGGATCAAACATAGTAAAATGCAATGTGAGGAGGAAAGGAATTATGGCCTCCTCTTCCATGTCACAGTTTCAGCAAATGTAGTCAGGGTAGGAACTGAAACAAGGCAGAAACTTGGCTGCAGAAGCTAATGCATAGTTTATGCAGGTGGGTTGCTTCCTGGCTCTCTCTTCATGTCTTCTTTAGCCTTCTTTCTTATAGAATTCAGGACTGAATTTCCAGACATTTCAGTTAACTATTATGGACTGAGCTTTTATTCAAAAATCAATAATTAAGGGAATACTATACATTTCTTCCTACAGCCCAATTTTATGAATGCATTTTCTAAATTTAGGATCTCTTCTATCAGATTACTTTAGCTTGTGTCAAGGTGGGATATAGATATGTAGATCATATGGATTGCAGAATAAAATTTTAATATTTTACTACATGTGCAGAATGTGTATTGGCTATTGCAAATCGTTATTCTACCATTTCAAGCATTTTAAATTTATTTGACTAGAAAGTATTCAAAATGCTTAATTTATACGCAACAAGAAATCTGTTTCCACGTTATGTTCTGTCCTACATGTACTTTATGCTTATGGTAATTAGTGGGATTTCAATGCATGCTATCAAACCTCTAAAAGAATTAAGTACTGACAAAAATATTCATACAGTGTTATGCCAAAATGCCTTTAAAATCTGTATATGTATCCCTCTTTTTTTAAAAAAAAATAAAGTTGTAAGAAAAACATTAAATAAATATGAAATTCATGGATTAAAAACAAAAAAAGAAAGTATTCAAAACATCTTCTAATTGCTATTTTGAATTTTTCATGAAAATTCTGTCAGTCTTATTAATATTAATGTAAGTATAAACATTCATCACACTGTTTGTGGCCAAGCAGAAACATGTATAGGTTGTGTAGCTCTATCTTGTTGCCCTATGTACCTGGATCTAGCCATACATTTCCAGGGGGAGAAGCTATGGTGGACATTTTCTGATCTTGCTGTCAGTATGTGCACCTGAAGTGAGGAAGCCTTTGCTATCAAACCAACACAGCTGAATCATGTCAAAAACATAAAATCACCTGGGAATTTTTTTTTCTACTGTTCTACTTATGCATATTTTTGACACCAGAATTTGGTCTTCTCGTAAAAATACAAGTTTTATTTGTTTTTCTGTATCCAGCTCATTTATCTCAACACAACCTCCTCTTTTTCTATGTATGTTATTGCAATAGTAATATTCAATTATTTTTAAAGTTGAATATCATGTTTGTGTTTATAAACAAATTATAATTTAACAATATTTAGATACATATATAAATGAAAATGTATTCTTGGCATAATTACTTTATATAATATATACACCTAGTCCTATGAATATATATCAAATAATAGATCATTTTCTATTTTTGATTGAATCCCAAACTGATTTGTGATGATACATAAACTTACAGAGTTATATATGATGTATTTACACTCACATTTCTCCACATACATCACAGAAAAATTTATAATAGATATTCTAATTGAGGTTAATAATATCTCATTATGAATTTATTGTTTTTCTGTGATAGTGATATCATAAATATTTTCTTCCCATTATGATGTTCTGTTCTTTCTAATTCAAAAGGGTTTTACTGTTTGACATGGCTCCACTGGTCAAATTTTGCTTTTGTTGCCCATGTGTTTATGGTCATAGAAAAAAGTCATAGAAAAAAAAATCTCAGAAAGCATTTGCTTTCTGTTTTTGCCTAAAATTGTTTTCATTCTAAGAATTACTTCTGTGTAGCATTGAGATGATTGTTTATATGCCATTAAGTATGAAGGTTTAGTTATTGTCTTCTGAGTATATATATGTATTAGCATAATGGACATCGTTTAATGTTATTCTAAGTGTATATTATTTTATTTCTTGTGTATCTCTTTTGCTGGGTCCCAGGTAGTATAGTGTTATATTTTGGTACAAGAAAAATAAAGGAAGGAAGCAAAAAGGGAAGTTAATTGAAGGGAGGTACATACATACTTCAATAAATTATCTACTTTAGATTTGTTACTTATAAGAACAATATGAGACATTATTACAGATTTTTGTAGGAGAAATGCTGTATATGCATTGTGAAGTTACATAGTCCCAGATATGAATCTCGTGATCCTACAAAAACCAGCTTTCTACTTATGAGATCAGGCAGCATTTCATACTATGGGTGCAGTACAAATATTTCATGGCATGAATTACCCGAGGTATTGACTGCCCTTCTCAAGGTCTTCTCCAGCTTATCATTGTGCATCAAGATCCACTGTGGTAGGTAAACATTATTGTTCCTGAAGGAAGTAAGTCTGTGATTGTGTTCTATTGCCTGAAATAATCAGTAGACTATGAATAGGGTAACAACAAAATAAATGCAATTAAATAGTTTTAAGCATCTTGTCCCATAAGAAATCTTCATAACAGTATTGTTAGTTGGTATAGATTTAGGAGAGCCATTGTCTTGTCTTTTTGTTTTATTTTCTATTGAAAATGTTATTTTCTCACATACCATAACTGGTTTATAGTTCCCCTCCCACTACTTCTTCAATTTCCTCCCTCCCTGTGCTCCATATCCAGTCCCTTTCTGGCCCTTATTTGAAAAACAAACAATCAAACAAACAAACAAAAAAAAAAAAAAACAAAAATGAAAACAAAGAAACAAAAATATTTCTAAGAGAGTCTTTTTCAATGAATTAGGATTTAATATCTTATTAATGATATATATGTCCAATGAAGAAGTTCTGACATGCCTGATATGTCCCTTAGGACTTCTGTTTAAGAGAGTAGAAACTCATAGGTGTGACATACAGAGGTAGTGCTAGCCAGGATTCTCCTACTGTTTGTCTAATTCTCTTATCTACCAGGTAAGGATCAATTTTCTAACCATAAAGTGCTTAATTGGGGTAGATATATTAACATATTTCTTGTATTTTTCCCTGACAAAGTAAATTTCCAAGAACAGGAACAGTAACTAGTTTTATAGTATGTGTTCATATGCAAAAGTTGAAAGCTGGGATAGGCAGTAAATTACATGATATTCTCATTAAAAAGTAAACATACAAACAAGAATAACAATGAAAACCATATCTGGACAATGACACAGAATAACAGACTGCTCTAAACTAAACTCCTTCATTGTGTCTAATGTCTATTTATTCACTACTTCTGATTTCTTTCCTGTGTTTGCCATGTAGAATTTGGAACTCAGTTTACAGACACTGGTCAGACAAATGTATTCTAGATTGTCATAAGTATAATGGTTCAAAGAATGATGAAGAAAGCACAGGATCAGTTTCTCCTCAGTGACTACATTTATTTTCCTTCTGCTTCCATAAACACTACAGAGACTGTGGCTATCTAAACTATTGTTTGGGAAAGGCAATTTTATTGACAAAATCAGAGCATTAGTTCTATGTCTTTGAACTAAGGGTTCTTTTTTTTTTTTAATATAAAAGATAGTGAATAAAAACAAGAAAAGATGTTGCAGATCTGCATTCTTCAAATTGTAAATATATATTTTCTGCTCTGTTTAAAAGTTCCCATTAACCTTCAATGTAAACAATGTGAAATATTTCTCTCAGATAAAGACTATAGCAATAAGGATGCCTCTGTTGAAGCATTGACCAACTAGAACTTTATTAAGTCACTGGCTCTGAGCGATCCCAGCAGTGCTCTCATCTTTATAGTGCTAATATCGGTTGGAAGACTCTGGTAGTTGTGAAGTTTCCAAACTCAAATTGTCTGTGAGTCCTATATCCAGGAATCAAAGATGAATATATATGCTTTCTTTGGTGGTTTACCCACTCTTCTTGTGTTTCATAAATTTATAGTCAAGTATATTAGACAAGCTATAGCCTATACATTTAAAGGAAGGATCCACCCCATATACATCCACCAAACCCAAGCACTATTTCTGATGGCAAGAAGTGCTTACTGGCCAGAACCTGATATGGATGCCTCCACAGAGGCTCTGCCAGAGTCATGCAGATACAGTGAGGATGCTTGCAGCGAACCATCAGACTGGACATCAGGGCCTCTAATGACAAAGCTAGAGAAATGACTGAAGGGGCTGAGCCTAAAGGGTTTGCAGCCTCATGGGAAAAACAACATTATCAAGCAATCAAATCCTCCAGAACTCCGATGGACTAAAACAACAATCATTGAGCACACACGAAGTGAGCCATGGCTCCAGATGCATATGTAGCGCAGGATAGAAGTGTCTGGTATCAGTGGGAGAAGAGGCCTTTAGTCCAGTAAATGTACATTTTCCCATTGTAGGGGAATGTCAAGGCACTGAAGTGAAGAGAGTGATTGGAAGTGGAGGGGGATAGTGGATGGAAGCAGGAGGAAAGGGGATAATATTTGAAATATAAATACAGAGAGTACCCAATGAAATAATAAAAAATGAGATAAAATAAGTAATAAAATTCAAAACTTAATGTACAGCATACACATAAAATGTTTGTTTTTACGTTCACAAAAATATTTAATTATATTTAATTACATCTGCATTAACATCCATAAAACAGAAATGAGTGATGATAATCAAGCTATTGTCATTTACTCAGGAACATTATAATTGATAGTGAATTTGTTATTGAATGGAATGTGAATCAATCCTTGTATATGTCTTTGTACATGGCTTATATTATTATCATCTGTATGTTAATAAATTGGTTTGATAAAGGTAAAATACCTGTTTTATGAGCACAACTTTGGATATCGTACAATAAAAATAACTTCAATTCAACAAGTTAATTCTACATTAAATATGTTAAATAGTATAATATCTAAAAATATGCAGTGCTTCTTTCTAAATAAAAATTTCATCTTTCCCTCGGTAGGTAAACACAGTTAAAACACTTCTTTGTGTTTTTAAATAGCACAAGATCTTCTTTATTTTTTAACTTAATGATTAACAATTTTTGTAATTTTATTCTGATTTTATTGGATTATATATATATATATTTACATTTCAAATGTTATCCCCTTTCCAGGATTCACTTCCATATCCCTTATCCCATCACCCCTCCCCCTGCTTTTATGAGGGTGTTCACCAGCCCACCAACCCACTCCCTACTCCCTGCCCTGACATTCCCCAATATTGTAGCATCAAGCCTTCACAGGAACAAGTTCTTCTCTTCCCACTGATGCCCTACAAGGCCATCCTCTGCTACAAGCACAAGATCTGCTATTAGAAAGATTATGACAAAATCTTTTATCACTGGTAAAATTAACGAGGATAACTATTTCACTGCTTCTCCAAAATCATGGCTATGATCTAATTTGTAATCTTGTGGATTTCCAAACTGAATATGAAAAAGTGAGTTTATGAGACATACAAAAGTAAGCACACACTTATTTGCCATCAAAAATGCTCATATAGTATTTTAGGCTTAACTTAAAAGAAAATAGAAGCCTCTATGTAATATATTTATAAAATTAGTAAGGGTCCCAATTACCCAACTACCAAAAGAAAAATCCTCACAAAAAATAAATAAATAAAACATCAACAATAACGACAACAAATCAAAACCAAAAACAGCAATAAATAAATAGTCTAACTTGACTACTTTACTGTATCATAATCATATTCCATTCCATAATAGCTAATAGTGTCTGCAGGTTCATCGTCAATATTACCATTTTCTCTCAAAGATTACATATAAAATATTTTCTCTTTTTTTAGATACTCTTTATTTATATTTGAGATGTTATCCTTTCCCCTGCCCTGCTCTCATCTCCCTCCCCCTCCATTTGTCTTTACAAAGGTGCACCCCCTCCTAATTACCCTCTCCACCCCATTGTCTTGGCATTCCCCTACATTGAGAAAACATATCTTCCCTGGACCAAAAGCATCTTCTCACATTGTTGCCAGACAATGCTATCTTCGACTACATATGCAATGGGATCAATAGGTCTCTAAACATATGCTATAAAGTTGGTGTTTTAGTCCATGGGAGCTCTGGAGAGTTTGGTTCATTGATAATGTTGTTCTTTCCATGTGGTTGCAACCCATTTCAGCTCCTTCAGTTTTTTCTTTAGCATCTTCATTGGGGTCCTCCTGTTAAGTCTGATGTTTAGCTATACTGCTTCGATTTGGTGGCTGCACATGTGGTGGATCCCTGGATGAGGTGGCTTATCTTTTCACTAATCCCTATGTTTCTATTTGACCTTGATTTTCCCATAATTGTTTTTTTCTCATTTTTAAGAAGGACTGAGACATCCTCATTTTGGCCTTCATTCCTTTTGAGCTTCATAATATCTGTGAACTGTTTCTTGGGTATTACGAGCTTTCTGGGGCTAATACACAATAGATACAAAGAACTGCAGAAGCCAGACTCTAGAAAATCAAAGAATCATTTTAAAAGTGCAGTACAGACCTAAATGAAGAATTCTCAACTGAGGAATATTGAATGGCTGAGAAACACCTCAAAAATGTTCAACATCTCTAGTCATCAGGGGAATGCAAATCAAAATAACCCTGAGAATCCACCTCACACCAGTTAGCATGGCTATGATCAAAAACTCAGGTGACACCAGATGCTGGGTAGGATGTGGAGAAAGAGTAACACTCCTCCACTGCCTGTGGGGTTGTAAGCTGGGACAACCACTCAGAAATCACTCTTGTGGTCTCTCAGAAATTTTGACATAGTACTACCTGAAAGCCCAATTATTCCACTTTGGGGAATATACTTCAAAGATGCTCCAACATACAGTAAGGACACATGTTCCACCATGTTTATAGCAGCCTTATTTATAATAGTCAGAAGTTGGAAAGAACCCTGATGTCCTTGAACAGAGAAATGGATACAGAAAGTGTGGTACATTTACACAATGGAGTACTACTCAGCTATTAGAAACCATGACTTTATGAAATTTGTAGGCAAATGAATGGAACTAGAGACTATTATCCTGAGTTAAGTAACCCAGTCACAAAAGAATACACATGGTATGCCCTCACTGATAAGCAGATAAAATATTATTAAGTAGGATTCGACACGTACTTGTTAACACTATTGAATAAGTGACTACTTCTGAAACTTCTTCATGGAAATCTAATAACAAGTAAGCCAAAACATAAATTTCACTGTGATTTTCATGTCAACATATAGGTACATAAAATTGAAAATGTCAAATTAAGCATTTAAATAAGCAACGGTTACCATCTATATTTTCTGTAAACATTTAAGAGATAGAAATAGATGGCAGTTGTCCAGGTAAATGTGTATCTTCAGCAGATATCTTTTGACCCCTAGGAAACGTAATGTGTGTTATCATACAATACTGAGTTTCGTTTTGAGGATACTATGAATCATATTTTTTTTATTTCTCTGCATATAATGGTTTTCCTTTCTTTGCTCTTGGATCTCATAATCACAGGTTGTTTGAACCTGTTCTCCTTCCTGCGTGTTACCTGAAGCAGATTCTTTGACCTCTAAACCTCATTAAATCCCACATATCCTCACAGTAGAAATTTGCTGACACACTATATACCTAAGGGTAAAAGTTTCTTATAACCATTCTTAAAAGTAGACTTTTCAAATAGTGTTTGATTTTGTAATGTTCTTTTTCAAGTGCAAAGTAGAGACAGCTAAGTGTCATAACAAAATCCATACACTCAGCATGCTTCATGCTCCAATGCAAAATAGTGGAAAAAAACAGACATAGATTCTAGTCCTAGTTCTATTCTTGGTTAAATTATTCATATTTAAACTAACATTTTCTGTTATTGTTTCTCTCTGAATATCAGACACCTGCAGGTATAAGATATTCTATGCTGTTATCCAAATTTAGACATGTAATGCACCATATATTTTAGAAGACATTTTTTTTTCTTTCTGATTAACACTAAGACAGTTTCACCAAACTCCAAGGATTCAGAGTATCTAAGTATTTGAAATGACAAATCCTAGGAGTTGAAGAGGAAGTAAGCAGAGAAATAAACATTCCTAAGATTAATATAAAAAGCAGAATTTTGATCTTTAACTCAGTGAAAGACAACCTCATTACTTACCAAATTATGGATTTATGAATGTCCTATATTATGTCTACAGTCTAAAAATATAGTCACTGATGGCTTCATTAAGGGGTGATTACAGATTGTTCTATTTCTCCATTTATAACCCCCTTTCCTTTTTAAATATCACATTTACTAAGAGTATAATACTAATAAATTATGAAATGTAGATTAAGTGGATAGGTATCTCTGACAAAGTAATTCAGAGCTTAATTCAAGTCTTTCTGGATCCAAGGCCAGAAATGGCAATGAACTAAGTAGACATTAAGTTAGTCAGAGCAGAGCTGTACAATTCCACAATAAAAGCGAAGTACAGAAACTCACAGAAGAGGGATTAAATATTTACATGCTGACTCAATTACACTAAGGACATTAATTCTGAAGCATTAAATATTTAAGTACCTGGAATGCTTACTATAAAGACATTTAATTCTGTTTATATTGTACTTTAGAGAAAAGAGATATTGTATTAAAACTAAAAAATCCATAAGGAAAATGTGTAAACAATTGAAGTGATGTTTCTAGGCAAACTTGTTAATCTCATATTTTTATGTTATTGTATCTGAATTTTAATATCAGATCTAGTAAATTATATATTACATGTTTAAATTGATTTAAACTGCTACTCTCTTACCAAATAGAAAAACATACCTATCCCATAACCCACTCAACCACATCTTCACACATGTATAAAAACAAGTATATATAGTCTACAGCTGTAGACTAGCAAAGGAGTTTATACTGCCCAGAAAGAATAAAGCTTGATCAGTTATTTTGTAACCATACACCACAGGTCACATTGCAGTTGAAACTAGGGAACAAGTTTCTAGGCTCAAGTCCAAATTGCTGACACCTTATTTCTGAATTTGAAAGCCTATTGTGTTGCTTTAAAACATGCAGTGCATAGTGTTTCTGTGATTGTAAGCTTAATGAATTTCCGAAGTGATCAAGTGAGTTAATTTACAATGAGCATTCACTTGTATTATTTTTACTTGTTTTATGAGTACTGTGAGAAATAAAGGCAGAGATTTAGACATAGAGAGAAAAGGGGTTCCCTTCTTGCTTGTGGAAGTCAGGAATATTTTGCGGAAACTGCTATTCTCTTATTGTGTAGATTTCAAACAGTTCAATTAACTGTCATTTTAAATGCCATTTATTTTACTATTAATCAAATAATTACTCTCCAGCTTTATTTTTCTATTTCTCATCTATGAAAAATAGATTTTTCCCTACAATAAATTTTGATTATGGTATTCTTATCCCAATTATTTCTAGAATCTCTTCACTTTCCTCACCAAACAAATCCATATTTTTTCTAATCCTTATAAAAGAGTAATTAAAAATAAGAATAAAATAAAATAAGATAAAGCAGGTCATATGGAGCTCAAGAAAAACAAAAACAAAAAGTGAAATCCTCAGTCCTTCTTAGGAAAAGAACTGAGACATAACTTCATTCTTAAAGTGGAAACTTGACTCAAGACATCGGATAAGCATTGTGAAACAAAGAATTCATTTCTTCTCCCTGTCTGACCCACCAGCCTTTGATGCAGAATCACAACCATTATGTACAATATCCACATAATGTTTAAAAAAAACAAGCAGGAACACTTTCTATTAAATATGACATAACAGTGTAACCTTAGTTTATTTACACTGAATGTTGAAATTTGATCAGTTATGACTGTTTTATAACTTATTAATGATCTTTAAGAGTGTGCATAATCTTTCTGAAAATAAACATAAATTATAATGTAGTCAGTGGGTATTAACTTAACATTTCAAGAATAAATGTCACAGATGTCCTTCAACAGAGGAATGGATGCAGAAATTGTGGTGCATGTGCACAGTGGAGTACTACTCAGCTATTAAAAAACAATGTTTTCAGGGCTGGGGAGATAGCTAAGTGGTTTAGAGCACTGACTGCTCTTCCAGAAGTCCTGAGTTCATATCCCAGCAACCACATGATGACTCAAAACCAACTATAATGAGGTATGATGTCTTCTTCTGGTGTGTCTGAATAATGTATACTTATATATAATAAACAAATCTTTAAAATAATAAAGTAATGGTAATAATAAATGAATAAATAAATGAATAACTATTGGAAAAAACAAAACAAAAAAACCATATCAAAATAGAACAAAAATTAATGGAAGTAATAGAACCAAAGACAAATCATAAGAAACAGAAAGACAAACAAAACACACATGTTCACCCAAAAGGAATTCCATTTTGTAAAAAGCAGAAATCATAATAAATGCACAATGATCCAGTTTGGTTTAAAAATAATTAAGCAAAAAATAAAAAATAAAGCAGAAAATGAACAAGCTAGAAATGTTCTAAGAAAGTATTATGAGAAAAATGCCAGTGTGCCCTTCCCCCTTTTGGTTATCTACTGCTGGGTATGCGTATGGGCCTGATCTTCAGTGGGGTATGTGTGCCCTGTGAAGCTGCTCTGGAGAGAATTAATTTTTCCTTGTTAGTACTCATCAGCTGGTCATAGCTTTGAGTTAGTGCTGAAAGTTAATGTCTACTCTCCCCACTCATAGCAGAGAAAACATCCGGCACAGATCTATGCAGCAATTCTGTATCCTGCCCAGTTTCTGTGAACTCAATGTATGTTGGTCTGGCTATGCTAAGAAAGCTTTGTTTTCTTCTTATCCACTTGCTCTGATTATTTTTTTTTATAAGTTCCTTAGGACTTTAATGTTTTAGAGAAGACAGAGATTGGATAGTTAGAAAAAGGATGGTTTATTATGTTTGTTTGTTTGTTTTGTTTTGTTTTGTTTCTCTCTTACAACTTTATTTTTAAAAGAGGGATACATATACAAATTTTTAAAGACATTTTGGCATAACACTATATGAATATTTTTGTCAGTACTTAATTCTTTTAGAGTTTTAATAGCATGCATTGAAATCCTACTAGTTACCATAAGCATAAAGTATATGTAGGAGAGAACATAAAATGGAAACAATTTTCTTGGTGAGTATACATTAAGCATAATGACCTTTGAATACCAAAAATTGCCACAAGACTATATTCTTAGCTCTTGGATTATTAATGATTTAAGGTCCAGGCATAACACACTCTAAGAGGGTGCTACACATTTATTTTTTTTCTTATGAATGACTGAGGCTTTCATTTTTTGCCCTTTGTTTTTCTTGAGCTTTATATGGCCTCTGAGTTGTTTCTGGGTGTTCAGAGGTTTCTGCGGTTAGTATCCAAATGTCGGTGACTACATATTATGTTCTTTTGCTTATGATCCATTCTTCTTAACCCTAAGAGGAGAGAATTGATAGGAAAATCACATTTAGCATTGAGTGTGGCCTGGCCTCTCATTCTCTGTTCTTTGAACAGTTGTAGATCTCTGTATTTGTTCACATATGCTGCAGGAAGTAGCTTCTCTGATGATGGATAGTCAAGGCACTGATCTATAAACCAAGCAGAGTTTCTTTAGGATTCATTCTGTTGCTATGTTCCTTTAGCAGATGAGTAGTATTTGGGCTTCCTCTGGCATATTTAGACTTCTGAACTTCCTCTACCTCCCAACATGATAGAGTGTGGTTACCATCTTGTGTAGTAACCCGTTAATCCTGTAAGAATTGGGTGGATATTCCCACAAATATTTTGAACCATTCTCCTAGTGTGATGGGTAAGAAGAACATCTTGTAGACAAAAGCTGGATAGTGGAGTGAACTCTCTAGGTTCTACCTCTCTGTATTCATTTGTTTGTACAGGTCTTATCTTCAGTAAGAAAGCCTTACCATTACTTTGTGGAGATCAACCAGTAACATTGCAATAGCCTAGGTTGCTTGGTATTTTCAATGCTTTGGCCATTTCAATTAGATCTTAGCCATATCTGATACTGGAAACTGCCTTTAGTGTTGAGAAGTGTCCATTTTTTTTCTCCATCTCAACCAATATTTCATATTTAAATTATAATGCCTTTTAATATGTCCATATTTTAGGAAGCTTCTACTATTTTAGGTTTTAATGCAACCACTCAGATGGCCCTTAGTTCTAGCACGACTTCCTTCTCATCACTCTCCTATTTGCTCTTGCCTTCTTTTCTCTTTAGTTCTTCCTGTTTTCCCCATCCATAAAAACTATACTATTCCTCCTTCTTAAAAAGATTCAGGAGCTTCATTTTAAATAAATACAACTCCAATTACATTCATTGCACATGGTTTTACTCTTTAGGAATTGGGATTGTAGTCAAAGAAACACTTTGAATTGGTTCTATGTGTCAAATATGAGTGTGAGACTTTTAATTGATTGACAGTTTATTTCATCACTGAGAGTCATACCACTGTACTTCACAGAGTATCTTCAGCTTTACCAAAGTATATGGCTGCTAGTTCTCTTATCAGCACTTCATTCATTGAAATATACTCACAAGAGCACCTAGAAACACCCAAAACAACTATCATCAGCAAATGTCATGTTCCCCATATCTTCAAGTAAGAACACTTACTTGTAAAGAAGTGTGTTGAGAGCCGTTTGCACTGCACCCAAACATGGCGCCGGCTTCCAGCCCATGACTCAGCAAACAGAGCCCAAGAGACATAGTGTGCATGTGCCACAGACGTCACAGCCTGCTCTCAGGGCATGCTAATGAGTTACTGGAGGGCACACCGATCAGGTAGTGACACAAATCTCCTGGGCATATATAAGCAGTGCATTTTTCTTCCACGTGGGTCCCCTGCTCAGAGTATTGTACAATAAAGGTTGTTTGCAGAAGAATCCTGTTGTTGCACGCCTATTCCTGCCGGCGGGAAGTGGGGCACATGGCAGAAGTGTATGTCAATGAAGCCACACACCCAAATACCTACTTTTCATTAGCATAAAATATCATTACTTTCCCTGGGTCATTATGAGAAAATATTTTGATGCTTTCTATGTGTTTATATATGAAGACCACCATATCGAATTATTTTCTTTAACCAACTCAGATCAATTAAGTCAAAATCTTTTAGGGTACCTGGTTGATGTGCTACTGTGCATTCAATAAATAAGATCATAACAGAATACTCTCTTTTGTTATTTTGAACTTAGTATATTGAAACACTAATGATTTGCAAGAGGATGATAACCTTTCTTCAGCCCACTATGCCTCAAGGAAATATATGCTACCATTGTATAATCTGGATTGTTTTGTGAAGAACTATCCTCCCCTCCCATTCATGGATGTGGAAAGAACCCTTTTAAAATTTCACAGACACTAGTCTATTTGGAGTGTTTATAATCATGGTCTATTTATATTTTATTTTGATACTAAAAGAGCCTTTCAGATTTTCTGCTCCACAAATATCTAATTTCACAAATGAGGATGATGCTGTGTTTGAAAGCACTTCGGGATTCAATAAAGAATACTTACCAATAAATGGAGCTGAATCTTTTAAGGAAGCAGTTTGACTCTGAACTCTTTACATGGCATTAGCCTGGTTTATTTTTCTTTGAGTAATGGCTTGTAGCACTAAAGTATAAGGTGTTTGAAAAATATTGAATTGTTCGTTCTCAAGGTCCTTTGAGTTGTACAGCTGTAGAAGTTTTATGAACTTCATATCAGGAAGTCACTCATCAATACTTGGAAAACTGTTTAGTCAGCAAGTATAAAATGCTTCTTCTAAAGATTAAATTAATATTTTTTTTAGAATTTATAATCCTATCAGTCCTGGGAATATATATCTTCCATCACTTTTATTGTGCTTAGTTTTCTTGTGTTATCATAAAGAGGGAAAGATTTCTAAGAAAGTAAGTTGTAATCCTTAAATGTGAATATGTACTCAAAACACTAATCAATCTAGTATAACTATTTTATTTATAAATTTCGAAATGTATATGTATGGGAAGAGAGTATTGGATCAAACATTAGAAGATTATAGTCTGCTGTGTCAGGAGAGGCATGTGTCTTAGTCAAGGTTGTTATTGATTTGCTAAGAGAACACAACTAGAGAATGTTGAGGATGAAAGTCCTTATTTGACTAATGATTCTACCTGACTGTTTATTATTTAGTGAATCTCATACACAATGGAAATCTGGAGTCACCAGCTGATGTATAGGCCAATGTTGGGGACCATGTCTTAATAGTTCAAGTATTTTCACAGATGCTGCAAATGTGAGGAGCAAACCTTCAATCATAATCTTCTAAAAACCATTTTAAATCAAATCTAACAATGTTTTGTTATATTACAAAAGCTTCCCCACTACTATAAAACTAAATTCTAGCAGTGTTGAGATCTACTGTTGTATAATACATTCTTAAATTTGTCATTATTGTTAACTAAACTTCACAGTTTTCTAACTACCAGATTCTGAATCTTGGCATTTCTCTGTTTGTGTAGCTACTCTGATATTTATTTTATTGTTCAATTCATTTATTTACTTATTTTCCTTCTATGATGTGAATCTATGTATGTTTGTATATTCACGTGTGAACATGGGTCTCACTCCCCACCACGACTGCATGTGTGTGTGTTGTGTGTGTGTGTGTGTGTGTGTGTGTGTGTGTGTGTGTGTGTGTGTGTGTGTGTGTGTACCAGAGTAGAAATCTGGGGTCTTCTTCAATATCTGTCAACCATGAGTAAAAATCAGGGTTTCTTTCTGAACAGGATCCTTTAAAATTTGACTAGTCTAATTAACCTCATTGCTTCAGAATGTCCCTTTTCTCCCTCCTAAAATGAATTATTGGAAGTCTATTAGGACTTCACTATATTTTTTCAAACATGCTGGAGATTCAGTATCAGATCCTTGTTAATGTGTGAGTAGTGATGTACCCATTGCACCATCTACCCTGTCCTGGGATTTACTACTTATCATCAAAATAAAAGAGTACTTCATTGTTTCTTCTCAATTTGGTTTGTATAATTTTTATTGAATATTTTCTTTATTTACATTTCAAATGTTTTCCTCCTTCCCTGATTTCCTCTTCAAACTTCCCATTCCACTTTTTCTTCCTTCCTCCATGTGGGTGCTTCCCCCCCACCTACCCACCCACTCTTGATCCACCACCACCCACCCACTTTTGCTCCACCACCCTAGCGTTTCCCTATGCTGGGGCATAAAGCCTTTAAAAAGACCAAGGGCTTCACCTCCCAATGATGCCACACAAGGTCATCCTCTGCTATATAAAAAACTGGAGCCATGGGTCTCTTCATGTATATTCTTTGGTTGGTGGTTTAGTCCTTGGGAGCTCAAGTAGGTTTGGTTGGTTGATATTATTGTTCTTTCTTAGGGACTGCAAACCCCTTCAGGTCCTACAGTCCTTCCTCTAACTCTTGCACTGGGGTCCCCACGCTTAGTCTGATGGTTTACTGAAAGTATAATTTAATACCCTATTACTCCAAGACCTTTACTGTCACCTGTAGGAAATTTTCTATCCCCCTGTCTCTCTCCTTCACTCCTTCCTCACTCCTTCTGTCTCTTTCTCTCTCTCTCTTCCTCCCTCTCTAATTTAAATTTGAATAACATTCTATGTATGCACATACACTTTCTTCATCTATGTTTTCAAAAATAGAAAGGTTCTTATCCTACTTTGAATAATGAGAATAATTCTACAATTGAAAGTAGAATAAAATTTTTCCTTTTAAGATTGCAACTTAATTTCTTTTGAATTTTGATTACAATGTATAACTGTAATCAATGTTTGAAGTTTGTTAAATTGAAAGTCATTGTGTAAGGATGTAAAACTTTGCTTAAATGGGTATTGAAAACAATGAAATATTCACAAAGTATTTTTTTATAAAATTGTTTTTCCTTTGAGATTAGACAGATATAAATTTTAAAGGCCTTATAAGTACACCAGGAAATAATTTTTATAATTGAACTAAATCTGGTGATCTTATTAAAGTGCTTTACTATTCAGAAGAGTATCCAGTGTAACAAAATGCAAGATATTCCAAGCATTGATAAGCTGTTATTAACAAACTAAATTGTAAATAGCATTCAAAATTTATTTATGTGTAAGAAATTCTTCCAAATGTTCTATCAACATTTTCTGAAAGATATTTTTAAAAGAATTAATTATTATGTAACCCACTGCAGTCACTGTGTTTATATTTGTGCTATGATTGACAGAACTTAATTGTCTTATATTATTAATGAAAACATTTTTTGTTGTTGCAGCTGGTCAGAGTCATAATCTCAGAACAAGTTCTCATTAACCAATGATATTGTTGACATTATTTTGATAGTTAATATTATTATGTAGTGTGACATCATTTTCTTAATTAACTTTTCAATTAGGTGAAATAAAACAAAAAGGTTAATCAAAACAAGTATTATAAACTTGTTTCTAAACTGCCAAAATGTAGAAGGAATCTGATAAAAAAGAATTCCATTTTGCTAAAGTTGTATATCAGGTTTAAGAGATCTCTGGTGGAATTTTTGGCATCACTTATGTTATATTGTCTGCAGATGGTAATATTTTTACTTCTTCCTTTCTAATTTGTATCCCTTTGGCCTCTTTTTGTTGTCTAAATGCTGTGGCTAGGACTTTGGTTACAATATTGACTAGGTAGGAAGATAGTACTCAGCCTTGTCTAGTCCCTGATTTTAGAAAGTGCTTTCAAATATCTCTCCATTTACTAAACCACAAACCAAAGAGTACACATGGAGGAACCCATGGTTCTAGAAACATATGTAGCAGAAGATGGCCTTTTGTGACATCAAAAAGAGGAGAGGTCCTTGGTCCTGGAAATGCTAAATGCATGAATGTAGGCAGGGAGGCAGGAGTAAGTAGGTAGTTGGGTAGTTAGGGGAGCACCTTCATGGAAGCATGGGTAGGTGGATGGGATAGGGGAAACAAGGAAAGAGGATAACATTTGAAATATAAATAAATTATATATATATATATATATATATATATATATATATATATATATATATATATATATATATATAAATAAATTCCACATCAAGAAACTAGTGTTTTCCAGACTCAGCAAGACAGTTGCACATATTAATCTCCAACAATTAAGATGTACAAGATGAAACCAGGAAAATTACAGCAAAGAGTATGAAGTTCAGCCAGAAGTCTTATATATAAAAACAGATCCTTTGAAAATTACTAGGCTCTGGCAAGAGAAGATTCAAGGGGTCAGCCCTAAAATCTGGCCACTCTTGGGCAGAAAATATCATATCTATTATAATATGGTAAGTACCAATTATATTTCCCAGGCTTAATAATGAATGGTTGAGTAACAAAAGAGGGGATGCCTTGGTCTTGTGGAGAATCGATGACCCAGCATATGGGAATGCTAGGTTGGTGAGGCAGAAGTGGGTGGGCAGGTGGGAAAGCCCCTTAATAGAGGCAGGGGTTGGGTAGGGCAATATGGGGCTTGGAAGGGAAACTTGAGAAGAGGGATAACAGTTTTAATGTAAATAAATAAAATTACCAATCTTTAAGAAAAAAGAAGGAAGAAAACAGAAAAAGGAAGAGATAAATGTTGAATCAATATAATGAATGGTGATTATGATCAAAATACTATGTATAAAGAATAAGCAATGAATTTAATCATCAGGACATTAAATTATAAGTGTCTTGAATATTTAGAAATGAATACATTTTCTTCATATGGTATAAATATTTTAAATGTGAATATGAAAAATATAAATATACCTTAGGGAAGATAGATCACATATCTGGTGAAGAGAAGCCTAAATAACATTAAACAATAAAGGCTTATTTGAACAAATGAAATAAACCATTAATTCAAAATCATGAACCTCTAAATGCTAGCTACTAGTGTGAAATTAGCAAAGACTATATGTCTTAACATTATCTAATGAATGTAAAGGTAAAGAAGATACTTTCAACATTGGTAAGCACAATAAAAGATAGACCATGTTTATGAAACCAGGATTGAGAAAGAAGTGTATTTATATATTATAGATCATTTAGTTATTTACCAATAATCACTCATATATTCACATAGCTAATGTGTGTGTGTGTGTGTGTGTGTGTGTGGGTGTGTGTGTGTTATATGCTTTAGGTAACATTTTATGACATAAAGAAATTACTAAATCCATTGTTTATGATGATCTTGAATGAGTGTCTTCATCTATTCCACAATAAAGCAGAAACACATAGCAGTAGGTATAGAAAAAAGATTTTGTTGAATTAAAAATATGAAAAGTATAATCAAATTGCCAAGTCACAAAGACATTAAAATGCTGGTGTTATCTTCAGCAGACCAACTGGATTTCACAATCCAATATATGAATTTTGAACATGTTGAAAACCAAAATGTAAAACTGGAAACATTATGTTGTTAAAGGAAATAATAATATGTATGCTGTAATTTTGGTATGTGTGTTTGCCTCTGTGTGCTTGTGTGTGTCTATGTGTAAGTATGCATGTGTACATGTGTGCATGTGTGTATATGTGTTGATGTTTATGGCTTGGTTTCTATTCTTAAAGGAGAAAATAACACACTAAAAAAATGAGACATTTTTGTGTCAACATATGAGTTAGTTCCACAGATCAGACATGAACTAGAACTTTCTTTCCTAACAATTACACCTGGTAGACAATAAAATAAAATATAATCATTATTTATAGACATTATTTTTATTTTCCATCAAATCATTTAACAATTGTTATAGAAAAGCGATAGCATAAACTGTACTTGAATTGGTACATATATAACTCCTAATTAAAATCAAAGTTCCAGTGTGTGACTGGCATGGCAGTACTATCACGCTTCTTTTACTTTTCTGAATCTTGTAAACCATGATGATGTGCTCTTATCTCTATGTAAAAGAGCAAATAAATCCTTTATGCTACTAAGTAAACAAGATTTATGCTACATAATCCTTCATTATCTGATCAGTGGAAATGTATTTGCATTTTACAGCAAAGACTTAGATGTATATCACTATATTCTTTCAACCTAAAATTATACTGTGCATGGAATTGCTGCTACTTTAGAAGAAAGCACAGGTAAGAATTTGGAGAAGATGATGCCATTTTCAAGATTTTTCACCATTCATAGCTTTTTTTTTCCTCTCTCTCTTACAACTTTATTTTTTAAAAAAGATGGATACATATACAGATTTTTAAAGGCATTTTGGCATAACATTATATGAATATTTTGTCAGTACTTAATTCTTTTAGAGGTTTGATAGCATGCATTGAAATCCCACTAGTTACCATAAGCATAAAGTACATGTAGGACAGAATGTAACATAAAAACACTTTTCTTGGTGAGTATAGATTAAGCATAATGATCTTTAAATACCAAAAATTGCCACAAGGCTGTATTCTTAGCTCTCGGATTATTAATGATTTAAGGTCCAGGTGTACCACACTCTGAGAGGGTGCTATACATTTTTTTTCTCTAGAAGGACTGAGGCTTTCATTGTTTGGCCTCTGCTTATCTTGAGCTTCAAATGGCCTGTGAGTTGTTTCTGGGGTGTTCAGAGCTTTCTGCAGTTAGTATCCAATGATCAGTGACTACATATTATGTCTGTTCTTTTGTGACTGGGTTACCTCACTCAGGATGATATTCTCTAGATGCATCCATTTTCTTAGGAATTTCATAAAGTCATTGTTTCTGATAGCTGAGTAGTACTCCATTGTGTAAATTTACCACAATTTTTGTATCCATTCATCTACTGCAGGACATCTGGGTTCTTTCCAGCTTCTGGCTATAATAAATAGGGCTGCTGTGAACATTGTGGTGCATGTATCTTGGCTGTATACTGGAGCTTCTCTAGGGTATATGCCAATAGTGGAATAACTGGGTCTTCATGTAGGACTATGTCCACTTTTCTAAGGAACCGCCTGACTGATTTCCAGAGTGGTTGTACCAGTTTACAACCCCTTCAACAGTGGAGGAGTGTTCCTCTTTCTCCACATCCTCCCCAGCACCTGCTGTCATCTGAGTTTTTGATCTTAGCCATTCTGACTGGTGTGAGGTGGAATCTCAGGGTTGTTTTGATTTGCCTTTCCCTGATGACTAAATGATGTCTAGCACTTCCTTATATGCTTCTCAGCCATTTGATATTCCTCAATTGAGAATTTTTTCTTTAGCTCTCTACCCCATTTTTTAGTCGCATTGTGTGATTCTCCGGTGTCTAGCTTCTTGAGTTCTTTGTATACCTTGGATATTAGGCCTCTATTTGTTGTGGGGTTGCTAAAGATCTTTTCCTAAACTGTTGGCTGCTGTTTTGCTTTCTTGACAGTATCCTTAGCTTTACAGACACTTTGCATTCATAGCTTCTTAAACTTCAAACACTTCAACTTATGTCTTCTATAAATAGCAAAGTTTCTCTTTTTATTGACCCTGGCAGTCAGAAACCACCAAATAGAACAAAGTGAAAGTGAGCATTGCTTCATTTTAATGTAATAGTAGACTACCAAATTATACCCCACCAAACACACTCATTATACTGGATTTATACAAAGAACAATACTTTTTTTCTGATATTTTAACAGGTATTGTGTGTTGCTAAAAAAAATCAGGACCTATTTAAAAAACTCAGTACCTAAGTGTGTATGAAGCACCTCTATAGACCCTAGCTTGTTCCCAACCACATTAGGACACACCTTCCTGATAGTCCAGCAATAAGAGATATATCATCCTTCTGAGTAGCTTACAGTGGTGCTGGTGATGTAGTTTTTTGGAAGTACAGTAATGCCCAGTATGTGTAAAGCTGGAGACTTAATTTCCAGTACAAGGGAAATAAATGAACTCCAAATGTCATTTAGGCATGCCTCTCCCAAATTACCTTAAAAGCTAAGTAATAGACATACTAGCTTCCTATGCTGGACACAAATAGTGATATCTGGTAGTTTATATTTTTTGTGACTCAAATATCTGTAGCTAAGAATTCAGGCAGGAGTTTATCCAAGTTAGTATCATAGAAGTAGAATTCTGACACCCTAAAAAGCAAAAATTAGAGACAAGTGTAATGTCTGCCTATAGCTTCAACATGATAGCTAGAATACTTTCAATTGCTTTCATATGGGATGCTGGTGAAGAGAAGAGGCTTTACTTAAAATATATCTAACTAAAAATCAACTGATATTTCTAATACTCTGAGGACAGTTTAGAAGACTAAACAGGTAGACAGGATGCAAGTCACCCTGGCAGTGAGGGATAGTACATCAGTTCTTAGCTGCACACAGAAAGGTAAATGAAATCAAGCAAATACACTTTTTGGAAGCTCGAGCACAGAGGCTCAGGCTCAGCTAAGTAGCTGGATCCCATGCATCAATGAGATAACAGCTATGAAACTGTTTTTGCCCAGTTGTAAAGAGGCTGTCCTGAATGACTCTGAGAGATAAGTAGTTTTAATCTGCACTTCTGTGATGACTAAAGATGATGAACATATTTAAAAATGCTAAGTGGTCAATTGAGTTTCTTTCTTAGGGAACTGTGTGTCTGTTTCATTATGTATTTGTTGATTGGTAGACATAGATTTATGTAAAATTGTACTTCTTTGGAAAATCTAGATGTTAGTCACTGTCTGGAATAGCTGATAAAGATTTCCTCCAATTCTCCAGTACTTGTACTTTGGATAGATTTTTTTTTCTGTGCTGAATCTTCTAAAAACATGTGACCCCATCTATTGATTCTTGGGTTTAGTGTCCATGTTAATGTTTTTGCTTGTCTGTTTCAGAAAACTCTTGTCTATACTTATATTCTCAAATACTCTTTACATTTCCTTTGGATGCTTTATAATTTCAAAGTATACAATAATACACTTTACCCACCTAATTGTGATTTTTAATGCAATTCTTATGATAAAGAGAGAAACATAAATTGGATATAATGCTTCTTCATTTTGACATCATATTTGTTGACTGGTTGAATGTCACAAAAGACGGCCATTGAATTGCTGGTGGTGAGAGTGTTAATTACAAATATTATGATTATTGGGATGGAAAATCTTCATTAAATTAAAAGTAGAGCTACTATGAGATTTACTGTATCATTCCTTGTGAATATTTCCCTAAAGGACGTTATGTCATATCACGAGATACTTGCATTGAAATGTATATGCTGCTGCATTTACAACTTCAGGGAGTTGGGATCATGGAAGATAAATGGATACAGATGGTCATTGACTGTTAAAAACGTCACATATGAACATATGCAAGTTTTGTTTAGCTGTAAGATAAACATAAAGGTATAAGTTTTATTTTTTTCAGGAAAATGAACATACCTAGAAAGCATAATGTTAGGCAAAACTTATCCTAATGCAAAGATAAATGAGATGAAACAAGATGTGGAAGATGGTAAGATGAAGGGGAGTCACTAAATCATACTTTCGAAATGTAAATATTATGTCTAATTTGTTATAGTCTATTGTTAGAAACATTTCTCTAGTTTCTGGTATGTCTCTCATTTCATTTCTGATTTTGTTAATTTGGATAATCTCTGTGAGCCTTCTTGTTAGTCCTGCTTGGGTTTATTGATCTTGTCAATGCTACAAAGAACCAGCTCCTGGTTTTGTTGATTCTTTGTATAGCTCTTTTTGTTTCTATTTGGTTGACTTCATTTTTGACTTTGATTATTTCCTGCTGTCTACTCCTTTTGGGTGTCTCTGCTTTTTTTTTTTTTTTTTTTTTTACAGCTTCAGGTGTGCTGCCAAGCTGCTAGTGTAAACTTTCCGGTTTCTTTTTGGAAGCTCTTGGAGCTATGGATTTTTCTCTTAGAACTACTTTCATTGTATTCCTTCATTTTCATTAAATTCTAAAATGTCTTTTAAAAAGTAAATATTTGAAGTATAAGATGTCGTTTTCAAAAGTGACTGGGCTAATGTAATGCTTTGTTTTTACAGCATAGTCTATTCTACAAGTGTATTCTTGCACAGTAATAACTGAGATATCAATTTTCCTAATTTCAAATGTCTTAAGAAAAGAATGTCTCTGAACTCATTTTCTTTAGCTTCAGTTTTAAGTTTTCCAGGAAAGTGATGGTTGACTCAGTTTTGGCTTTAAAGTTAGTCCATGTCTCCATGAGTTAAGTCACTGCATTATTTATGAAGATAATATTTTCTGGGCAGAAAGGAAACAATCACACTAAAGAATCAAGATCACTCTGTTGAAATTTTATAACCCTTAAGATGTGTCCTTTGACTTAAGCTCCTTTCATTTCTTTGAAAAATAGTTGAGCCTGTAAGCTTTCTGCTAGAAGATGATAACATAACTTGATTGAAACTCATCAAGTCCCATTTCTTCTCATTGATCTGTTAGTTTGGCATTGGTTTCAATCTCTTTTTATCAACACGCCCCTATGAGTGGTATACCATCCTATTTCCTTTATGTGTTAAAAACATAACTGAAAGCAATTAAAGTACGATTCAATTTCAGTGTAATGTGTTGTTTGAAGTTCAAATCTGTAAACAGTTATTTTCTAAGTCGTTAAAAAAATGGAACTAAACTGATAGACAAAGACAAACATGTATGGATCCTTATTTTATTTCATTTTGAGTAAACACAGTACATGAACATCTACATATATTTGCATATGCGAAAATGTGTGTGTGTGCTGCTCCTGATTGTTTGAAAACTCAACGTTTACCTTTGTCTTACTAGACAGTAATCAATAAGTTATGGTATAATTCCTTGCCCACAAGCAGAAGAATGATGTAGTATCCTGAACACAGAATTAGAAAGTCATGTTTTAAAAAAACATTTTATTACTCTAGTTATTCTAATACATAACTTATTAAATATGGCATAAATAAACATCTTAGTCTAAGCATTCAATATTATACTGAGTTATGTCTAGGAATAATTAATATCACAATGAATGAAGTCATGATATTAGGATAAGGTTGGAGGGACATATTCAAAGAGAACTGGACCTTTGTGCCTGCAGTGTTATAGGAAAGCTGAATGTTTATTTTTGAAGATTGAATTGCAGTGAAATGTATATGAAGAAAATACATTTTTGGATATCAAAGCATATTTTACCAGTTCCATGATAGCAATTCTGAAGGATATAAAAATGTATCTTGTATTTCTTGGGTAATTTGTTGGAGCTGGTCTAAAAATAATATCAGTGCTTGATTATGAATAAGCACTGAGTTTACACTTCTCTTCTGTCTGTCAGTTTGGTTTCATTTTGCTGAGAAACTTGGAAAAGAAAAAACCTATTCACATATTTGTACTAATTTGCAATATGTTTGCATTTATATTCCAGATTAGAGGATAATTAAAATTTTTGACAAAATGCATAGTCTCGTCAATATTTACATTCTAGTAGTGGACAAATAATATATTTTGTGAATTCAGACAGAAACATAAACATGTCATATATACTTGATGAAAACACCTCTCTACATTAATTAAGATATTCTTGAAAAATAATTAGTAAATAAAAGGATGCAAACAGGTTTTCTATAGGCCAACATGGTTATAGTTTGAAAGCAACATTTGAAATATTATCTTTTAGGAAACGAATCATTTAGGGGTAAGGTGAAAATTCCATTTTATCTTCAACTAATGAGTCTCTCTTGAGTGATTATCTTTAATTATGTAAAGGAACTGGTCATAACTAAAATATATACATTAACCTATTTATCATGCAGTGACTGATTTAACTAATGAAATCTATTTTAAAGCATAAAATTGGTAACTCAATGGAATGGGTTTCCTAGAAGTTAGATGAAATAAAACATCTCTACAGTGATCTTCTTGAAAGTGACTTTTTAATTAAATGCTTTCTGACCACCCTTGGATTATAATTGTCTAGATAACAAAATTTACTGATCAAGGGTATACATCAGTTTAAGGCATATTTCTACATTACCTTGCAATGATTAATTTTAATGTCTCCCAAGAGCTTTTTACTGATATTAGTTATTGCCATTTTCTCATTTATAATAAATCATGCAATTTCTAATTCACATCTATTCTTTTCACCTGTAATATGATCTGCTCCTTGGGAAAAAAATACAGAATCCTCAAAATATTTATTTGGGAATCCTTGGTACCATGTATGAGAAATCTTCTTTCAAGTTATAAGTCAAGAGAATTTAAGAGGAACTTAATTCTTCTTTCTGAAGACACTACATACTTTACACCAGGGTCTGGAGAATCGATATAGAATCGGACTGGAATCCTGTTCATGGAATACTAACTCTTATAATATAGGCAGTTGTCATTTAAAATTCTGTAGTACAAACAATTGTACTATGTTGCTAGAATACCAGTGAGTCTCAACGATATGTTCAACTTCTCATGCACAGTGAAGAAATTCATATCTAAGGAATTGTGTTATGACATTGTACTGGTTTTCCAAGCAGTAAACATATTGAAGAAAATCTGTTCAGGCCAAGTAAATGTGCTAAATCCCTTTTAGAAAATCTCTTCCATAGAAATACTAGATTGGGTCATGTGGTAACTCTCAATTTATCTTTAATAAATATATTCCTGCCATTCTAGATAGATCCCTTTATTACAGAACAATTTTTTCAGGCTCCTCTTTGTCATGAAAACCAACAAATACAATATAGGATAACACAAACAAATTTGCTTTAGAATATTACTGCATTTTTCTAACATTTAAAATATCTCAATGCTTACATATAATAATCCTCGAATATAATAATACTCAAATATAATTCTCAAAAATAATTATCAAATGTAATGATGACATTTTAAGAAAAAAAAAACTGGACACATGCCATCTATTACCAGGAAGCACAGAGATGTGGATATTTGTGTTAATTCACTTTCTTTATTTTGTAGTCCAGAACACTGTTCAACCAAAATGTGTCACTGGCACTAAGATTGTCTCTGTGCCCCAATTAATCTCTCTAAAATATAGATATGTGCAAGAATTTATTTCCATGGTGGCTTTAAATCTCATCAAGATAACTGTAGAATTATTACTCATGTTTGGGAGTGGCCAATTTCTGAAAACATATAAGGGTGTTAAAAACAGGTAATCAACTCGGCTATTTTAAGATTAAATCACTTGGACTCATACTGTCTAATAAGGTTTTGCCTTCTGTATCAAAGAAATAGTTTTTAATTTCTCACTGTGTTAAAAAGTAAAAATGATAGAAAGTTTTCTAGATTTTATTCTAAGAGGATTAATTCCTTTTATGATACCTTTATCAGATGATTGAAAAACACAGTTTTAGTTTTCATATTTACTGCCCTAACTCTAAATGTTAAAACATAGTTGCTTATTTTATATGATTTACATAGTTTTGTATTATCCCAATATCTGAGAATATTTGCCCTTCCTCTAATATTCATTCTTTGCATATTCACTATTGATTAATTAAAATTGGGTAACTCAGTCTCTTATTTATGGTTTTATCGCTGTGAACAGACACCATGAACAATGCACGTTTTATAAAGAACAACATTTAATTGGAGCTGGCTTACAGGTTCAGAGATTCAGTTCATTATCATCAAGGTGAGAGCATGGCATCATTCATGCAGGCATGGTGCTGGAGGAGCTGAGAATTCTTCATCTTTAGCCAGAGGAAGCCAGGAATAAACAGGACACCCTCAGGCATCTAGGAGGAGGGTCTCCAAGCCCAACCACAGAGTGATACACTTCCTCCAACAAGGCCCTACCTTCTAATAGTGCCATTCCCTATTAGAAGCATATGCCAACCATCATACTAAATAAATAGCATTAGATCTGAAAATAATGCTCTAATATGAAGGAAATGTACATCTTCACTGGAAGAGAATTTCTCAGAAGCAATATTTATCATAGTCAGATATAAGCCACAAAACAAGGCAATTTTATACAACATTCTTTAACAGTCAAATTTTTATGAGACTCCTGTGCACATGCACCAAGTTAAATATGGTTTCTCTTTTGTTTCTCTGACTGATATTAATTGATGCATTGCCTAAAAGAACATAGAGATAAGACATATTTTGGTCCTTCACAAATGAGATCAGAAATACAGGTATATGAGAAGTAACGAATGTATGCCAACAACTCTCTAATTATTCTGCAGTAATTGCTAATATGCTTGTGTATGTTGCAAACTGAATATCTACAAAGAACAAACATTTGAATTGGAGTCTGATTCTGTTAGCTCTGCTCTTTGTTGGAGTTTATTATATTTCATTATTATATTTCTCATTCTTATATACTGTGTCCAGCTCTAGCTTACTGCCAAGCTTTACACTGTGTGAAAAAAGTCAACATGCAAAATAGTATTTGTCTTGGGTTCTTTTCAGGGTAATATATAAATCAATTTCTGAATACTATTATATGAGCAGAATTGTTTTATACCTGTTTACACATATTTTTATTGAGAATCTGAGAGAAACCGTGCATCACAGATAAGTAAAAATTCTAAGCAAGAAAATAAGAAGTACCATGAGTTCTTGAAGTATCATTAAGGCATAATGCTATAGTAGTGTTAAAACCATATGAGCAAATATAGCTTGTTCCAAATGTCAGTGGAAGCCAGGACAAAATTCATCACTGTATATACTAATAAAAGTGATTAAATATTTTTAAAAATTTGGTCTCAGAATCTTTTCAAACACATCCTAAAAATAAAAAAAAATAAATCACTGCTTAAATCACACAAAATATGGACAGCAGTGCTAACATGATTCTCATTAACCTTCTGGAACCATTCAATGTGAGCACCAATAAACCAAAATGCAGAGAATTCCTGAATATCTCTTGGGTTTCCACAGTCATTTCTTTCTGACACACACTGTTCTATCTGCTGTCCACCAATCTACCAGTCCTTTTTTCTCTCAGGATTCAGTCTTATGCCTCAAATCCTTAGTCTTCTGCTTCAGTATCAGGGCTTCATTGTATAGCTTTCAGCACCTTCAGCTCTATCTAAATGAAGTCAATATTCTAAATAACTCAAGTATAGAATCAGAGAGTTAATACTAGTCATTGCTAATTAAAATTAGCATAACAGCAAACTGTGATTGACAACAACTATTTTATGAAGAGAAATTACTATTATTTAGCAAATTGCAGCCAACATGACCACATTTATAAATGTATTGTTTCTCGATGGATTCTAACACTGCTGAAAACCGTAACTGTGGTATATTATTCTTCTAACATAGTGGACTAATGATAAATAGGAAATCATGCTCAAGGAGACACTGAATGCTGTAACTATCTTTAGTTTTTTTTTGTTTTGTCTTCAAAACAAGATTTATTTTTTTTTAACATGAAAATACATGGAAAATACATTGGTCTCTTATCTGTTACAAATAAGACTCAAATTATTAATCATAACAAGAAGTGTTTCTTGAGATATTTCCATCTAAACAAAAGACTAACAGCTTATTATTTTTTTAAAGATTTTAAACATTTTTTGCTTAAAATTATACATTTTTGTCAGTACTGTTTTTTCAGACATTAAAATAAATTTTACATAAAACCATGTGAATATGTTTTTTAGTCAGTACTTGATTTTTTTCAAGGGCTTGACAGTATGCATTGAGAACGTACTAGTTGCAATAAGCGTAAAGTACATGCAAAACAAAATGCAACATGGATATAGTCAAAGTCTTCTTGAAAAGTGAATATATGTATAGTTTTTGTTTTCTTTATTTCTTGGAATTCATACAGTCTGTGAGTTGTTTCTGGGGGAGTGCAAGCCTCTGGGGATAGCATCCCACTATCAGTGACTGCATATTATGTCTGTTCTTTTGTGACTGGGTTATCTCACTCAGGATGATCTTCTCTAGATGCAGCCATTTTCTTAAGAATTTGGTTAAGTCATTGTTTCTGGTGGCTGAGTAGTATTCCATTGTGTATATGTACCACAATTTTTGTATCCATTCGTCTTCTGAAGGACATCTGGGTTCCTTCCAGCTTCTGGATATTATAAATAGAGCCGCTATGAACATTGTGGTGCATATATCTTTGTTGTGTATTAAAGTGTCTCTGGGGTATATGCCCAGAAGTGGAATAGCTGGGTCTTCAGGTAGTACTATATCTAATTTTCTGAGGTATCGCCAGACAGATTTCCAGAGTGGTTGTATTAGCTTGCAACCCCACCAACAGTAAAGAAGTGTTCCTGTTTCTCCTCAGCCTCGCCAGCATCTGCTGTCATCTGAGTTTTGGATCTTGGCCAATCTGACTGGTGTGAGGTGGAATCTTAGGGTTGTTTTGATTTGCATTTCCCTGATGGCTAAAGATGTCGAGCACTTCCTCAGATGTTTCTCGGCCATTCAGTGTTCCTCAACTGAAAACGATTTGTTTAGCTCTGTACCCCATTTTTTAATAGGGTTATTTGATTCTCTGGTGTCTAGCTTTTTGAGTTCCTTGTACACCTTGGATATTAGGCCTCTATCTGATGTGGTGTTGGTAAAGATCTTTTCCCATTCTGTTGGTTGCCGTTTTGTTTTCTTGACGATGTCTTTAGCCTTACAGAAACTTTGCAATCTCATTAAGTCCCATTTGTTAATCTTTGACCTTAGAGCTTGAGCCATTTGTGTTATGTTCAGGAAATTTTCTCCTGTGCCTATGTGTTCTAAGGTTTTCCCTACTTTCTCATCTAATAGTTCCAGTGTATCTGGTTTAATGTGGAGATCTTTAATCCACATACACTTGAGCTGTGTACAAGGAGATAAGAACGGGTCTATTTTCATTCTTTTGCATGTTGAGTGCCAGTTGGACCAGCACCATTTGTTGAATAGGCTGTCCTTTTTCCATTGAATGTTTACTGCTCCTTTGTCAAAAATCAGGTGACCATATACATGAGGGCTCATTTCTGGATCTTCTATTCTATTCCATTGATCCACTTGCCTATTTCTGTACCAGTACCATGCAGTTTTCAGCACAATTGCCTTGTAATATAGCTTGAGGTCAGGGATAGTGATTCCCGCAGATGTTTTTTTGTTGTTGAGGATGGATTTCGCTATTCTAGGTCTTTTGTTATTCCATATGAAATTGCACATTGATCTATCCAATTCCATGAAGAACTGGGTTGGAATTTTGATGGGGATTGCATTGAATCTGTAGATTGCTTTTGGTAGGATGGCCATTTTTAAGATGTTGATCTTTCCAATCCATGAGCATGGGAGATTTTTCCATTTTCTGAGATCCTCCTCAATTTCTTTCTTTAGAGTTTTGAAGTTCTTGTCATACAGGTCATTTACTTCCTTAGTTAGAGTCACACCAAGGTATTTCATAGTTTTTGTAACTATTGTGAAGGGTACCTTTTCCCTAATTTCTTTCTCCACATGTTTGTCCTTTGAGTGTAGGAAGGCTACTGATTTGTTTGAGTTAATTTTGTATCCGGCCACTTTGCTGAACTTGTTTATCAGCTGTAGGAGTTCTCTGGTGGAATTTTTGGGGTCACTCAAGTACACTATCATGTCATCTGCAAAGAGTGATGTTTTTATCTCTTCCTTTCCGATTTGTATCTCCTTGATCTCCTTTTGCTGTCTAATTGCTCCAGCCAGGACTTCCAGTACTATGTTGAATAGGTAGGGAGAGAGTGGGCAGCCTTGTGGAGTCACTGATTTTAGTGGGATTGCTTCAAGTTTCTCGCCATTAAGTTTGATGTTGGCTGTTGGTTTGCTGTATATTGCTTTTATTATGTTTAAATATGGGCCTTGGATTCCTGTTCTTTCCAGGACTTTTAACATGAAGGGGTGTTGGATTTTGTCGAATACTTTCTCAGCATCTAGTGAGATGACCATGTGATTTTGGTCTTTAAGTTTGTTTATATGGTGGATTACATTGATGGATTTCCTTATGTTAAACCATCCCTGCATCCCAGGGATGAAGCCTACTTGGTCATGATGAATGATGGTTTTGATGTGTTCTTGGATTCGGTTTGCAAGGATTTTGTTGAGTATTTTTGCATCAATGTTCATAAGTGAGATTGGTCTGAAGTTCTCTTTCCTTGTAGGGTCTTTGTGTGGCTTAGGTACAAGGGTTATTGTAGCCTCAAAAAATGAGTTGGGTAATATTCCATCTGATTCTATCTTTTGGAATAGCTTGGCGAATATTGGTGTTATATCCCCAATAAATGTCTGATAAAATTCTGCACTGAACCCGTCTGGAACTGAGCTTTTTTTGGTTGGGAGGCTTTTGATGACTTCTTCTATTTCTTTAGGTGTTATAGGGTTATTTAGATGGTTTACTTGGTCCTGGTTCAACTTTGGGACCTTGTATCTGTCTAGGAATTCGTCCATTTCCTCCAGATTTTCCAATTTTGTGGAGTATAAGTTTTTGTAGTAGGATCTGATGATTTCTTGAATTTCCTTAGTTTCAGTTGTTATGTCACCACTTTCCTTTCTGATTTTGTTAATTTGGATACTCTCTCTTTGCCCTTTAGTTAGTCTGGCTAGGGATTTATCAATCTTGTTGATTTTCTCAAAGAACCAACTCTTTGTTTTGTTGATTTTTTCAATGTTTTTTTTTGTTTCTATTTGGTCTATTTCTGCCCTAATTTTGATTATTTCTTGCAGTCTACTCTTTTTGGGTATATCTGCTTCCTTTTGTTCTAGTGCTTTTAGCTGTGCGGTCAGGTTGCTGATGTGAGCTCTCTCCAGTTTCTTCTTGGAAGCACTTAGGGCAATGAGTTTTCCTCTCAATACTGCTTTCATTGCATCCCATAGGTTTGGGTATGTTGTGTTTTCGTTTTCGTTGAATTCTAGAAAATCCTTAATTTCTTTCTTTATTTCTTCTTTGACCCTGCTATCCTTTAACAGAGTGTTGTTTAGTTTCCATGTGTATGTGGGCATTTTGTTGTCTTTGTTGTTGTTAAAGACCAGCCGTAGACCATGGTGATCTGAGAGGATGCATGGGAGTATTTCAATCTTCTTATATCGATGAAGGCTCGTTCTGTGTCCAATTATGTGGTCAATTTTTGAGAAGGTGCCATGGGGTGGTGAGAAGAAGGTGTATTCTTTTACTTTAGGATAGTATGTTCTGTATATATCTATTAATTCTAGTTGGTTCAAAGTCTCTGCTAGTTTTGCAGTGTCCTTGTTCAGTTTCTGTTTCCCTGATCTGTCCATTGGTGAGTGTGGGGTGTTAAACTCTCCCACTATTATTTTGTGGGGTGAAATGTATTTTTTGAGCTTTAGTAGAGTTTCTTTTATGAATGTGGGTGATTTTTTATTTGGAGCATATATGTTAAGGATTGAGAGTTCCTCCTGACTGATTTCCCCGGTAATGAGTAAAAAGTGTCCTTCTTTATCTTTTTTGATAACTTTTGGTTGGAAATTTACTTTATTCGATATTAGAATAGCCACTCCAGCTTGCTTCTTGGAGCTGTTTGCTTGGAAGTTTTTTTCCCACCCTTTTACTCTGAGATAGTGTCTGTCTCTGTCTCTGAGATGAGTTTCCTGTATGCAGCAAAAGGCTGGATTTTGTTTATGTATCCAGTCTGATAGTCTATGTCTCTTTATTGGGGAGTTGAGACCATTTATGTTAATAGATATCAAGGAATAGCTGTTTCTGTTTCCTGCCATTTTTGCTTTTTTGGGTTGAGTTGTGTCTGTGTTTTTTTCTTTGGTTTTCTTGTTTGGGAGTTTTCTTGTTTTTACTAGGCTGTATTTTCCCTCCTTGTATTGGGTTTTCCACCTATAATTCGTTGTAGTGCTGGGTTTGTGGTCAGATATTGTGTGAATTTTGATTTGTCTTGAAATATCTTTGTCTCTCCATCGATGGTGATTGATAGTTTTGCTGGGTATAGCAGCTTGGGCTGGCACTTGTGCTCTCTTATGGAGTGCATGATGTCTGTCCAGGCTCTTTTAGCTTTCATAGCCTCTGTTGAGAAATCAGGTGTGAGTCTGATTGGTCTGCCTTTATATGTTACCTGACCTTTTTCCCTTACTGCTTTTAGTCTTCTTTCTTTACTTTGGGCACTTGATGTTTTTACTATTATGTGTCGGGAGGTATTTTTTTTCTGTTCCAACCTATTTGGAGTTCTGAAGGCTTCTTTTATGCTCGTGGTCATCTCATTCTTGAGGGTAGGGAAGTTTTCTTCTATGATTTTGTTGAAGATATTTACTGTGCCTCTTAGTTGATACTCTTCTCTCTCTTCTATTCCTATTATCCTTAGGTTCGGTCTTCTCATTGTGTCTTGTATTTCCTGGACATTTTGGGTTAGGAGCTTTTTGTTTTTTGCATCTTCTCTGGCTGTTTTGTCTATGTTTGCAATGTTGTCTTCTGCCCCCGAGATTTTCTCCTCGATCTCTTTTAATCTGTTGGAAATGCTTGCTTCTGTGACTCCTGATTTCTTTTTTTTGGTGTTCTGACTCTAGGGTTATCTCTTTTAGCGCTTTCTTTATTGTGTCAATTTCTGTTTTAATTTCCCTCTTCCATTCCTTTATTTCTTTGGTTCTGTTTTCGTCTCGTTCTTTGAGTTCTTTGAGTGTTTTTCTTGTTTCTTCTTTAAAAGCTTCTGAATCTTTTTGCTTTTCCTTCCTTTCTTGTTTAAGTAACTCTATCAGCGTCTTGAGGCATGTTTTCAGGTCTGTGTCTTCTTTCTCTGGAGTGTTTGGAATTCCTAGTTTGCTACTATCGGAGAGCTGGGTTCTGGTGTTGCTAGATTGTCTTGGTTTCCTTGGGATATACTCTTTCTCTTTCCTCTTGCCATTTTGTTGTCAATGATATGTTCTTGCCTTTCCCTTGTATCTGGTCTGTGTCCCTGGTACACTTTACGTGTGCACTCCTCAGAGATCTCTCTACTCCCCAGCAGCCCAGGTTCCGGGTGGCAGCTGGGACAGGCTCTGCTCTGCGTCCTGAAGTCGCCCCTGGGTGGGAACAGACGTTCCTAAGATCTGTTCCTGGACACAGATGCTCAGCCTCTCCGAGCTACCTTTCCGGCTGGCTGTTGGGCCAGGCCCTGCTCTGTGTCCTGAAGTCGTCTCCGGGTGGGAACAGAAGTTTCTAAGATCTGTTCCCGGTCACTGGATCGGGGAGGACAGGGCAGGTCAGGGCAGGGGGTGTCCTTTCCATGTGCACTCCGCAGAGATCCCTCTGATTCCCGCAGCCTAGGTCTCCCACTCACCAGTTGCTCAGCCTGTATGAGCCGCCTTTCCGGCTGGTGGTTAGGCCAGGCTCTGCTCTGTGTCCTGAAGTCCTCTCCGGGTGGGAACAGAAGTTCCTAAGATCTGTTCCCAGTCACAGTTGCTCAGCCTGTAAGAGCCGCCTTTCCAGCTGGTGGTTGGGCCAGGCTCTGCTCTGCGTCCTGAAGTCCTCTCCGGGTGGGAACAGAAGTTCCTAAGATCTGTTCCATGTCACAGTAGCTCAGCCTGTACGAGCCGCCTTTCCGGCTGGTGGTTGGGCCAGGCTCTGCTCTGCGTCCTGAAGTCCTCTCCGGGTGAAAACAGAAGTTCTTAAGATCTGTTCCCAGTCACAGTTGCCCAGCCTGTACGAGCCGCCCTTCCGGCTGGTGGTTGGGCCAGGCTCTGCTCTCACTATCTTTAGTTTTAATAACAAACAATTATCAACCACTTCTATTTTTGATTTTATATATTCATGTATTTTTACATAATTCTTGGAAATTAAGCTACTCTTGACAAATTTGACATGTTCAAATATTGAGACACATGGAATATTTACTTAAAAATCCATTATGTGTAGTCTTGTCGGTATCATAATCCTGGTAATAGAGTTGATACATGGGTTTACCGATGACTTTATTTATTTAATTTTTTTTAGGCCCAAAAGGAAAAATCCATAGTACCCAAAAAAGTTGTGGGCTCACAGAATAGGCCCAAAATGACAGCTTTGACTCTTGTCAACCTGCACTACAGGTAAGCTGGATGAGAGAAAGCAGCTCACTCTTATTCTTCTGTAGAAATCTGTAGATAGCTTTCTGTGGACCAAGAAGAGCCACTTCCTTATTGGGTTGTACCTGTGATGCATACTCTAAGCCAGGTGGCCTCTCCTCTGTGACCCTAAACTTTCAGGCTCGTCTGATTCATAAAATTTCCTTCTGGATCTTCCATCTGTAATTTTTCTATATAACCCTGTAAGTTTTTCTCTCCTCCCAAGAGAGGTAGCCTAGCCTTAATCAGAGTTCTCTTTTCTCTGAGCTGAAGTGGCATGCATCGTGGTCTTGGAATTCCCCAAAGGCCTCTGGTAATTCTCTATTTTATATCTATAATAATAAAAAAAATCTCCTTTCCAACTATGGATCTTTCAGTTCAATAGGTGGCTTCTCTGTGGTCTCGCTTGAACCTTTTTATGTAAGTTACTACTACATGTTTCATAGTAAAGCAGTAATTTAAGTAAGTATTTTTGTGTACTCTAATTTGGATAAAATATATTTTGTATTCCTTTAAATATAAATGTTATCTTATGTAATCATTGTGTACATGCTTGTAGTTATATATATATATATATATATATATATATATATATATATGTGTGTGTGTGTGTGTGTGTGTGTGTGTGTGTGTGTGTATACATCTTCATTTTTATAAAGACTTATTTATCTATTATATATAAGTACACTGTTCCTGTCTTCAGACACACCAGAAGAGGGCATCATATCTCATTACAGATGGTTGTGAGCCACCATATGGTTGCTGGGAATTGAACTCAGAACCTCTGGAAGAGCAGTCAGTGCTCTTAACCACTGAGTCATCTCTCCCTACACACACTTTTTAAATCAACTAATTTAATTTTATTTTCTTTGCCTTCATTCTTCTTTCATAGAATCTTTCTGACCTCAGCCAACCCTCCCTCCACTCTGCCCAGTTCCCTGCAATCTTCAGTCTCCCCAAGAGAAATTGCTCCTCTAATTCCCTTCAGAAAAGAGTAGGCATCCCCGTACTATCAACCTAACACAGCATATCAAGATGCAAAACTTGGTACAAACCCTCAACTCCTCTCATCTCGACTTGTCTAGTCTCGTCTCGTCTTGTCTCGTCTCATCTTGTCTCAAGGCTGGACAGGGCATGCCAGTAAGACAAAAAGGGTCCCCGGAGCAGGCAAATGCCAGAAACATCTCTATCCAACTATTAGGAGTGACACAAAAACCTGAAGCTAAACAACTACAGCACGTATAAACAGGGCATAATGCAGACCCATGCAAGCTCAGTGGCTAACACTTTAGTCTCTGTGAGGCCCTATGAGCCCTCTTTTGTAAGGGGAGTGAAGCAACACGTTCTTAGTAGAAGCGCACAATGGCTCATACGTGTACATCAGGCACTCCAGCCTTTACTAACTCTGGAACCTGTGTGATACCCAGGGATAAACAAAGACAGAGCATGGCACAGGGAAGCTGTGCCAGATAAACAGATATGGACCAAAGGGACATGGGAAAAGGGTATAAAGGCACTTATCACTATTACTTCTCCCCCTCAGTTGGCTTCCGGAGTCTGAGTAGTCGATTCAGTACTGCATTACCAAAGGACCTTCGGAAACAGAGTGCCACCGCTCAGTTGGTTTTATGGGCCATGTTTTTCTAGTGTCCTTAAGCTCCCCTGTAGCCAGTACCATCTTTTCTCTGTCTCTTCCTCTAGTTCTCCTCTTTCTGCCAAATGTTTGCTATAGGTCTCTGCATTCATCTCTATCAGCTGATGGAGGAAATCTCTCTGGTGATGACTAGGCTAGTATTTTAACATACAGACTCTGTTGAGTTGATGAACATTGTAAATGTATGTGTTCCTAGTGGAGTGATGGTTACTTTAATTATCAACATAGACTTACTTAGGGAGAGGAAAAAAGGAAATTTTGAAATCCCCCCCCTTCTTCCTTAGTGTAATTGTCAAGCTTGTCTGCCCCATGTCTTTTTTCTTTCTTTTTTTTTTTTTTTTTAATATCTAATGACACCGTCCTTAAGACTCTGTTTAATTTCATCATTCAGGTTTGCTTCTCACATTATACATAATTTTGGCTCCTTCTTCTTCTTCTTCTTCTTCTTCTTCTTCTTCTTCTTCTTCTTCTTCTTCTTCTTCTTCTTCTTCTTCTTATCCTTTTTCTTCATCTTCTCTTCTCCTTCTCCTTCTCTTTCTCCTTCTTCTTCTACCACACCATCCCCAGAACCCTGTCATTCTTAGAAGATGTCACTGTCTTCTACTTATTTTTTTAAAAAAACAGCCTTTTCCCATACATTACATCTTAACTGCAGTTTCTCCTTTTTCTGCTTCTATACCCAACCTGAAACCTCCTGCCATCTATGAACCCAATGATCTTCCATTTCCTTTGAAAATAGAGCAGGCCTCAGGTATATCAACTGAACGTGGCATAACACATTAGAATGAGGCTAGTCACAATAATAAGACTATGCTGAATCATCCTCCTCAGTAAGAGAAAAAGTGTCTCAAGAACAAATAAAAAGTTAGAGTCACCCAATTCTCAATGTTGGGAGTCCAACAGGAATATCAAACTATACAAAAAAATGTATTCCATTCTTAAGTTATACTATTAATGGAAGCAATAACTTCATAGAAAACATTTTTCCCCAGGAACATGATATCTCTGATGTGACTACCCATAGTACAGCAACAATTTCTCTGGAGAATTGTCTCAGTTATATGAATTGAGTAGAAAAATCATGAGTAATTTAACAGCCTATACATTGTGGATATTTTTGTTGTTCTTATTGTAGTTGATTTTTAGGGCATTCTGAATGTAAATTACTGAAGAAACAAGGACAAATAAAGTAAAATAAATAAATAAATACACACATACGTATATAGAATGATGATAAAATAAGTGGTGCTAGTACTAGGACGACTCCTACCCCCAGCTATGGTGCCACCCATAGGTGACAGAGACCTGGCTCATCCATTGCCATGGAAATGGCCAAGCATTCCCATTCAGACAAGCACCCACACCTGGAAGCATGTGATGTTACTACTCCTATAAAAGACCAAAACCCCTCCCCTTCTCTCTCTCTCTCTCCCCTCTATCAATCTAGATTCAGTCTCATACTTCCATTAAACCTCTCTACGAAGAACAATGTTAGTTTGGTGTAGTTCGTCTGGACATTAGCCTAGAAATCTATCCCCAACAGGTAGCACATCTTCAAGGCTTGGGTCATCTATTATATAAAAAAATGAGAATTTGAGCTGAACTTAAAAACATATATATTCATTCTTGATCTCTGTTCTTATTTGTGGACGTGACTACTTTAGTTTGTAATGCCTTGACTTCCTTGCTGTGAAGGTGTAAGAGGCCATATAATCACTGAAATATCACTGAAGAAAGACCACAGATTCAGATAGTATGTAAAAACAAAGAGTGTTTACTCTGCAGAAACAACTAGCATGTGAGGGTCTTCCATTCTTTAACATGGTAATACCAGATAAAAGCATGCACGCTTTCTTATAGAGAACTAAGGCAACTCTCTAAGATTAGGTAGTCTAAAATTTTCATTGGTGGGTGCTGGAATATCATGTGTAGTCAGTGGTCCCCATTCTTATGTCATGAACATTCAGTCATGTGATGAAATAGAGCAGCCCAATTGATACAACCTATTCTCAAATAAGATATTTTCTTATTTTTGTGATTATCTCCAGGCTGTTCTTTGGTTGAGGGTTTTATGATCTTGTTCTTCATTTTATGGTGTGTTCATAGAGCTGCCACCTTATGACCTACTTTCTGAGACTTATGTTCTATTCCTGGAGCTGTTCTTTTAAGGCATTTTATTGAAATTAGACCTCATCCTCAAATGGAGACAAATGTGGTTTGTGTTGACCTTTCTACAGACTGTGTCTTGATATTATGAAATAAAATAAACCCCTTCTTCCATAAATTGCTATTATAAAGATATTTTATTTACAACAGAAAATTAAATTAGGTGGCATTGTTTATCTAAACTGAATATTCTCATTGATTTCTGTGTTCACCAATTCTTTGCAGAATTTCTGATATTTATTAAATGCAAATGTCTCAGAGTTTAATTTGTACTTTCTATTTTTGTACATCTTAAGGACAATTAATTTTTAGCTGGGTTCAACTAAGCGAATTTTAATGAGTATCATTTTTACTACAAACTCCCTTCATGATGTTTTGTAAGCTTAGAATGTATTTGTGATTGTAGTATTTTAAAATCTGTATTGCTTAAATAAGATTGCTTTGAGCATTTTCCCTAAAATTCAGTGAAACATGGGATTTTCCAGCTTTAAGAGTAAGAAGAGGTATAACCCCCATATTGTACAATAGAAAGTGTGTCTCAAGATCTTTTGGACAGATATCTCCAAACATATCTCGCAAAATCAATAAAGAAAACTCATGCATTAGAGGCAGAAACACTATAAAAAAGATAGATTCCTTCCAGAAGACAGAGACAGGTTCTTCATAAAAAACTTTATTTTTCTTGCAAGATGATGGCCTTCCCCTATGTCTATAATACAGTCAGCTTTATCCTTGACACTCTGAATCCCTGCTGGGTTGCATCTTGTTGGCAATTCTACCCCCTGCATCCAAACTCAAGGGAAACAAGGCAGGCTTTCAATGGACTAATCAAAGCCACTTCCATGCTCTCTAGGAGGGCAAATTAAGTTGATTATTTTCATTGCTCAAATGCAAATGCTGTTGCAGTAAAAATCCAAGATACACAGCTTAGGTTGTATTCAGTAAAATTTTAATATACACTTGAGGAAAATCTACACAGTAATTTGAAGTTTACTGATAATTATGGAGAACTGTATCATTAAATTTTAGTGTGTTGCCATTAAAAAAAGAGTAGAAGAAAACTTCAGATAACTTTTGGATATTTTAATTGTAATAACTCTTTCTCATAGTTTTTGAACATAAAGAGTGGAAGAGTTAAAAAATGAACAGTTTTTAAAATTGAAAAGAAATGTTTTGTATGTTTTTATTGTTCAAGTTATTCATATACATCTATATAATAGGGCATCAGAGTTTAAACTTGAAATGGCCTTTGTATATTAATGGTTTAATACTTTACAATCTAGTTACATTTAAGGTAGAATGCTACTAAAAATTGAGATTTAAACATCCATGCACAGTAAATCATTAAAAAGAATTGTAAAGATCCTATCAAAATGTTTCACATATAAGTTTATAAGGTACAAAACAATTTAATTGTGTTAATATTTTCATACAATATGCAAAGGTTGTTCTCCAAACCTAAGGAATCCAAGGTCATGAGTTGGGAGAGGGTGGTCAAAGAGGGAGAATGGGAGCATCTCCAACAGATTACAAGAGATGGAAGAGAGAATCTCAGGGGCCGATGAAAACATTGAAAACATAGATGAAACAGACAGCGAAGATGAAAAAGCCAAAAAGCTCCTAACCAAAAATGTCTGAGAGATCCACGACACAATGAGAAGACCAAACCTAAGAATAATAGGAATAGAAGAGGACGAAGAATATCAACTAAGAGGCACAGTAAATATCATCAACAAAGTTGTAGAAGAAAACTTCCCTACCCTTAAGAATGAGATGACCATGAGCATAAAAGAAGCCTACAGAACTCCAAATAGCGTGGACTGGAAAAGAAATTTCTCCCCATACATAATACTCAAAATGCCAAGTGCCCAAAGCAAAGAAAGAGTACTAAAAGCAATAAGGGAAAAAGGTGATGTAACATATAAAGGCAGACCAATCAGAATCATACCCGACATCTCAACAGAGACTATGAAAGCTAGAAGATCCTGGACAGACATCATGCAGACCCTAAGAGAACACAAGTGTCAGCCCAAGCTACTATACCCAGCACAACTATCAATCACCATATATGGTGAGACCAAGATATTCTAAGACAAAACTAAATTTACACAATATCTGACCACAAACCCAGCACTACAATGAATTATAGGTGGAAAACCCAGTACAAGGAGGGAAACTACATCCTAGTAAAAAAAACAAGAAAATACCTAAGCAAGAAAACCAAAAGAAGAAAGACACACAGGCACAATTCAAAAGGATATACCAGAAATGATGGGAGGGGGAGAGTGATGGTATTGGGGGAAGGGGATAACATCTAAAATATAAATGCAGAGGATATTCAATTTTTTTTTAAAAAAAAAGATGTAACCAAAACATTAGAAGTTTTGCCAATAACCCCTGAAGAAAAATAGGCCATTTGGTTAATAAGTGAAAAATTTTAAGGCATTCTAAATTTTGTGGGGGAATGGAAGTTTGAAAAAAGAGCCATACCTTTCATTCAACCCCTCGGTATGGCTGATTAACTTTTAGTTATCTGGGAAGTTTGGATTGTTGCAGGTCCTGAACATAATGTCAATTTACATTGGGTTACACTTATTTCCTAAGTAGACATGTCTAATGTTATTTTTTTTTCAATTCCTATTTATAATGATGGGTCTTAACCTTGTTCTTGTCCCCAGTAGCCATCTGGAAATCAGCAATTCAGTTCAAAGTTTAACATGACAGCTCCTTACAGTAGCAAAGATCCATAGACACACCAGCAGTTCACTTTAGTAGACTCAGAACACCAAACACAAAACAACAGTAGTAGCATGGTATAGCAGAAACAGCCAGCTCAGCCTTCACTTGAGTCAGCAGTAGGAAACTGGAGGAAGACCAGGAAAAGTTCTTGGCTGTCCCTCTCTCAGTGAAGCAAAGGTCAGCAAAGATGAGAGGCCAATAAGCTTTGCTCACTCAGCTCAGTAAGCAAACCAAGCTCATCTTCCTCCACTGTGTATTGAGTCCTATTTATACTCCGTGCAAGCATCAAATGTCCTCTATGAGTCTTGCTTCACATATGAGTCAGCCTCATATGACATCACTCTACCAATTACACCCAGTCGGGGAAGAGGCAAAAAAAAAAAAGAAAAAAAAAAAACCCTGGCACTGTTGGGATTCTTTAAAAGCTACATCCCAGTTATTTAGCAACAGCCAGGTATACTCCATCCCTCTGTTACCTGATAACAGCCATGGATGCTCTGTGCCAGTTACTTGACACTATAAAAGGGGTTGCTTACCCCCTTCTCTCTCTTGCCCTCCTCTCTCTTGCTCTCCTCCATTGCCCCTCCTCTTTCCCTTCTCTTTCCTCCCTCTCTCCATGTGCTCATGACTGGCCTCTACTCCTCTACTACTCTACTCTTCTCTCTTTCTCTCTCTCTCTCTCTCTCTCTCTCTCTCTCTCTCTCTCTCTCTCTCTGCCTGTTCTAACCACTGAACTCCCTCATAACCTGAATGAACTATATAGTCATGTGGCACAAGGACCCCCCAGAGCCATCTCCCATGACCCCAGGCCTCACCGCACCTCATGGGCCATATCCCCAGACACTCTATATTCATCCTTTTCCTAACATTGGTCCTGAAACTCGGGACATGTTGGTTTAACAACAGGCACACCATCTGAAGTTTATTGGTGCCTTTCTCTCTATGAAGACCTGGCTTATGGAGTTTATGTAAGGCTTGTCAATACATGCCTATGGTTAGTAAAGAATTATTCCCTCTTGTGTCTTTTCATAGGCTTGCTTTAGCAGAATATTCTTTTCCTGCATCTGCTTTAGTGAAATATGTCTTTAAAAGTCTGCCTTAGTCTTTGCCTGTGTCCACTTTAGGAAAACACTCCATTGCATGCTTTCCCCAGCAAAGTCCCATCTAGCACATCTGACTTTCCAAAGAATACTTCAGGTTTCCACTTCATATATGCCTTGTCTATGGAGAACACATCCTAAACAAACACGTCTAAGTTGGACCTAACATCCTTTGATGAATAGATAGTCTTGAAATATACTAAGAGCAAAGTCATCCAAAAAGTTAGAGAATCCTAGCAGTATCTGGGGATAGTAGCTAAGGTTCCTCTCTACCTTTTTCTGTAAGTTACTTACCTAATGCTTCTATTAAAATATCTGAAAACCTGCAAATAAAAGCACTCTTCTAATATTTTGGTGGAAATACTAGATAAGTAAATTGCAACAAATTGCGACAGGGATTCCAGACATGTTGATTCATGGCTTTTTTTATTCTGTTACTGTAAAAACTCCCTCATATTGCTAATGCTATTGTAACATGAAAGCTGAGGTAATCTAAATATATGTTTCTGAAAGGGCAACATAAATCCCATTTGTCTACTTTGAAGAATTAGAGCAGATTTCAAAAAGAAGATCTCAAGTCCTAGAAATTAGGATGGAAGACAAAAGATCCATATAGACTATAAAATTAAGAAACAAGGTCATAACCCCACTACCACCACCAAGGCACAAGCTGGGAATAGCCACAAAAATGGAGAAATGTCTCCCATCTGTGCTGGGAAGCTCTATCTCATCTTATGGTTAAACATTCATGATACAGAAATTTAAACTACTGATCACCTGTGACCACATAGCACCCACCATTGGAAATGTAGATTACTTTATTCTTCTAGAGAGTACCCCTGTTTCTTTATAAATAGGACTGAGCACCTTTGTCTGGGGTCACCATTTTATAACTGACTTCCCCTGCTTGCTGGTTGCTTCTGCAGAATAAAAACTTTGTGTCTTTGCACGTAATGTGAATCTGGCCCTTCAGTGATTTTTGGACCGTTACATTTCTGGGTAAGTGTTTGCTTATATTTTCCTCCTCACCCTTTGAGGTGAGCATGTGTTTTCAGTCACCATGTAGTTAGATAACAGATAAAACAATAGCTTTTAACATGTACTGACTGAGACTTACCTTCTTAGCCATTTATTGCCCCCAATAACTCTCTAATTTTTTTTTTACTCAGAAGAATGAATTCAGTTTAAAATATCATGATTTATGAACTAAATGCAAGGATACCTCCATTTTGGGGCTTCATGAAATGATTAGATTCAGTTCTTTTTAGAATAATTAGTGGATTGATTCATAATAGGAAGTCTTTGATGGGAGTCAGAGAAATTATGAGGAAGTGTATCATTCTAGGAAGTACTTTTCAGTGGTTTGTTCTGGAAGCACATACTTCATTCCCAATGTTTTTTTCACTGTAGCTGTCAATCATCGTGAAGTGAAAAACATCTTTGTTCTCACAATTGTCCCAGGATGCCTTGCCTTACTTCAGACTAAAACATTTTAGAACCAGCTGTCTGTAGTACACTATAAAAATACCTGAAATTAGATTCTTCTACTCCTAAACTATTTATTCAAGGATTTAACCACAGGGGAAGGAAGTACACTACCTATCTTTAACATTGTATTTATTCCTCTCTTAGTAGATCAATTAAGTAATTAAAAAAAAAAAAACAACCAAAGAAGAAAAGGTTTATTTAGGCTCTTATTTTTCACATCCAATATTTGCAAGGGGATTGACATTTTCAGTTCATATTATGTAAATAAGCATTAATAACACACACACATATTACTAAAATTATTTATTTACTATTTTAGAGGGTTACTTCTACATAAATATTTTTTCATCCATGTATCTATTGTTTTTGTATTATTTTACTTAATTTAGTACAGTAAATCATAACTATACAAATTATTAAATTTCAAAAGAGAAATTATTACCACTCTAAAAACTTATATTACATTTTTTATCCTTCTTTCTCTTCTATAATCTGTTAATGTCTTTCATTAGTGTTTTTACATAATTTATAATATGCATAAGATAGTTTTGCCTATTTGTATATATGTGTTTATCAGTTGTGTGCCTGGTGATTGCCTGGCCAGAAGAGGTTGTTGAATACATGGAATTGAAATTAGTTGTTTGTAAACTACAAAGTAGGAAGTAGGAATTAAGTGGGTATCCACCTTAAGAGCAGCCAATGGCCTTGACTGATTAGTTGCCTCTCATGCTCCTTCTGTTGCCTTTTTTGATGTTATACCTTTGCACAAGTTCACAGGATATTCAAAATTGAGAAATATCTTTGGAAACTTAATTTGGTGTGAATTCAATTTTTGCCCACTTCAGTGGGTGCTTTATATTTTATATTTGAAACAGTGATTTAATTGTAGTGCCTAAATTTTGCCAAAGGTGTCTGTGAAATTGTCTGGCAGAGAAGTGAACAATAGAGATGACAATTGAAATCTGGTTAAACTTACTTCATCAATCTAGATCAAGTCTTCTGTAGTGTCTAGTGCCAAGAAATGTAAACTCCCAAGCAACCAGAAACTAATGGGAGCCACCAGGAGTCCTTAATGTTAGGTGCCATCGAATGGTGATGGGACAGTGGGGACTTCATTTTAGCCCAAGAGTGAGTGTCCAGAGAACAGAGGGGCCTTCTGTGGGAGACTTAGGCAGCAATACTCTGTATGAGTAAAGCTTCTCTTCAAGGCAGTTCATGATGAGAGAGACAATCCTTTCTTGTCTAAACTAACTATTCATAGGGAAAAAAAATGAATGCATAAAACCTACTCAGGGTGGACCAGAGATTAAATACTTTTTGCAGAAAGGAATGTACAAGAAAGGAAGCTTACTGGCTAAACTCTTTGGGGAAGCCCATCTAGATACTGCTTTAGTGTGGAGAACTCTGTATTCTGTGCTACATGACTATTTGTAATGATCCTCATGTCAGTAGTTGTGGTCATATGCTCCAGGAAAGAAGCTAGGTTGGGAGTAGTTGCAAATCCTACAGTTCTCAGAGATGAGAATTTCTGGGGTTTCTGAATCCACTCAACCTTCCCAGTTTCTGCCTGTTGACATGGGTTCCACTTGCCCCAAAATCTCCTGGAAGACGAAAATTTTGTTTGGCTCTTTTATTTTTTTTTTTTTAAAAACTCCAATAGAATATAAATGTTTTAGTACAACTGTTGATCTCATGTTTGGGTTCTGTTTCATGGATGTTCCAGCATGTGTCTAAACGACCTTGCCCTGGTAGTTTTCTACTTTTCCAAGTGAGTAGAGCCTATCCTTCTTCTTAGCAACATGTCTGGAACTGCAAATTCCCCTTAATGAAAGAAACTATTGCTTCATACATGCAAACAAAAGTAAAATTTATACCTCTATTTATTTAATTTTTTGACAAAGTTAGAAACTCCTATATAACTTAGATGAAAGACATACAAATAAAGTTATATTTTTTTCTAATTGTATAGTAAAATATCTAGTAAGTAGCAATTGGTATTGGAATATTTGCCAAAAATAAAATAATTTCATACTTTTATATAATACATGTCATTATAATTACTAATTTTATTCTTACACTTATCTAGTCAACATACTAACATATTATTCTTTGTAAATTTGATTTATTTTGTAAGGTATATGTCGATTAATCCATAATTTATCATTTTAGCTACAATTACACATTTGGTTTTTAAAATAGCAACTGATTCACTTCAGTAAACATTATATGTTTGTTTGTTTTAAGAAACTGTTACTTAAATTCGCAAAATGAAGTAAAAAATATGTTTTTATTCTTCTGAAATAGAGGGGACACCAAACAATAGTGATAAAATTATATCCTCTTTTATCTTTGTGAACCAATGAATATTAGAAATTATTTACCAGAAGGAAAAAAAATAAATAGCGGCAGTATCAGGAAAGAGGCTTCTTCTACAACTAAGTGGTAGACATACCAGCAAAGAGTGTTCTCCATACTCCTCCATCTATTTATTGCATACACTACATATAAACAGGGCATGTATATTTTGTAAGATATTTGAGACTTTCTACACTGAAATGGTGAGAAGTCTTGTCTTAGAAGTGTATGACATACTCATAATTCCTAATTTATTGAACAGCAATGATCATTTTCAATCCAGAAGCAGCAGTTACACAAGATTCTATCATTTTTCCAGCTCTAACTTTCTTCATATTATCTTTTTTATAATGTTCTTTGACGATTAGAACGGTGATATAAAAGCTCAAGTATTTATTTCCATGTACAATTCAAAATTGGCTTATGATTCCATAGCAATTATATGAACAACCACAGCAGACCCTTATAGTCAGAAGTGTGAGAGTTATGAGTCCTCTCAGCAATCACTGACCATATTCAAAGTAGACAATAATTAATAGCAGTAGTAATTTATCATTACAAATCTTTATTACTAAGACTCTCTTTATTTATAGTGTGCCATAATTTTACCAGACATTATATGCATAGATGGTTTTTACAGTTATTCTTGTCTTCCTATAATAAAATCCCTGACCAAAAAAAAAAAAAAAAAAAACTTATTTTTTATTCCATTGAGGCTTATAGTATCAGGTTGTCAGTATCCTTGACATCCAAGTGAATGCAAGGCCTCAAAAGCACTGAGAATGGCATTTCTCTTTTGAAACCTCAATGTTAACCCAAGTGACACACCTTCTCCAACAAAGTCACATCTCTTAATCTTTCCCAAATATTAAACCAACTGAGAACCTGGTGTATTCATATGAGTCTATGGGGCTTTTTTTACTCAAAATACCACAATAGTGTAGTGGTAAATATGAACTTTCAAGGCAATAGCATGACCTAATATAAATATATAGGTAGTACTATGAGAAATTTTGTATATTAGGTTGATTGACATGGCAAGACCCAGCTTAATTATGGGTATAAACAGTCCAAATGCTAGCATCCTACCTTCTGAATGTAGCAGTAAATATTAAAAATGTAAAAAGGCATCAAGCACCATGCCATCCTACTGCCATGTCCTTGATGTTCTCTTTGTCTTCAAGGCTAGTCCCATGCAGTGGCCTCCTATTTTGTGTTTTTTTTTTTTTGCTATGGACTCTGCTAACAATTCCCAATAACCTGGTAAAAGCATAACCCTAAGAGATTATAATTCATCTGTCAGATATCAGTATATTCTCACTCCACAAAACTTCCACACAATAATTTAGAACCAGTTGATATTGTTATTAACTGCCTACCTTGATAACACAAATGGTACTGTAATTATCCATCCCTTATAAGATACTCTTAGATACCTGTGGCTATTTAAAGCCATGTAGGGCTGGGTCATTCTTCTCCTCTAGCTTCTCTTTTACCTTCTTGATATCTCCTCTCCCCTTTTCCTATATTCCCCACCTCTCATAAATTCTGTGCCTGCCTTTCCTTTTCATTGCCAAATCAAAGGTCTTCCCTTATCTTGTGCCTGCCCTCACCTGCATATAGACATACACCTAGGAAGGAGAGAAAGGATACTGAGTACTCTAGCATTCATTTGTGTTTGCATTCTAGCTGCAGACACTAACGTATTTAAGAATATACAAGCATTATTTAAATTGACAAATGAAAATATTTTTATAATATTTATTCCATCTTATTAAGTGGTTGTTTTTTTCTGATTTTACATGCTCTCATTTTAATTCTCTGAAAGTTCATTAATGAAATACTGCAAAATCAAAATTGTTTGTGTTTTAGGATTACAGGTATTGAGATTAGCCTTTCTCTTTTCTTCCTTTTGGGGTTTTGTTGTTGTTGTTGTTTGTTTTGTTTCTTAACTTTGCATTGATTGCTATCTTTTAAATCTTTAGAATATAAATTTTGATTTATTGATTAAAGATTAATAAATACATTTATTTTTAAATATGGAAGCAGTTTGAATAGTCTTCACTTCCATTGCAAAGTCTCTTGAAACCAGTGTGAATGAATCCCTTAGAAATTTTACTATACATTTCAAAATTTTATGTTTTTATTTTTATTTTGGGGAAACATTTTACTTTATATTTGTAAGTGTTTTGTCTATAAGCATGTACATGAAGTAAGTATATGCCTGGTAGCCATGGAGAAAAAAAAAAATAGGGCATCATATTTTGTAATACTGGAGTTACAGTTAGCCATGAACCATACTGTCTGCACAGAGAACAGACCCTGCATCCTCTGAAATGCTTTTGATTGCTGAGCCCTTGTCCCAGCTCCAGGAAACATTTTAACATTTGTTTAAAGAGAACTTTTTTCCTCCTTATGTGACATTAAACAATGACTGACATCTCTCATGAGGATTTTTATCACTTTTCTCAGTAATAAATTCATCACTTTCTAAATTTTGCTTATTTTCTCTAAATGCATTTGAAGTTTCTTGAAGGTAGGACAGCAAGGTTCTCATGGCTTATTAATTCTTCTCTACAAAAAAAACATCTGCGGGAATCACTATCCCTGACCTCAAGCTATATTACAAGGCAATTGTGCTGAAAACTGCATGGTACTGATACAGAAATAGGCAGGTGGATCAATGGAATACAATAGAAGAGCCAGAAATGAGCCCTCATGTATATGGTCACCTGATTTTTGACAAAGGAGCAGTAAACATTCAATGGAAAAAAGACAGCCTATTCAACAAATGGTGCTGGTCCAACTGGCACTCAACATGCAAAAGAATGAAAATAGAACCGTTCTTATCTCCTTGTACAAAGCTCAAGTGTAAGTGGATTAAAGATCTCCACATTAAACCAGATACACTGAAACTATTAGATGAGAAAGTAGGGAAAACCTTAGAACACATAGGCACAGGAGAAAATTTCCTGAACAAAACACCAATGGCTCAAGCTCTAAGGTCAAAGATTAACAAATGGGACTTAATGAGATTGCAAAGTTTCTGTAAGGCTAAGGACATCGTCAAGAAAACAAAACGGCAACCAACAGAATGGGAAAAGATCTTTACCAACACCACATCAGATAGAGGCCTAATATCCAAGGTGTACAAGGAACTCAAAAAGCTAGACACCAGAGAATCAAATAACCCTATTAAAAAATGGGGTACAGAGCTAAACAAATCATTTTCAGTTGAGGAACACCGAATGGCCGAGAAACATCTGAGGAAGTGCTTGACATCCTTAGCCATCAGGGAAATGCAAATCAAAACAACCCTAAGATTCCACCTCACACCAATCAGATTGGCCAAGATCCAAAACTCAGATGACAGCAGATGCTGGCGAGGCTGCGCTGCGGAGAAAGAGGAACACTTCTCCACTGTTGGTGGGGTTGCAAGCTAATACAACCACTCTGGAAATCTGTCTGGCGATACCTCAGAAAATTGGATATAGTACTACCTGAAGACCCAGCTATTTCACTTCTGGGCATATACCCCAGAGACACTTTAATACACAACAAAGATATATGCACCACAATGTTCATAGCGGCTCTATTTATAATAGCCAGAAGCTGGAAGGATCCCAGATGTCCTTCAGAAGACGAATGGATACAAAAATTGTGGTACATATACACAATGGAATACTACTCAGCCACCAGAAACAATGACTTAACCAAATTCTTAAGAAAATGGCTGCATCTAGAGAATTTCATTCTAAGTGAGATAACCCAGTCACAAAAGAACAGACATAATATGCAGTCACTGATAGTGGGATGCTAACCCCAGAGGCTTGCACTCCCCCAGAAACAACTCACAGACTGTATGAAGTCCAAGAAATAAAGAAAACAAAAAATATACATATATTCACAAAACAATAAGACTTTGACTATTTCCATGTTGCATTTTGTTTTACATGTACTTTACGCTTATTGTAACTAGTAGGTTTTCAATGCATACTGTCAAGCCCTTGAAAAAAATCAAGTACTGACTAAAAAAATATCTTCACATGGCTTTATGTAAAAATTATTTCAATGTCTGAAAAAACAGTACTGACAGAAATGTATAATTTTAAGCAAAAAATGTTTAAAATCTGTACATTTATCTTTGTTTTGCAAAATAAAGTCCTTAAAAAAATTCTTCTCTAACTTTATGTTTAAAATTGTCTTTTACTGTAATGCGTTTTTTTTTTTTTTTTTTTTTTTTTTTTGTATCCTCAAATTCCCTTATTTACCTGTCTCTTTTTGATAACGGTAACTTAGATTTCTCGCTGGCATATAAGAAAACTCCCCAGTGCATATTCATACACTCATATCTGGGTAATTGATGTTCTCTCACCATTAGCCTTAATATATTTGGCTGTCAATAAACTATAATGAATAGGCTATTTAAAGAGTGATTTTTAGATAGAAGAACTAATCGTGAATTTTGAATTAATAAGCCTTTTAAAGAAGCCTACCTTTTAAATAATAATTTGAGTTCACAGAATAAAAATAATATTAATGCTTACAGATTAAAGTAAATTTTTACATAATGGCTTGTATTTTTATACAAAAATATTTAAAACTTGAAAATACCTTATGTATTCATTTTCATAACTAGATGATATTTAAAGTTTTATAATATTTAATATAAATAAAGTTTGTATATAATCATTTCTCTATGCTTTAATGATGGTAATACTCTATTTGTGATACTTTTGACATTAAATAATTTTAAATGTTTCTTACATTACTTTCATTATATTTGCAAATATGTGAGCTAAATGTTTTACTTTTTCGACTCTTTTTTAGATACTCTCTATATTTACATTTGAAATGTTATCCTCTCTCCCCACAAAATTCCAATCCCCCCTCCCCCTCCACTTGTCCTCATGAAGGTGCAATCTCACATAATCACCCTCTCCAACATATTGCTCTGACATTCCCTTACAGGGAAAACATGCCCTCTCTTGACCAAAGTCCTCTTCTCACAGTCATGCTAGACACTTCTTATCTTCAGCTACATATGCAACTGAAGCCATAAGTCACTCAATTTGAGCTTAACGGTTGGTGTTTTAGTCCATGGGAGTTCTGGTGGGAGTTGCTTGGTTGATAATGCTGTTCTTCCCATGAGGTTGCAAGCCCTTTCAGCTCCTTTAGTTCTTACTTTTACACCATCATTGGAGTCCCTGTGTTCAGTTTGCTGGTTAGCTGCAAACATGCTCAGCTTTATCTCTATGATGCTGGGAGAACCCCTGAGGTGGCTTCTCTATCTGGTTACTGTCAGTAGGTACTTTTTGGCATCAGCAATAGTGCTTGGGTTTTGTGATTGGGTGAGGCAGCCTCTGAATGATTCTTCTTCCTTTTTCTCCACATCCTTGCCAGCATTGGCTGTCATCTGAGTTTTTTAATATCACATAGAAACAATACTAAGGTTTTAGCATCTCACTAATAAGTAAAAGATCTCCTGTAATATTACTTCATATATTTAAATACCTTTAATTCATATTTCTCTACAATATTTCTTGATGTGTAGAGTTCAGCTGTGAAAAATGGTGTCCCTCATAGGAGCTGTGATTAGGGTTTAAATGTCAATGAGAAAAGAAAAAAAAAATTCTGCCACTTTGCCCTTACTACATTCCGTACTTACATCATTGCAGAAAAGCAATTGGAAATTGTGGCTGGGGTGAATATGTTACTTCCAAAGGAGAAGAAAATTTTTGATAGGTAGAATGACTAGTGAGGAGTTAGACACACTGCTCTGAGATTTGACTTATTCATTTTCTAGCATAGAGCACTCATAGGAATTTTAAAAGCAGTATGGAATCATCAGTGCAATGTCTGGTCATAAAGTGTTTAACAGTGCCATTGTGGCATGGGGATATCAAATACTGTGACAAAGAAGGCACAGAACAAAACTAAACAGGTTAGAAAATCAGCTGTTAACACGAAGGCATTGGCTGGTCAGTGAAAGAACACAATATCTCTAAGTACATTATAAAACACTTCTCAGTCCTGAGTGTCCTCACATTTACTTTGTAATAGACATTTCACAAAAATGTGGTTATTTTCACAGAATTTTTTTAAGAATAGCATTCACAATGCTCATACTTCTAACAATCCCGAAATGCTTAAAGCACATAATCTTTCACAAGGGTTGTTATTGGTAGAGAGAACAAGATAAATATTAGTGTATAATTTTTTAATGATGGTTTTACTTTGAACATTTATGAAATTGATAAAAATGTACTTCATCATTTTGAAATTTGTATGTTAAAAACACAAGTATCAATGGCTTTAACCAAATGCAGATCTAAACTACTTTTTAATATCATCTCTTAAAGCATAAAATATGGAAAAAAATTTCTTTTATTGCCATTGTCTTTAATTAGTATGTTCAAATTGACATTTTGTAGTATTTGGGTCCTCAGTAAACCATAATTTGCAAGCAATGAGTAGCATGCACTCCTAGGTTCTATAAAAATATTCACATGCCATTTTATACAAATTGCTTGAACACACTAGGATTTTCTCATCCATGGGAATTCTTATGCTATCCGCTAAAATTATGAGGGTGAAATTACATTGAAATTCAGATTCTCATTCTGTTCCCCAGAGTGACTGCACTGCACGTTATTTTGACTTTCAGACTCTAAATAGACTAACTTAAAAAAAAAATCTTGTAATCAAGGCTCCTTTTCACTAATACAGGAAATTGTCTTTTCATGGCTCATAAATTAAAGGAAATTGCTCATTTTTACCTTTTCTTGTTCTGCTAAGGGAAGGTGATTTTTTTTAATGTCACCTTTAAAATGAAAGTTTTATAAATGTTGAAGCAAATATGTTGTATCCTTGGCATTCCATGATCTGAGATTATTATAGGCATTGGGAGGCTTTGATGTGCTATCTCAAAGTTGGAGAGATAGTTTAAAGAAAGCCTAGTGACTGCTAGAAAAGCAAATTTTATGAAATGTAAATCTTGGGGTTTAGACAGATCGAAGTCTGTTACAGACTCATACTGCTTTTATAAGAGAAACGGAGTGATGTTCCCAGAATGCACAATAAGCCACTCGACAACTGCCTATCAATCCAGCTCCCCAAAACCACAAGACCTCTCTGGACTCTGTAGACACCTGCAGCCATATGCACACATACACATAAAGATAGACATGGAAAAACAAAGTAAGTATTTTAAAACAGGTATTTTGTGTGCTTTTTCTGCCTCCAATGGCATATGCCCTAGATGTGTGACTCTGCAAGCAGTTCAGGCAACCCATTCCTCATAACTTATGAGCATGGGTGTACTTGTTAGTTCACTGGAGCTCAAATAGCTAAGGCCATAGCCAATTAACTTCTAATTGACAGATAATTTACAGTTCTAGGCTAGCAAGTTGGCATCACTAAAGGCTTCTCATACTCATTTCTCTTGAGGTTTGCTCTTTCAGTATGTATTTACAATGTTAAATCCTGGTCCCCAAAATCTGGTTGCACACGGGGACAAGAGAATCTACACTAATATATGACCTTGCTCCTTAATTTCAAATTGTTACATTGTAAATAAAGATTCCAACAGCCTACAGCCTGGCAGAAATGAAGTGGGTGAGGTTTAGCTTCCCATGGTAGAGGTATGAGGCAGGATAAGAGGAAGAGAGAAGAAGATGAAGAGGAAAAGAAATCATGAAGCAGCAAGTCATGAAAACATGGCCATGAGAGTTAAGAGTTTCTCAGGTGGAACATGGAACATTATAACTCAGGGGTATTGATGGGAAAGTAGATTGTAATAACTCAGAGGCTACCTATCTACCAAGCTCTGTCCATTAAAGACTTATTATAAATTCAAATGTGTATTTTTTTTTTTAAGTCTGGGAACTGAATGATCAAAACTGAATGATCAAATCTGTTTGGTGTCAGTTGGAGTAGAAACCCCCAATTGACACTAAATATTTATATATTTAAATCTATATAAATGTTTTGTAACATTTTAATTTCAAATGCAATTGCATTTGTTATCTTTTCTTTCTATATGTCTCATTTATGATTAAGATAATACATATTTTTAATATTAGACGAAATATTTTACTCTGTAAAACAAAAAAAAGCAAAATTAAATTTACATAGAGAAACAATGCATTCACAGAACAATTAATATATGAATTAGATTTAACTATGATCCTACTCTAAATGTAATTCAGAATAAGGAAACTAATATAAAATTACCTGTAATTTTTCTCCCTTAGAAAATATGAAAATGTTCTTTAATTGTTTTTTTTAAATATAATACAATTATAACAATTGTCCTTTTTTTTTTTTTCTTTCTCTCTAGACTTTCACATATACCCCTCTCTCCTCGAATTCAGGATCATGGCCTATTCTTTCAATAGTTGATATTACTTATCCATGCATACCTATATGTAGATACATGGATATTCCTAAATATAACTTGCTAAGTTTGCAAAAATGTTACTTGTGCAAATGCTTTCAGGGCTGAATATGTGACACTTGAGAACCAATTATGCATTTATTGGGGAAGTGTATTTCTCACATTTTCCTTAGCTCTTCTAAATTGTCTATGGTTCCTCATGAAAGACTGAGTCATTCTGTGTTTCTCACAGTCAGCTTAGGTAACAACATGCCGCTGGTTTCAACACATGTTTGATTAGTTTTAATAATCAGACATTATGGACATTGCTTCTTACAAAATAAGGAGTCACAACTTATAGCAAACTTCCTTGTCTTACTGATGCAATATTTTTATTAAATAATCTGTATTTACATTTCAGATGTTATTCCTTTCCCCTGCCCCACTCCTGACCCCTTCCCCTCCATTTGCCTTCACAAAGTGCCACTCTCTCCTAATCACCTTCTCTACCCCATTGCCTTGGCATTCTACTACATTTGGAAAACATGCCCTATCTGGAACAAAAGCCTCTTCTCACATTGTTGTCAGACAATGCTATCTGCAACTACATATGCAATTGGATCAATAGGTCTCTCAATGTATGCACAAAGGTTGCAATTTTTCTACCCCATCTTTTTTAATGCTCTCTGAATTTTATGTGTAGGAGTGAGCAGTGAAATCCTTGTTAACTTTTTTTTTCAATTTTATTGAATATTCTCTGTATTTACATTTCAAATGTTATACCATTTCTGCCTCACTCCTTCCCCTCCTCTCCCTCTACTTGCTTCCATGAAGGTGCTCTGTCTCCCAGTCACCCCCTCCACCTCAGTGCCTTGGCTGGTTAATGATGTTGTTCTTCCCATGAAGTTTCAAATCTTTCAACTCTTTCAGTCCTTTCTCTAGGTCTTTCATTGTGGTCCCTGTGTTCAGTGTGATGTTTAGCTGCAAGAATCCCCATCAGTATTAGGGTTTGGTGGCTGCATATGAGGTGGTTCTTCAGCTGAGGCAGTCTCTGTAGATCTTTTCTTCAAACCCTGCTCCTCTATTTTACCTTGTACCCACCCCCCTGTTGTGCTCTCACTTCTAAGAAGAACTGAGGCATCCACATTCTGGTCTTCCTTACCTTTGAGCTTTATAAGTTCTGTGGATGGTTTCTTGGGTAATCTGAGTTTTTGTTTTTGAAAAGAACTTATAAACAACTCTCTCTATATCTACAGACAAGTGTAGTATTTACCTAACATCATCATTTTCCACCCTTTACAATGACAGATGCCACTGTACAAAACCAATATAAACCCAGAGCTGTGGGACCCAAATCACAATGTATGCATTTACAACATTTGAATTACTTTAAAAAAAAAGTTCACTTTAGATTGCCAAAGATTGAAAACTGTTAACAGTAATAATAACCTTTTCAAATAAGGGTGTTATATAGTTCTAAGGTAGTAAATGATTGTATGAAGTATAGTATACACCTATAATCAAGAATCAGTTGGTTTTCAGTGAACATCAATTTTGCTAAACAAGTTAAGAATTATGTTATTTTTATACTTGGATCTTTAAATTCATTATTAGTTGAGTTTTTGTTTTGTGTGTTGGTTAGTACTTCCATTAACAAAGTGGGAAATAAACAAACATAACTCAAGACATCCAAAATACCATTTACTTTGTTTATTTGATTGTATATTTCTAATGCTTGCAGAAAGTATAGTTTCTGTACATTTTATGTCCATTTGTTATTGTCAAATATTAAAGAGTAATCAATGACAAGCATTTTTTAGACAAAATTATTTATTCCAAAACAGAATCCAAGGTGCTGTCATGCTTGACAATAGTTTGCACTCTATCTGAGGATGGAAATGCACGCTTTCTCATATGCATATTGTTCCCTGTAGAAGGGCTCAAGGTAGCTTGCAAATGATAGGCTGAAAGAAGAAAAATAATGCACTGGGCATTGGATTTCAGAGAGGTGATTATCTGCGCTCAGCTAAAAATAGCGAAGCTCAGTCACTATGAAGAAAATGAAAATTTTTTAAAACCTGTCTACCCACTTGAATGGTCAGCATAAAGAGAGTATTAATAGGCATGCATGTACTGTTCTATAATTGCTTTTTGAAAACTTGTTACAGCTTTAAATAGAGCTTTTGAATTACTTCTCAAGATGGTATTTAAGTATGGTCCTCATTTACAATGCACATCTTTATAATATTTCTTTTATTTTCTTCTCAGTGGTTTTCTACCATGATGAGCTTTTTCATGTAAATCACTGGCTGTCGATTATTTGTTGTTTTGTATCCTTTTGTTGCTCATTTCAGAAAAAGTGAATTTTAATATATTTTATTTCAGATGCACTCTTCATTTTTATTTCTCCATCTAGGTACTTATATGCCTTTGTGTGCTACATTGTTTATATTGGAGGACATGCTTTTTAGAGACTTACAACTAAAAACTACTTTTAAAGAACTATGATAATAGATTAGATAAACATTTTAAAATCTCACATTGTCATTAATTAATATTAATGGATGTATTATAGTGTTGTTACCTTCTCAATGAAATAGTTAAACTGAAAATAAAATAATTTCAAATGAAATGTTTTATGATCCTAATTTTGTATAGACACATAGAAGATGCTTAATCAACTCTAACTCATTTCCAATACCTCTCTTTTCTGCCTCTGCTATTCAATCGAAATTTTACATGGTCTTAAAAAAAATCCACTGAGCCAATTTAGAGCCAGCAGTATGAACATGCATGTCTCCATAGAATACAGTGCAAACCCATGCAGGCTCTCTAATTACCATTGTCAGGCTCTATGAACCCTGTTTAGTTTATTCTATGAGTCATGTTCTCCTGGTATACCTGCCCCATTTGGCTCCTACAAAAATTACTCAAAAAGTCTAGTATTAATTTTAATACATTCAATTCAATATATTTTCCTATATCTTATGCTTAATTCAAGAGCAGAGTCATGAGTCTAAATTCTGCAAAAACTTTTATATGTCATTTAGTTGTAAAGATACTTAGCTAAAAATAATTTTTATATAAGGAAACAAACACCTCAGGTGATATTGTGTCACTACCATTTGTTTCTGTAAAATAAATTGATAATATAATTATATGGATCATTACCCTAGTCATTATATTTTTGGGACTTGACATATTATTTTATGTTGTGATTGCTCTGATTCTGGAAAGATTATGCGTGTAATGCACTAAACAAAAAGCATGTTTCTTTCTCCTTAAAAAAACACTTCAAGAACCTTTTTGTAATTTTTCTAGTGTAAAGGCTTACAATTACACATTTACACAATTTTCTACAATGCTGCATTAAAAAAATCTATAATAGAATGTCTTACATCTGTGGATTCTGCTGAAAATATTTTGGAATTGTACCCCAGTGGTATAAATCTATTGACCTTGAAAATGCTACATTCTTGTCAATATAGGAACTTTCGAAGCTTCTGTCATAGTTAGACTATAACCCACAGTAAGATGGGTTCACTTTACAGTGTCTTCCTTACATCTCTTTCATAACCAAAGATTTAAGTCATATGTATCAATTTTCTTTTTAATTCTAAACCCACTCATAGAAAAGATATTTCATAGATTCCTTCCTTATTTACAATTTTGAAGGACCTATTTTGTGACACCCATGAGTGTGTGTTTATACTGATCTAAGATACATTAAATACCTTCAGAAACTGGGGAACTGATCTCATGATTACAACTAGACTGAGAAATATTTTAATGATTGGAAGCCATTATTTTGTAAATTCTTAAGTTAAAATAGTAATGTTACTAAACCTATCTGCTATAATTACTATAATTATTTATAATTATTCATTCAACTAGAGAGAAAAATCCTAAATGTGTGTATTATAATGAACACTAATTCAAGTTTATTGCATACAGGAGGAAAAACATGGGAAGGGGACAGCATGAGGAATATAAATAAATAAAATAACCAATAAAAAGTATTAATTAATAAAAAGAAGAGTGATTGTTTACATATATTTAGGCTTCTAAACATTTGACATACAAAAACACTGGGCCTGATAAAGTGGTATGTGAGAAATGTCATAATTATTGATTGTCCTTTAAATACAATTTTAAAAGAATTTTGTATTCTAAATTTTGTAGAATATGTAATTAAATTCCAACTTTATTTAATAGCATAGAACATACTAATACCAGTTACAAAGGGTAAACATAGTCTCATTCTAAATATTTCAAATAAACAGGTAAGGAAAAGAATGTGTGTTTTCTTCACCTGTCTGCTCTGCTCTGTATATACTGGGGATTAATGCTACAGCATAGTGTCATAAAAGTGTAAATTATATCAGGAAATGTACACTGACCTGTTTTTAATAGGATGAAAACACATGAAAAATTATACAGATGGATTTTTTAAAGTGCACATTTAAATCAGCCCACCACTCTGGGAGTAAAAGTAGAGCAGTCATGATAGCATCCAATATGCTACAAAAAGTTTAGATTGCAGATAGGGTTAAAACAGGAATGTGCAGAAAAGGAAGCTCTGAAGATGCTATTAACACAACCGCAAAAAGACCACAGACCATTTCCTATCACCCTGATTATGATGGACATGCATGCATATTGGAAATTTCTCTCTAATTGCAACGATTTTATGCAGAACTCTTTAGATGTACATGTTCTGTAGTGTTTGTCTTAAAAGAAGACAAACACATTTTATGAGACATAAATGCATCATCAGCATTATCCAGATGCCCTCAAATGCACGAAGCAAAATACAGAAGATTTTGTCTTAGATAAGAATCAGTGTGATTTAGGTTGTGTAGATACATAGGTTGAAATTAAATGATATGAAAATTGGGTTTTGATCTTGTAGTTAGAAGATGGGATGTAGTTTAATTATTCTTACCCCCTTCTCTGTCCTTTTCTTTGCTTACTATGAGGAGAAGCTGAGGTTGTTTGGTAATTTGTTTGTATTTTAGCTGGTTGGGTTTTTTGTTTGTTTGTTTTGTTTGTTTGTTTGCTTTATTTTTATTTTGTTTTTCCTATTAGAATGAACAAATTCTTCACAAAATAGTTCTCATAGCAATGTTGTTCATGTTGTTTTCCCACTGCTGGCAAGGTACCTTCCTCAGAAATAATAAAGGTTTTCTTTGAGTTTCTGTGGGATACCATGTATAAATGGGTGATCATCTGAGCCTGGCCCAACCACCAGCCGGAAAGGCGGCTCCAGCCAGAAAGGCGGCTCGTACAGGCTGAGCTACTGAGACCTGGAACAGATCTTAGGAACTTCTGTTCCCACCCGGAGAGGACTTCAGGTCGCAGAGCAGAGCCTGGCCCAACCACCAGCCGGAAGGCGGCTCCAGCCAGAAAGGCGGCTTGTACAGGCTAAGCAACTGGTGAGTGGGAGACCTAGGCTGCGGGGGAGCAGAGGGATCTCTGCGGAGTGCACACGGAAAGGGCACCCCCTGCCCTGACCTGCCCTGTCCTCCCCGATCCAGTAACCGTGAACAGATCTTAGGAACTTCTGTTCCCACCCGGAGACGACTTCAGGTCGCAGAGCAGAGCCTGGCCCAACCACCAGCCGGAAAGGCGGCTCATACAGGCTGAGCTACTGTGACCAGGAACAAATCTTAGGAACATCTGTTCCCACCCGGAGGTGACTTCAGTACGCAGAGCAGAGCCTGGCCCAGCTGCCACCCAGAACCTGGGCTGCTGGGGAGTAGAGAGATCTCTGAGGAGTGCACACGGAAAGTGCACCAGGGACACAGACCAGATACAAGGGAAAGGCAAGAACATATCACTGACAACAAAATGGCAAGAGGAAAGAGAAAGAGTATATCCCAAGGAAACCAAGACAATCTAGCAACACCAGAACCCAGCTCTCCGATAGTAGCAAACATAGGAATTCCAAACACTCCAGATAAAGAAGACACAGACCTGAAAACATGCCTCAAGAGGCTGATAGAGTTACTTAAACAAGAAAGGGAGGAAAAGCAAAAAGATTCAGAAGCTTTTAAAGAAGAAACAAGAAAAACACTCAAAGAACTCAAAGAACGAGACGAAAACAGAACCAAGGAAATAAAAAAATGGAAGAGGGAAATTAAAACAGAAATTGACACAATAAAGAAAGCGCTAAAAGAGATAACCCTAGAGTCAGAACACCAAAAAAAGAAATCAGGAGTCACAGAAGCAAGCATTTCCAACAGATTAAAAGAGATCGAGGAGAGAATCTCGGGGGCAGAAGACAACATTGCAAACATAGACAAAACAGCCAGAGAAGATGCAAAAAACAAAAAGCTCCTAACCCAGAATGTCCAGGAAATACAAGACACAATGAGAAGACCGAACCTAAGGATAATAGGAATAGAAGAGGGAGAAGAGTATCAACTAAGAGGCACAGTAAATATCTTCAACAAAATCATAGAAGAAAACTTCCCTACCCTCAAGAATGAGACGACCACGAGCATAAAAGAAGCCTTCAGAACTCCAAATAGGTTGGACCAGAAAAGAAATACCTCCCGACACATAATAGTAAAAACATCAAGTGCCCAAAGTAAAGAAAGAATACTAAAACCATCCTCAACAACAAAAAAACATCAGCGGGAATCACTATCCCTGACCTCAAGCTATATTACAAGGCAATTGTGCTGAAAACTGCATGGTACTGGTACAGAAATAGGCAAGTAGATCAATGGAATAGAATAGAAGATCCAGAAATGAGCCCTCATGTATATGGTCACCTGATTTTTGACAAAGGAGCAGTAAACATTCAATGGAAAAAGGACAGCCTATTCAACAAATGGTGCTGGTCCAACTGGCACTCAACATGCAAAAGAATGAAAATAGACCCGTTCTTATCTCCTTGTACAAAGCTCAAGTGTAAGTGGGTTAAAGATCTCCACATTAAACCTGATACACTGGAATTATTAGATGAGAAAGTAGGGAAAACCTTAGAACACATAGGCACAGGAGAAAATTTCCTAAACAAAACACCAATGGCTCAAGCTCTAAGGTCAAAGATTAACAAATGGGACTTAATGAGATTGCAAAGTTTCTGTAAGGCTAAGGACATCGTCAAGAAAACAAAACGGCAACCAACAGAATGGGAAAAGATCTTTACCAACACCACATCAGATAGAGGCCTAATATCTAAGGTGTACAAGGAACTCAAAAAGCTCGACACCAGAGAATCAAATAACCCTTTTAAAAAATGGGGTACAGAGCTAAACAAATCTTTTTCAGTTGAGGAACTCCGATGGCCGAAAAACATCTGAGGAAGTGCTCGACATCCTTGGCCATCAGGGAAATGCAAATCAAAACAACCCTAAGATTTCACCTCACTCCAGTCAGATTGGCCAAGATCCAAAACTCAGATGACAGCAGATGCTGGCGAGGCTGCGGAGAAATAGGAACACTTCTCCACTGTTGGTGGGGTTGCAAGCTAATACAACCACTCTGGAAATCGGTCTGGCGATACCTCAGAAAATTGGATATAGTACTACCTGAAGACCCAGCTATTCCACTTCTGAGCATATACCCCAGAGACACTTTAATACACAACAAAGATATATGCACCACAATGTTCATAGCGGCTTTATTTATAATAGCCAGAAGCTGGAAGGAACCCAGATGTCCTTCAGAAGACGAATGGATACAAAAATTGTGGTACATATACACAATGGAATACTACTCAGCCACCAGAAACAATGACTTAACCAAATTCTTAAGAAAATGGCTGCATCTAGAGAAGATCATCCTGAGTGAGATAACCCAGTCACAAAAGAACAGACATAATATGCAGTCACTGATAGTGGGATGCTAACCCCAGAGGCTTGCACTCCCCCAGAAACAACTCACAGACTGTATGAAGTCCAAGAAATAAAGAAAACAAAAAATATACATATATTCACAAAACAAGAAGACTTTGACTATTTCCATGTTGCGTTTTGTTTTGCATGTACTTTACGCTTATTGCAACTAGTACGTTTTCAATGCATACTGTCAAGCCCTTGAAAAGAATCAAGTACCGACTAAAAAACATATTCACATGGTTTTATGTAAAATTTATTTTAATGTCTGAAAAAACAGTACTGACAAAAATGTATAATTTTAAGCAAAAAATGTTTAAAATCTCTACATCTATCTTTGTTTTGAAAAATAAAATCGTTTAAAAAAAAAATGGGTGATCATCTGTTTTCCTGTTGAGTTAAGAGATTTGTTTGCTTAGACTTCTAGTTCCCTCTAACAGCACTTGTCTTTATAACTACCTATCACTCAGTTCACTTATAGTTCTTTAGGCTGTGAATTATTTAATATACAGCCATTAGCATTCTGAGAATATTTTCAGGTTGTATATTCAAGCAATTATTTGGACATTAAAATATCTTGCAACAAGTTAACCAAAAAGGTGAAAAATCTCTGCAGTAAGAGCTTCAAATCAGTAAAGGAGATAAAGAAAAAACTGGAAAATGCAAATAAAAGACATATTCATAAATCAGTAGAATTAATAGTGCAAAATGTATTATGCTACCAAAATGAATTTCCAAAGTCAGTGGAATTTTAATTAAAATGTCTCCATTAAACATCACAGGGAAAACTTAAAATTCATCTGGAACCAGAAAACTCTTGGGAAGTAAGTAAAGCATTCTTGAGTAGAAAAGGAAAGCCAGAAGAAATTCCATTCTATTCATTATGATATATTACATTATGATATATTATAGTAGCCAGAAACTGGAAAGAACTTGGATATCCTTCCACAGAGGAATGAAGGGATACAGAAAATGTGATCCTTTTACACAATGGAGTACTACTCAGTTACTTAAAAAAAAAGACTTCACAAAATTCTTAGGCAAATGGGTGGGATTACAAAATATCCTAAGTGAGGTAACCTGTCACAAAAGAATATACATTTTATACACTCACTGATTATGGGATATTAGCCCCAAAGCTCAGAATCCTCAAGATGAAATTTACAGACAAAATGAAGCTCAAGAAGAAGAAAAAGAAAATGTGGACGCTTCATTCCCTCTTACAAGGAGGAAAAAAAATACTCAAAACAGGAAATTCATAATGAAGTGTGGATCAGAGATTTTAAAAAAGGCTACCCAGAGACTGCCCCTCCTTGGGATCCATGCCATATACTGAAACCCAACTCAGACACAATTGCAGATGCCAAAAAGTGCTTGCTGACAGGAGCCTGATATAGCTGTCTCCAGAGAGGCTCTGCCAGAGGCTGAAAAAATACAAAGGCAGATGCTCACAGCCAACCATTGAACTGAGCATGAGAACCCTAATGCAGGAGTTAGGAGAAAAACTGAAAAAGATTAAGGAGTTGGAAACTCTATAGGAAGAAAAACAGTATCAACCAAGCAGACCCCACCCCATGGCTCCCAAAGACTAAACCACTAACAACCCAAGTTGAGGGCTATTTGTATACACTCTCAGAAAAACATAAACTAGATTAATAATATGTTCCACATAGCAACCTATAAGAAGAGAGTCAGAGTGAGACTGAAAATCATTGTGTTAAGAAGTAGGCCATGTGACATAGACTCAAAGTAATGGTTAAATATGGTGGTCACGGATTAAAAACTATTTCTTCTCTGGACTTTTTCAATTGTGTGATGGCTGGGCTATCTACTACTATACTTGATCTTATGTAATGTCATTTCTATATATTGAAGTGAGATGATTAGTATTTATACTTATTCAATTCTCTTGACCTTCTCTACTAATTTCATCTGCACATTATTGTAACAAAAATTCTTTTAAGACTGACAGTTTTTAATGTTGTAAAGACCCTACTAAATCTAAATCTTATCTTTACTTTCTGACATGTTTCTCTAAATTTCTTCCATTAGCTATAAGAAAAAAAGCATCTCAGAGATTTGCTTTATCTTTGTTCTTGTAAACTCTTCTCTTCTGTAATTATGGCATAATTTGGTCCAGTCTTGGATCACATGGACTTTTGTTAAATAATTTTCTTTTATGTTATTAATTAAAATTTCAAGAAATTTTCCTGGGTATATTACTTATTTTAAAGATTCATGCTTATTGTTATATTACTGGATACATTAAAATATACTTGACACATTGAAATGTAACTTAATGTGTCTATGCATCGTAACAATTATTTTCATATGAAAAATACCTTACTGCATATTGTTATCACTCTAAGTAGAAAACACTGGGCAGATATCAGCACTAAATTCATCGCTATTACACCTTATTAAACTGATCAGTAATATTTTCTCTCTGCGGTAAATATGTACGATCAACTTTCAGAAAATATAATTAAAATAGAAGAAAAAAGTGCAATTATTTTGAAATAAAAGACAATATCATCTCTAACTTGAGATATATTTTGATTAATATAGTATAGAAAGTCTCATATTTATATTGAATTGCAGGTTTATACTTAAAATCAAATGTTTCATTCCTCACCTAAGATATATGAAGTTACTGTGATCTTTATAAAGTGTACCAACAAAAGTCATAAATATTTGAGATTAAATATGGCTTCTCTCTGTGGGAATATTCCCTTATAAGATTGACATTTGAGCGCACTGACATAGATAAGGAGTACGTTCTTGATTAAATGTTGTCATCTAATTTGTGTCAAATACCAACTAAGAAAACATGGACAGAGAAGAAATCCATGCTCTCAACCTTCCAGATAAACTAATTGTCTTGTGTATAATATATAAATTTAATCAGCTACTAGATACAATTACTTTACAAAATTCTTAGGCGAATGGATGTATCTAGAGAATATCATGCTGAGTGAGGTAACTCAGTCACCAAAGAACAGATATAATATGCAGTCACTGATAATTGAATACTAGCCAAACAGATTTGTAAATACCCAAGAAAAAACCCACAGTCGATATGAAGCTCAAAATAAGTAAGGCCAAAGAAAGGAAGCCTCATTCTTTCTTAGACAAAAAGTAAGTTTATAGTACCCTCTCAGAGTGTGGTACACCCAGACCTTAAATCATTAATAGTTCAAGAGCTAAGAATGTAGCCTTTTGGCAATTTTTAGTATTTAAAAATCATTATGTTTAATCTTTATACACCAAGAAAACTTGTACTATTTCCATGTTATGTTTTGTTTTACATGTACTTTATGCTCATTGTAACTAATAAGATTTCAATGCATAGTACCAAACCTTTAAAAAAAAATCAAATACTGACAAAAATTTATTCATATAGTTATATGTAAAGTGATTTTTAAAATCTGTACATTTATCTCGTTTTTAAAGATAATGTTGTTTAAATAAAAACAAAAAAACATAAAATTTATTTTACATATTAAAACAAATTTATGCATTCTATAATAAATAATATTCTTACAGTACTAATTCATTAGTGTCTAATCATGAGTATCTCCGAAATGCACCAGGTCCTTTTCTCACATAATAAAGCTTCTCTTTCTTATTATAGCATATCAAGTAATTGTATTTAATTATGTGCTCATCTCAGTAATAATCTTCATGTGGAATTCTATACTTCTATAGAAATGCTTTTCTTTTTTTTCATCATATTTGTGTTCATGATTAACCACATACTCTCTTTTTCATTATTATGATTTTATTCAAAATTTGTAAATACGTAAATATATATAAATAAATGCACTATATAATTTTTACATTCCAATAAATAAAATAATAAGAATTCATTCATTGAAAACATTACTCAATACTGGCTGTATAAAAATTTATTTAAATCTTATTATCTGTTTTATAAAAATACGAATTTATCAACAAAGCAATAAAGGAGGAAGTTTCAACATTATTGAAAAACCTTGTCTTTGCCAGTTTATATCCTTTTTTATTTCTCTATGTTTGACTAAAAGTGCTTTGAATGTTCAACTTTACTACCATAATTACAGTTTAGAAAAAGTTATACCATATATTTTTTAATTAAATTAAGTTAAATATCAATAGTAAAACATTTAAGATAGTTTTGTTTTATGAGTTGTATAAGAAACCTAATGTTTTAGAGCAATTGTGATTAAAAGCAAATACAAATTCCAAAACGATCAAACAATGAAACAAATAGAAGTATATATCTGAATCCAAAATGGACTGTCGACATGGTGTGTATTCCCTTCATGTTCTTGGAATGTTTCTCTAGGGTATCACTCACATTGTTGCTGTCTGTTAAACTACGATTGCCTCCACTCACAGTATATGATACAAGATAAACTGCATTGTAAATATACATACAATTATCTGTGTTGCACATCAGAGTAATCTTTCAAATTTTCATTCTTTTAAATGAGTAATGATTCAGTGGATATGTGATTTTGCTCCATTATTCAAACATAATGAGAGCCCTGGAATAAGTTAAACACACTTAGGTGAATAATGATTCATAACTTCTGAATAAAAACCTACTGATAATTTCATCTTAGTACTGTGCCTCTCACCTGTGATATTTGTTCTAACCCATATTTCAAAGAGCAGTGGCATAGTACAATTTCAGTGAAGGGACATTAATTGTACATTTGCACATGATATATAGATCCAGCAAATATTCGTGGCAAAATTCAATTTACACAGTTGTTTTCTGCATATAAATAGCATTATTCAAAATGACAATGTGCAATCTTATAAGTAGTAAAATTAAGGAAAAAACAAATCACAATTTACAACACGTTCAAACAGTATTTATGTTTTATAGTCTAAATAAATGTATTCAAAATCATTAGTACTGTATAATACTCTATTTTGGATACAGTACTCAGAAGACTCAATTTACCTTAATGTACTATGAAAGACTTCCTGCAGTCTGGCTTTCACATAATCAGAAAGTTTTATGTCGACTGCTATGGGAAGGGAGCAGTTATTATGAGCATCCAGGCATCATGCTTGTTAACTCTAACAATGATCAGTAGGTAAAGATATCCCTAAAAGTGCAGCAGTAGCACAGCGTCATATATCGATAAAAATCAAGTGCTGTCTAATTTAATATAAGGCTCATATAATAGTATGGAAATTATGCCTAATACTAAAATACTGAAAACTACCTAGTGCTAATAACATCATGGATCTTAGATGATCATCTATTGAGAGACAGAGAAGAGTGAAAAGGGGAAGAGAAAGAATGATGTAAAGAAGAAAGAATAGAAAAGAAGAAAAAGAAAAGGAGGACGATGAAGAGGAAGAGTTGAAGGAGAAAGAGAAAAAGGAAAAGGAGGAGGAGGAGGAGAAGGAAGAGCAGAAGAAGAAGAATAACAGCAACAATAACAACAACAATAAGAAAAGAAAAAGAAGAACAAGCACAAGAATAAGAAGAACCAGAATAAGAAGAACAAGAACAAGAAGAAGAAGTCCATGTCTGCAGACAAAGACTTATTAGCTGATTAGAATGTGAGTACTGTGAAGTGTGGAGACTGGAATGTTGCAAGTCTGTATGTTCCTTAAACTTGGTCTAAGCTCAGACTCTACAGAATTTTTTGCTCCGGAGACCAGCAGAGGAGTGGAATGATTTGATGAGCCAGAGGACCAAGGTATTTGCTGTGAAATTGTGACTCCTAGAAATGATAAGGTATAACAACCAGGATACTAGCATTACACCTGCTAAAGCAAGATGCAAACAAGTAAAATATCAATAAATTAGGTCATGTAAAAGGAGGGCAATTTTATTCAGTAATAACCTTAGAAAGCACTAGAGGCAACAACTGATTGCTGAGAGTAAGGAATAACCTGTACCCAGAATGAGCATGTCTGTTTGAAATGATATATTTACAACCCATTTAGTAGGAACAGGAGGCTCTATGTGTATAAACACACACACAAACACACACACACACACACACACACACACACAGCCACAAGAATAATCAAAGAAAAACTGGCCATCTATTTGAGAGACTCAAGAATGTCTATGGGAGATATTGGAGGAAATATAAACAATGGGGGTTGGAGGCAGGAGAGGTAAAGTAGCTTTAATAAACATTTTTTTTTCCAAATAGGAAAGAATACAAGATGCAAAAAACTCACTTTAGAAAACTACAAATGTAGACTAACTTTTTTTTAATCATAAATACCATTACTTTGAGAAATGCTTATCACTGTCAACATTTTTTTTGTTTGTCTCTGTGGCATTAAGTTTCTTTTTTTTTTTTTTGAAAGTACAATAAAGCCTAAGGTTAATGTAGAACACTTATATATTATTAAAATTATAATAATTTTATCATTTTAAAATTTATATTTAATTTTATGAATGAGCATATGCAAGCTATCTATAATTTTCTATCTCTAAATTATTACCTATACTTACTGAAAATAATAAAAAATTGTATTTTCTTAGCTTGTATAATGTACACATAATAGAAATATAAGACATATACATATACCCTATTAAAAATGGGGTACAGAGCTAAACAAAACGTTTTCAGTTGAGGAACACAGAATGGCCAAGAAACATCTGAGGAAGTGCTCCACATCCTTAGCCATCAGGGAAATGCAAATCAAAACAACCCTGAGATTCCACCTCACACCAGTCAGATTGGCCAAGATCCAAAACTCAGATGACAGCAGATGCTGTGTAGGATGTGGAGAAAGAAAAAACACTTCTCCACTGTTGGTGGTGTTGCAAGCTAATACAACCACTCTGGAAATCTGTCTGGCGATACCTCAGAAAATTGGATATAGTACTACCTGAAGACCCAGCTATTCCACTTCTAGGCATATACCCCAGAGACAATTTAATACACAACAAAGATATATGCACCACAATGTTCATAGCGGCTCTATTTATAATAGCCAGAAGCTGGAAGGAACTTATACGTCCCTTAGAAGATGAATGGATACAAAAATTGTGGTACATATACACAATGGAATACTACTCAGCCTCCAGAAACAATGACTTAACCAAATTCTTAAGAAAATGGCTGCATCTAGAGAATATCATCCTGAGTGAGATAACCCAGTCACAAAAGAACAGACATACTATGCAGTCACTGATAGTGGGATGCTAACCCCAGAGGCTTGCACTCCCCCAGAAACAACTCACAGACTGTATGAAGTCCAAGAAATAAGGAAAACAAAACCAAAAAAATTTACAAAACAAGAAAACTTTAACTATTTCCATGTTACATTTTGTTTTACATGTACTTTAGCTCATTGTAACTATAAATTTTTCAAGGCATACAACCAACCCTTGAAAAAAATCAAGTACTGACTAAAGAATATATTCATATAGTTTTATATAAAAATTATGTTAAAATCTGAAAAAAGTACTGACAAAAATGTATAATTTTAAGCAAAAAATATTTAAAATCTGTACATTTATCTTTGTTTTGTAAAATAAAGTTGTTTAAAAAAAGACATATACAACTATAATTTCCATAAATGAGGTATATGTGGAAGTTTGTGTTTAGCATCATAGTAACATTTCAAATCAATATACTAATGAGTCAGGTCCTCTAGATACTTAAGATATTCCCCAAAGGCTCTTTTAGAACTTTCCCAAAATTGTTTACAATTTTCAGGCTGCTTTTGTACCATTTAGTGAACTGAAGCATTAGTTACTTCAAATGATGCCCTGAAGACCCAAACAGCTGAGTAGCTCTAAATAGCTTTTCCAGATTTCCAAATATAATCTAAGTATTTTTATAAATGAAATGATAAAATAAATATTCTGTTACATTTATTTCTGACCCATGGATTTTAATCACTCTATTATTAAATTGAGTCATTCATTTAAAAGACATCTATGACTAAAAATATATAATTTGTACGAATTTGTAGAGAAAAAGGAAAGTCAAATCCTCTCATTTGCAAAATTCAGTATCTTTTTCCAATTGCTTCTGATATGACATGCTTTTACCAAACTTTATTTCACTGAAACAGAAATGAGTTTGCCCTGTTTTTTGGCATAATGATAGTCACAAAATCATTTCAATCTTTAAAGGGCCTAGTTTCTTTTTTTAATAATAATCATCACTATCCAAAAAATAGTTTATATCTGTGAGTTCTTTCAGAATTTATTTCTTTCCATCTTGATTCGATTAGTTGAATTAAAATAATGAGAATACACCAGTGAAAATATTGATGATGTTCATTAGCTAGAATAAAAAATAGCAGTCAGTTCAAGAGAGTATGATTCAATTCCTTGGCTTATTTAAAGTTTAAAATTACTTTATTAGTTGTTAGTTTTATTTCACTGAAGACGTATTTACTTTAAAATAATGATAAAAAGAAAAAAAAGTTAGGTGTACTGTTACAGAAAACTTAAAGACTGATTCATGAATATTATGAGTTCAAGGTTAACTCGGGCATATATCATGAGTTTATTAAACATAAATACAAATAAGTTCACGTGTAGAAATAAAAAATAAGAAAATAAATATGATGTAAAAATGCAAATAGTTATACTCTCTGAAACATTGATGTGCTTAAATGTTGTTTTGATGGAAATTTTAAAAGGAGACTCAAAATAAAAGGACAATCAATAAATATGTATAGTACTAAATACTACATTTTTCAGTATTAGGAAGTACTGGTTGAAATCTCTCTCTCTCTCTCTCTCTCTCTCTCTCTCTCTCTCTCTCTCTCTCTCTCTCTCTCTCTCTCTCTCTCTTTCCCCCTCTCTCTGATTCTCTCTCTGACTCTGTCTCTCTCCATCTCTCTGTCTCTGGCTCTCTGGCTCTCTCTTATATTGGACTATATTTTACTTATATTTCAAATGTTATCCTCTTTCCCAGTTTTCCATTTGGAATCTCCCTATCCCCTTTCCCTCCCCCTGCCTCTATGAGTGTGCTCCCCTACCCACTCACCCCCTCTCTCCCCCCACTGTGGGGCATTCTCCTAAACTGGTGTATCAAGCCTTTACAGGACCAATGACTTCTCTTATCATTAATGCCTGATAAGGTCTCCTCTGGTACATACCTTGTTGGAACCATGCGTCCTTCCATTTCTACTCATTGGTTGGTAGTTTAGTCTCTTGGAACTCAGGAGAGGGAGTCTGGTTGATTGAGATCATTCTTTTTGTGGGATTGCAAACCACTTCTTCACCTCTTTTATTTATTTAAAAAAATAAAACAAACAATCAAACAAACAAAAAACTCTACCACTGGAGACTCCATTCTCAGTCCAATGGTTGGTTGAAAGTGTCTGACTCAGTATTTTTCAAGGTCTTGGTAGTGCCACTCAGGAGACAGCTATATTGGACACATGTCAACATATACTTCTTGGCATCTACAATTTTGTCTTGGTTTATTTACACTATATGTAATGGATTTCCCAGTTGCTGGATAGCCCTTTTTTCAGTCTCTTCTCTAAACATTGTCTCTGTATTTCCAACTGTGAATACTTTGTTAACCCTTTTAAAAAGAACTGAAGCATCCTCTTTTGTTTTCCAACTTCTTGAGCTTCAAGAGGTCTGAGAATTGTATCTTTGTTAATTCAAATTTTTGTGTTATTATCCACTAATCAGTGAGTGCATACTATGTGTGTTCTTTTGTGATTGGCTTACCTCTCTAAGAACTATATTTTTGACTTCTATCCATTTGCCTATGAATTTTATAAAATCATTGTTTTTAATACCTTTGTAGTACTTAATTGCGTAAACGTACCACACTTTCTCTATCCATTCCTCTGTTGAAGGACAGCTGGGTTCTTTCCAGCTTCTGGCTATTACAAACAAGGCTGCTATGAACATAGTGGAAAGTGTGTCTTTGTAATATGTTGGACCATCTTTTGGTCATGTAGTATTGTGTGCAATTTTATGAGGAATTGACAGATTGATTTCCAGATTGCTCCTACCATCTTGCAATCCCAGCAACAATGGAGTAGTGTTCCTCTTTCTCTACTTCCAAGCCAGCATCTGATGTCACTTGAGTTTTTATCTCAGCCAATCTGCCTGGTGTGAGGTGGAATCTCTGGGTTGTTTTGACTTGCATTTACCTGAAAACTAAGAATATTAAATATTTCTGTAGGCACTTCTCAATCATTTGATATTCTTCAGTTGAGAAGTCTTTTTCTAGCTCTATCCTCCCATTTTTAATAGGATTATTTGATTCTCTGCAGTCCAACTTCCTGGGTTTTTGTATATTGGATATTAGCTCCCTATCAGATGTGGGATTGGTACAGATCTTTTTACAATCTGTTTTTTGCTGTTTTGTTTAATTGACTATGCCCTTGGCATTACAGAAGTTTTGCAGTTTTATGAAGTTCCATTTCTCAATTCTTGATCTTAAAGCAATAACCACTAGCGTTCTGTATAGGAAATTTTTTTCTGTGCCTATGTGTTCAAGGTTATTCCCCACTTTCTCTTCTATTAGTTTCAATGTACCTGGTTTTATGTGAATATCCTTGGTCAACTTAGACTTGACCTTTGTACAAGGTCATAAGAATAAATAGTTTTGCATTCTTCTGCATGCTGACCTCCAGTTGAACCAGCACTACTTGTTTAAAATGTCATATTTTTCCCCCACTAGATGGTTTTAGCTCGTTTCCCAGATCAAGTGACCATAGATGTGTGGATTCATTTATGGGTCTTCAGTTCTAGTCCATTGATCTACCTGTCAATTCCTCTTCTAATACTATACAGTTTTTATCAGAATTGCTTTGTAATACAGCTTGAGGTTGGGAATTGTCATTTTTCTCACCATTTCTTTTATTGTTGAGTATAGTTAACTATCCTGGCTTATTTCAAAGGAATTTGCAAATTGCTCTATCTAGCTCTGTGAAGAGTTCAGTACAAATTTTGATGGAGATTGCATTGCATCTGTAAATTGCTTTAGGCAAGATGACCATTTTTACATATTAATCTTGCACTACAAAGGTATCACTACAAAATTCCATCCATGAGTATGAGAGATCTTTCGAATTTCTGAGATCTTCTTTGATTTCTTTCTGCAGAGACTTGAAATTTTTGATATAGAGATCTCCTTGATGTTTAAAAGATATTTTATATTTTTTGTGACTTGTGAAGGGTGTTGTTTCCCTCATTTCTTTATCAGCCCAGGTATCCTTTGAATAGAGAAAGCCTACTATTTTTTTTTCTTTTTAGTTAGTAAAACCAATAGAGCACATGAACATATTGAGAAGCAAAGGGAATCTCAATTATGTTTACAGGTATACCTGGAGGCTTGTCTCAGAGGTGATTCCAGATCCTATAGACTTACCAACACTAGCCATCACAATGGGTAATAATTCCAAGAATTGACAGGCATTTCAAGATGTTTCATTTTTTTAAAAGACTTTATTTTACAAAACAAAGATAAATGTACAGATATTAAACATTTTTTTGCTTAAAATTATATATTTTTGTCAGTACTGTTTTCTCAGATATTAAAATAATTTTTACATAAAACTATGTGAATATATTTTTTAGTCAGTACTTGATTTTTTCAAGGGCTTGACAGTATGCATTGAAAAACTAATACCATGAGCATAAAGAACATGCAAAACAAAACGCAACATGGAAATAGTCAAAGTCTTCTTGTTGAAAAATATTTTTTTTGTTTTCTTTATTTCTTGGACTTCATACAGTCTGTGAGTTGTTTCTGGGGGAGTGCAAGCCTCTGGGGTTAGCATCCCAATATCAGTGACTGCATATTATGTCTGTTCTTTTGTGACTGGGTTATCTCACTCAGGATGATCTTCTCTAGATGCAGCCATTTTCTTAAGAATTTGGTTAAGTCATTGATTCTGGTGGCTGAGTAGTATTCCATTGTGTATATGTACCACAATTTTTGTATCCATTCATCTTCTGAAGGACATCTCAGTTCTTTACAGCTTCTGGCTATTATAAATAGAGCCGCTATGAACATTGTGGTGCATATAGCTTTGTTGTGTATTAAAGTGTCTCTGGGGTATATGCCCAGAATTGGAATAGCTGGGTCTTCAGGTAGTACTGTATCCAATTTTCTGAGGTATCACCAGACTGATTTCCAGAGTGGTTGTATTAGTTTGCAATCCCACCAACAGTGAAGAAGTGTTCCTCTTTCTCTGCAGCCTTGCCAGCATCTGCTGTCATCTAATTTTTGGATCTTGGCCAATCTGACTGGTGTGAGGTGGAATCTCAGGGTTGTTTTGATTTGCATTTCCCTGATGGCTAAGAATGTGGAACACTTCCTCAGATGTTTCTCAGCCATTCGGTGTTCCTCAACTGAGAACGTTTTGTTTAGCTCTGTACCCCATTGTTAATAGGGTTATTTTATTCTCTGGTGTCTAGCTTTTTGAGTTCCTTGTATACCTTGTATATAAAGCCTCTCTCTGTTGTGGTGTTGGTAAAGATCTTTTTTTATTCTGTTGGTTGCCGTTTTGTTTTCTTGACAATGTCCTTAGTCTTACAGAAACTTTGCAATCTCATTAAGTCCCATTTGTTAATCTTTGACCCTAGAGCTTGAGCCATTGGTGTTTTGTTCAGGAAATTTTCTCCTGTGCCTATGTGTTCTAAGGTTTTCCCTACTTTCTCATTTAATAGTTTCAGTGTATCCGGTATAATGTGGAGATCTTTGATCCACTTACACTTGAGCTTTGTACAAGGAGATAAGAACGGGTCTATTTTCATTCTTTTGCGTGCTGAGTACCAGTTGGACCAGCACCATTTGTTAAATAGGCTGTCCTTTTTCCATTGAATGCTTACTGCTCCTTTGTCAAAAATCAGGTGACCATATACATGAGGGCTCATTTCTGGATTTTCTATTCTATTCCATTGATCAACATACCTATTTCTGTACCAGTACCATGCAGTTTTCATCACAATTGCCTTGTAATATAGCTTGAGGTCAGGGATAGTGATTCCCACAGATAATTTTTTGTTATTGAGAATGAATTTAGCTATTCTGGGTCTTTTGTTATTCCATATGAAATTGCACATTGATCTTTAAAGTTCCATGAAGAACTGGGTTGGAATTTTGATGGGGGTTGCATTGAATCTGTAGATTGCTTTTGGTAGCATGGCCATTTTTAAGATGTTGATCTTTCCAATCTATGAGCATGGGAGATCTGTCCATTATCTGAGATCCTCCTCAATTTCTTTCTTTAGAGGTTTGAAGTTCTTGTCGTACAGGTCCTTCACTTGCTTAGTTAGAGTCACACCAAGGTATTTCATAGTTTTTGTGATGATTGTGAAGGGTATTTTTTCCCTAATTTCTTTCTCCACATGTTTGTCCTTTGAGTATAGGAAGGCTACTGATTTGTTCGAGTTAATTTTGTATCCAGCAACTTTGCTGAACTGGTTTATCAGGTGTTGGAGTTCTCTGGTGGAATTTTTGGGGTCACTCAAGTACACTATCACGTCATCAGCAAAGAGTGATGTTTTTATCTCTTCCTTTCCGATTTGTATCCCTTTGATCACCTTTTGCTGTCTAATTGCTCCAGCCAGGACTTCCAGTACTATGTTGAATAGGTAGGGGGAGAGTGTGCAGCCTTGTCGAGTCCCTGATTTTAGTGGGATTGCTTCAAGTTTCTCGCCAATAAGTTTGATGTTGGCTGTTGATTTGCTGTATATTGCTTTTATTATGTTTAGGTATGGACCTTGGATTCCTGTTCTTTCCAGGACTTTTAAAATGAATTTTGAAAAGGTGCCATGGGGTGCTGAGAAGAAGGTGCATTCTTTTTCTTTAGGATAATATGTTCTGTATATACCTATTAATTCTAGTTGGTTCAAAGTCTCTGCTTGTTTTGCAGTGTCCTTGTTCAGTTTCTGTTTCCATGATCTGTCCATTGGTGAGAGTTGGGAATTAAAGTCTCCCAATATTATTGTGTAAGGTGAAATATATTTTTTGAGCTTTAGTAGGATTTCTTTTATGAATGTGGGTGCTTTTTTATTTGGATCATATATGTTAAGGATTGAGAGTTTCTTCTGACTGGTTTCCCTGGTAATGAGTAAAAAGTGTCCTTCCTTATCTTTTTTGATAACTTTTGTTGTAAATTTACTTTATTCAACATTAGAATAGCCACTCCAGCTTGCTTCTTGGAGCTGTTTGCTTGGAAGTTTTTTTCCCACCCTTTAACTCTGAGATAGTGTCTGCCTTTGTTTCTGAGATGAGTTTCCTGTATGCAGCAAAATGCTGGATTTTTTTTATGTATCCAGTCTGATATAGCCTATGTCTCTTTATTGGGGAGTTGAGTCCATTTATGTTAATTGATATCAAGGAATAGTTGTTTCTGTTTCATGCCATTATTGCTTTTTTGTGTTGAGTTGTGTCTGTGTCTTTTTCTTCTTTTACTTTTCTTGTTTAGGAGATTTCTTGTTTTTACTAGGCTGTATTTTCCCTCATTATATTGGGTTTTCCACCTATAATCCATTGTAGTGATGGGTTTGTGGTCAGATATTGTGTGAATTTTGATTTGTCTTGAAATATCTTCATCTCTCCATCGATGGTGATTGATAGTTTTGCTGGGTATAGCAGGTTGGGCTGGCACTTGTGTTCTCTTAGGTTGTGCATGATGTCTGTCCAGGCTCTTCTAGCTTTCATAGTCTCTGTTGAGAAATCGGGTGTGATTCTGATTGGCCTGCCTTTATATGTTACCAGACCTTTTTCCCTTACTGCTTTTAGTATTCTTTTTTTGCTTTGGGCACTTGATGTTTTTACTATTATGTGTCGGGAGGTATTTATTTTCTGGTCCAACCTATTTGGAGTTCTGAAGGCCTCTTTTATGCTCCGGGTCATCTCATTCTTGAGGGTAGGGACGTTTTCTTCTACGATTTTGTTGAAGATATTTACTGTGCCTCTTAGTTGATACTGTTCTCCCTCTTCTATTCCTATTATCCTTAGGTTCGGTCTTCTCATTGTGTCCTGGATTTCCTGGACATTTTGGGTTATGAGCTTTTTGTTTTTTACATTTTCTCTGGCTGTTTTGTCTATGTTTACAATGTTGTCTTCTGCCCCCGAGATTCTCTCTTCCATCTCTTGTAATCTATTGGAAATGCTTGCTTCTGTGATTCCTGATTTCTTTTTTAGGTGTTCTACCTCTAGTGTTATCTCTTTTTGTGTTTTCTATATTGTGTCAATTTTCGTTTTAAATTCCCTCTTCAATTCCTTTATTTCTTTGATTCTGCTTTTCTCTTGTTCTTTGAGTTCTTTGAATGTTTTTCTTGCTTCCTCCTTAAAATCTTCTGAATATTTTTGCTTTTCCTCCCTTTCTTATTTAAGTATCTCTATCAGCATCTTGAGGTATGATTTCAGGTCTGTGTCTTCCTTTTCTGGAGTGTTTGGAATTCCGATGTTTGCTGTTATGGGAGAGCTGGGTTCTGGTGTTACCATGTTGTCTTGGTTTCCTTGGGATATACTCTTTCGCTTTCCTCTTGCCATTTTGTTGTCAGTGATATGTTCTTGCCTTTCCCTTGTAACTGGTCTGTGTCCCTGGATCTCCACTGCTCCAGGTGGCAGATGGGTCGAGCCCTGTTCTATGCCTCAGAGTGGCTGGGTGGGAACAGAAGTTCCAATGTTCTATTCCTGGTTGCTGGATCAGACAGGATGGGGCAAGGACAAGGCAGTGGGTGCACTTTCCGTGTGCACTCCACAGAGATCTCTCTACTTTCTGGCAGCCCAGGTCTCCCACCCACCAATTGCTCAGCCTCTACGAGACGCCGTTCCGGGTGGCAGATGGGCCAGGCTCTGCTCTATGTCCTGAAGTTGCCTCCAGGTGGAAACAGAAGTTCCTAAGTTCTGTTCCAGGTTGTTGGATTCCGCAGGACAGGGCAGGTCAAGGCAGGGGGTGCACTTTCCGTGAGCACTCCACAGAGATCCCTCTGCTCCCCAGCAGCCTAGGTCTCCCACTCACCAGTTGTTCAGCCTTTACATGTTGCTGTTCTGGGTGGCAGATGGGCCAGGCTCCACTCTGACTCCTGAATTCGCCTCCTGGTGGAAACAGAAGTTCGAAATTTCTGTTCCTGGACGCTGGATCAGGCAGGGCAGGGAAGGGCAAGGGAGGGGGTGCACTTTCCCTGTGCACTCCGCAGAGATCTCTCGTTCCCTGGCAGCCCAGTTCTTCCACTCACCAGTTGCTCAGCCTCTACGAGCCCAGTACTTGATTTTTTCAAGGGCTTGACAGTATGCATGGAAAACCGAATAGTTACAATGAGCGTAAAGTACATGCAAAACAAAACACAACATGGAAATAGTCAAAGTTATCTTATTTTGTAAATATATTTTTTTGTTTTCTTTATTTCTTGGATTTCATACAGTATGTGAGTTGTTTCTGGGGGAGTGCAAGCCTCTGGGGTTAGCATCCCAATATCAGTGACTACATATTATGTCTGTTCTTTTGTGACTGGGTTATCTCACTCAGGATGATATTCGCTAGATGCAGCCATTTTCTTAAGAATTTGGTTAAGCAATTGTTTCTGGTGGCTTAGTAGTATTCCATTGTGTAAATGTACCACAATTTTTGTATCCATTCATCTTCTGAAGGACATCTGGGTTCTTTCTAGCTTTTGGCTATTATAAATAGAGCTGCTATGAACATTGTGGTGCATATATCTTTGTTGTGTATTGTTGTGTCTCTGGGGTATATGCCCAGAAGTGGAATAGTTGGTTCTTCTGGTAGTACTATATCCAAATTTCTGAGGTGTCGCCAAACTGATTTTCAGAGTGGTTGTATTAGTTTGCAACCCCACCAACAGTGGAGTAGTGTTCCTCTTTCTCCGCAGCCTCACCAGCATCTGCTGTCATCTGATTTTTGGATCTTGGCCAATCTGACTGATGTAAGGTGGAATCTCAGGGTTGTTTTGATTTGCATTTCCCTGATGGCTAAGGATGTCGAGCATGTTTCTTGGCCATTCGGTGTTCCTCAACTGAGAACGTTTTGTTTAGCTCTGTACCCCATTTTTTAATAAGGTTATTTGATTCTCTGGTGTCTAGCTTTTTATGGAATAACAAACTACCTAGAATAGCGAAATCCCTCCTCAACAACAAAAAAAACATCTGTGGGAATCACTATCCCTGACCTCAAGCTATATTACAAGGCAATTGTGTTGAAAACTGCATGGTACTGGTACAGAAATAGGCATGTGGATCGATGGAATAGAATAAAAGATCCAGAAATAAGCCCTTATGTATATGGTCGCCTGATTTTTGACAAAGGAGCCCTAAATATTCAATAGAAAAAGGACAGACTATTCAACAAATGGTGCTGGTCCAACTGGCACTCAGCATATAAAGAATGAAAATAGACCCTTTTCTTATCTTCTTGTACAAAGCTCAAGTGTAAGTGGATCAAAGATCTCTACATTAAACCAGATACACTGAAACTATTTGATGAGAAAGTAGGGAAAACCTTAAAACACATAGGCACAAGAGAAAATTTCCTGAACAAAACACCAATGGCTCAAGCTCTAAGGTCAAAGATTAACAAATGGGACTTAATGAGATTGCAAAGTTTCTGTAAGACTAAGGACATTGTCAAGAAAACAGAACAGCAACCAATAGAATGGGAAAAGATCTTTACCAACACCACATCAGATAGAGGCCTAATATCAAAGGTATACAAGGAATTCAATAAATTTCTTAAGGGATTCAGAAAAAATGGAATCCAATAGGTGAAAAAAAGTGAATAAAACCGTTCAAGACCTAAAAATGGAAATGGAAGCATTAATGAAAACACAAAATTGACGGAATTTTAGAGAGTGAAAGCCCATGTTAACAAAAAATAAATAAATAAAAACAACAACAACGAAATAAAACAGTAACTATAGATGCAGGCAACACCAAGAGAATAAAAGACATTGAAGACAGAATTTCTGGCACTGAAATACAATAGAACTAAATGATACATCAGTAAAATTACATGTAAAATGTAACATATTTCCAATGTAAAAAAACCAGGAAATCTGAGAAACTATGAAGAAACCAGTCTTAAGAACAGTAGAAATAGAAGACGATATCAAGCTCAAAGGCTCAGAAAATATTTCTAACAAAATGATAGGAGAAAATTTCCCTCATCAAAAAAAAAATTTAGGTATAAATATACAAGAAGCTCAGATAATACCAAATGGATTGGACCAGCATACAAAATTCTCCCAACTCATAATAATCAAACAGGAGATACAGAACAGAAAAAAAAATGTTGAAAGTTGCAAGGCCAACTTTGTAGTACATTAAGACAGATCTATCAGAATTATGCCAGACTTCACTATAGAGAGTTCAAAAACCAAAGGATCTGGGCATATGTCTTGTATTCTCTAGAAGACCAAAGATGCCAGGCAAGATTACTATATCCAACAAAATATTCTATCACTACATATGGAGAAAAGAAGAAATTTCATGATAAGACAAATTTAAACTGTATTTATCCACAAATCTAGTGCTCTACAAGATACTAGAAGAAAAACTATAACCTGTTGATGTTAACTCTAGCCAAGAAAACACAACAGGTAATAAATTATTCCACACATAAAACAAAAAATAATCACACACACACATACACACACACACACACACACACACACTCACAACCACCAATATCATAAAAATAACAGGATTTAACAATCATTTCCAATAAGTATCTTTGAAAATCAATGGACTCAATTCCATAATAAAAAGGACATTAACATAATGAATGTACAAACAGGATCCACTATTTTTCTGAGTAGAAGAAAAAGAGCTCAGCAACAAAAGTAGGCTACACCTCAGAGTAAAGTGTTGGAGAAGGATTGTCTAAGCAAATGGACCAACAAAGCAATCTCATATAGCCATCTTAACACATAATATATAGATATTCAATGATATTAATCAAAAGATATATTGAATGTTACTTCATATTCAACAAAAGAAAATATACCAAGAAGTCTACTTAATTCTGCAAAGCTATGCCCCAAAAGAAAGAGTATCCATAGTTGTTAAAGAAGTATTGTTAAAACTTAAATCACACATCAACCTATGCAGGTTAATATGGGGAGACACGAAGACCTCATTTTAACCAATGAACAAATCATTGATACTGAAATTAATAGAGAAATAATGATGTAGAAGACATTATAAATCATATGAATTGAATAAATTTCTACAAAGCATTTCACCCAAACACAATAGAATATACATTCTCAACATAATACAGAACCTTCTTTGAAACTGACCATACACTTGGTCATAAAGCATGAAATAATCTTCTGTATCTAATCCAACATCCATGGATTAAAGCTGGACTTCAACAACTACAGGAAGGACAGAAATCCTATAACTAATGGAAAATGAACCACTCTCTACGCAATATTCACTGGATCAGAGAAGAAATAAAAAAATAAATTAGAGATTTTCTATAACTCAAGGAGAATGAAAGTACAATGTACCCAAACTTAAGAAACACAATAGAAATAATTATATGAGGAAAAAGGAGCCATAATAAAGAAACTGGGGAGACCACATTCTAGGAACTTAACAACACACCTGAAAGTTCTAGAACAAAATGAAACAAAAACATCCAAGAGGAAGAATCTTTGCAGGAAATAACCAAACATAGTACTGAAACCAGTAACTTAGAATCAATTGAGGTCACTACAAAGAATCAATAAAAACAAGAGTTGGTTCTTTGGAAAAATATCAAGAATGTATACAAATTCCAGGCCACTCTTACCAAAAAAAATGGAGGCAGAGTATGCAAATTAAGTAAATTAGGAATGAGAAGGGGAACATAACCAGAGACTCTGAGGTAATCTAAAGAACCATTAAGTTGTTGCAGAATATTTGCTCACACTCTGAACCCCCAAATTATATTATTTGCTGAAAAAATGTTTATAGTTGCAATGTGGCTTAGCCCTAAGCATATCTTTAATCTCCTTGGCTGGAATACACACAGTCCCTTAGTACAATCCCTTAATTCCAAACAATGAACATAACTTGCAGATGAAACATCTGTATTTGAAAGTGATGTCCAATTAAGTGGCACTAACAAAGTGATGAATGAGACAAAATTTGGTGGCTAGAATATGCCTAACTCTCACAAGATATGTGAGGAACAGGAAGCTCCTTAAGAAGCATAGAAAAGGAGAAGAAGGCAGTTTTACTGAAATAGGTGTAGAGACAGAACAAGGTAGAGACAGATGAAAAAAAAAAAAAAAAAAAAAAAAACAAGCCACAATATTAGAGCAAATTGCCAGAGTTAGTTTGAGGCCAAGCAGAGCAATATGTCAGAGGCTGGGAGAAGTTAGAATGAAACAGTAAGCTTACAGAAAAAAAATGCAATCTGCCAATCAAAGATCAGATAGCACTAGAAAGGGGAAAGCTTATTCAGCAGTGAGTCTAAGAGTCTGAACATATTCTAAGCTTAGGTACAACTGTGCAGAGGCTAGAATCTTCCAGTCCTTGTCCTAGCTTGCAGACTCAGACAATAATATTCTGAGACATCAGTTACCTCAGGCAAATAAATGTTACTTTTAAATTAGGTCTAACTTCTAAATTCTGTATTAGAGAACATTGGAAAATCAAATGCAGTTGATGATTTTCCTGATAGAAAGCACTTACAAATTTATATCAAGGTCACATAAACAATTAAAATTGACATATAACTAATACTCCTCAAAATATTTTACAAAATAGAAACAGAATATCACCAAACAAGATAAAAGAGGCCCCAGTCATCTTGATAACTAAATCACACAAAGACCTAACAAAAAATTAATAGAACATTTTTCTTTTGCACATCGATGCAAAAATATTTAAAGACTGAATAAAAGAATACATCAAAAATATATTTTACTATGATCAAGTGGACTTCATTCCAGTGAAGCAGGGATGGTTTAACATTTGAAAAACCATTAACATAATCTACAAAATAAACAAAATGAAAGAAAAAAAAAACATGATTCTCTCATTAGATGCTGAAAAAGCATTTGACAAAACACAGCATAACTTCATGATAAAAGTCTTGGAAATGAGGTATATAAAGCAAAAACCTAAACACAATAAAGGCAATATACAGTAAGCCAATGGCCAACATCAAATTAAATGGAGAGAGACTTAAAGCACTTCCAATACATTAGATAAGGCTGCCCATTGTCTCTATATCTATCAATAAGTACTTGAAATTTGAGAGCAATGAAATAAATTATGGAGATTAAGGGGATAAAACTGAAAAAGAAGTAGTCAAAGTATTATTATTCAAAGATGATATGCTAATATATATATAAGTAACCCCAAATATTCTACTAGAGAACTCCCATCACTGAATAAGTGATAAATACCCTCAGCAAAGTGCCTAGAGACAACTTTGACTCAAAAAAATTAGTAACACTTCTGCATTTAAAAAAGAAATTGGCTCAGAAAGAAATTAGGAAAATTAACACCCTTCATATCAGCCATAAACAATATACATTATCTTGCTATAACTATTAAGACATGTGTGATATGTATTTTAAGTCTTTGAAGAAGGAAATTGAGAAAGTTATCAGTAGATGAAAAGATCTTATACGTGCATGGATTGGTAAGATTAACATATTAAAAATAACTACATTACCAAAACTAATACAGATTCCATTTAGTTTTTGCAAAAATTCCAACATATTTTTTATAGACCTTCACTTTCAAAAGCAAAACTTAACTTTCTGTGGAAAACAGAAGCAAAACAAAACAACACTCTACAAACAGAAACAGACAAACAAACAAACACCAAAAAGAAGCCCAACAAACCAACCAAAGAAAACAGAATGGAAGTCCCTGATATCAAGCTGTAACACAAATCAACAACATTAATAATCATAATAACAATAACAATAATAATGAAAATAATAATGATCACATCTATTGTTGTAAAATCAGACATGGTGATCAATGGAATAGAAACCAAAACTCAGAAGTGAACTCACACACCTAGAGAAGTTCAACAGGATCAAAGACCTCAAAATAAACACAAATATACTAAATCTGATAGAAGACAAAATGGAGAATAGTCTTGAATGAATTGGCACAAAGAACACATTCCTAAACAGAATACAAAAGCTGAGGCACTAAGATCAACAGTTGATGTATGAGACCCAGAAAACTGAAAATTTCTGTACAGCAAAGCACACTGTCAATAGGATAATGATGGTGCCCAAAATGAAAAAGGATCTTCACCAATCCTCTATCTGACAAAGGGCTGCTATCCAAAATAAGTAAAGAGCTTACAAAATCAGACATCAACAAACCAAGTAATCAAATTAAAAATGGGATGCAGAGTGACCTTAGGGAGCTCCCAAAGGCTGAGGCACCAATCAGGAGCATACACAGTTCGGTCCAAGGTCATTGGCACATTTATAGCAAAGGTCTGCCTAATCTGGCAATAGTTGGAGAAGATGCATTTAATCCTTGAGAGACTTGAGACCTCAGGGAAAGGGAAGGGTTGGGGGAAAGAGAATGAGAACCTTCTCCTCAGAGATAAAAAGGAGGAGGGATGTGATGAGGAATGATAGGAGCAGGGACCTAAGGATGACAATAGCTGGAATGTAAATAAATAAAATGACAAGTAAAAGAAGGGGTACAGAGCTAACAGGGAATTCTTCACACAGGAATCTCTAATATCCGGGAAGCAATTTAAGAAATGTTCAACATCCTTAGTCATCACAAAAATGACTCTGAGATTCCATCTTATACCTGTGAGAATGACTATGGTAAAAATCTCAGGTGAGAATACATGCCACCATTCTTTGTATCCCTTTCCCCTAACTGGAATACATTGCCTATCCTCAGGAGGAGATGGACCTAATCCTACTGCCAGATGATAAACCAAGGCAGGTTGATATCTATGGAATGGCTCAATTTCCTTGTGGAGAAAAGCTATCAGAGAAGGTAATGGGGAAAACGAAAGTGGAAGTATGGGACTGGAAGGAGAAGGAGCAAGCAAGCTTCAGCCAGGATGTAAAATAAATAAAACATTCAAAAACCTTTCCTTATGTAGCTAAGTTACATAGCTTTTTATTTGTATATTGGATATATTTTATTTACATTTTAAATGTTATCCCATTCCCCCCCAGAAACACCCTACCTCATCTTTTCTCCCTGCTTCTATGAGAGTGCCCCCTCAAACCCCTTCCCACTTCCCTGCCATAACATTCCCTTACATTGGGGCCTTGACAAAACCAATCAAATCTCTTTCTGTTGATGCTCTACAAGGTCATCCTATGCAACACACAAAGCTGGAGACATGGGTCGCTCCAGGTGTACTCTTTGGTTGGTGGTTTAGTTCCTGGGAGCTCTGGTTGGTTGGTATTATTGTTCTTATGGGGTTGCAAACCCTTCATCTCCTTTAATCCTCTCCTACTCTCCCACTGGGGACCCAGTTTTCAATCTAATGGATGGATGAGAACATCCGCTTCTGTATTTGTTGTGATCTGCCAGATTATCTGAGAAGAGAGCTGTATCAGGCCCCTGTCAGCATGTACTTCTTGGCATCAGCAATATTGTCTGGGTTTGGTGGCTGTATGTGGGCTAGAACTTCAGGTGGGACAGTCTCAGGATGGCCTATGGTTTGGTCTCTGCTTCAAACTTTATCTTCATATTTTCTACTGTGAATATTTTTGTTCCACCTTCGAAGAAGGACTGTAGCATCTGCACATTGAGCTTCCTTCTTCTTAGACTTTAGGTAGTCTGTAAATTGTATCTTTGGTAAGCCAAGCTTTTCAGCTAATATGCATTTATCAGTGAGTGCATACCATGTGTCTTTTCTTTTCTTTTTCTTTTTCTTTTTCTTTCTTTCTTTCTTTTTTCTTTTTTTTTTTTTTTTTTTTTTTGACTGGGTTTCCTCACTGAGGATGATATTTTCTAGTTCCATCAATTTACTTGAGAGTTTCATAAGGCCATTGTTTTAAATTGCAGAGTAGTATTCAATCGTGTTAGCGTATCATATTTTATGCATCCATTCCTCATTTGAAGGATATCTAACTCCTTTTTCAGCTTTTAGATATTATAAATAAGACTGCTATAAACATATTGAAATATGTGTCTTTGTTATACGTTTGGTTATCTTTTGCATATATGCTAAGAAGTCATTTAGCTCGGTACTCAGAAAGTACTATGTAAAATTTTCTGAAGAAGCCCTAGAGTAATTTCTAGAGTGGTTGTACCAGCTTGCAATCTCACTAACAGTGGAGGAGTGTTCCTCTTTCTCTATATCCTAGCCAGCATCTGCTGTCACCGGTGTTTATGATCTTATCCATTCTGACTGGTATGAGGTGGAATCTCCAGGTTGATTTGATTTGATTTCTCTGATGACTAGGGATTTTGAACATGTCTTGAAGTGCTTCTCATTCATTTGGTATTCCTCAGTTGACAATTCTTTGTTTAACACTGTACACCATTCTATAACATGGTTATTTGATTCTCTGGAGTCTAACTTCTTGTGTTATTGTATATATTGGATATTACCCTCCATCAGCTGTAGGATTGGCAGAGATCTTTTCCCATTCTGTTGGTTGCTATTCTGTCCTAATGATAGTGACTGTTGTTATACAGAAGCTTTGAAGATTTCCGATGTCCCACTAGTCTTTTCATGATCTTAAAGCATAAACCATTGGTATTTTATTCAGGAAAATTCCCTCAGTGCCCATGTGTTAAAAGCTCCTCCACAATTTCTCTTCTATAAGTTTGAGTGTATCTGGCTTTATGTGGCAGTCCCTGGTCCACTTGGTCTTTACATTTTCTATATGCTTACTGCCACTTGGACTAGCACCATTTGTTGAAAATGTTATCTTTTTTATCTGGATTGTCTTATTGTTTTTGTCAAAGGTCAAGTGACCACAGGTGTATGGGTGTGTTTCTGGGTGTTCTATTCTATTCCATTCATCTATCTTCTTGTCTCTGTACAAATAGCATACAGTTTTAATCACGATTTCTTTGTAATACAACTTGAGATCAGGAATGATGGTTCCTCTACAATATCTTTTATTGTTAAGAAGTTGTCACTATTTTGGATTATTGTTATTCCAAATGAATTTTCAAACTGTTCTTTCAAACTCTATAAAGAATTAAGTTGTGATTTTGATGAGTAGTACATTGAATCTGTAGATTGCTTTTGGCAAAATGACCAATTTTAGTATACTAATCCAGCCAATCAATGAGAATGCGAGATCTTTCCATTTCTGAGATCTTCCTTGATTTCTTTCTTCAGAGACTTGAAGTTATTGTCCTAACAATCTTTCACTTTCTTGGGTAGTGTCACATCAAGGTTTTTTATATTATTTAGGACTATTGTGAAGGGTGTCTTTTTCCTAATTCCTTTCCCAGTCTGTTTATCCTTTGAGTAGGTGTTGAGAACTTACTTTTGACCCATATCAGCTGGTGGCAAGACTTGTGACACCCCCTGTGGAAACCCCACTGCTAACCCCATAGCAGTCAGATTCACTCAGAAAGATAAAAAATATAACTAGATAGTTAAAGAGTAAAACTTGGGGACTCAGGTTGTTCATATTGTGATATGATGGCCAATGTGTGAGAAAGAACAGAGTCAGGGCTGGTTTGAGTCTTGCTTTAATTTCTCCCCTTGAGTAACCATCCCCATATCCATCTTGTTAAGAGCTTTAATTGTTCTGCTATTGTTGACCTTTGAACTCTACCTTTTGAACAAGCTTGTAGCCTTCATAAAAGAGAAAGGACCTACAATACAGCTGATGGTCCTGTGCCAACAATGAGACTCTGAATCATATGAGTTAGATATCAGAGAACCCTGAGTGTATCTTCAAGAATAGAGCTTGTACAAAAGGGGAGGTGAAGGACCCTAAGGGGTTTTACGGTCTCATACCCCCCTTACAGCTTTCCCCTCCCACTTATTTTCTTACAGCTTCCCCTCTCCCACCGAGGGCTTAAGAGATCATGCATCCTCCAGGAAAGTGTTTAAAACTTATCTTGCCAGCTCATGGAATGTAGAACAAGTACCTTGATACCCAGTTGCCAAGCAGCACTTTCTCCCAGTGAGGAGTGCTTCCCCATGAGTATAGGAAAAAATCTTTAATATGTAACCCAGGCATCAAGCAGCACTTCCTCCCAGGGAGAAGTATCTTATCTGGGTGGCTCCTGGAATATAGCACATATAGGTCCTGAGATGCAACTCACATTGGCAGCAGCCAATTGATTTAAGAGTCAACTGAACCTATGAAATCTTACAGGTCTAATCACCATTGCAATAGCCCAAACCTCACTAAGTGTACCAAAACAACTAGTGGAGGGCTCAAGGTTGCCTCTTTTCTGGATGAAGGTCACACCAGTGCACTGAACTAATAAACCTCTTGCTTTTACATTGATCTCTGATCTCTCATTTCATTCACTGGAACCTCAAATAGACTTAATTTGGATCTTACACTGTAACCCTATTAACTTTATTTTAATGTGAAGTTCCTATGCAGGCAACTGAGCCATGAGATTTGAAGCTAATAATATGCCATAAATCAAATAACCCAACACTATCTTTCATGTTTATCTATCATGTTTTAGAAATCAAAAAGTAAACCAGGTTGGAGCTAACATCAGCAGATCAACTGAAATGTTTATCATATTCTTTTTCAAATCAGAAATTTTAATAACATTAGCTGTTTTACATTAATTTCCTTTACATTGTCACATTTAATAAACCAGATAAGAAAATATATTATACTTAGGTGACATTAACAAGTAATGAGCGAAATACTTAGTTTCAAAGTCATCAAAGTCATTAATGGTAGAACAGTGGTTTAATAGTGTACAAGTATAGAAAATAACTCAGAAAATATAAGATTTAAAGAAGCACCTAAAATAAGATTCACATATATTATATCTGTACTTTCACCCAATCTAGTACAAAAAGAAAAAAAAATGTCTACCAGATATCACTTCTTATCCAACATAATATAAATGTTTAATGAAAATTTTACCACAATTCTAGCAAGTATTGTATCTTTATATAGATTCATAGGAAAGAGTGGGTATTGACAGGAATACAAGAAAGATGAAATGGAGCGTGAAGAGATTGTAGCTTGAGCTCAAAGGCTGAGGGTATAGGAATTGCCATGTGGTCTCTATTCCATCCAACTCTGTACAAACATTTATAATGAGCTCAGAGACAATGCTGCCCTTCTTTCAAATTCTGGACATTTGAATTTCAACTAACTCCTCATTGCAGAATATGATGCTATTCTTTAAATGAATATATTTAGGAAAATGAAAGCCAGAATGCAAGTGTCTACCAATAAATTTTGTATTATTTTTGAACAAAACATTGTCCTTTGAAAAAATGGGGTATGGATGTGAGCAGCTGTAATGAGCCTACTTCTCAGTGAAAGCTTATACCCTATCAAAATTGATTTTTATAGTCTTGTTAAATCTATATTTGATCAATGGCATTCTGTATGATTCCTAGAGATTAAAATTGAATTAATATGCATCATTTCTTTTGCCTTTTACATGCAACTATGCTGCTTATAAGAAAAATTACACTTTCTATAACTGTTTTAAAACACTGAGAGCGCAAAAGAGTTCTAGAGAATCACATGGCTGAGAACTAGAAAGCAAGATGGATATCAGGCAATGGTGATCAGTCTATAAACCAAATGCATGAGCTTGCATTGCTCATGATGTTCATTTGCAGATTCCCAAACAAACATGATAATGATCCAAGGCAGAACTGAAGGCATAGTGGGAAAAACGTTTGGAAGTACGTAATGCTTCCAGCCAATTCTTCTTCAGTTATGGTCTCAAGAAAGCTAATGACCATTCCAGACTGTAATGATGACTGGAAGCATGATTATCCATTTTGCATAGTCTATACATAATTAAATTGAGCCCAATTCTCATTTTTAATGCAAAAAGAAAGCTTTTTCTTAACATGAGAAAATTAGACTTTGGGAAACTTTTATTACTATGCCTTTTGATTCAGAGAATATCATTACCTATCAAATTCTGAATAATTTCTATATCATTAAAAATTTTCTGTCAAAAATGTGTTATGATATCTGGAACCTATTGTGTATTCTGTTGAAATTTGAATGGAGTACCTTAGGAATGTATTATATAATATTTCTAAATCTTTAAGAAATTAAGTAAGTTAATCATTTATACATGTTTGCATATACATAGGAGGAAAATTTTATCTTCAGTATCTTTAGTGAAAATTCCTAGAACCATCACGTTCTATTTCTAGTATCATATTATATAAGACAGCATGACATATGCCCAATCATACAAAATTATGCACACATATATACACAAAGACCGTCATCATACATAGATGGACCAATATAAGTACGCAAAAAATGAAAGTATTGTAAAACTAACTATGCTGAGAAAACTTTAGGGAAAGTAGTCAAAATGATACTCTCTTCACCTTTTCAAACCACACATACACACAATCACACACACATTTGTTTATAAAAACAAATTAATATTTAAGAATTTACATGTAATATATTCAACTTTGGCAACTCAGAGACAAATATAATGAAAAACATAACATCAATTAAATTTCTTTCCAGTCATGCATTTCTATGTAAAATAATACAGATAAATATTTGATTATACCCATAAAAAATCAACACAGGATACTTACAAAGTGTGATTTAATTCTAAGTTACAAAGTGAAAGTTCGAAGTATCAATAGTAACATAAACAATCTGTGTTATGTCTCTATTGGTTGTATCACATTATGGTGTGTGTAGTGAGAGTGGGAACATTAAAAAAGTGATTTGTTCTTGAGTTATGAACTGAGGAAACGCACAGTGTAGGGGAAACTGAAGACATTACAGACACACTTTCTTCCAGCAGTAAACTTTCAATGACTGAAGAACATTTTTGTGGGTCCCATCATCTTCTATATTCTGTCACTCTGGAAGAGAAGTCATCACTTCTACTGTGCCATTACAGGTCAAAGGAACAATAGCAGAAATGGATAAAAATATTCTTTTTGAACAGAAAATCTTACAATATTTTTTTAAATTATGAAAACACATATATTTGAATTTTTCTGTACAAGTTGTTTTGATGGGAGTTGCAAAGAGCTAAACAGTAAATCTCATGCTTATTTTTTTAACAGTAGATGTCCAATTCCCATACCTCATATAAAGTGTCACATGATCTCCTAAATTTCTAGCTCCATGGAATCCATTGCCCTCTTCTTGCTTTTACAGAAACTCAACATAGATGCATAAGTAAATAAAAGTAAATCAAAAATTTACTTGGCCTAATATAACACTATATTTATTAGCTGTGAATTTTTAGCTTTTCCTTTTTTATTTTGATTTTCATGTTACTCTAAGCTAAGAATATAAACTTTTAGAATCCTATTACATTATAAAGAGGCTGTATATAGCCAATTATTCTTTTGCCTTCTCAATGGAAAAAAGGGACTGTGAAGCTTGTTTACACGCATTTACATCCAGCTCTATTTATAATGCATTTATGGTTAAATAAACTTCAAGGGAACATAGCTGTGATAATGTTCTCCAAATTACTGTATTGTATGACATACAACCTACTTTGACTTGTACTTTCTAGTCCAAGATCCTACTAGAGAATTTTAACTCATTATATTTATATCTCTGTTCTTATACAGTTAAAAGAAGTGAATGGTTCAGAACATTAGATAATTAGATGACTCCTTACAAAGAGAATCCAAAGCAGTAGATATAATTTACAGTATAGACTTCCAAGTTTTAACTTTAAGTCAGTCTAAATTCTAAGAAAAAGCAATTTAATAACTGCCTCCCTACATTAAGTGAAGAGTATGCAATTTATTTTATTCATAGAATTGTTCTTAGCTCTAAAAGTTTTATGTTTTTTTTTAAAAAAGATGTTTATATTTGTTTGTTAAAGTAATAATTTTATATTATAATCTCAAAAATGGTAAGTAAAAAATCATTATTAACTTACTCTCCAAAAAATATAATTTATAGTGAATTGTTCTCTTAGTTGTCATTTTTACAGTCACAGTAACTACTCTAAAATTTGTAAAAATTGTTGTAGAATATCGTGGTTATTAGTACCATACATTTTATAAACCAGAAAATTTACTTTTTGTTCCTTTAATATAAAAACATTATCTTTTCCACTACTGTTTTAGGAGAGGGCTTATTGGCTTAAATTTGTGGATCACATTCTATTGTTAAAATATATCAGACAGTTTTAGGTTCTCTTCAGACATCACCAACTTTAAAAATAACAGACATTTATTGAGATTTATAATATAGCAGGTTTGGAATTCCTATAATAAAGGTCTTTACTCTAATTGTTGGATATCTCCTAAATTTGTGACACTATTGAACCCTTGAGGGCATGTTGTCATGACTACTGCTGTTGGTAGGCTTTTCTCATGGGTGGAATACTGATTTATTCTTCTCGTTTGGTAGGTTGCTATGCAAATTAGTCCATGAAAAAGAGGTTTTCAGGTCAGTACTACTTTGATTCCTCCATGCACTGTATGTAAAGTGTGTGATGTTCTTATGAGTAGGATGTAACCTTCATTTTATATAAGACAATCACATTCAGTTGCATAAGCTACATTTTTTAGGAATACATTATACTGCCTTGACAAACAACTCAAAGGGAGGTTTCCTACTCCTAGCTCTGGAGATATGTCGATGGTTCTGGTGTTGAGTTTTACCACCACCCAAAGTGGTGTAACCATTTTAAAGTTACAAACAAATGAATTAGTTTTCCTATTATTTTTTGAGTCCTTTAATGCTTTTTTCCCCTCTCTTTAGCTTATTGAAGAAGAGATAAAGTAAGACCTGGGTGAATATATATTGCTGACATGAGCATAGGTGTGTCAAGACTACAATGCCTTAGATTCATGAGACTGGCAAATACTTCCAAGGATCAAGTTGACAAAGGTATAAGCCTTTCTAGCTCAGGTACATAAATTTATAAAAAAAATTATGATTTAGCTAAAAGCTGTGTATGCAGAAACTTTTGGTGGTGGCTTCCTGCTCTGACAGGATGTCCACCAGATGCTACTCCAGTACAGCCAAACCCTACCAATATTATATGCTGGTCTGCTTCTCTCATGCTGCTGTAAGTCATAAATGCTCTCATTTTCAAGTTGTTCCTGGTGTCTTCATTTCCACCAGAGCATGTCTCCCATCTGAGATCATCATCCTTACTTTTCATGTGTCTTTTTCTTTAGTCCTCTTCTCCCCGGGTAAGGCGGCACAAAAACTATGAAGATTATGGCAACTCTCCCTCCAAATTTCTCTTCCACCCAATTTATAAATTTTATCTTTCATAGTACCTGTATCCTGATATCACCTTTTGTAGAGTCTTTGCTTTTCAATACCACTTTCTTATTGACTAGAATACAAAATTAAACACTATATTTACTACATTTTTATTTGTTTTATTTTCTAGCTGTGTGCCCTAGTAATACATTAAGAATATAGATTATACATACCAGAAAGGAGAAACAATATTTTCCTATAGCTATTAGAACATCTAATTAAATTTTATCTTATTAAAGGTCATAGACATTTTTGCAAATGGATTTTAAAGGTAAAGTTCAAGTATAGCTGTGAGAAACAATCATGGACATTTTCTAATACAGTATTAGAAAATACATATAATAAATAACATACTAAGAATACCTCAAATATGTTTAATAAACATGTTTGAAGAATAATTGTTTTTGGTTTCCATAGTTAATAAACATTATTTCATTATTGGCTTAGTAACCCAGAAAATAAACATGAACTGCTTCTTACTGTTTCATAAGAAATAAAGAAAACAGCATACCTGAGAGTAACGAACAGGAAAGAGAATATTAAAAAGAAAAGAAACCTGAGAATTCTATGGTTGAAAGAAATAGTTTTTTACTAGTGATAAATAAGTAGGGTATTAGCTGTGAAAAAAAGTTAGGTTTTCATATGACAGATAACATTTGTTTCTGTTGCCCCTAACTGCTAACCACAATTTCTGTAATTCTATTTCTGTACAAATAATTTGAATGACATATTCTTTACCTGTAAATCTGGTTATAGTAAAAGAAAAAAATCATAAAATTGGAGGCAAACATCAAGTTGTTTAGGATTACTTCAGTTGCTATTCACTGATGTCAATGACTGGTTTTGGAGAGGCATTGTCAGCTACTGGTACCCATGAGAATAGACTTATGTTAATGACACTCAACTATGCTAAGGACAACTCTGGGAAACCACTCTGTAGTCAGACACATAATTATTCATAAACAGCATTAGATACTAAATGCTAATACAATTATGAAATACTAGGAATAAATATTTAGTATTCTTGGAACTATGTCAGTCTTTCAGAATTTATACTTATTATAATATAATGACTGTATATTTTGCATAATTTCTTATTTCTTTGCTCAAGATACAAATTGGAAAGGACAAAATATCTAGTGAGTTTCACATTTTCATTATTTTTTTCTTTATTCTTCAGAAATCCCACAAATACATACTATGAAAAACTATTGTAGCAAGTTTCTCTTTTCAGCTTTCTACAAATACCCTCCATTTCAGGCCCCAGAGAACAAAGGAACTGAGTAAAGAGAAGGAGAACTGTGACAGGTGATTGCCTGGACCTGGCATGATGATTGAATGCACCAACTCTCACTATCATTTTGTCTTAGTCAGGGTTTCTATTCCTGCACAAATCATCATGACCAAGAAGCAAGTTGGGGAAAAAAGAGTTTGTTCAGCTTACACTTTCACATTTCTGTATATCACCAAAAAAGTCAGGACTGAAACTCAAGCAGGTCAGGAAGCAGGAGCTGATGCAGAGGTCATGAAGGGATGTTGTTTACTGGCTTCCTTCCTCTGGCTTGCTCATCTTTCTTTCTTATAGTACCCGGGTATACTAGCCCAGGGATGGCACTATTCACACAGGAATGGGCCCTGCCTTCTTAATCACTAGTTGAGAAAATGCCTTAGAGCTGGATTTTATCGATGTATTTTCTCAACTGTAGCTCCATTCTCTGATAACTCCAGCTTGTGTCAAGTTGACACAAAACCAGCCAGGACATATAAGATCTGAATACGATCAATTTATCCAACATATAGCATAGTTTGTAAATGTGCTCTAAGTATATCATCCATGTCAGAAGAATATTTATTGGAAATTGCTTGTTGATGTACAAGAAAGGTTTGTGTTTAGTGTTTTAAATCAATATCCACAAGATTTCTCATGTTCTGGCAAAAGCCTTATATTTTCTTAAACTTCAGTTATTTCATAGATTCCCTGGGGCAACAACATTGGTGTGCACTCTCAACTATGCCATGCAAGTATTTGCTATAGCAACAATTGTGATAGAAAAAAATTAACCAATATAACATAAAGCAATAATCAATATGGCATAAATGTAATATGTTAACATTCAGAATTTTATGTTCACCACCATTGCTCATTTTCCTTAATTAAAAGAGCCTGCTTCACATTTCCCCATAGGTTGTATTTATCCTACACCCATTTTCCTATTATTTATTTTTGTTCCTGATCTCTCTCTCTCTCTCTCTCTCTCTCTCTCTCTCTCTCTCTCTCTCTCTCTCTCTCTCTCTCTCTCTCTCTGTGTGTGTGTGTGTGTGTATGGGAGGTATGGATATGTATGTCTATAAAATCTTCCTCTTTCTCCTCTTTCCTCTTCAATTTGAATTGCCAGCCAAAATGTTGTCACATGATAAAGCACCTCTAGCTATACCTTACAATTTTGTCCATTCACTGATTTGATAACATATCTCCTAGATATTTCTCATCCCTCTATCATACACCCAATTTTTTATTCCCTTGTCTTGTTTTATCCCTTTTTTTACTTGTTCTGATAAAATCTCTAAAAACAATCAAGGAAAACCACAGCTGATTAGACTTCCATCTACATCTCTGTGCATTTCCTACTCTAATGACTTAATGGTAATAAGATTGCACAGTAATTAAGAAACTGGATTGTCTTGGGATGCTGTCACAGTGCACATCATGATGTAAGAATTATCTTAGGGATACCTCCCAAACTTAAGTTTTCTTACTTTGTCCTCCACCAATTACCTATTGCTGTGGATAATTAAACAGTAAGCACATATGCATTTCTACATCATGCATATATATATATATATAATTTTGGGGGTTAGGAACATGGGCTGTTGATTTTCTTTCTCTTCATTTGATACTGGTGTGGGTGGTATTCATCCAGTGATTTGTCTCAAATGAAAGGTAAAACATCTTCATTCAAATACTTGTTTAGAAATACCTAGTATCAAAGCTACATGATCCTGGATGTTATTATTTGGAGGTGAAGTCAAAAGATGACCCTAAAACCAGGAAGTGAACAACTATGGCTTAGAATACATAGGAGAAGTTAGGTATTATAATCTCTTTAATTGTTAGGCCAGCAATCCAGAAATATCATTTCATTTATGCCAACTGAATTTCAGTAAATGTACCCTATTTAAAATGGTGCTGCTTTTACTGATCTTAAAAGATATTCATGGTCTATTATTATTATTATACCTGTTTCATTTAAAGTTCTATGTCTTTGATAAGCAAATTACTTCCATGAAATCATAAAATACTAGCATGGTATCTAGGCTTATTGGTTGTGTAATTTTTTATCTTTTAAAATGAAACCAGTAGCTTAAAATCAGCAAAATGTAAACACATGTTTCTAACTATGGAACACCTATAATAATAAATGACTGAAAGTCATATTCAATAAAATTTTACAAATAGGACAAAAAGTAATTAAGTAAACATTAGCATAATTTTTCCATTCAACATATCTTCTTTTACTCACATGTTCATGTTCATCTCCTTAAAACATTTCACTGTCTTCTCACACAGAGTGTTTCTATAGTTCATCCACCTCTGCAAGTCAGACATGTTGCAATAGATCATAAAAAAAAAAAAATGGCACATCCATGAAACAATGTATTCATTAAAAATGTGTGCTTCTTTGGCTTCTATATTTTCATATATATGTACAAAATGTGGTATAATAAATGTCATAGTCATGGAACAGTGAATCAGTAAGTGGTACTAGATTATTTTATCAACAATCTGATACAATTACATATTATTTTACATTGTATAATTTGGGTTCCTGTAATATATCAAAAATACAGACAATTTGGTACAATCAGTTGTAAAACACGTTTGAATTGCAGATTATGTCTATAGTTATAAAATAATTTGATTCCAATAGGTATGTTTAATATTATTTTTGAACTCATGAAAAATTCTACCAGGGACATAGGTAACTCTTTATTAAGGAGCATAGGGACCCCTGTGGAGGAGATAGAGAAAGGACTGAAAATGCTGAAAGGGTTTGCAACCCTATGGAAAGGACTAACCAAATGCCCCAGAGCTCCCTGGGACTGAAACACCAATCAATGTGTACACATGGAGGGAACCATGGCAATAGTTGCATATGTAACGGAGTATGGCATTGTCTGGCATCAATGGGAGAAGGGGCCTTTGATTCAGTGAATGCTCAGTTTTCTACTGTAAGGGAATATAAGATGGTGAGGTGGGAATAGATAGTTGGAGTGGGAGCATCTTCCTAGAAGCAAGAGTAGGAGGAGGGGGTATGATAGGGGAAAGGGGGAAATAACATATGCAATGTAAATAAATAAATATAATAAAACAAAATAAAAAATAATATGTTACAATATACACTAAAATATTATTTGTAGAAGCCAACATGAAAGCAATACTGAAATTATATAAACTCAGAGATATATTCTCATATCTAGAGACACATAAAAGTGAAAACATTTTCCATTTTATTTACCAAATAAAACATTTGAGAGGATTTCTCATGAAAATACATAGTAGTTTGAGTATCTTCCTTTATATATATATTTTTAAATTTTAGTACAACATTTATAAATGGTCATACAGTAGTATTAGTATGGATTTTTAATTTGAAAAAAATGTTAGGTGACTTTGATATAATGAAATGCTGCTTCATTGACTTTTCCACGTCATTATTTATTGATCATATATATTGACTTGGGATATACATCAAATTACATAGTAAATTGTTAATTTGCTTCATATTTGAAAAATAAGAGATACTCAATGCATTCTCAGTTAACTATCTCAAGAAGCTCTAAATATATATGAGTTGTGAAGTTACTTACTTGGTCTTATACTGTCTATATTTTTGACTTACTTACTGATAATTTTAATGGAAATATAGATATCCCCAATAGTGAGTTTGGCCACAGACACTAGAACGACTTGGAAATAAAGTGATTTTTACATTTTCCTGAGAGAATGGGTAAAAGTTTCCATCAATTTTCTACTCAAAGGCAGTTCTATCAGTTAAATGTTTCTGCTGAGCAAAAATGAGATGAACCCTAAAAATTACATCACTGTAGCCACTGCTCAACTTTTTTGTCTGTTTACTATTATTTAAACATTGGTTTAATATTGTAAAATAATGGGAAGAGTCCTTCTGAGTAAAACTTTGTGCCTGTGTGATCCTTTAAATCTCTTGTAAGAATATGGTCATTTAGAGGTTTCCTAATACCTTTTGGAGGGAATATTTTAATCAAGAAGAAAAACACAGAACATATGATTCTTTCCTTAATTTCTCATATTTTCTCTGCCTCTTCTTTCTGTAATGTTGTATAAGCCTTGCAGAAAGTAATATAGTTGTGTGAGAATTTTCTTTACTGTGTTGTTGAGCATTCAGCCATCATGTTATAGCCACAGTCTTTTATTGTACATATGATAATCCTTTGGGAGTCTATGTGGAGACAGTCATCCCAATATAAGGCAAAAGCTTATGTATTAATACCTAGAGCTACATCAATATATTGCTTATGTGAATGCCTTTGCCCACACATGTTCACTTTTTTTTCAGAATTGCTCAAAACTGTGTCTGTTGCTCTTCCAAGTATTTGTTTAAAGTTTAACTATCTTCCCTTTTTTTACTTCCCTCTTTTTTATCCCTTACTTCCTTTTTTCATTCCTCCCTTCCTTCACTCCCTCCCACCCTTTCTCCTTTTTCTTTTCTTTTCTTTCTTTCTTCTTTCTTCATTTTCTTTCTGTCTGCCTGGCAGTCTGTCTTTTTTTCTCTTTTCCTTAATAAGTTCATCTTATAAAAGTGGACATTGTTCCTCTTGCTCCACATCCTCGACAGCAAAATTCGGTTATTTAGGTTATTTGTTTTCAATGCATCTAGATATTTGAGCTCTTTATATATATATATTTTGAATTTAAGTCTTCTATCAGATGTGTAGACTGAAGAATACTTACCCACTGTGTTGTATATTACTAAGGTGAAAATCATTGTATAATGGAACATAAAATAGCTTTACCTGTCAAAACCATTATTTCAGCAAATGAGCAATAGTGAGGACAGAAAGAATGAGGAATTACTATACCACATAGCCATCTATAGTCCATAATTGTTTCCTGTGAATCACAAAGAGTATTATCATGAACTAATGCCACAGAGACACTTTTTCATTGGTCTCCCTGGGACAAGCTTTCAGACTGCATGTTTTGCTTTGAACCTCCAGGATCAAGATAGAATACAGTTGATACCTGTCATGTCCTCAAAGGATAGGAAATCCAATGCTTCTGTCTCTATTAGACACATGAAGACACTAAAGAGTCAAAGTTTGCTGCACAATCTCCCAGCACTACAGTTCACTCTAAGGTAAAATGTGCATAGCATACTATAAATTAATATATGTTTGTCTTTATAAAGAGATTTTGCTGTGGTCATTCAACTAAATGGTGCTTTGCATTTTCTTTTTCTCCTTTGCAGTCCTTCCAGCTTTAATTTTCCATATCTTTACTTGCTTAGAATTCAGCATAATGGCAAACTATTTTCCCTAAGAATTAAAGCTCAAGAGAAGGTTAGCCACATTGTGTCTTCTTTAACTAACACATTTTTTATTGGATATCCTCTGCATTTACATTTCAGACGTTATCTTTTTCCCACAATCCCATCTCCCCTCCCCCTCCCATTGCCTCCATGAAAATGTTTCCTCTAGCAACCACCCTCTTTCACCTCAGCACCTTGGTGATCCCCTACACTAAGAAAATGAGCCTTAACTGCACCAAAGGCCTCTTCTCCCATTAATATCAGAAAATGCTATCCTTTGCTGAATATGAACCTTTGGCTATGGGTCACTCCATGGAAACTCATTGGTCAGTGCTTTAATCCCTAGGAGCTGTGGTGGGTTTGGTTAAAAAATAATTTTGTTTTTTCCATGGGGTTGCAAAACTTTTCACTTCCTTCAGTCTTTTCTTGAAGTCCATAATTGGGGTACTCATGTTCAGTCTTATAGTTAGTTGAAAACATCCTCCTCTATATGAGTATGGCTCTGGCAGAGCCTCTTAGGAGGCATTCATATCAGGTGCTTACTAGTAAGCACTACCTGGCATCAGCAATAGTGCTTGGGCTTATTGGGTGTATATGGGCATATCCACATGTGAGGCAGTCTTGGGATGATCTTTTCTGCAATCCTGCTCATCTGTTTGTCCCTTATTTTCTCCCATGAACATTTTGTTCTTCCTTCTAAGAAGGATCCAGTTTCTGTCCTTCCTTCTTATTGAGCTTCACAAGTACTGTGAGGTGGAATCTCAGGGTTGTTTTGAGTAAAATTTCCTAATGACAAGTAATGGTTAGCATTGCTTTAGGTGCTTCTCAGCCATTCAATATTCCTCAGTTGAGAATTTTTTGTTTAGCCCTGTACCCCATTTTTAGCAGGTATATTTGATTCTCTAGTGTTTAACTTCATGAATTCTTTATATATATTGAATACTAGGCCTCTATCAGATGTAGGATTGGTAAAATCTTTTCCCTGTCCCTTGGTTAACACTGGGTCCTTTTGACAGTGTCCTTTGTCTTACGGAAGCTTTGCAACTTCATGAGGTCCCATATGTCTAGTCTTGTTTGTAGAGCATAAGCCATTGGTGTTTTGTTCAGAAAAATTTCCCCTGTGCCTATGTGTTGCAAGCTCTTCACACTTTCTCTTTTAATATATTCAGTGCCAGGTTTATTGTGGAAATCTTTTAATCCATTGGACTTGAATTTTGTACAAGGAGATGAAAAAGCATTGATTAACATTTTTTTTTGCATGCTGACTGCCAGTTGAATCAGGACCAATCTAGAAGAGGCTTTCTCTTTTTCATTGAATGTTATTGGCTCCTTTTTCAAAGATCAAATAACCATAGATGTCGGTTAATTTCTGGGACTTAGATTCTATTTTATTCATCTACTTGGCTGTCTCTGTACCAGTACCATGCAGTTTTTATCACAATAGGTTGTTTTTGGTTAAAAATTCATTTTATTCACTATTAGTGTAGCTATTTCAGCTTGTTTATTCGGACCATTTGCTTGGTGAGTTTTGTCCCACCTTTTTACTCTGAAGTAGTCACTGTGTTTGGTACTGAGATGAGTTTCCTGTATGCAGCAAATGCTGGATCCTGTTTCCTTTTCAGTCTGATAGTCTATGTCTTTTTATAGGGAAAATGAGTTAAGATGATAAGAGATCTTAAGGAATAGTGGTTGTTGTTTGCTGCTATTTTTATTGTTAGTGGGAGACTTATGTTTGTGTGTTTCTCTTCTTTGGTGTTTGGAGCAAGAACATTAGTTTCTTGATTTTACTAGGGTGAAGTTTCCTTCTTTGTGATGGAGTTTTCCATCTATTATCCCTTGTATGGCTTTATTTGTTGATAGATATTGTGTAAATTTGCTTTTGTCTTGGATTATCTTGGTTTCTCTATCTGTGGTAATTGAGAATTTTGCTAGATATACTAATCTGGGCTGGCATTTGTGTTTTCTTAGGGTCTGTATAATGTCAGTCCAGGATCTTCTAGTTACATAATCTCTGTTTTAAAGTTTACTTTAATTCTGCTCAGTCTACTTTTATCTGTTACCTGTTTTTATTCCCTTACTGCTTTTAGTATTATTTCTTTGTTTTGAACATTTGTTGTTTTGACTATTCTTTGTGGGGAAGAATTTCTTTTCTGGTTCAGTATATTTCTGGTTCTGTAAGCTTCTTGTATGTTCATGGTCATCTCTAGCTTTATGTTAAGAAAGTTTTCCTTTTTGATTTTATTGGATATTAACTGGGTATTTTATTTGGGAGCCTTCACTCTCTTCTACAACTATTATATTTAGGTTTGGTTTTCTCATTGTGTCCTGGATTTCCTGGATTTTTTTTTTTTTTTTTTTTTTTAGAATCCTTTTGATTTTTGCATTTTCTCTGTTATGTCAATGATTTCTATGTTATCTTCTGCTCTTGATATACTCTCCTCCACCTCTTATATTCTTTTGTTGACTCCTGAAGTCTTTCTTAGGTTTTCCTTTTTCAGGATCATCTCTTTTGTGATTTCTTCATTGTCTCTATTTCTGTTTTCAGTTCCTTCATCTGTTTGTTTGTGCTTTCCTTTAGCTCTTTAAGTAATTTTCATGTTTTTTTTTTTTTTTTTTTTTTTTGTTTCTGTTTGTCTATTTCCTTTTTAATGGCTTCAATTTGTTTGCATGTATTCTCAAGGCTTTTTTGTACTTCTTTAAGTGTATTATTTATGTGCTTCTGGAGAATCTTCATCATCATCATGAAGTATACTTTTAAGTCCAAGTCTTTTTTTTTTTTTTTTCTGGTGAGTTGGAATATCCACCATTTTCTGTGTTGGGAGAACTAGGTTCTGATATTGCAGGTTGTCTTGGTTTCTTTTTCTTAGATTCTTGTGCTTGCCTATTGCCATCCTGTTATTTATGATGTTAGGTGATCTTATTGTGTCTTACTGGAGCTTGTCTTTTCTGTGGATCTCTGGGCCCGTGGTGTCCAGAGGGAGATGGTTCCTGGATGTTCAGCTCTCTGGGTAGGCTGTGAGTTCTGATGACAGTACCCTGTCCTGATGTAAATGGGACAGTTCTGATCCTGGGCTGGAACTATCTCTTTCCAGGAAGCACCACTACCTTTGCCTTGAAAGTTCTAGGGGGCCTTTCCCAGGATAAACAGCGGAGAGGGAACATGGACTCACTCCTATTCTCAGAAGTCAGAGCCCTCCTTCAACTCTTTTTCTTCTGAGATCCCAGCCACCCTGCCAGCCAGCCACCCAGTCACTGCAGGGCAGGCTGCTAGTCCTGGTGAAACTGGGCCAGAGCCTGAAAAATACAAACGTGGTTTCTTGCAGCCAACCAATGGACTAAACATGTGGACAACAGTGGAGGAGGTAGAGAAAGGATTGAAGGAGTTGAGGCATTCTCAACCAAATAGGAAGAACAACAATATCAACCAACCAGACTCCCCAGATCTCCCAGGGACTAAACCACCAGCCAAAGAGGATACATGGAATGACCCATGTCCTGGTTGCATGTATAGCAGAGGATGAAGAGGAGAAGCCTTTGGTTCTGTGAAGGCTGGATGTCCCAATGTAAGGGAATGCCAAGTAGGGAGGTGGGAATATGTGGCTACCTGGGATAGCATCCTCATAGAAGCAGGGGATTTGGGAGGGGAAGCTGGGAAAGGATAACATTTGAAATGTAAATAAATAAAATATACAATAAAAAAGAAGAAAATGTGGTCAGAGGCCATGAATTTGGCAGAGTTAGCAGGGTATTTGGTACATGGGAGGAGTTGGAAGAAAGGGAAAATATTGTAAATATATTTCATTTTAAAAAGTGTCATAAAAATTGCATAATAATAGGATGCACCTATTCCATATTTTAAATGTAACAGAACTACTTCTACGTTAAGTGACATTATTGATTGGCAACGTATTCCCTAATAGTCAGGCTGGTAGTATCAGTATGGGAGGAAGTTTAAGTATGAATCACATACCTCCTGCCCAAGCTCAAAGTCCCTGATAGAAATCTGTAAGAAAACACTAGGGAGAAGTGTAAAACTTTCCGACTTCTGATTAGGTGATAATGCACTCTGTAGGAAGAGGTGTTTAGTGATGTCAGATTCGTAGGCGGAACTGATTATGGAAGTATGCTCCCAGTTTCAAACCGCTATTTGAAAGGGTATATAAAAATGAGATGGAATCATACTTACTCCAGTTTTATTTTGTGAACATACTCAAGTGAATTGAATTAATAAATTTGAACATACACTGCTGAAAATGAGTTTTGCGGAGGTTCCATTCTGGATCAAGGACTCTGAAATGATTTAAGCTTGCTGGCACTAACTACTTCTCAAGCATAGACAAATTAACAATCTATAAAACTAGATTTTATCATTTACAGTTCTGAATCTGACACCGTTCAGAGGGCAGTAAGTCAAAAACTTTATGTTCAAAAGTTATTTAGTTTGAAGTGCTATAAATCTATGCATTTTTATGTAGTAGAGTCCTAAGAGAAAACTGCAGAATAATTATTTTTGTGACCATGAAGTGGCATTGAATGTGACCTAACTTGTAATGATGTATACTTCACATAGAATAAAATGGCATTGCCCTTCTACTGTAGAATTGTGAGAACACTCTATTTGCTTACCTAGAGAAGCCAGGGAACTCTAGTAAGAATGCTTGGGGACTGGATTTAATGAGTTCATAATTATTTGTTTATGTATTTATAAAGAAAATTTCTGTTTATACATACAAACAGCTCATTAAAAAATAAGGGATTATGATAAAATAACCACTGATATTTAAATAAAAATTTGATGCCACAGTAAAAATATTACATAACCTCTGATAAACCTCAGTAATTGACAACTATAGTGCCTGATTTTATTCTGCTAAGAAGAGCCCTATTTGTGAATTAAGAAGAAAATGGATGTTCTCAGAAATTCTGTCTGTGTATTAAATTTCACAAATGTGAAAGCTTGCTGTACACAGTATGTGCTTTCATTATATAAAAATATTAATTTATATTAAATTATTAATTGAAACCTACTGTTCTTTTATCACTTTGGCAAAGCAATGGATTTTAAAACTCTTATCCACAGAAATATTGGTGATTCAAGCACAATCTATTTGGTGTAAATAATGGTGGCCCCGACAATGAAAAGGCTTTTAGAGCAGTCCTGACAATATATGCTCATTTCCTAGATCCCATATAAAGGTAAAAGCAGAGACTGAATTCAAGGAAGGTGCCATCTGACAACTATCTACAACTGTAACATGCATGATCATAAACATGTCATTCACACTAACATTAAAGTCATTTGTTCATCTTAACATGTTATGATTTATTCAAGATAGGTATAAAATTAAGGTACATTGGGAAAATATTCATATATATTTTGGGGATCAAAAGCATTTTGTAATATACAGCAAAATGTGTAGAAGAAATTGTGTTTGGCAAGATGTGTTTTCCTACTATTTCCAATGTTTTCTTAGTTGAGTATAGGCAACATCGAAAAGGCTTCTCTGGATTAAATCCGAATAACTTTTCAGAAAATAAGATTTTTTTTTAAGTTTGACACCTAGGGCAGAGTCATCAGAACTTTTTAGGATAAAAAATTTAAACTGTATTAAATAACAGAAAGAGATGATCAGAGTGAAAAGGAAATAAATTAGAATAAAAATTAGATTAAAATCATAGCTGTCTGCCTTATTTGTGGATAGTAAAAGTTTATGCAGAAGATTATTTATGTGAGAGAAGCAAGGGGCTACATGTAATTTACTAAATTCTCATTGTTTAGGAACCATTGTCTGATTGGATGTCAGATATAGTCTGGGAACCTGAGTGATAGTTAATGATGTACTAAATTAAACCAATAAAACACTGTTTCTTTCTTTTTTGTTAAGCCTTTAATATTGGCACGCTTCTTTGATTCAAAATAATATTTACAACCAAACCATCCTACATATGTTAAATGACAGCTGGGCCAATAGAATAACAGAGCTGACAAAGGCACTGATCACAAAGATAGATGATCTGATTCCCTTGTCCACAAGTTAGAAGAGGATCACATTTCTTGTTTATTTTTCACAAATTTAAACATGTTGTGGCAGTGCACATACACATATAGACAAACACACTGACAAGCACTAAAAAAACATACAGATTAATCACCAAGTTCCCACTGAAAACATTAATGATGCTATATGATGTCTTCATCATGTTGTCCTGTCTTTAACTGTTGCTTCAAAAACTCAGTTTGTTTTGCTTTTCATACTAAGAATGGCAGAAATACATTTCTGTATCAAAATGTTCAAAATGCATCCAAGTATTTATTGACAGTATTTTGTTACTGTGAGTACATTTTTCTCATCAACTACATGTATTAAAGTTTATAGATAAGAGGAAAGGAACTAGATCTACCTCACTAATATGTTAACATCAAGTATTTTAAGTAATGTGAAATGTGCTTTTATTTAGGTTCTTTCCTTCCCTCCTTCTTTCATTGACCATCATTTTTTAACTTAAGAAATTATATATAATTATGACCATCTTGGGAAGTTTGGGCTTAAGGAAACCAAGTGTTGTAAAAGTGATTACATATACAACTAGGATTCATTATTATCAGTTATAAGAAAAAGATGTTAAAGTATTTTCGTGATTAATGGGATTCCTGATAGCTCTAGAAAGGACTGTTTCTATTTAATCTTACCTATAACAGTAATATTATAATTTAGTCCCAGCCATAGCATGGTGGACACCTGAACAACCAAACAAAACGTACCTTATCATGCTATCATATTGAAGTTGAACTTCAGCATACTGAGGATGCTCTCATTTATATTTTGATATTTAATTCATAACACATATTAAATTCATAACACATAATGGGTATTATCTATGACAGCATATCCAAACAATTGATACAACTTTGAAAAACATCCATGAGGAAATTCCTGATACAAAAGAACAGGTAATTTAACTACAGGTTTTAATTGCAGGTGGGTCTGTTCCAATTTGGCTATATATGGCTTTCTTGTCACAATCTCTGTTACCATCTTTGATGAGAATATAGCAACTTACATATTTGCAACACCAAGCAAACTAAAGTAATTGACATTATAGGAGTCTTGTTAATCAGCAAACATTAAAATTTTGTAAGTTGTTTCAGATTTGCTTGGTTTCTGGTAGGATTTCATTAAAATAGTTTTCACTGAGAGTGGAAGGACCCCAAACACACCACCTGAGTACACGTGTACAGAATGAATACACAAAAGATATTTGTTCAAGGGGTTAAATTTTATAGTAATGGTTGTGGCTGTCATATGCATAGATGGACCATGAGAGTGTCCTACATGTGAAGTTATCAATCTTACCTCTTTCTCAGAAAAACATAAGTGAGGCTCACCAGGCTCATGATATTAGTGTGTTGTATGAGTTCTTATTTATATTCACATGTCTGTTTACCAAATATTTATGAGAGACTTTTAACAAGTCCCAGTGTACCTGTTAAATTTGTGGATGTAAATAGCTACACGTTTTCTGAAAACCTGAATGTATGATGAGTGTGAAGACTTATTTAACATCAACTCATACATTCTAACTCCGTTGGGAACACGGGGATATTTTTTAATCATCTTAGTACAAAGTGTAACAAATAATTGTGATTAACTCATTATAAACTCATCAGATTTCAATTTAGACATTCATAAATTACTTGATTCTTTGGGAGTATGTTTGCAGCTTACATTTTTTTTAATTTAACATTGACCTTTTAATAAGTGAAGAAAAGATAGCATAAAATATTTGTGAGAAAATGATTTTATTTTCTATTTATAGGTAAGTCCTCAATGTCTGCCTCTGATAAATCTATTTATCATTAAGTAAGCAATTTCTCTAATAAACATGCACCATCCTCTAAATCTGCATTCTCAGTGACGTCAGGAAATTTGTTTTTGTTGATCTTTTCTTATTGAATATGATTTCAAGTATGTTTGCAATTCAATACATTGTTTTCATTTATATTTTAAAGATGCAATTAATTACAGTAAGTACTAAGGAAAGAAATCATGACAGTATTACTTTGGACAGATGGAAACATTTCTCTGAGTACTTGACTGAGAGACTAGTTGGTATGTGCTAAGGAACAGAAATTTTGAATTTCATATTAATACTGAAAGCTAATGCACATAGGACTTCTCAAGCCACATTAAAAAGTTTGATAGTTATCCCAGGATTCATCTTTTAGAAGAAAATATTTTTGAACAAAAGCAATTGCCAGCATTAACTTGAAACTAAACCTTTATGTTTAATATTAAACACATGTATTAACTGGAACATTCAAATAGTAATGATTTATATTGGAGTAGTGACATGAAGATTTAAGAGTAATTCAATGGGTGAATAGATATGAGGAGGTATTTGCAATTTAAGATTCATAGATGGAAAGCAAGAAAACATATAACCACTTACCACTCATTATAAAACTACAGGAATTGCTGGATTAAAAATAAGAAACAACCAGATAAGTTACTCAATGCAAAAATTCTTGCCCATTCTAATCACATATTTGACATGCACACAGAGAGAGAGATGAAGAAAGGAGAGAGAGAGAGAGAGAGAGAGAGAGAGAGAGAGAGAGAGAGAGAGAGAGAGAGGGAGGGAGGGAGAGAGGGAGAGAGGGAGAGAAAGAGAGAGAGGTGGTGAAACATATACATGCTCAGACATACATGAGCAGAGGACTTGAAACTACAATTAATGAACAGTATGTCTTCAATCCTGTATATTGATTAACATTTGGTTCAATAAACACTGTATATATTATGGCCTAATAAAGACAAAAAAAAACCATACAAGGTCCCTGACATGAGTGAGGATGCAGACATAGAGGATGATAAATGTTCATTGGAGAAATTGCTCAGCAAACTGAGCTATCACAAGTATATTTATCTATTTATGGTTAGACAAGTTCGGCAAGCTGACATCTGTCAATTATCTTTCTTGCTCTAAAATTTCTTAAAATATGTGCTTTGACTATTGTGAAAGACTTTCTGGAAGAAAAAAAGATATGATAGAAATCAGTCATGGATTTGAAAACATGTTTTCCACTAAACGGCAGAAGATAGAAGAATCTGCAATGTTGTCCATTTTTGACAAACCTCTTAAATTTCAGGAACTAGATATATTGTTAATAAACTGAGAGAAACAGATAAAAACACTCCTTAATTTATTAAAAAAAAAAACCACAGGAGCTGATAGGATAAGTGGGATCCCATCTAAATATTAAATGCAAAGCTTTCGTAAGTTTTAATTTTCTGAGACAAGTAGTACAGTATTTTTTATATGCATTTTGTCACCTTATTCCCTTCTGCCATTTGATGTCTAATTTAACAAGGCAGCATTTCCACTAGAGTGTGTGTGTCTAATGGAATGTTATCCATAAGAACACAGAGCTACAGGCGCTTCATTAGCTAAGGTTTACTGGGCTGATATTTAAAGCATAATGCATGACTAGGCTGTCTAACACGAGTCAGTACTGGTACTCAATGGCAACAATGCTGTTAGACATTGCTAACTGCATAGGCATAGCCTGATTATGTTCTCATTTACCAGAATACATAATCTTTGAATATTTATTTATTTGACTGAAATGTAATAAAAACATTTAAAATGGGTGTGTGTATTCATAAAAACAATAGGTGATTCATGCCAATAAGTGTGATTAGAAAGAGGAGAGCACCATATACCTGTGTGTGTATTAGTTTCAATGTCATTATGAAGATTAGAAAAATACAAGGATGAAGATTTGTTTTTTGTTAATTGAACAACTTTATTTTAAAAAACACAGATAAATGTACAGATTTAAAACCATTTGTGCATAGCAGAATATAAACACATTTTTGTCAGTAGTTGATAATTTTAAAAGTTTGATAGTATGCATTAAAATCCTATACTTACAATGAACATAATGTACATGTAAAACAAGAGGTAACCTGGAAATATTCGAAGTTTTCTTGGTGTATAAAGTTTAAACATAATGATTTTTTAGGTTTTTTTTTTGGCCTCTGTTTTTCTTGAACTTCATATAGCCTGTGAGCTGTTTCTGGGGTGTTCAGAGCTTTCTGGGGTTAGTATCAAATTATCAGTGACTGCATATTATGTCTGTTCTTTTGTAACTGGGTTATCTCACTCAGGATGATAATCTCTAGATGCATCAAGTTTCTTAAGAATTTCATAAAGTCATTGTTTCTGATAGCTGAGTAGTACTCCATTGTATAATATACCACAAATTTTTGTATCCATTCATCTACTGAAGGACATCTGGGTTCTTTCCAGATTCTAGCTGTTTTAAATAGGGCTGCTATGAACATTGTGGTGCATATGTCTTTGTTGTATGTTGGAGCTTCTCTGGGGTATATGCCCAGAAGTGGAATAACTGGGTCTTCAGGTAGTACTATGTGCATTTTTCTGAATAACCGCCAGACTGATTTCCAGGGTGGTTGTATCAGTTTACAACCACACCAACAGTGGAGAAGTGTTCCTCTTTCTCAGCATCCTTGCCAGTATCTGCTGTCATATGAACTTTTGATCTTAGCCATTCTGACTGGTCTGAGGTGGAATCTCATGGTTGCTTTGATTTGCATTTACCTGATGACTAAGGATGTCGAGCACTTCCTTAGATGCTTCTCAGCCTTTCAATAGTCCCCAATTGAGAACTTTTTGTTTAGCTCTGTACCCCATTTTAATAAGATTGTTTGATTCTCTGGTGTTTAACTTATTGAGTTCTTTCTGTACCTTGGATATACTAGGCCTCTATCAGATATGGGGTTGGTAAAGATCTTTTCCTAATTTGTTGGTTGCCATTTTGTTTTTCTGACAGTTTCCTTAGTCTTACAAAACTTTGCAATCTCATTAAGATTCATTTGTCGATATATGATCTTAGAGCTTGAGCCATTGTTATTCTGTTCAGGAAATTTTCTCCTGTGTCTATGTGTTCTAAGGTTTTCCTTAATTTCTCATGTAATAGTTTCAGTGTACTTGGTTTAATGTGGAAACCTCTGATCCACTTGCACTTGAATTTTGTACAAGGAGATAAGAAAGGGTCTATTTTCATTCTTCTGCATGCTGAGTGCCAGTTGGACCAACACAATTTGTTGAAGTGGCTGTTCTTTTTCCATTGAATGTTTACAGCTCCTTTGTCAAAAATCAAGTGACCATATATTTGAGGGCCCATTTCTGGATCTTTTATTCTATTTCATTTATCCATGTTTCTATCTTCTTAAAACATTCTCTAGCAGATATTAATCAAGCATGGCACTTGTATCAGATAATAATCATTTCTTTGTTGGTGAGGTAAAAATTTAATTTCACATGTGAGACACAAAGCAAATTGTTACTTTGTTACTCAGATTACATCATTTTCCTACCTTTTCAATAAAGCAGAATATTCATATGTCATTGCTGTGCTGGTTTGCATTTGTGTAGTCCACCCTGTAGTACTATTGGGCGCGTGGCCTTTATGAGTAGGTGTGTTACTGTAGATTGTAGACCCTTCTCCCAGATGCCTGGAAACATTCTTTCCTGGCTGCAGTTGGGACAAAATGCAGAAAGGTTGGTTCTTCCAGTACTGTGTTTGCCTGCACACTGCCATCCTTCCAACCATAAGGAAAATAGACTAAACATCTGAAAGTGTAAACCAGTCACTATAAAATAGTATCATTTGTCTTGGTGCCTATTCACAGCAATGAAAACTCTAAGGCAATTGCCAAACCAAAAAGCTGGGGCATATGTGTATTTGTAGGTAGCTCTGAAGCACATGCTTGGCTGGGATCTGGAAGAGGTTTTCACCCTGGAATTCTTTCCTGCCATTTTCACTTAAATTCAACTGAACAAGCTAGGCTCTGTGACTTACCTCCTTCTTTTTTTATTACATAGTTTTTGTATTTACATTTAATATGCTATCTTCTTTCCCCCCACACCAATCCATTGACCCCTAGCTTCCATGAAGTTTCTTTGTAGAGTTGAGCAAGTTCTAACAAAATATGTTTTTAGCAAAACCAGGATAATCTCAAATTATTTTTGGCATTGAAAAAAGTTAATATTAATGTACAAAGACTCCAGTGATACTGATCATCTCCAGAATTTACCTGGTTTAACGATTCAGGTTCAAGAGAACCTCTAATTTACTTTTTTTAGAAATAGATATTATCTGTATTTACATTGCAAATGTTATCACCTTTTCCCCCACTCTCATTCCCCTCCCCCTCCTCTTGCTTCCGTGAATGTGCTGCCTATCCCAAAAACCCTATCCCACCCCAGCATTTGATGATTCTCTTACACTGCAAAGACTTGTCTTCACTGGACCAAAAGTCTCTTCTTATGCATATACCAAACAATTAACAAGACCACATGTTCTACCATGTTCATAGCAGCTTTATTTATAATAGCCAGAAGCTGGAAAGAAACCAGTTGTCCTTCAACAGAGGAATAGATCCAAAAATTGTGGCACATTTACAAAATGGAGTACTACAAAGCTAATAGAAACAATGACTTTATGAAATTAGTAGGCAAATAAATGGAACTAGAAGCTATCATCCTGAGTAATGTAACCCAGTCCCAAAAGAACACACGTTATGCACTTCCTGATAAAAGGATACTAGCCCAAAAAGCTTGGAATACCCATGAAACTGTTCATGGACCTTATGAAGCTCAGAAAGAAGGTAGGCTAGAATGTGGATGCCTTGGTCCTCTTTAGAAGGAAGAACAAAACCCTTACAGGTGCAAATATAGGGACAAATGAAAGAGTCTCTAATTTTCATAGTCACAAATTAGTATTTCAGTATTCAGCACTGTTATTTATTATTATTTTTTCAGGCAATTTTTCTGGGACAATAACAAATTTGAGTTCAATTTGGTTTGTTTTGTGTAGTTCTGGCTCTTTGAGTGGAAGCTGGTTCCTTTGATGTTTTCTGGTTTTGAATTTTTTAATTGATAGAGAATAATACTCTTCCTTTCCTTCCTCCATCATTGCCTGAGTACCCTTCCCCAAACCCTTTCCCTGTCACTCCCAGGCTCCCTAGTCGAAAGTCTCTTTTACTTTGATTATTATTCCTACACAAAATATATGCTATGTTTGCATGCTATTGTTACACACATCATTGTTATTTCATACAACATATGTTTATTAATATTTACAGATAGAACTTGCTGAGTCCTTTTCCTATTATGTATGAATATGTGCTTTTATGACTTACCTTCCTCACTGCACAATCAAGTATGGCACTGCTGCTACTTTCCTTCTGACAATATCAGCACACATAGCTACATAGGTACCTCCTATGCATTGTACTGTTAGGAATTCTGAGTGTAGCTCACAATATAGTTGAGTTAACATGAACTGAGCCAAGTACATGAGATATTACTCAACAAAACTGAGAAGATGTTAGTCAGTTTTACAGAAAGGATCCTGAATATGTACATGAATGTGTTCACTCACCTGTTAGCTGTGCCTGTGACTAGTGTCTGAGTTGCTTACTGAGAAACTGCCAATCATATTTTTTTTGAAGAAAGTATAAATGTTGCTTAGAAGAAGCAGTTGTGGAAATTTACTGAATATTACATAGTGCCAGGATCTATGATTGGATAAGATTTTGGGTCCTTGACAAAAATAATTGATGGCCAAATCTTGTACTGTAATGCTATTGATGTTTTACTACTTGATTATTTATGTTCTAAATAGACTGGTGGCTGCTTATAAGAAATAGCACTCCTTTATAATAATAGTTTACAATAATCATTTAATGTAATTAAAGAACCAAGGAAAAATGTCTAAAATTTGTATCATAAAGAACAAAAAATGTATCAGTTTAAATAATTATTATTTTATTATACATGCTTTCTTTATTGAAATTAATAAGTATATTTGATGTTGACATAAAATTATATGCATTTCAAAATAAGTATAATTTGTAATATCATTCATTCTTATTTATAATATATTTTATATACATTAGTGTATATTTTAATTTATTATATATACAGCATTCTCCCTGCATGTTTACCTCCATGCCAGAAGAGGGCACCAGATCTCACTATATATGGTTATGAGCCATCTTGTGGTTCCTGAGAATTGAACTCAGACCTCTGGAAGAACAGACGATGTTCTTAACCTTTGAGCAAACTCTCCAGTTATTAATGTATTTTTAACTATATATTTATATTTAAGAATATATTTGAAATAAAGTATTTTAATATTTTTTACATTTCTAATTTAAAATAATTATTAGTTAATTTATGCTACTTGTCACAGAATTATAATTGTTTCAAAAATCACAATTAATAAGTAAGCTAGTGGGTTTAATTAAATATGATTTATACCAGTTTCCAATTATTTTGCATTAGATAGATTTGAAGCTAGCAAGCATTTCAAAAGTCAACGTGCATAAAGTTCAAATGAAAGATGTATCCAGGGAGCAACAATAAGGTGAAGGATAAAGAATGATTATATATTTGTTTCAAAAGAATAATAGAACTTGATTCCACAATAGTCCTTTGGGATAAGACATGGACCCTGGACCCTATCTTACCTCAGAATTCAGGAAACATAGGGGTTTCTCAATAAAAACAGGAGACTTATGTACTGTAAAGTCTGCAAAGTGGTGCTAATATATGTAGACCTCATCAGTCTCTCTCTTGCACCGAGTAATTTTACAGAAATATTGTGAAGGGAGTTACAAAGTACTATGTTATCTTTTTCTTACTACCATCACAACTAAGACTGGCTGAAGGCACATTTGTGTCCATTTGGAATCTGGTCTCCAAACCATTCCACTTGATTTATAACTTGATTTGAAACCCATACATTCAGTCTTTACAAAAGTGCTTGGATATGGAAATACATTTGTCAAAATGAATTTTTTTTAATCTATATTGTTGGGATGGTATTTCTATAGTACAGTCCTTATGTGGTATTTTTAAGATTCCTAGTGTTCCAAAAATATTTGTACAAGAACAGGAGTTACATTGGTAGGTGGACTCAGTCCTAAAAAGCACTGAACGCTTTGCCAAAAAATCTAGGTTCAGTGCTCAGCACCAACATGAAGTATCTTAGTCATCTGAACGCAATGGTTATGCTGATATGCATTTAGACAAAAACATTCATGAAAAAATGTTAAAAATATATAACAACAAATAGTTAACAATGTATATAACAGTATGCAATATAATATCTACAAAGAAGAAATGGTATAAAAGACTGTTATTACATGATAAATGTTATGAAATCATTTTATGTAAGGTTTGTGATTAACACATTAAGAAAATAATTCATATCTATTAAATTACAATAGTTATAGTGAAGTAATATACACAAAATATCTCACCTGTTATAGTATATGTAGATGGGTAGAAGAGCCACCTTGATGAAGCCTTCAGACAAGGTAAAACTATACCCCATTACAGAATCTCAAGAGTGTTTATCCCATCTCACTTAAAATAATACTATGAAACAACAATTTGAGTTCTAAAACCCATCCATTATTTGATTCTATTTGTTAACAACTCATGTATGTTTTACTGAAATTCTCAGCATATTTAGTGCATTTATGGTTGTTGATACTTGATATTATTTCAATGAAAATATGAGGATTTTACATAAGTTATTAATGCATAAAGATGAAGATGCTTTTAAATATGACATTTTTATATAAACACATAAGGAATGCTGATTGAGACACACTATACATTTTTGTTAACTTCTATAGGAAGGAACATTTACAAATGAGGTTGCAGTGTAGTTAGTGCCAAGAGAGTTATGATATACTATAGTTAGAACATGATCCTCACAGTTCTTAGCTCAAGTTTGTTAGATGAGCAGGTGAGTGTTCCAACTAATTCCAGGTTACATCCTGTTTTACATGTACTTTATGCTCACTGTAACTAGTAAGACCTTAATGCACACTATCAAACCTTTGAAAAAAAGAAGCCACGCACTGACAAAAACGTATGTGTATACTTTTATGCAAAAATGCTTAAAATTTGTACATTTATCTTTATTTTTAAAAATAAAATTGTTCAAAAAAATTCGATATTTTTGTTGGGTTATTTTTGTAGCTATTACATATACAATACTACATATCATTACTTAAAGTTCTATAGCAATTTCTTCTGAGATTTAAAAAAAAAATCCCATTTTGTGATGAAGTTCACTAAGACTTATGATGTTAAAAGTGAAAAACAGGCTATTTTAAGACAGAACATATTCACATAAGGAATACAACAGATTCCCTTTGAAGACATGAGGTGTTTAGCATGAAATAAAGTTACAGGTTGTTTTAAGGGAAGTAAAATAATGCCAATACCAAATGACAGCTCATTAAACCCAGGAAATAAAAATCTCCAATAGCTTCAAGAAGTTCTCCAAGCTGAGGATTAATAGGACCATTTTGAAGCATACATAAGCAGTAAGTACTACTGAAAGACAGTCTCAAACTACCCAGAAGGAGAAAAAAATCCATCCAGTCTGCAAGAAGCAGGGAGCAATGCAGCTTCCTGAAAAAAGTGTAAGTGTACTTAGGCACCCATAAAGGACACTGGCAAAATTTTTGAGCTGTCTTTAGGCTTTCTCTTTTCATGAGCTGCTCCCTGTGCTCTCATGGGTTGATGCAATGTGTCTGGTGTCACCTCTGCTCTTGTAAATAATCTCTAACTAATATTTCTACAGTAACCCTAATAGAATGTACAGCTTTACCATTCTGGATTTGAGGCCATCCATCCTTCCACTGGACTGAGCTCGAGTGAATAGATCTTTGTCCATGTCTCATTAAAAAGAGTGTCACATGGTGCCACATAATTCCTCATGGATTATCTAAAAACAATAAAGTTCTGCATACTTACGTTTTTCAAATAACGTAAATGGTACAGTTTTCCTTCAGTTGCAATTAAACATAAATTAAAAGTCATATATTAAGAGAAGATAGCTTTGAGGGTAAACCCACTCACTCCTCAAATCTGGCTACCTGATTTAGATCCTCAGAACCCATGTGAAAGATGGAACAATAGAACTCACTCTAACATAATTACAATAGGTATGTGATGACACATTTGGGCAAGTATGCATGTACACACTCTAAAAAGTCAAGATTGTATTTGGTACAAATTTGTTAGAAATCTGAATAAATCTCCATTTTCACACCTGCCTTTTCATTGGGCATCTCAGGGTTATCTTGGCCATTGCATTGCTCTAGGGAATGCATTAATTTTTGAGGGTGAAGATCACCACGTAAGCAATTATTTTGTATCATGTCAGGTAGTACATAATGTGCGATTGTCTCACTGTTGGTGATAATAAGTTTCATAAGTTGAATAAGGTGATAACTCTCACCTCTCCATCTTGGAAAAGTTCATTTACACCTTTTAACGTAAGAAATATTCTGTAAAATGATGCTTTGGAATTGCAGCAGATGACACTTCCATTTTTGTGCATCTTTGTAACACTAATCAGAGAGCCATTGTAAAGAACAAAGGACCTTTATATTATGCCATTACATTTGCGGTGGAAACTCCCCTATTTCTGTCAAGCATCACACCTTGCGCCACATGCTTCACACAGACACCATTAGCGTCAACAACCTCTTTGAATTCCATTTACTGCCTTCCTTTCTTTACTGGGCTATGTTTCTTCTCTGACATATAATTATGAAAGTTATTTCACTGGAATAAAAGGTTCTTCAGGTAGCAATACTCCTAAGAAAATCCAAATGTTGTGGGTAGGCTATCTATCCCTTCATTGTTTGACCTTTGTTCTGCATTCATTAAATGCCTACCTTTTCCTCTGTGTTTTCTCCTGTGGGAGAGATTTCCATTTTCAAGCATTTGTATATTTCTCATTGGCTAAAATTTGAATTCTGGATATTTCATGTCTTTCTCTTCCAACAAACCTGTATGGGATTTTGTTTGTTTGCTTTGATTTTATGTTTATTTTTCTTTTCTTACTTTTTAATGTTACATTATTCTTGCATGTGACTATAGGTTCCAAAAATAGTAAAGACATAAAAATAAAAACTGAGAGTTTGGTTCAAATTTCATTGTGGCAATGATGGATGTTGGCATGTTGAATGGCCCTTAGCATACATTCATTATGCATGTGATGAATTCATGAAATTAATCAATTTCTGTTTGATATTTACATTTTATTTAAAGATTATGACCTTGGTGAGAAATGAAGCTGTAGTTTTCTATAAAAAAGAAAATATATGTGCACCTCTTAATTGATAAACAGAATAATGATCTTTGAAACAAGACTTGAATGAAAAATCTGCTCATCAGAAACCTCAACAATTTGTGTGATCCACTATAAAATTTAAATTTGATAATTATAAAAAATGCATAGGATTGCTTTTTAAATGAATAAAAATTATTTAGCAATTTAAAAAAAACGAAGAGCATAGTAATGCTAGCCCAATTCTGCTAATGTTAAAATTATTCTATAAAAGTTCAAAATTTACAATTCATACATTTTGAAAATACGTGATATAATAAATTTATTTAAGTTTATACCAAAAGACATTAACAAATTAAGCATGTATAATCATACAAGAATACTCAAGGAAGGCAGAAGAGATCACACAAGGATAAACAATAACAATCATTATTGTGTTAGTTGTATTTCTTTTAGTGTGATAAAACACCATGTCCAAACGTAAGGAAAGAATTTATTTCTGTGAACATGTCTCTGACATAGTCGATAATGAGGAAAATTTAGTGCAAAAACCCAAAGCAGGAATATCTAGTCAGGGTCTGTAGCAAAGGCCATGGGAATTAACTGCCTATGGTCTTGTTAGTGGCTTGCTCAGTTTGATTTCTTACTGAAAACAGAATTATATGCCGAGAAGTGGAACAATCCATACTGAACCTGCCCAACCCAAAGCCTAATCCTATGGACATATTTTCTTGTTTAAAATTACTTCTTCCAGGAGACCCTAGCTTGTATCAAGAAGGTATAAGAACTATGGAGAACAATATTATAATATCAATTGATTTTCAGAAATATTTTACTACTTGATTCTTTTTGTTATAACACATGTTCTCCTAGAAGCTGTTCAAATATTTTCCTTTAGAAAATTACTATTAAATTAATAGGTAGTTTAATAGCAATTATGATTACTGTATTATTTTCTTACATGTATGATAAAACATAAAAAAAATAAATACATTTCTTCCAGGTAATAAAAAAATCTACTATTTTTAAAGATTTATTTGTATCCTGGGCATAAAGAGAAGATGTTGGACATGTTGTTTTCTCTGTAGTCACATTTATCTATTTACCTAGCTCTAGTATAGATAAAAATTGTTTAAAATAATGAGACATAAAATGTCTAAGAATATTTTATTTATCATTAGTTGACATAATCAAACACTTGCTAAACTGAACTAAGTACATTAAACTATGAACTATAGTTTTTTTTTTTTCCTTCAGCATTCCACAATGTAGAAGTTTGTGACTGTAAATAGGAAAATACCACCCTTGAGCAAAAGCCACATCCACTAGGTGGTAGTATGTCCTTGCTTATTTTACAAAATATACTTAATTTTACATTATTTTCTTAAATATTTAATTTGAAGAACGCTGCCAGTTTACTTGAAAATAAACGTAGAACAGTGTTAAATATGTATTGCTGTGCACTTAATAGTTACTTATTTTTTGCTATTTTTAAAATGTGTAATTTATGCTTCCTTATTATGAATATAATAAAAATATTTATCTATGCTCATGATTTTAAAGATTATATTGTTCAAAAAATGTAACATAGCAAATACTTGATATAAAGTAGAACAGCTTTTATAATAACATATTAAAGCATTTTCTACATCTGTCTCATGTATAATTTAGATAGTAACTGTAAATAATCTACAGAAAACATCTTCAATCTAACATAACTTAGGAATAGATTTGTTTCATTGTATAAATTTGGTTGTTTATAGTATATTTTGAAGTAATAACTCATAGGTGAGCAGAAAAGTAAACTCATACGCAAGATTTTAAGTGAAAAGTCATTGGAAAATTAGTTCTTTTCTTTGGTTCATTCCACAGTTACCTTCTTTAAAAAGTAGATTAACTTGATGCTGCATTCACTAGTCAGACAAATATGAAATTCTTTTTACACCTTTTTCAATCTCTACATTTTCAAATTGTTGGGTGTATCAATCAAGAATACTTTATAATTTATATTATAATTTTAAGAGTAAATAACCAATTTGTTTTTATTTTTTTATTTGTTTTGTTTTTTACAATTTTTTTCCTTTAAGAGTTTTGAAGTTCATAAAATCTATATAGAGAGTTATTTTAAAATATTCTGAAATGCTACTCAGTTCCAGGTAAGGGCTGTGTTGCTTAGATGTACCACAGTCACAAGGCCCTGGCTTGATTCCAAATAAAATGTGCCACAGTTTAGCTCTAATGATTTTCATACCAAAACTATTCATGATGCTAAGAACTTGTCATTTATTTTTTTTATCTTTTTCATCAAAATAAATCTTTATTATTAAGATATTTGAAGCAAAATTAAGCATGATTTTTGGAAAAAAATGCTGGATATTCTCTGTATTTACATTTCAAATGTTATTCCCTTTCCACTCACTTCCATCACTCACCTTCCCCTTGCCTCCATGAAGGTGCTCCCTATCCCAAACACCCTCTCTACCTCAGCAGATTGGCATTTCCCTATACTAGGAAAGGGCTCCTTTACTGGACCAGAGGTCTTGCCTCCCAATGATGCCAGACAATGCTATCCTCTGCTGCATATGCACCTGGCACCACAGGTCTCTCTATGCTTACTAATTTGTTGGTGTTTTAGTTCCTGGTAGCTCAGAGAACAGGAGGGTTTGGTTGGATGATAATGTTCTTCCCATGGGGTTGCAAACCCTTTCAGCTCCTTCAGTCCTTTCTCTAGCTCTTTCATTGGGGTCCCCATGTTCAGTTTGGTGGTCAGCTGCAAGGATCCTCAACTGTATCTGTATGAGTCTGGCAGACTCATCCATATCTGGCTTCTGCCAGTAAGCACTTCTTTGCATCAGCAATAGTGCTTGGGTCTGGTGTCTGCATGTGAGATGGATCCCCTGGGATGGATCCCCAGGTGAGGTATTTTCTGAGTAATCTTTTCTTCAATCTCTGCTCCTCTATTTGTATCTGTTTTTTAACATAATATTTTTATTGATTATTCTGAAATCTCACATAATGCCCATTTATTACCCTTACTTCTGAGTCCTACCAGGTCTAACCTCTCAACCAATTTCCCCTGTCCCCATACCGCCCCCCAAAAAAGATCCAGTTTTCATTGTTTATATAGTTAGTGGAGTATGGTCAAACTACAGGTTGTCAAACTCTTTTTAAAAAATGAGGCATTCTGCATCCTCATCCTTGCCAGTAGCCATCTATTATGGAATGCAGCACTTCAGAATTCCTTGGTGAGTAGGTTATTAGTTTGGGGGCAAGGAGTGGAGTTGAGTGGTGTCACAGAAGCCTTCTATGCCTCTCTTCTACACTGTGAGACTATAGCCATTGGCAATCATCAGAGTCTCATCAGAAGAGTAACAGTTTTAAGATTATTGATTTTAATATGTTCCTTTCCTAAACTACACACTAAATAGCTTTATAATTCCTATGAAGTGAAAGCCCAAATGAATGTCATTGTTGAATCAATGGCAGAAATATCTGTATTAACTATCTACCTTACTAGTTGCTTATTTACAGGTATTAATTTTGGACCATGTTATATTTGAACGCATACCAAAAGAGTCAATATATAATGCCCAGTTAAGAATTATAAAATTCTTCATAGACTGGACATTGGATCTTAAAAATCACCTAGGAAAGTGACTAAGTGAAAAATGTAAGAGTTATAAATTATGATTTTATTACTAAATTTTTATATTTTTGTCTCTTACAAAGTAAAATTTTATATCTTTAATTATATTTTCTAGTAATTCATTTTAGCTCATCTTTATTTTTTGGAGGAAGTTCACTCACCTATATCATGAAACATGATACATACCTCTTTATGAACATCATTTATCTCTTTAAATAAACTATATTCTCATTATGTGTACCTTTCCCAACTTTGTTATCTTTTTCCAGAAAAGCTACATTTATGAAAATCTTTTAATACACTAGCTTAAATAATCACAAGAACACACAGCAAATAAAAAAGGCTCAATCCAAGACTATTAGGAAATAATTACAGGAAATTATAAAGAGAAAAAAATATGTACCACAGGTAACATGCCTAAAACGGCTACTTCCTAAAAATTGGCATCAAAGTGGCTTTAACTGAGAAGCCAACCTGCATTTTGTCTTGGTTATTTTGTGGGAGTGTAATGTTCTCATTAAGCAATGTTTCAGTATTATCTTCATTCCTTCGTTTAACTTTTTTTAAAAATTGGATATTTTCTTTATTTACTATTCAAATGTTATCCCCTTTTCTTATTACCCCTCCAAAAAGCACCTATTCCATTCTCCCTCTTTCTGCCTCTATGAGGATACTCCCCCACTCACTTATTCATTGCCTCCCACCTCACTGCCCTGGCATTCCCCTACACTGGGGCATCCAGACTTCACAAGATCAATTGCCTTTCCTCCCATTGATGTCCAACAAGGCCATCCTCTGCTATATTTGCTGCTGGAGCTATGAGTTGCTCCATGTGGGCTCTTTGGTTGCTGGTTTAGTCCCTGGGAGTTTAGGGTGTCTGGTTTGTTGGTACTGTTCTTCCTATGGGAATTAAAACCTCTTCAGCTCCTTCAGTCCTTTCTCTAACTCCTCCATTGGGGACCCAATTCTCAGTCCAATGGTTAGCTAAGAGGATCTGCCTCTGTAATTGTTAGACTCTAGCAGAGACTCTCAGGAGAGAGCTATACAGTTTCCTGTCAGCAAACACTTCCTGGCATCTGCAATAGTGTCTTGGTTCGGTGACTTTGTATAGGATGGATCCTCAGGTGGGGCAGTACCTGTATGACCCACATTTTGTCTGCATATTTGCTCCTGCAGGTATTTTGTTCTCACTTCTAAGAAGAATTGAAGCATTCACACTTTGGTCTTTCTTTTTCTTGAGCTTCCTGTGGTCTGTGAATTCTATCTTTGATATTATGAGCTTTTGGGCTAATGTCCACTTACCAGTGAGTGTGCATGTACCATGTGTGTTCTTCTGTGATTAGGTATGAGTGTCACATCATACACCTCAGTCCTGCTCATTTCCACATCCCTTCATTTCTGCCTTTTGCTCTTGCAACCACCCCTCCCACAAATTACACACACACACACACACACACACACACACACACACACACAAACACACACACACAAAACAACCACAAACAACAGCAACAAAATAACAAAGCATAGAAAGCATCTCTTGGTGAGAGCTGTAGTGTATCACAGTGTGCCCCACTGTATTTCAGTGGGCCATCCCAGTGTGCTGGATCTGGGCCTGTGTGTTAGCAGAGCTGGTCATCCACTGGCTCTACCTTATCTGTACTTCCAGAGTGAAGTTTTCAGCATTGCTCTGGCTATGCCACCAGATGCTGCCATCAGCAAGAGGAAGAGCCATCTCTCCTGTGCTCTTGACTTCAGGATTGGGCTCAACTGCACTTCTAGCACCTGGGGTGAATTTCCTGTGCTGTCCAGGTGGAGCACAGCTCCTGTTCTACCAGGTGCTGCAAGTGAGGGACATGTTTGGTTCCTGGAACTCATGACACTTTCAGAAACTTGACTACCAGCCTTCGAAAACAAGGGGCTGGGAAGGGGGACATCACTACTGCTCTAGATATATGGTGGAGTCAGCTCTTGCACACTCATGTTCTAGGTGTCTGTTCACCCACACCAGGTGAATCAGGATGGTTCCACTCTACTTCCTAGGAAAGGTATAGGGCCTTCTCTCCCCATTACTGGCTGTGGTGAGAAATAAGTTATGCTTTTCAGAGTACTGCATCCAGTGTGGAGCAAGGACTATTCTACCCAGTCTCTGGACATCCAAGTATTCTGACATGGCTGCCCTGAACAGGGCCATGTATGTTCTCAAGTGTCAATATGAGTCACTGTCATAGACACTGACTCCTGCCACTGTATATCCTTGGTCTCATATATGGTCTTCAGTGGCAGGCCAGGTTGGGATCTCACCAAGGCTCCAGGTAGCAAAGCTGACGTCTCAAAACAGGCCATTCCTCTCTATCCTCAAGTCTCCAGTTCCATCATTCTTCATTATCCTCTTCCAGCTGTTCCACTTCTCGTCCTCCCATCTCAAACAGTTCTCACATTGTGGTGGCTCCAGTTGCAGGATTGCCATGTGACTGACAGACTACTGGGTGACATTCTCCATCCATGCTGCATGGCATGTGGTCCATCAGGTGTCTGTAACCTGCCCCTGTTGTGCACTGGAGGGCATTTCTGTGGATGGTAAGACAGTGTCATTCTGTGTCAGTCATTCTCCTATACTCTGCTGCCACTTTGATTTCATTTGATTTTTATAAGGCCTAAGCATAAAACAGCCTTGGTCATCAAGTAGTGCATCAATCTAGGAGGACCTAAGGCTTGCCATTTGCTCTGCCTTTGACTGACATTAAAAAATAATAATAAAAGAAGCACTACCAACAACAAGATGTCTCATTTCCCAATGCCACAGGGAAATCATGTCATGTTTTAACCCATAAAGTCTAATTATTCTTGATCACATATACATGGCTGAAGGTTATCTACCGGAACTTGGAATATTAATAATGGCAGAAACAAAAGAAAAGAGTGATCCTCGCTTAGATTCTCGCATCTTCTAATAGTGTCTCAGGGAGGAATGGAAGTCTAAGTTTATCTTCCTTGCTAACAGGCTGGGATTCTTCTTGATTTCATCTTTGTCAGGAAACCACTGTCATTGTGTTGGTGTGAAAAAACATCCCCTAAAGTTCCCCCCACCAAAAATTAAAAGTTCTCTACTTTCCATCACTGTGCTCCTCCAGTATGTACCCTGATCCCTGGTTTGTGGGTAAGAGATGAAAATATAGACACATATGTTAGGTTGGGGAACTTAAAGTCTTATGTTCAGACCCTAGTTATGCATCACTGCATTGATGCCTGACCACTCATAAAGAAGCTCCTCTGGCAAAAACTGTATTTGCTTTCTCAATGTCTTCCAGTTTTTCCTTCCTCCCCTCTTTGCAGATTCAGAACTTCAAAAATAACAGGCCTCCAAAAGACAGCAACCAAACAGGACAAAACAAGACACAATAAGACACGAGACAAGCCCTAATACTGAAGCTAGAAAAGGCAACCTAATTGGTAGAAAGAATCCCAAGAATGGGTAAAACTGTCAGATACACACCTATTCCCATAATAAGAAGTCTTGCAATAACAACAATATAAAGCCATATTACAATGTGCAGACCCAGGCAGACCATGTGTTTGTTGCTTTAGTATCTGTGAGCCCATGTGAGTTCTGTTCAGCTAATTCATTCAGCAGTCCATGTTCTTCCTGTATCTTGCATCCTCTCAGACCCCTCCATTCTTCCCCCCCACTCTTCTGTGGGCTTCCCCAAAATCTGAAGGGAGGTGGATAATGGAGATCACCAGTTTGTACTTTCTCTTCCCATAGCATCTGGCTGTGGTCTCTGCCTAATCACTCTATTGCTAGAGGAAGTCTCTTTGATGACAATTGGACAAACCACCATTTATGAATATAATAGAATATTATTAGGAATCATTCCATTGTAGTATGTGTATGTATGTTTGTGTGTGTGTGTGTGTTGGGGGGAGAGTGAGTGAGTGTGTATGTGTGAGTGAATGTGTATGTGTGAGTGATGTGTATGTGTGGGTATATGTGGTTTTAAACATAACCTTGATGTAATCTTTCCATCTTCTGAATTAATATTATCCAATATTCCTACCTTAAATTTTTCTATAAGCATTTAACTATTCTACCTTCATATTACTTATAGCCTACTATCCTTTATCCATTAACATGTTGTCTCAAAAGTGCCGTTTTACTTTCCTGTCTTCTATTTGTGCTAAAATGTAGACAAACAGGCGAAAGCTTTAAAGTTATATTGACAAATAATAAATGTTACACTATATATACTTTTTGTCTTTCTGGATCAATATCACCCCCTCTCACTTTCATATTCTCTCTCAGGATATATTTATATATTTCCTTCTATATGCTTATGAACTCAAAATTCATCAAGATTCACTTTTATTTACAGCCAAGTAATACAAACCATGAATTTAAAAGTTGTTGTACCAGAGGAAAAATGTATAAATGTAGCAAATGCCTGTGAATTATACATCTTGCATTACTTATAACATTGGAACCTCCAAGAAATATATCTCAATGTAAGAGGTTTAGAAATGACTTTGGATTAGAACTGAACCACAATTAATGAAGTTGCTAAAAGCTATTAGTTGTGAGGCAAATATCCAATACTGATAATTCATCAAGATTCTATATACTTTAAAAATTCCTAATTCATTAGAAGTGATTTATATACAAATGGGACATATGTTTCTTAACATGTGAGTGTTATAATTAGTTTGATGGATTCATGATAGATTCTCTTCATATATAGGTGCATTTTTAGAAATTACAGTATAATAAATCATGCTAAAGTTGTAGCAAGAAGCTATGGAAATCTATACATTTTAGTTATATTTTTGCAAGGATGTCTATTTTTACAGCCATATAACTCTTTAGTCTATGGAGTGATGGAATCATAGATCAATTTATCTCCTATTACTACCAAATGCTAAATTGCAAGCAAGGAGGAAATGTCAAAAAGAATTACATCTTCATTTTTTATAATCTATGACTGAAGTTCTTGATATTTTCAGCAATAAAGTGTTTTGGTCAAATTCTGGGAGGTATCCAAGTGCATAGACTGTAATGTTTGAAGGTCTATGGGACCTCAATAGTCAATGGTTTCATACTGTTGAAGATACTCTGCTTGATATCTGAAAAGAAATGGTATCATTTATCTTATTAAATTATGAGCACTGGGAGCTAATTTAATTACAGAACTGCAAAACAGTACCTGCCAGTGTAATAGTGTCATTGGATGGCATTAGAACAACCAATAATGTTCTGATTATATTTAAAACGTTCCCACAAGATGAAACTATATCTCTTGCCATTATTGGTGCCGCGTAACCAGTAACATTACTATTTGTCAAAAGTGCTGATGGAAAATTGATTACTATTATTCTGCCAAATGGCCATGGTGATAAACTGAGTCCTAGCAAGTTATTGTTACAACCATATATTAATGAGAATCTCAATCCTTCTTTCATTAGTAGATGTCAATAAACACAGTACTCCAAAACTAGCCAAGGCACAGAGAATAAAGGATTTTGTAGTATGCATCCCTAAATGGGACATCTATATCATAAATTTATTATTCAATGGCTTAAAGATTCCCAAGAAAAAAATTTTTTAAAGTTATGTGAGCTAGAGATATTTGATGACTACAATGCTTGCTGGAAATAGTAGGGTAAAGCTTAATGTTATAAAAGCCAGCTCTATGTAAGCTCTAGCAAAACAAAGCTTCACTGTGGAGAAAGGAGGTAAGCATGAAGTCCCACACATAACTCAGAGCTATTAGCAATTGAAAGGATTTTGGAATAGAAATCCTTAGACTTTTTAAAAATAAATGGATGAATTTTTCTTATATACTTTACATTCTGCTCACAGCTCTTATCTCAGCTCTATTCTCCCATACCTTCACTTCTGAGCAGGTGGGATACCATAGGTATTACCCTCCGTTGAATTTCAAGTTCCTGTGAGGCTAGCTGCTTCCTTTACCACTGAGGCCAGACAAGGAAAACGAGATAGAAGAACATATCAAATCCAGGCAGCAGCTTTTGGGATAACCAAAGCTCTTGTAGTTCAGAACCCACATAAAGACCAATCTGCACATTGGCCAAACTTGTAACCCATCCCATGGCCAAGCACCAATTCCTGATGCTATTATAATATTTTGTTATACTTGCACACAGGAGTCTAACAAGGCTAGCCTCTGAGAGACTCCACCCATCAACCAACTCTGGCAGATGTCCCACCAACAGCCAAACAGTGAATGGAGATTGAGGACTCGTAAAGAGGAATAGAAAAAAATGATTTCAGCATTAGAACTTTAAGGGTGTGAATTTTGGTAAGTTTACCATGTCCCAGTGGAAGACCAAACATTCATGAATCCAAGGACTCAATGGATATAATAAAAATAGAAAATAGGAAATAGAGTAGGATGGATAGTAAATAAAATATGAATTTGGGAGGAATTTTTTGAGGAGGTGACTATAATCAAAATACATTGTACTAAATTTTTTGAAGAACTATTAAACATTACAAAAGCAATACACTATGGGCATGAGAACAATAATATACAATAAACTTTCTCGAGGCCTCTAGGGTTTTTAATTCTAATCAATACTGAATAAATAAATGTTTGAAATTCTTTTGCTGGTGGACTAAGAATCAACGTTATGGTTCTATTTTTATTTAACACTGTAATATATTGCCTTTCTATAAGTGAGTTTTAGTTATGATCATTGATGCTGTCTCTGAATTCACTACCAGGACAATAACAATGTAAGCTCACAATACTCCTGACCAGGCATCCTGAATTCCACAGGAGAAACAATGTGATGGATCAACAATTTCACTACCTTGTAGGAAGGACGTTACTTAAAGTCTCCCCATTGTCTTTACTGGGCAGCTTCATGCTTCATTGACTAATAGTTTCTATTCCATCACTGTCAGCTTTCTTAAAGGCTTCATTCATTCAAAGCTTTCTCAAGTTCTTAAAGTGTCTGTTTTTCAAAGGTACCCAATTCCTCTCTCAGGAACTCTTCAGTCTTCTTTTATCTTTTCTTTTTCTTTGGACTTAGTCTTAGGTTAAACATGATAAAATTGTCTAATTGTATGATGCCATGGTCATTTATAAAAAATGAATATATGCTATTTAGCAAAAAGACATTTAATGTATATCATTATTAAATATTGTATTATGTGGAAATATAGATAAAGTATTTATAGTCACATAATTTAACAATAAAGTTTTGCTAATTGTTTAGTAATGTTATGTTTATTTAATAATAGCATCACAGATCATTAACTTTTAATAATTTTAAGTAATTAATCTCCACATTAGAGGTAATTTATTATAAAAAGACCACTCAATAGTTTATATATCCTTTTCCTAATTTCTACTGAAATTCTTTTCGGTTCATTACATCTTGTTCAGTGGGACAAAGTACATGAGATTTTTTTCTGAATATTAACTTCTAGATCTTAATTTATATTTTCTACATAAAACATTATATCCTAGATTTTAGAAAAATTGATCTAAAAAGTATTCATGCAATATATTATATGTTACACATTTATGTTTACAAATTATACATAAATCCTTATCTTTGTAATTTTATTTTGTAAAGTATTGAAAAGAAATATAAACAAATTAAGAAAAGGAAGTTAAGAGAATGAATTTCACAAACTCACTATTCACATGACAATTTCAGCAATGACACTGATGGATGTAGGTAATTAAAAAAAGCCTGCAATTGGCTTTGGTTATTATATATTTAATTATAAATTTAGGATATTTATATGTTTATATATAAATTTATGTATTTTAAGAGATTAATATTTGTCATGCAAGAGAATACATTACTGTAAGGAACTTTCTCCAGTATTTATATCAGGAGTAATTGATTCTCCTTTAAAAGACTAAGTTCTCTTTAAGTTTTGATTGCCACTTTCAGAATATACATAGGACTTTTAGGCATTTCATGATATAAAGAGAATTCACAGACATTTTTATCTAACTTTTTCATCCACATTCAGTTTTATTCATAATATCCAGAAACAAAAAGCAATCTAGATGTCCCTCAAACAAAATATGGATAAAGAATATGTGGTATACTTACAGGATGGAATATTACTCAGCTATAAAAAACAAAAAAAAATCATAAAATTTTCAGGAAAATAGATGAAACTAAAAAAGATCATCCTAAGTGATGTAAGCCAGACTCAGAAAAACAAACATGGCCTCTACTTAGAAGTGTATAGTGGCCATTGAGTACAGGAAAATTATGCTATAATCCACAGAACCAATGATGCTAAACAATGGTATGGAGGTGTCTAAGAAAGAACTTCGAGTACCACTGACAAGTAAGTTATAATACATATCAGGTCTGGAAAGAGGAATGGAGATGAGTGGAGAATGTGTTGGAAAAGGAACAGGAGGGATCAAGTGGGGGAGGACATAAAGAAGAAAATATGGGGAGGGAGAAGTCAAATTGGTAGGGAGCTCATTACTGGAATGAGCTAGAAACATAGGAGATAAAAAAACAAGAAATTTATAAGGGTGATAATAGATAGTCAAAAAAGCAATGAGGGATATGAAGCCAAAATGCATCATCTCCTGTAACCAGAAAAGACTTCTAATGGAGACGCTAACACACAAACCCAACCAGACAATTTTAGACCCATAATTTCTTCTCCCATCAAGATATTTAGTGGTAAGGTAAAGAGATAAAATTGAAGGAATGGCCAACCAATGACTGGCCCAGTTTGAGACCCATGAAATCAAAGATACCCCTGATACTATTAACAATATTCTGCTATACCTGGAAATAGGAGCCGAACATAACTGTCACCTGAGAGGATTTTCCCAGCAGCTGATGAAACAGATGCAGAGGGCCACAACCACACATTAGAACATGATGAAGGAATCTTGTGCAAGAGGGGTAGGAAGGATTGAAGGAGCCAGAGAATTCAAGATCCCTACAAGGAAACTTACAGTATCAACTAACCTGGGTCCACTGTGGCTCACAGAGATTGAACCATCAAATAGAAAGCATATACAAGATACGTCCAGGCCTTTTGCACATATAGAAGAGTTGTGTAATGAGTCTTCATATAGGACTCCTAAGAGTAGGAAAAGGAACTTTATACGATTCCTTTTTGTTTTTTTTTTTTTTTTTTTACAATGCACCCAGTACTGGGCTGCATTGGTACCTGCAATAGGAGAACATAAGAGTAGTACTAATGAATCATGATATGACAAGGGTTGATAACCATGAGATGTCTCCCTTTTTATCAGGCTTTTCTGAGAATAAGAGAGTACATGAGAAAATTGAGAAGGTTAGATAAGAGGAGGGACATGGGCGTAAGTGAGGGAGAACAATTTATGATCAGGATATAAAATAATTAATTAAAAAATAAAAATGAAACAGAAATACATTTCTTAGAAAGTTATTTCTTCATAATGGTTGTGATGTGGATAGAAATGATCTCCATATGCTCATATATATGAATAGTTGAATATTAGAGAGTTGTACTATGTGAGAGAAATAGGTATGACATTTTCGGATCAAGTGTGTCATGGGGGTGAGCTTTGGAATTTCGAATGCCCAAATGAAGCCCACTGTTTTTCTTCTTTTTTTCTATAGATTGAGATGTAGGTCTCTCAGTTACCATTTCATCATCATATATATCTATGTGCTGACATGTTTTCTACCAGACTGTCAATAGATTAACCTATAAAGTTTCAGCCAGCCCCGAAATAAATGCTTTAGTTTATTATTATGATGTCTCCTCACAGCCATAGAATATTGATGAAGATGTTAAAAAGCAAAATAATCACTATGAGAAAATATGAGATTGAATTTTATCTAAATTTATTTAAGGGAAGGAATAAATTTTCTCTAGAATGTGTGAAAAGAGAAGAATGCATAAAACATTGAAGTACTGTAATTTCTTTCTATATTTAAAACAAATTATGTATATTCCTTTTAATGTATATATTTTAGAATATGTTATGTATAAATTTATACATTTTTATTACATATATATATATATATATATATATATACCAGAATTAGAACTGGCAAAGATTCTCATTTTGTGGATTTTCACTTAAGTTAATTGATTGTTATCAATTGAAGATGAATTGTGAACTTCAATACCCGGTATGAGGAGCCTTTTTTTTTTTTTTTTTAACTGTAGATCGATTGACTAACAGATTCCTTAAATATGCAGGCTGTTTCTGTTATCCTTTGTTGACAACAGTAGTGGAAGATATGTTTCTAATGTTGAACATGTCATTACCTTCAGGCAAATTACCCATAGACTCCAGCTTTGGAACTGAACTAAATGTACTGTTTCTTTAAACAAGCTTTTACAGAACATATAGGTACTCTACAAGCTTCCAAAGGAAAGAGGAAAGAAACAAAAGATCTTACCTATGTATAATGCCTAGGAAGGATAACAAGAGCAAGTATGACAGAAAAAGCCTAAGGGGCCAGTAGTGGCATACATACCTTTATGATAAGCCATAGCCCTCCTATTGGACCAAGAAGCCACTCTACATTGGGAAACTTCATACAGAAATATAGGACATGCAAATTTATTAATATTGAAGGAGAATGTACAATCATCATCTTACTAAAAAAGCAAAATCTATAATTTACTCTGAAAATGTGCTTTTAAACATATAGATAGCTATAGACCTCACGTTTCATGAAAGATTATTTTTGTAATACACTGACCATTACAGTAACCCACAATCAATCACTATGCATAGCTTCGGAGCCAAGGCCTAATGGTCATACTTAAAAAATAACTACCAGACCTAAATCATAAGGAGGTAAAGGGGCAAGAAATATTTTAAGAACCAGAGTGCAGAGATTTTGCTATGATATTGTGTATTTTAGTAATGTCAGTAGATGTACCAATAAATTCTCACCAACATGACTATCTAAACAATAATGAGAAGCCATCTTCTTGTGTATGTAGGGATAAAACCACAAAACCTTAACCTTAAGCAAAGAACTACAAGAAGTTACTAAAAGAGATAGATGGGTGATGAGGAGGAAGACAAGGAGAGGAAGACAAGAAAAAGGATAAAGAGGAGAAAAAGATGGGCAAAAAGGTAAAGTAGGAGGAGGAGAAAGAGGAAGATGAGGAGGAGGAGAAGGAGGAGGAAGGGAATATCAATTCAGAATTCTCAAACATCTCAAATGTTTTTATAAATTAAAAAAAATGCCAATATAAACATCTTCAAAGTTTATCACTACTATTGACAGTATGGTTAAGATAAAAAATACACGATGTCATTGTTTTTAACAGTGAATTAGTACATTTCATATAATTTTTGTTTTCCATTCTTCTATTGAAGGGCATCTATGTTGTTTCCATTTTCTGACCATTATGAGGAAGGCTGGTATGAACATCATTGAACAAGTATCATCGAAAAAGGTTAGAACATTTAGTGAATATATGCCCAGACGTGTTATATCTGGGCCTTGATGTAATTGATTACCAATTTTCAGAGAAACAGACATATTACTTCCAAAGTGGCTACTCAAGATTGTACTCCTACCAGCAGTGGAGGAGCATTCCCCTTGCTCCACACAGTGGCTTCACAGCCCATATGAACTGTCACATTTGTAATCTTAGCCATTCTTATAGGTGTAATGTCAAATATCAAAGTCATTTTGTTTTAGATTTCTCTGATGGCTAAGGCTGTTCAACATTTTTCTGAGCATTGTTCTGCCATTTGAGACTCCTCTGTAGAGAATTCTCTATTCAGATATGTACATCAGGTTTTTGTTTATTAGCATGACACCAGCCACTTCTGAGGCTGAGGTAGGTTTATTTTTCCTAGTCTGTTTTTATACCATTTTAATTACATGAAAGGAATAAGGCCAGTTGTAGGTATTGGACTATTTAGTTTCTCAATGCACACTTCCTTGATTTCTTTATGTATTTTGTAGATGAGCCTTCTATCATAAATGTAATTGGGGAGAGCATCAAGTTTTTAAAAACATTATCCTGATTGAGGTAACATAGACCCAGAGATAAAAACATGGCATGCATTCAGTTATAAGTTTATATATTGTTATAAAGTAAATGACAGTCATTCTATAGTCCACATACTTAGAAAAACTAAGTAACCTTGAGGGTTTAAGGAAAGATGCAAGAATCTCTCAGTGAAGGGAAAATATAATAGATTTTTAAAAGTGGACTGAGTGCAGAAGGAATTAAGAACAGGAGAGACCACCTTAGAAGGAGGTTGTAGAGAGATCATTTTTGGAGACACAAATGGGATTTGTAAGTCTTTCAGGGGCAAGTGGAAACCTAGTGCAATGAGCACTCTATGAAATCTCTGACAGTAATCATAGCAAACATTCCTAATAACTGTGGACATGGTGCTTGAAGCAGCCATATTCCTTAACTAGGAAATGCTCAAGTGGAGATGTTGCAGCCACAAAATCTTTTACTTACATTTATTCCTGCCTTAAGAGTATTCTGGTTCCAGAGTCTATTAGAATTGTCATGAGTAGAACAGAGAGACCAGCAACTGATGAGAACACATACAGAGTTATACAGACAGAATTTAGGTAGACTCAGAGATTCCTAAGGAGAAGGACACTGAATGATTGAACAAATGACAGGGGTCAGGGACATACCACAAGAAAATGTACCACAGAATCAAGTTAAGTGACTCTGGAACTCACAGATACCAGTGAGCTCATAGGGTGTCCTCTACACATGTTCTGGTTGAATAGCTTGATGTTCTTGTGAGAAGCCTAACTGGGAGCAGGATTTTACATGGCTTATTTCCTACTTATGGAACCTTTCTCTTCCCACTGGAATGCATTATTCTACCTTGACTTGGTATGTATCTAGTCTTGTTCTTGCTTGCTATGCTCTATTTTTTTTTTTTTTTTTTTTTTTTTTGTAGAAAAGTTTCTTTTTTTCTGAAGAGAAACAAGGAAATTTGTGGAGAGGGACATAGAGGAGAGACAGGAAGGAAGGTAGGGAAGGGAAACTGTGGTTGGGATATAAGAGAGAAGGTTAAGAAATTAAAATGAAGAAAATTGTTGACAAGGAAGAATGCTGGAGAAGATGTAGGGGGTGAGAATGCACATTTAGTACTGGTGGGATTGCAAACTGGTACAGATCTACTTCAATCTATATTACATGTACTGAACATAAGTAGTTAATGAGCAATCTTCCAAGTACTTAGAGTCACATTATTGCTGCTGGTGGATACAAAAAGTCAATTTAATAAATGGTAGGTATTTCAGTGTACAAGCAGATATATTTGAACTGCCAAACTGGTATTATCTAATCAAATCTAATAATTAGTTTTCTTTTATTTTATGGGTTCTCTTAATCTAAGATATCATTAATGCACTGGTTAAGTGTATTTCCTGTTGAAATGTTGAGAATTTTTCTATTCTGTTATTATATCCTTTAATATCTAGAGGGCAGATCAATATACTACAGAATAATCAATTGTGAAACCAGTAGACAAGTGCTTTTTTTTGGTAACTGTTATTTTGTGTTAATGATTTACAATTTTAAGAAAATCCACACATGACCAGGGACAGCAGAGACACAGAGACACAGGCCTGGTGAGAAGGTGTTCCAAATAGCCAGGGTACGGAGAGTTCTCTGCCTAGCAAGAGGAAAGTGTACTTGATCTAGGGACACAAAAACCAATCATTGGGCCCTCTGTTCACAGCCGGTGGCTTTTGGGGGCAGAACAGGCACTCAGACCATCCACCACCAGGAACAGCAGAGATCAAGTGACACAGACCAGGTAAAAGGGAAAGGTGAGAACCAATCACTGGCAACAAGAAGGGAAGAGGAAAGAGAAAGAATGTACCCCAAAGAAACCAAGACAACCTGGCAACACTGGAACTCAGCTCTCCCATCACAACAAACAGCTGAATGCCAAACACTCCAGAAAAAAAAAAAAAAGATTCAGACCTGAAATCCTACCTCAAGATGATGATAGAGATCCTTAAACAAGAATGAGAAAAAAAAGCATAAAGAATTAGGAGCTTTCAAAGAAGAAAAAAAAAAAAAAAAAAAAAAAAAAAAAAGAACACTCAAAGAACTCAAACAACTAGAAGAAAATAGAACCAAAGCGATGAAGGAATGGAAGAAGGAATTTAAAACAGAAATGGACAAATTAAGAAAACACTAAAAGAGACAACCCTAGAGGTAAAAATCCTAAAAAATAAATCAGGAGTCACAGATGCAAGCATTTACAACAGACTGCAAGAGATGGAAGAGAGAATCTCTGGTGCTGAAGACAACATTGAAAACATAAGCAAAATAGTCAGAGAAATTGCGAAAAGCAAAAAGCTCTTAACCAAAAATGTCCAGGAGATCCAGGACTCAATGAGAAGACCAAACATAAGGAAAATAGGAACTGAAGAAGGTGAAGAATACCAATTAAGAGGTACAGTAAATATCTTCAACACAATCATAGAAGAAAACTTCCCTACCCTTAAGAATGAGATGACCACGAGCATAAAAGAATCTTACAGAACTCCAAATAGGTTGGACCAGAAAAGAAATTTCTCCTGACACATAATAGTCAAAACACAAGTGCCCAAAGCAAAGAAAGAATACTAAAAGCAGTAAGGGAAAAAGGTCATGTAACATACAAAGGCAGACCAATCATAATCACACCGGATTTCTCAACAGAGAATATGAAAGCTAGAAGGGCCTGGAGAGACATCATGCAGACCTTAAGAGAGCACAAGGGCCAGCCCAAGCTGCTACACCCAACAAAATTATCAATCAACATAGATGGAGGGATGAAGAAGATATTCATAAACAAAACTAAATTTATAAAATATCTGACAACAAACCGAAAACTACAGTAAATTATAGGTGGAAAACCCAATACAATGAGGTGAACTACATCATGGTAAAAACAAGCAAACTCCTAAGAAAGAAAACCAAAACAAGAAAGACAGAAAGGACCATTCAAACTACAAAAGCATTAATAGCAGGAAACAGCAACCACTATTCTTTGATATCTACTAACATGAATGGACTCAACTCCCCAATAAAAAGGTATAGGCTATCAGAATAGATACATAAACAAAACCCAGCATTTTGATTCAAACAGAAAACTCATCTCAGAGACAAAGGCAGACACTATCTCAAAGTAAAAGGTTGGAAAAAATATTTCCAAGCAAACGGCCCTAAGAAGCAAGCTGGAGTGGCTATTCTCTTATCAAATAAAGTAAATTTCCAACCAAATGTTATCAAAAAATGATAAGGAAGGAAACTTTTTACTCATTACATGAGAAATCTTTCAGGAGGAACTCTCAATCCTTAACATATATGCTCCAAATACAAAAGTACCCATATTTATAAAAGAAACCCTACTAAAGCACAAAAGAGAAATTTTGCCCCACACAAAAATAGTGTGAGACTTTAATACCTCACTCTCAACAATGGACATATCCTGAAATCAGAAACTAAAGAAGGACACTGTAAATCTATCAGAGACTATGAACCAACTGGAATTAATAGAAAAATACAGAACTTATAATCCTAAAACAAAAGAATACACCTTCTTTTCAGCACCTCATATCATCTTCTCTAAAACTGACTACATAATTGGACACAAATGAGCCTCAATCAATATAAGAAGACAGAAATACTCCCATGCATCCTTTCAGATCACCATGATCTAAGGCTGGTTTTAATAACAACAAAGACAACAAAAAGCCCATATGCACATGGAAACTAAATGATTGGAGTGTCAAAGAAGAAATAAAGAAATTAAGGACTTTCTATGATTCAATGAATATGGAAACATGACATACCAAAACCTATGGGATGCAATGAAAGCAGTACTGAGAGAAAAACTTATAGCCCTGAGCGCTTTCAAAAAGAAACTGGAAAGAGCTCACATCAGCAACTTGACAGCACAGTTGAAAGCTCTAGAACAAAAGGAAGCAGATACACCCAAGAGGAGTAGACTGCAAGAAATAATCAAATTTAGTGCAGAAATAGACCCAATAGAAACAAAAAGAACAATTCAAAGATTCAACAAAACAAAGAACTGGTTCTTGGAGAAAATTAAAAGATTGATAAACCCTTAGCCAGACTAAGTAGAGGGCAAAGATATAGTATACAAATCAACAAAATCATAAAGAAAAGTGAAGAAATAATGACAGAAACAGAGGAAATTCAAGAAATCATCAGATCCTACTACAAAACACTATACTCCACAAAGCTGGAAAATCTGGAGGAAATGGATGAATTCCTAGAGAGATACAAGATAGGAAAGTTAAACCAGGACCAGTTAAACCATCTAATTAATCCCTTTACATCTAAAGAAATAGAAACATCCAAAGCCTCCCACCAAAAAAGCCCAGGTCCAAATGGATTCAGTGCAGAATTTTATCAGTCATTTATTGACGACATAATACCAATACTCTCCAAACTATTTTACAAAATAAAATTAGATGGAACACTACCTAACTCATTTTTTGAGGCTATTATTACCCCCCTTCCTAAAACACAAAGACCCTACATTAAAAGAGAACTTCAGAACAATCTCACTTATGAACATTGATGCAAAAATACACAACAAAGTCTTTGCAAACCGAATCCAAGTACACATCAAAACAATCATTCACCATGATCAAGTAGGCTTCATCACTAAGATGCAGGGATGGTTTAACATACAGTAATCCATCACTGTAATCTGTCATATAAACAAACTAAAAGAAAAAAAAATCCACATGGCCATCTCACTAGATGCTGAGAAAGCATTTGAAAAAATTCAAAACCCCTTCATGTTAAAAGTCCTGGAAAGAACAGAAGCCCAAGGCCCATACATGAACATAATGAAAGTAATATAGAGCAAACCAAAAGCCGACATTAAACTTAAAGGTGGGAAAATTGAAACAGTCTAACTGAAATCAGGGACTCGACAAGGCTGCCCACTCTCCTCCTACCTATTCAACACAGTACTGGACATCCTGGCCTGTATAATTAGACAGCAAAAGGAAATCAAAGGGATACAAAATGGAAAGAAAGAAGTAAAAATATCTCTATTTGCAGATGGCATGATACTGTACTTAAGCAACCTCATAAATTCCACCAGAGAACTCCTACAGCTAACGAACAAGTTCAGCAAAGTGACTGGATATAAATTTAATTCAAACAAATCAATAGCCTTCCTCTACTCAAACTACAAACATGTGGAGGAAGAAATGAGGGAAAAGATACCCTTCACAATAATCACAAAAACTATGAAATACCTTGCTGTGACTCTAACTAAGCATGTGAAGGACATGTATGACAAGAACTTCAAACCTCTAAAGAAGGAAATCAAGGAAGATCTCAGAAAATGGAAAGATCTCCCATGCTCATGGATTGGTAGGATCAACATTTTAAAAATGGCAATCTTACCAAAAGCAATCTACAGATTCAATGCTATCCCCATCAAAATTCCAACCCAATTTTTCATTGAGTTTGAAAAAGCCATGGGCAATGTCATCTGGAATAACAAAAGACCTAGAATAGCGAAATCCATCCTCAACATATATATATATATATATATATATATATATGCAGGAATCACTATCCCTGACCTCAAATTATATTACAAGATAATTGTGCTGAAAATGCATGGTACTGGTACAGAAATAGGTACATGGATCAATAGAATAGAATAGAAGTTCCAGATATGAGCCCTCACATATAAGGTCACGTGATTTTTGACAAAGGACTTGCAATCATTCAATGGAAAAAGGACAGCCTATTCAACAAATGGTGTTGGTCCAACTGCCTGTCAGCATGCAGAAGAATGAAAATAGAACCTTTCTTATCTCCTTTTTACAAAGTTTAAGTGTAATTATATAAAAGATCTCCAATTAAATCAGGTACACTGAAATTATTAGATGAGAAAGTAGGGAAAACCTTAGAACAGATAGGCAGAGGAAAAAAAAATTCTTAAACAAAACATGAATGACTCGTTCTCTAAGGTCAAAAATTCACAAATGAAGCTTAATAAGATAGCAACGTTTCTGTAAGGCTAAGGAGACTGTCAAGTAAACAAAAAGGCAGCCAACAAATTGGGAAAAGATTTTTACCAACCCCACAACAGATAGAGGCCTAATATCAAAGTTATAAAAAAAACTCAAATAGCTAGACACCAGAGAATCAAACAACCCTATTAAAAATGGGGTATAGAGCTAAACAAAAATTTCTCAATTGAGGAATATTGAATGCCTGAGACACATCTTAAGAAATGCTCAGCATCCTTAGCTATCAGGGAAATGCAAATAAAAAGAATCCTGAGATTCCACCTCACACCATTCAGGTTGGGCAAGATTCAAAACTAAGATGGAAGCAGATCCTGGTGAGGATGCAGAGAAAGAGGAACAATTCTCCACTGTTGGTAGGGTTGTAAACTGATACAATAACTCTGGAAATCAGTCTCTTGATTCCTCAGACAATTGGATATAGTACTACCTGAAGATACAGCTTTTCCACTTCTGGGCATAGACCCCAGAGACACTCCAATATGCAACCAAGATGCATGCACTACAATGTTCATAGCAGCTCTATTTATAATAGCCAAAAGCTGGAAATAATCCTGATATCCTTCTATAGATGAATGGATACAAAATTATGGTTCATTTACACAATGGAATACTACTCAGCTATCAGAAACAATGACTTAACAAAATTCTTTAGAAAATGGATGCATCTATAGAATATCATCCTGAGTGAGATAACTCAATCACAAAAGAACAGACTTAATATGCAGTCATTGATAATGACATCCTAATCCCAGAAAGCTCTGAACACCCCAGAAACAACTCACATTTTTTGTGAAGTTCAAGGAAAAAGAGAAGAAACTAAAAACCATTATGCTCAATCCTTACACCCCAAGAAAATTTTGACTAATTCAGGATTACATCCTGTTTTACATGTACTTTATCCTAATTGTAACTTGTAAGACCTTAATTCACACTATCAAACCTTTGAACAAAAAAAGCCAAGCACTTACAAAACTGTATTCATATACTTTTATGCAAAAATGCTTAAAATTTTTACATTTATATTTGTTTTTGAAAATAATGTTGTCATAAAAAAGAAAATAAATCCACACATATACAAGCACATTTTTAGTTAAATATGTAATAGTTAACATTAGACATATCAACACACACTGTATAAATGCAGTAATGTAATCTGTGGTGTTACTTGAATGATAGTAGACAAATCAAGAGAGTACCCCTTTCTTTTAATTCTACAACTGAAGTACCAAGGAAATTACATTTAAATTTTTTTTGTTTTTACATTACTAAGATATCTTTCTTATATTAAGTTAACTATTTCCTCTTGTGTCAGTTTTGTGTTTCTCAGTATCAGTAGTTCATGAGCACAGTCTCTAGATTTTTATTTTTTTTTTATTTCCCCATGTTTTCTGCTACTGATCTTGAATTTATGACTTTCTGCTATCCTGATATTCTGTCTGGTTATACTGAGTGATAAAAATACCTCCAACTGTGTTCCCTTATGTGAAAAGTTGATTGTATCTTTTAAGCATATACATATTTATGCAATTACATTGATTAAATATGCAAGTTTTGAAGTTAGGAAATCGAATTCTTTGACTCTGATAAGAGTATCATTGAATTCTAATGTCTAATATTTCTAAGAATTTCAGTGGCATGTTGATCATTTTAATACATATGTTGTACAGATCCTGTTAAATAATGTAGTCCACACTTATGAGAATTGCTACTGATCACTGATTATTACTAGGAAAGGAAGCCTTCGGTTGCTTTAAATATATTTCTCTAGTTAGGGCCCTAGTGCTATAGATGGACCTATATTCATCATGTATTGGCAAAAAATTAAGTGGATCCAGTGCATTAAACAATAACAACAAAATAATATCGGGGAAAATGGCCTAAAAAATAGCACAAAAATGGAGGGAAAGAAATGAGAGCTGAATTTGATCAAAATATTATAGAAATATATAATTTTTACAAAAAGAAATAAGCATTTTTGTTTGAATCAAAGATTCTGATATTGCCTTTATTTGAATGAATTTTTGAAAGTTATTAGAAATTTTGGAAGACTAAAGAGTCTTGGAAAACTAAATAGCCTTGGAAGACTTATTAATCTATTTGAACACATTTTTAAGATTTGTTACTACCATTAATAGTAGGTTTACAATGAACAATTAAATACCATTTTTAAACAATTGGTTTTGCAAATAGGCTGGTTACAAAGATACAGAGAAAAGATTGATATAAAATTCAACAAAAAATCATTCAATACATTGTTGAAAATTGAAATACATATTTCTCTTGATTGCACATCACTTTCATTGTTCCCAGCCTCTCAAAATATTCTCAAATATATCTTTGTTATATTTAATTTTATTTTCTATATATATTGAATAAGATTAAAGGGCTAGAAAACATTGGAGAAGAGAGTGTAGAAAGATAATGATACAAGACTAGGAAACATATGAGACCTTGTATTCCAGAATTGACATGAAAATTCCATGATGTAAGAATTTTATCTCATATAGAAGGGTAGTTTGTATCATTGTCTATTGGATGTAAGCTTATTGTGTAGAGGGTTTGTGGATTGAGAATTAAATATATAAACCTACTTGATAAGCTACCAGACTTTGGAGTCTTGTTTGACCTGGCAGAGAGTGGGGCAGTCGTATGCACCTGGGGCAGTAGAAACAGGTTGGGCTGAGTGAACCACCTGGGAAAGGAACATTTTGGATAGGGTGGCTTGTGGACCAAGTGACAGAGTCTGTAAGCTCTGCTCCACACTAGAGAGGCATCAGCAATGTGAGTCCGGGGCAGCTGATAAAAGGTTAAGCCATCATTTTAATATTTACTGTAACACCGTGGTACCTAATAGGTACGGCTGTGTAAACAAAAATTTAACGAAGATGAGAGCAATGGATATGTTCACATGGAAGGATGCATTCTCATAGGTCCCCAATTTAGACAAAGAACAAGAAGCTACTAATAAATCTTAAATTGAGAAATTTTGCTTTCTTCCAGTATAAGAATGCTAATTAGTTATCTGGTGCCCATTCATCAATCCTGAAGCCAATCATATATACCTCCTTACAACACTAAATGGCTGTATTCTTATATTTGTGTGTTTCATGTGTGTATTTAAAAATAATGATTAAAAATAAAGATGGTGAATCTATGAGACACATGTTGGGAGACATTGGATAGTTTAAAGTAAAAAATTAGATGAGGGAATTATGATATTTCTTAATTAAAACAGTAAAAATAAGAAAATTATTCAATAACTACTTACAACTGATCAAATATTTTCATTGTATCATACACTTGTCTTAGAGGTATAACTTAATGAAACTGATAATATTTTTATTTATGTTCCAAGGAGCTAGAAGAACCAGAAGACAATATTAATCCAAAATATAATAAAGCACAAAACATTTAAAAATATATAACATAAATATATGAAAATTAGTCTTCCCCAAAAATATGGAGATAAGAACAAAGTACACATAGGTATAGGTTTGATGTTTGTGTGTGTTGTCATGTGTGTGCATGTACATATTGAGCACGCACAAGTGAGCGCAAGTGCATGTGATATTTATTTTCATCTAATTATATCTATGTACAAAACTCATCAAATTGAAGTGCTCTGAATTCCTTTTAGCATCCGATATATCTAGGTATTCCTTAGAACACGTTTTATACTGCTTAATCTTTTTTTTTTTATTTTTTTTATAAATTTTAAACATTTTTTGCTTAAAATTATACATTTTTGTCAGTATTGTTTTTTCAGATATTAAAATAAATTTTACATAAAACCATGTGAATATGTTTTTTAGTCAGTACTTGAATTTTTTCAAGGGCTTGACAGTATGCATTGAAAACGTACTAGTTGCAATAAGCGTAAAGTACATGCAAAACAAAACGCAACATGGAAATAGTCAAAGTCTTCTTGTTTTGTGAATATATGTATAGTTTTTGTTTTCTTTATTTCTTGGACTTCATACAGTCTGTGAGTTGTTTCTGAGGGAGTGCAAGCCTCTGGGGTTAGCATCCCACTATCAGTGACTGCATATTATGTCTGTTCTTTCGTGACTGGGTTATCTCACTCAGGATGATCTTCTCTAGATGCAGCCATTTTCTTAAGAATTTGGTTAAGTCATTGTTTCTGGTGGCTGAGTAGTATTCCATTGTGTATATGTACCACAATTTTTGTATCCATTCGTCTTCTGAAGGACATCTGGGTTCCTTCCAGCTTCTGGCTATTATAAATAGAGCCGCTATGAACATTGTGGTGCATATATCTTTGTTGTGTATTAAAGTGTCTCTGGGGTATATGCCCAGAAGTGGAATAGCTGGATCTTCAGGTAGTACTATATCCAATTTTCTGAGGTATCGCCAGACAGATTTCCAGAGTGGTTGTATTAGCTTGCAACCCCACCAACAGTGAAGAAGGGTTCCTATTTCTCCGCAGCCTCGCCAGCATCTGCTGTCATCTGAGTTTTGGATCTTGGCCAATCTGACTGGTGTGAGGTGGAATCTTAGGGTTGTTTTGATTTGCATTTCCCTGATGGCTAAGGATGTCGAGTACTTCCTCAGATGTTTCTCGGCCATTCGGTGTTCCTCAACTGAAAATGATTTGTTTAGCTCTGTACCCCATTTTTTAATAGGGTTATTTGATTCTCTGGTGTCTAGCTTTTTGAGTTCCTTGTACACCTTGGATATTAGGCCTCTATCTGATGTGGTGTTGGTAAAGATCTTTTCCCATTCTGTTGGTTGCCATTTTGTTTTCTTGACGATGTCCTTAGCCTTACAGAAACTTTGCAATCTCATTAAGTCCCATTTGTTAATCTTTGACCTTAGAGCTTGAGCCATTGGTGTTTTGTTCAGGAAATTTTCTCCTGTGCCTATGTGTTCTAAGGTTTTCCCTAATTTCTCATCTAATAGTTCCAGTGTATCTGGTTTAATGTGGAGATCTTTAATCCACTTACACTTGAGCTTTGTACAAGGAGATAAGAAAGGGTCTATTTTCATTCTTTAGCATGGTGAGTGCAAGTTGGACCAGCACCATTTGTTGAATAGGCTGTCCTTTTTCCATTGAATGTTTACAGCTTCTTTGTCAAAAATCAGGTGACTATATACATGAGGGCTCATTTCTGGATCTTCTATTCTATTCCATTGATCCACTTGCCTATTTCTGTACCAGTACCATGCAGTTTTCAGCACAATTGCCTTGTAATGTAGCTTGAGGTCAGGGATAGTGATTCCCGCAGATGTTTTTTTGTTGTTGAGGATGGATTTCGCTATTCTAGGTCTTTTGTTATTCCATATAAAATTGCACATTGATCTTTCCAATTCCATGAAGAACTGGGTTGGAATTTTGATGGGGATTGCATTGAATCTGTAGATTGTTTTTGGTAGGATGGCCATTTTTAAGATGTTGATCTTTCCAATCCATGAGCATGGGAGATCTTTCCATTTTCTGAGATCCTCCTCAATTTCTTTCTTTAGAGGTTTGAAGTTCTTGTCATACAGGTCCTTTACTTCCTTAGTTAGAGTCACACCAAGGTATTTCATAGTTTTTGTAACTATTGTGAAGGGTACGTTTTCCCTAATTTCTTTCTCCACATGTTTGTCCTTTGAGTCTAGGAAGGCTACTGATTTTTTTGAGTTAATTTTGTATCCGGCCACTTTGCTGAACTTGTTTATCAGCTGTAGGAGTTTTCTGGTGGAATTTTTGGGGTCACTCAAGTACACTATCATGTCATCGGCAAAGAGTGATGTTTTTATCTCTTCCTTTCCAATTTGTATCCCCTTGATCTCCTTTTGCTGTCTAATTGCTCCAGCCAGGACTTCCAGTGCTATGTTGAATAGGTAGGGAGAGAGTGTGCAGCCTTGTCGAGTCCCTGATTTTAGTGGGATTGCTTCAAGTTTCTCGCCATTAAGTTCGATGTTGGCTGTTGGTTTGCTGTATATTGCTTTTATTATGTTTAAATATGGGCCTTGGATTCCTGTTCTTTCCAGGACTTTTAACATGAAGGGGTGTTGGATTTTGTCTAATGCTTTCTCAGCATCTAGTGAGATGACCATGTGATTTTGGACTTTAAGTTTGTTTATATGGTGGATTACATTGATGGATTTCCTTATGTTAAACCATCCCTGCATCCCAGGGATGAAGCCTACTTGGTCATGATGAATGATGGTTTTAATGTGTTTTGGATTCGGTTTGCAAGGATTTTGTTGAGTATTTTTGCATCACTGTTCATCAGTGAGATTGGTCTGAAGTTCTCTTTCCTTGTAGGGTCTTTGTGTGGCTTAGGTACGAGGGTTATTGTAGCCTCAAAAAATGAGTTGGGTAATATTCCATCTGATTCTATCTTTTGGAATAGCTTGGCGAATATTGGTGTTATATCCCCAATAAATGTCTGATAAAATTCTGCACTAAACCCGTCTGGACCTGGGCTTTTTTTGGTTGGGAGGCTTTTGATGACTTCTTCTATTTCTTTAGGTGTTATAGGGTTATTTAGATGGTTTACTTGGTCCTGGTTCAACTTTGGGACCTTGTATCTGTCTAGGAATTCGTCCATTTCCTGCAGATTTTCCAATTTTGTGGAGTATAAGTTTTTGTAGTAGGATCTGATGATTTCTTGAATTTCCTTAGTTTCAGTTGTTATGTCACCACTTTCCTTTCTGATTTTGTTAATTTGGATACTCTCTCTTTGCCCTTTAGTTAGTCTGGCTAGGGGTTTATCAATCTTGTTGATTTTCTCAAAGAACCAACTCTTTGTTTTGTTGATTTTTTCAATGGTTTTTTTTGTTTCTATTTGGTCTATTTCTGCCCTAATTTTGATTATTTCTTGCCGTCTACTCTTTTTGGGTATATCTGCTTCCTTTTGTTCTAGTGCTTTTAGCTGTGCTGTCAGGTTGCTGATGTGAGCTCTCTCCAGTTTCTTCTTGGAAGCACTTAGGGCAATGAGTTTTCCTCTCAATACTGCTTTCATTGCATCCCATAGGTTTGGGTATGTTGTGTTTTCGTTTTCGTTGAATTCTAGAAAATCCTTAATTTCTTTCTTTATTTCTTCTTTGACCCTGCTATCCTTTAACAGAGTGTTGTTTAGTTTCCATGTGTATGTGGGCATTTGTTGTCTTTGTTGTTGTTAAAGACCAGCCGTAGACCATGGTGATCTGAGAGGATGCATGGGAGTATTTCAATCTTCTTATATCGATGAAGGCTCGTTCTGTGTCCAATTATGTGGTCAATTTTCGAGAAGGTGCCATGGGGTGGTGAGAAGAAGGGGAATTCTTTTGCTTTAGGATAGTATGTTCTGTATATATCTATTAATTCTAGTTGGTTCAAAGTCTCTGCTAGTTTTGCAGTGTCCTTGTTTAGTTTCTGTTTCCCTGATCTGTCCATTGGTGAGTGTGGGGTGTTAATGTCTCCCACTATTATTCTGTGGGGTGAAATGTATTTTTTGAGCTTTAGTAGGGTTTCTTTTATGAATGTGGGTGATTTTTTATTTGGAGCATATATGTTAAGGATTGAGAGTTCCTCCTGACAGATTTCCCCGGTAATGAGTAAAAAGTGTCCTTCCTTATCTTTTCTGATAACTTTTGGTTGTAAATGTACTTTATTCGATATTAGAATAGCCACTCCAGCTTGCTTCTTGGAGCTGTTTGCTTGGAAGTTTTTTTCCCACCCTTTTACTCTGAGATAGTGTCTGTCTCTGTCTCTGAGATGAGTTTCCTGTATGCAGCAAAAGGCTGGATTTTGTTTATGTATCCAGTCTGATAGTCTATGTCTCTTTATTGGGGAGTTGAGACCATTTATGTTAATAGATATCAAGGAATAATTGTTTCTGTTTCCTGCCTTTTTTGCTTTTTTGGGTTGAGTTGTGTCTGTGTTTTTTTCTTTAGTTTTCTTGTTTAGGAGTTTTCTTGTTTTTACTAGGCTGTATTTTCCCTCCTTGTATTGGGTTTTCCACCTATAATTCGTTGTAGTGCTGGGTTTGTGGTCAGATATTGTGTGAATTTTGATTTGTCTTGAAATATCTTTGTCTCTCCATCGATGGTGATTGATAGTTTTGCTGGGTATAGCAGCTTGGGCTGGCACTTGTGCTCTCTTAAGGAGTGCATGATGTCTGTCCAGGCTCTTCTAGCTTTCATAGTCTCTGTTGAGAAATCGGGTGTGAATCTGATTGGTCTGCCTTTATATGTTACCTGACCTTTTTCCCTTTCTGCTTTTAGTATTCTTTCTTTACTTTGGGCACTTGATGTTTTTACTATTATGTGTCGGGAGGTATTTCTTTTCTGTTCCAACCTATTTGGAGTTCTGAAGGCTTCTTTTATGCTCGTGGTCATCTCATTCTTGAGGGTAGGGAAGTTTTCTTCTATGATTTTGTTGAAGATATTTACTGTGCCTCTTAGTTGATACGCTTCTCCCTCTTCTATTCCTATTATCCTTAGGTTCGGTCTTCTCATTGTGTCTTGTATTTCCTGGACATTTTGGGTTAGGAGCTTTTTGTTTTTTGCATCTTCTCTGGCTGTTTTGTCTATGTTTGCAATGTTGTCTTCTGCCCCCGAGATTCTCTCCTCGATCTCTTGTAATCTGTTGGAAATGCTTGCTTCTGTGACTCCTGATTTCTTTTTTTGGTGTTCTGACTCTAGGGTTATCTCTTTTAGCGCTTTCTTTATGTGTCAATTTCTGTTTTAATTTCCCTCTTCCATTCCTTTATTTCTTTAGTTCTGTTTTCGTGTCTTTCTTTGAGTTCTTTGAGCGTTTTTCTTGTTTCTTCTTTAAAAGCTTCTGAATCTTTTTGCTGTTCCTCCCTTTCTTGTTTAAGTAACTCTATCAGCGTCTTGAGGCATGTTTTCAGGTCTGTGTCTTCTTTCTCTGGAGTGTTTGGAATTCCTATGTTTGCTACTATCGGAGAGCTAGGTTCTGGTGTTGCTAGATTGTCTTGGTTTCCTTGGGATATACTCTTTCTCTTTCCTCTTGCCATTTTGTTGTCAGTGATATGTTCTTGCCTTTCCCTTGTATCTGGTCTGTGTCCCTGGTACACATTCCGTGTGCACTCCTCAGAGATCTCTCTACTCCCCAGCAGCCCAGGTTCCGGGTGGCAGCTGGGACAGGCTCCTGCTCTGCGTCCTGAAGTCGCCCCCAGGTGGGAACAGACGTTCCTAAGATTTGTTCCTGGTCACAGATGCTCAGCCTCTCCGAGCCACCTTTCCGGCTGGCTGTTGGGCCAGGCCCTGCTCTGTGTCCTGAAGTCGTCTCCGGGTGGGAACAGAAGTTCCTAAGATCTGTTCCCGGTCACTGGATTGGGGAGGACAGGGCAGGTCAGGGCAGGGGGTGCCCTTTCCGTGTGCACTCCACAGAGATCCCTCTGCTCCCCTGCAGCCTAGGTCTCCCACTCACCATTTGTTCAGCCTGTATGAGCCGCCTTTCCGGCTGGTGGTTGGGCCAGGCTCTGCTCTGTGTCCTGAAGTCGTCTCCGGGTGGGAACAGAAGTTCCTAAGATCTGTTCCAGGTCACAGTAGCTCAGCCTGTACGAGCCGCCTTTCCGGCTGGTGGTTGGGCCAGGCTCTGCTCTGCGTCCTGAAGTCCTCTCCGGGTGGGAACAGAAGTTCGTAAGAACTGTTCCCAGTCACAGTTACTCAGCCTGTACGATCCGTTTTTTCCTATACTGCTTAATCTACCCTATACATTTAAATTGTTCCAAGAAAATCGTTAAAACAATGAAGTTGGAGCTTATATCTGAGAGGGTAATTGTTTAGATGAGTGGTTATGGATAAGGATTAAAAATTACAATGGTGAGACCTAGTTCTTAGAATATGAAATGACTGAAAATGATGGTGCATTTGTATTACCTTCTTTTTCATGTTAAAATTGAGATCTCAAATGCATGATTATTCTCTTTACTTAATGGGGGCAATCTGTGTAGGTCAGGTGGTCAGGTAAAATCTCCACTGTAGGAAATGCACTTTAGAACTTTGAAAAGGCATGACATTTTATTCCCTGTAATTAGGTAATTAATTCTAGTGGGTTTACAGAAGGCATGTTGTGTGAGAAAAGTACGGGAAAGTTTAGATTCTAAATATTTGAATTTAAACTTAATGGTCCATGAGTCAAATAATGATACATCACATTGAACTCAGCAAACACAAACAATTGTTACTTGCAAATTTCATAAACTTTACAATAATAATAACCATGACCTACTTTTTTAAGTATTTACCTAGATATAAAGAACTCAAAAAAAGATATAAATTACTAAGTTAGAAAACTTATATTCTTTGTTAATTTTTAAATTGTTAACCAATTTATTTTAATTCACAATTTGGGGCTTTTTAATAAATATCTTAGTCCACACATGATGAGAACCTGATTGTTTTCAATACCGCATGTATCACGTCTAGGAACTAAAGTCTCTTTCATGATACAAAATCATGAGATTTAATAATAATAGTTTTCTTGCTGACACACTAAAATATATAAAGAAATACATAAGAATAGACATTATGCCATCCAAATATTTGAGATTTATAGAAGATATTTATTAAAACTTACCTTTTAGTTTTATAGTGTTTAAAATAAACATCATAATTTTAATAATAATTTCTTAAAGATATTCAACAACAAATAAATTTTAAGTAATTTTATTTCTTCTATATATATATTGAAATCTATATATCTTCAACAATATATTCTTTGTTATTTATTTAATAATTAAATCTGAAGGATGTTGACAGCATGTAATAAACATTTTATTCAAAGGCATACCATCGCAATTATTTATTATGTATCAATATGTAGAGATCCAGATGAGTTATCATGCTCAGAAAGAGTGCATTATCAATCACAAGAACAAACAGGTCTCTTTTTTCTGCTGTGAACATATTGAATATGACACTGTCCTCAGTTACTACAGGTATGCTCTAGCACATATCTGTAGTTATGCATACCTATCCCTATGATGTCACATTTTCACTACTATGTAGAAATGATATTCATTTTTCAGTATATAATATTTGACTTTTCCACATCATGTGCTTTGCAGATGAGTCTTCAAACACCTTGCTCAGGTGACTCTAATTAGCTAGAATGAATATGCCATTATAAATCCAGATTCAACCTTCATGTGCACTAATGTAGCATCAATAGTCAGAGTTGTGTAATGTAAATAAATGGCTGATAATGATATCCCTACCAGTGACTGCAATGCAGCTATGAAGCTTAAAATAGAGCATCCATCTGCAACTGACAGAGAAGAGTAATATTACTGGTGTCTAAACTTGGGCCTTGATCCTTCTAGTAAGAGGCAATTTCACTACGAAGAAATTATATTTCTATTTGATAAGTAATAGCATAATATTGTAAACTTTTGCAAGAAAAAAAATCTGTGCATGCACAGGAAAAAAAAAAGCCACCACCACTATGAGCAAAATCCATTGAGTTAATTCTTGAGCAGAAAGAAAATACTCTTGGCTTTGCGGCCTTCTCCAGGGTCTGGTGGTTGGCATGCCCAGTGATATCCGTGGGAGATAACCCCACCAACATCTATTATTTATAAATAATTTCTTGTTTGTGGTAGTGCCCTGTTTCCACTTTCCCCTCTCAATACTGAAACACCAACAGGCTTTAAACCAGGCAGGTCTTGTGTATGCTGATACTCTGTGAGTTCACATGAACTTCAGTACATCAATTTTTTTAGACTTTTTATTTTTGTTTTTCCTGGTTTGATTTTAATTTGTGTGTGTGTGTGTATGTGTGTGTTTGTGTGTGTGTGTGTGTGTGTGTGTGTGTGTGTGTTTAGAAAGATGTAAGAAAGAATAAGAAGTTAAACGTGGGGAGTTCTAGAGAAGAAAAATGATCAACATATATATATATATATATATATATATATATATATATATATATATATATATATGTTGATCATTAGCAAGGCAACTCATATAAAGAAATCATATAAAGAAAGGTTTATTTGGATTGGGGTAATAAAAAATGAGATTCTATCATGGCCGGGAGACTTCATAACTTAAATTACAAGCACAAATAAAAAGCATATTCAAAATGAAATCCTTAAATAGATAAAGCCTGCCTCCAGTGTCATGCTATTTCCCACTAGATGTAACTTATTAAGACTACCGAAACTGCCACCGCAGGACTAACGGCCTCCCCATCCAATGATGACCAATAAGGCCATCCTCTGATACATATCCAGCTGGATCATGGTTCTCCCCATGTATACTCTTTGGTTGGTGGTTTAGTCCCTGGGAGCTTTGGAGGTTTGGTTGGTTGATATGCAACCTATGGGGTTGCAAATCTCTTCAACTTCTTTCATTCTTCCCCTAACTCATCCATTGATATCCCGGCTCTCAGTCAGATGGATGGATGCAAGCAATGACATTTCTACTGGTCAGGCCCTGGGATAGAGTCTCAGTGGATAGCAATACAAGACTCCTCTCTATATGCACCATCGTGTAAGGATGCTAGGGCTTTGATGCAGAAGTAGGTGGATAGAAGGGGGAACACCCTTATAAAGGCAGGGCTAGTGGGGGATGGGATAGAGGATTTGTGTAGGGAAAACCAGAAAGGGGGTGACATTTGACATGCAAATAAATAAAATGACTAATAAAAAAAAGACAAAACAGAGGCAAAAGATGAAGACTAGGTATTCATATATCTGAGATTTTCAGGTCCATTTATTCTTTAAACCAATTCATCCTCACTGTAGACCTCATAGGCTCATGGCTAAGCCACATGCAGGAAGAATTTAGCTTTTCTCACAACGGAAAACTTTGCATGGAATGAGGAAAAACTGTAGTTGGAATGTAATATATAAGAGAATAATCAATTATTACCATCAGCATGAGCATCCATAAAATTCCAAAATAAACTTTAATAAAATTTTAAGGATGACTCAAGACAATCTCTAAATTATACCTCACCTTTGTAAAAGAAGTGTGAAATATAACTATATTCTCACAGGATATACATTACCATTGAGACTAGGAAACTGGGGCTATGAGAAAATACTGGACCGAAGCACAGTCAACATTCAACAAGGAAACAACCATTTGAAGTTTCATTTCCCCCCTTCAATGGCTTTGGCCTAAGAGTTTTGTTATCTGAACACCTTTTCTCTTGCCCTCTGCATGCAGCTCTCCTTGGCAGATACATCACAGCTCTAGCACATCAAAATTAGTTTTCCCACTATGACTCAGTTTCATTTCCATAGCTTTGGCCAATGATGTCTCTGAGACTTAGCCATCCCAAGACATTCAGAAAGATATTTCTGCAGAAAATTTCTACTTATATATGTTAACACTTAATACTCTGGAAAAGTTAATCAAGGTGAAGAAAAGAGTCTATATGTATGTAATTGTTGGTAATAGAATTAATTATTTTTAATATTTTATTATAACTCATAAACGATGCTATTGACTAATATTTTTGAAATTATACAATGAATAATGAAAAAGTGTTTTTGCATCAAGAATTAATGGTACTATAATATTTTTGAAGTCATAATGGCAGAAAATTGTATTAAATTGTTGGGTAATCTTAAAGCTATGTAGGAAGTCCTAAAGAATAGAAATATGTCTTTAGGCCCGAGTGCAAAATTTTCATTGCTACCGAAACATTCAATATTAATAAAATTGTTTTGAGAAAAACAGGAGATGGCACTGTTTGACTATTATTTCAGATATAAGATACTTGAATTTAATAATCAATTAAGTCACAGAATTTTAATATATATGTATGATTCCCTCTATTGCTTTCTAGATTAGATCAGACTGCTATAGGTTTTATTTGACAAAGTCACTAGAAAGGAAAAAAAAAATCTTATTTTCTGTTGACTACTTTATAAGAATGTGTGAAAATAAAGTATATTACAATAAAATCAAATATTAAATGTGAGCAGTTGAAAGATAGCCAAACAAATATTTTAAGAATATTGTCTAGTTAATGAATTATATATAACTTTAATTTTAATGAATAAAATGGTTAATCATTTTGTAATATAAAAAGCTATATTCCAAAAATGAAATAATAATAGTATATTTTACAAATGTATATATCCTGCACTTTTTCACAATCCAAGTATGCATGCATATTTATATCTATTTAATTATACATGTATTTATGTCTATATGATTACATATTTGTACATATATTTACAAATTAAAAATATTAAATAAAAACATAGGGCAATTTTTAATTGAACAACTTCATTTTAAAAAACAGAAATAAATGTACAGATTTAAAAGCATTTGTGCATAAAAGTATATGAAAATATTTTTGTCTTTACTTGATTTTTTAAAGTTTTGATAGTATGTATTAAAATTCTACTAGTTACAATAAGCATAAAGTACATGTAAAGCAAGTTGTAACCTGTAAATAATCAAAGTTTTCTTGGTGTGTAAAAATTAAACATAATGTTTTTCTTTTATTTTATTTTGGCCTTTGATTTTCTTGAACTTCATATAGTCTGTGAGTTGTTTCAGGAATGTTCAGAGCTTTCTGTGATTAGTATCCAATTATCAGTGACAGCATATTATATCTGATCTTTTGTGACTGGGTTACCTCACTCAGGATAATGTTCTCTAGATGTATCCCTTTTCTTAAGAATTTCATAAAGTCATTGTTTCTAATAGCTGAATAGTATACCATTGTGTAAATATACCACAGTTTTTCTATCTATTCATCTACTGAAGGACATCTGAGTTCTTTACATCATCTGGCTGTTATAAATAGGGCTGCTATGAAAATTGTGGTGCATGTGTCTTTGTTGTATGTTGGAGCTTCTCTGGGGTTTATGCCCAGAAGTGGAATAACTGTGTCTTCCGGTAGTATTATGTCCAATTTTCTGAGGAACCACCAGACTGATTTCCAGAGTGGTTGTATCAGTTTACAACCACACCAACAGTGTAGAAGTATACCTCTTTCTCTGGATCCTCTGGAGCACCTGCTGTCATCTGAATATTTGATATTAGGCATTCTAACTGGTATGAGGTAGAATCTCAGTGTTGTTTTGATTTACATTTCCCTGATGACCAAGGATGTCTAGCACTTCCTTAGATGCTTCTCATCCTTTGGAAAATCCACAACTGAGAACTTTTTGTTTAGCTCTGTGCACTGTTTTTAATACGATTGTTTGATTCTCAGGTGTCTAACTTTGTGAATTCTTTGTATACCATACATATTAGGCCTATATCAGATGTGGGGTTGGTAAAGATCTTTTCCCACTCTGTTGGCTTCCATTTTGTTTTCTTGACGGTGTCCTTAGCCTTACAGAAACATAGCAATCTTATTAAGTCCCATTTGTCGATATTTGACCTTAGAGCACTAGCCATTGTTGTTCTGTTCAGGAAATTTTCTCCTGTGTCTATGTGTTCTAAGATTTTCTCTACTTGCTCTTCTAATAATTTCAGTGTACCTGGTTTAATTTGTAGATGTTACATCCTATTTTCCTTGAGCTTTGTAAAAAAAGATAAGAAAGGGTCTATTTCCATTCTACTGCATGATGAGTGCCAGTTGGACCAACACTATCTGTTGAAGAGGCTATCCTTTTTACATTGAATGTTTACACCTCCTATGTCAAAAATCAAGTGACCATATTTGTAAGGGCTCATTTCTGGATCTTCTATTCTATTCCATTTATCCACATGCCTATCTCTCTACCAGTACCATGCAGTTTTTAGCACAATTGCCTTGTAATATAGCTTGAGGACAAGGATACTGATTCCAGCACATGTGTTCTTGGTGTTGGTTATGGATTTGATATTGAGGTCTTTTGTTATTACAAATAAAATTGCACATTTCTCTTTTCAAATTTATGAAGATTTAGGTTGGAATTTTGATGGGGATTGCATTGAATCTGTAAGATTGCTTTTGGTAAGATGGCCATTTTTACCCTGTTGAGCCTTCCAATCCATGACCATGGAAAATCTTTTCATTTTCTGACATCTTCCTTGATTTCCTTCTTTAGAGATTTGAAGTTCTTGTCATACAGGTCCTTCACTTACTTAGGTAGAGTCAAACCAAGCTATTTCATATTGTATGGGACTATTGTGAAGAGTATCTTTTCACTAATTTCTTTCTTCACATGTTTGTCATTTGAGTAAAGGAAGGCTACTGATTTCTTTGTGTTAATTTTATATCTAGCCACTTTGCTGAACTCCTTTATCATCTTTAGAATTTCTCTGGTGGAAGCTTTGGAGTCACATATATACACTATCATGTCATCTGCAAACAGTGAGGTTTTTACTTCTTCCTTTCCAATTTGTATCCCTTTGATTTCCTTTTGCTGTCTAATTGCTCTGGCCAGGACTTCCAGTACTATGTTGAATATATAGGGGGAGAGTGTGCAGCCTTGTCTTGTTCCTGATTTTAGTGCAATTGCTTCAATTTTCTCACCATTAAGTTCGACTTTGGCTATTGGTTTGCTGCATATTGCTGTTATTATTTTTATATATGGGCCTTGGATTCCTGTTCTTTCCAAGACTTTTAACATGAAGGGGTGTTGAACTTGTCAAATGCTTTCTAAGCATCTAGTGAGATGACCATTTAGTTTTTTTTTTCTTTGAGTTTGTTTTTATGGTGGATTAAGTTGATGGCTTTCCATATATTAAACCATCCTTGCATCACAGGGATGAAGTGTACTTGATCAAGATTAATTATCTTTTTGATCTGTTCTTAGATACTTTTTGCAAGGATTTTGTTGAGTATTTTTTTATCAATGTTCATAAATATATTGGTCGGAATTTCTCTTTCCTTGTAGGATCTTTGTGTGGATTAGGAATGAGGGTAATTGTGGCCTCGAAAAATGAGTTAAGGAGTGTTACATCTAACTCTATTTTGTGGAATAGTATGTAGTGTATTGGTATAATGTTGTCAAGAAATGTCTGATAAAGTTCTGCACTGCACACATCTGGACCTGGGCTTTTTTTGGTTATAAGGCTTTTCATGACTGCTTCTATTTCTTTCTGTGTTGTGGGATTATTTTGATGGTTTACCTGGTCCTGGGTGAACTTTAGTATCTTGCATCTGTCTAGAAATTTATTCATTTCCTCCAGTTTTTACAGCTTTGTTGAGTATAGGCTTTTGTAGTAGGATTTGATGATTTCTTGAATTTCCTTAGTTTCAGTTATTATATCTCTTCTTTCCTTTCTGATTTTGTTAATTTGGATACTCTCTCTTTGCCCTCTAGTTAGTCTGGCTAAGGGTTTATCAATCTTGTTATTTTTCTCAAAGAACCAGCTCTTGGTTTTGTTGATTCTTTTTAGGAAGAGCAATATAGCATAAATATGAAGCTAGGATTGATTACAATGTAGATTTTTGTCTAAAAATACGAAAGTAAGATATAATTAGGAAAATCTGGAAGATGGTAGAATAAATCAGTATTTGAATGATAAAATCTTATGTGATTAGTCCTTGCAAATATTAGTTCTAAGAGTTAAAAAAAAAAGAAATGGAAATTCACAAAGAAGAATAAACTGACTATAAGCTGTGTTCATAAAAAAAATTAAAGGTAATATGAGTATTCTTTTTCCAGTGTAGTGAGTAGAAATAATCATTTCTAGTCATTCATAAACTCACAGCACTAGGCACATCCTCTTCAGATGAGGCCAGTCAAAGCATCTCAAAAAAACCAGATCCTTAAGCAGGTAACAGAGTCAGAGAAACCACCACTGCAATTGTTGGAGGACATGTATGAAGACTTAACTGAACATCTGCTACAGATCTATTGGGGAGTGTAAGTCTACCCCAGGATGACTCTTTGGCTGTTCAGTGTCTGGGAACCCCAAGGGTTTAGTTCATTATTGTTCGTCTTGTGGAGTAATTATCTCTTCCAGATCCCTCAGTTCTTTCCTTAACTCTTTCATAACTTTCCCTGAGTTTTATCTATTGTTTGACTTAGAGTCTCAGCATTTATTTTAGTTGGATGCTGGGTGGACTCTCTTAGAGGACAGTTATCCTATGCTCCTGTCTACAAGCATAACACTGTATCACTAATAGTGTCATGAATGGTTTTTAACCATGGTATAGGTTTGAAGTTTGATAAGTCATTGGTCCATAAGAATTACTGTTTAACTTCCTCAAAGTTATATCAATGTATCAATAATACTGTCCTTTTTTTCTCATATTCTTGAAAGATTTTATATTTTAGTTCAGAATTTGTACTAGTACTTGTTCATCAACATCTTTGGTTCTCTTCATAATAGTCATGTAATGGAAGAAATTTAGATACACATAAAATAATGATGGATAATTAAATATTAACCTATACACAGTGAAACTATCAATGATAAACATATGCAAAACAAATGATTTTTCAATGATAAATATATACTTATTGGAATATTGTTCAATACTAAACAAAAAAATTAGAAAATTTGAAAAAATGGATATGCTGGTAAGTAACCATTTTGAATAGATGTAATTGAGACCCAAAGAATTTAAACATGAGTGTTTTACCTAATAGATAGATGCTAAATTTGATTCTCTATATATGTGTGCCTAATTAGTGTACCAACAGATATTAGAAAACTGCTTAGTGAAAGTAAGGCAATTTCATGGAAAGAGGCCAGAATAAAGGTGGGAAAAAGGGAGACTCTGTTGTAATGGGAAGAAAAAGGTTCAATGGGTTCGTATTGGTGACAGGTGACAGCATGGTAAAAAAGGAAATATGAGACAAATGAAAGCTAAAGAAAATCAAAATTGACCTTTCATGTAAACCCAGCACTATAAAATCTTTCAAAATATATTTTTGCCATGTATGTATGTATGTATGTATATATATATATATATATATATATATATATTCCAAAATAATATATATATATTCCAAAAATAAGTCTAAACAAATTGACCCTCTAAAAATGAAATAACTCACCCCATTCTCACCATATATTAGCACACCAAGCCCTTGTACTCTCGTATGAAATGAAGATTTCTGAGTTGTTGCTGTGTTGAAAGCTAAGCGATGGAAATCATCATTATTCCTGGTTGTTCTCCAGAACTTTGTGTTAAAAACCTATTGCAAAGGACACCACGCACGCACTTAAGTCATACCACTTGGAGGAACCAGTATGTAAGATACTATGCAAGCAACTGTGGGGGGGAAATAATGAGAAGAGTTATTCTGCCAAGAACACAGAGAGCTGCTTTGACAACTGATGTTTTAGAATATATCAATTAGTATGAGAATTATATGAATGTTAATGTAGTAAACAGAAACCTACCAGTCATATTTAAATTTCACCTAGAAGATGGACATTATGACTAGTCCAATTATATGAGTCAAAAACTTGGATAGGTAATAGGGTCTAGTGCCCATAGTGCTATTCTAATAAATGGAAACAGTGTTAATGGCTTATTACTAGACACATAGTATGGATCTCTCATCCCTCGCCAAAGAATCTTATTCTATTAGGACAGATAGATTTTACTTTAGAGATTAAACCTTACAATGTGCATAAAATATGAGATTATAGAGTGTTCATCTCGAAAGAATAGAGCTGAATTGCTACAAATACCATCAGAGTCAGAAACTTTCTGTATGAACTGGAAGATTATATGAGTCAAATGTTATATATATCTCCATCAAGCTGTATTTGTAGACATAATAACACCATTGAGCACATGATTTCTGGGACTGCATTTAAACCCATGCATGGCTTAACAGAGGGTCATAAATATCCATCTGTACCTAGTTGAAGAGCTCCCTGGAATTGACAGCTGCCAGAGTCTATAATATTTTAGGGTTTGTTTGTTTATTTTATTTTATTTTCATAATGATGCCCATGTTTGTTACCCATGTTTCAGTAGATGTTTTTATGAACTTGTATATGAAAACAGCATTAGGAAAATTGAGTGAGTTTAAAATAATAATGGACACATGATCAAATGAGGGAAGGAAAGTAGGGCAGTGTAAGGGAAGCTTTGGGTGGGAGAGATGGCATTGTTATTTACATACAAATGCAAATGCAATTGTTAATAAAGAAATCATACTTAGTGAAGACAAGGTCCAGTATAAAAGGAACCACTACTCTTGTACTGGAAACTCTGTGTGTCTCTAGTGCTAAGTGATCTGACATATGATCATACTTCTTAGGGCATTCAACATGCACTACCTACACATACATATCTGCATGTAAGCCATACATGAACATAAAATAAAACAGATAAATGTATTTTTAAGAGAGAATGTAAAAAATTTTCAAAGAAATGTACATTACCATAAGACTAAATGCACAGAGTAACATCAGTGTAATAATACTGAGTGGCTTCAACACACATCAAGTCTAAAAATTAGCAAAGAAAACTCATAGCTAAATATCAGTAAAAGTCAAATATCGAGCACACATTGAAACTCCACTCATATAGGTATGAGCAATCTAAGTTTATGAATGTTTCATAATTGTTTTCATTAATGGTCAAGAAAAATCAGATTAGCAAAATCAATAATATGAATGAATATTGCATATTTCTTCAGTGTAAAAACTTTAGCTATGATCATATAAATATATATGTGTGTATATATATATATATATATATATATATATATATACATATATATATATATATTAATCACACATTTTAAAATAGATTACATTATATGCACACATTTTCTTTACCTTTTTCCTTACCCATTCACGTGAAGACAGCAATTTTTTATGCAGAGAAAGATGGCATAAGACTCTGTGCAATATGTCACAGGAAATGCTACTATAAGACTGTGGCCCCATGTCTGACTAAATGTCTTCATCTTGATAAATTTTATTTACAAGGTTTTTTTTTTTCTTTCAAACTAAAATAAAGATAATGCCAAGCAGACACAAACTGCTGGTAATGGAAATATTATTTTCGTGTGTATCTGAAGCACAGCAATTTATGCATTATACGTAACAAATTACAAAGCAAATTAAAAAAAATAAGTTTATTTTGTATGTGGGGAGATGAGGAAGTCACGCTGTACAGTAATCCAATATTATTATATGAGTTCTTAAATTTTTTATTTTAACAGTATGCAGTTTTACAGTAAGAATCCTGTTCTTCTTGAAATCATTAGGATAATGAGCCTGAACTAATAAAAATTATGCTCAAGATGATAACAATACTTTCTGCAAAGCAAGTCAGTTTAACATTTGCTATTTATAAATATGTACATATGGTTCACAGCATCATCACCCAGTTAAACCCCAAAGGGAAGACACAAATTTATTGCTATTCATGTCTAAATAAGAGCTTAATTATATTTATATAGATGTGTGATAATGGAAAGTATATATAATCCACTTTCTAGTTTTATGAATAAATATAAAATTACCAATCCAATATTACTGTGGTTTTCCTTAAGGAACATGTTTCTACTCTTCACTGCAATCATATTACACACACACACACACACACACACACACACACACACACAAACACACACACACATATACATATATATATAGAGAGAGAGGGAGCATCAAATTTTAGCAATAATAAAATTTCATGATAAAATTAAGGTGAAGAGAAGATGTGGCTTTTCTTTCTTTATATCTGAATTCAATAAAAAGAAAATAAGTGACAGTATGCAAAAAAAAACAGGTAAACAACACTCTTTTCTTTTTTAAAAAAAAAACTTATTTTACAAAACAAAGATAAATGTACAGATTTTAAACATTTTTGCTTAAAATTACACATTTTTGTCAGTACTTTTTTCAGATTTTAACATAATTTTTACATAAAACTATATGAATATATTTTTTGGTCAGTACTTGGTTTTTTTCAAGGTTTGATTGTATGCCTTGAAAACTTAATAGTTACATTGAGCTAAAGTAAAACAAAATGTAACATGGAAATAGTTAAAGTTTTCTTGTTTGTAAATATTTTTTTGTTTTGTTTTGTTTTGTTTTTTTATTTCATGGACTTCATACAGTCTGTGAGTTGTTTCTGGGGAAGTGCAAGCCCCTGGGGTTAGCATCCCACTATCAATGACTGCATATTATGTCTGTTCTTTTGTGACTGGGTTATCTCACTCAGGATGATATTCTCTAGATGCAGCCATTTTCTTAAGAATTTGGTTAAGTCATTGTTTCTGGTGGCTGAGTAGTATTCCATTGTGTATATGTACCAGAATTTTTGTATCCATTCATCTTCTGAAGGACATCTGGGTTCCTTCCAGCTTCTCGCTATTATAAATAGAGCCGCTATGAACATTGTGGTGCATATATCTTTGTTGTGTATTAAAGTGTCTCTGGGGTATATGCCCAGAAGTGGAATAGCTGGGTCTTCAGGTAGTATTATAACCAATTGTCTGAGGTATTACCAGACTGATTTCCAGAGTGGTTGAATTAGCTTGCAACCCCACCAACAGTGGAGAAGTGTTCCTCTTTCTCTGCAGCCTCGCCAGCATTTGCTGTCATCTGAGTTTTAGATCTTGGCCAATCTGACTGGTGTGAGGTGGAATCTCAGGGTTGTTTTGATTTGCATTTCCCTGATGCCTAAGGATGTCGAGCACTTCCTCAGATGCTTCTTGGCCATGCGGTGTTCCTCAACTGAAAATGCTTTGTTTAGCTCTGTACCCCATTTTTTAATAGGGTTATTTGATTCTCTGGTGTCTAGCTTTTTGAGTTCCTTGTATAACTAGGATATTAGGCCTCTATCTGATGTGGTGTTGGTAAAGATCTTTTCCCATTCTGTTGGTTGCTGTTTTGTTTTCTTGACAATGTCCTTAGCCTTACAGAAACTTTGCAATCTCATTAAAACCCATTTGTTAATCTTTGACCTTAGAGCTTGAGCCATTGGTGTTTTGTTTAGGAAATTTTGTCCTGTGCCTATGTGTTCTAAGGTTTTCCATACTTTCTCATCTAATAGTTTCAGTGAATCTGGTTTAATGTGGAGATCTTTGATCCACTTGCACTTGAGCTTTGTACAAGGAGATAAGAAAGGGGCTATTTTTATTATTTTGCATGCTGAGTGCCAGTTGGACCAGCACCATTTGTTGAAGAAGCTGTCCTTTTTCCATTGAATGTTTACTGCTCCTTTGTCAAAAATCAGGTGACCATATATATACATGAGGGCTCATTTCTGGATCTTCTATTCTATTCCATTGATCCACATGCTTATTTCTGTACCAGTACCATGCAGTTTTCAGCACAATTGCATTGTAATATAGCTTGAGGTCAGGGATAGTGATTCCCGCAGATGATTTTTTTTTTTTTTTTTTTTTTTTCCCGTTGAGGATGGATTTCGCTATTCTAGGTCTTTTGTTATTCCATATGAAATTGCACATTGATCTTTCCAATTCCATGAAGAACTGGATTGGAATTTTGTGGGGATTGCATTGAATCCGTAGATTGCTTTTGTTAGGATGGCCATTTTTAAGATGTTGATTTTTCCAATCCATGAGCATGGGAGATCTTTCCATTTTCTGAGATCCTCCTCAATTTCTTTCCTTAGAGGTGTGAAGTTCTTGTCATACAGGTCCTTCACTTGCTTAGTTAGAGTCACAACAAGGTATTTCATAGTTTTTTTGATGATTGTGAAGGGTACCTTTTCCCTAATTTCTGTCTCCACATGTTTGTCCTTTGAGTATAGGAAGGCTACTAATTTGTTTGAGTTAATTCTGTATCCAGCCACTTTGCTGACATTGTTTATAAGCTGTAGGATTTCTCTGGTGGAATTTTTGGGGTCACTCAATTACACTATCATGCCATCTGCAAAGAGTGATGTTTTTATCTCTTCATTTCCGATTTGTATCCCCTTGATCTCCTTTTGCTGTCTAATTGCTCCAGCCAGGACTTCCAGTACTATGTTGAATATGTAGGGGGAGATTGGGCAGCCTCGTCAAGTCCCTGATTTTAGTGGGATTGCTTCAAGTTTCTCGCCATTAAGTTTGATGTTGGCTGTTGGTTTGCTGTACATTGCATTTATTATGTTTAAGTATGTTTTGAGCTTTAGTAGGGTTTCTTTTATTAATGTGGGTGATTTTTTATTTGGAGCATATATGTTAAGGATTGAGAGTTCCTCCTGACAGATTTCCCCAGTAATGAGTAAAAAGTGTCCTTCCTTAACTTTTTTGATAACTTTTGGTTGGAAATTTACTTTATTCGATATTAGAATAGCCACTCCAGCTTGCTTCTTGGGGCTGTTTGCTTGGAAGTTTTTTTTTTCCACCCTTTTACTCTAGATAGTGTCTTTCTCTGTCTCTGAGATGAGTTTCCTGTATGCAGCAAAAGGCTGGATTTTGTTTATGTATCCAGTCTGATAGTCTATGTCTCTTTATTGGGGAGTTGAGACCATTTATGTTAATAGATATCAAGGAATTGTTGTTTCTGTTTCCTGCGATTATTGCTTTTTTGGGTTGAGTTGTGTCTGTGTTTTTTTTTTCTTCTTTTAGTTTTCTTGTTTAGGAGTTTTCTTGTTTTTACTACGCTGTATTTTCTCTCATTGTATTGGGTTTTCCACCTATAATTCGTTGTAGTGCTGGGTATGTGGTCAGATATTGTGTGAATTTTGATTTGTCTTGAAATATCTTCGTCTCTCCATCGATGGTGATTGATAGTTTTGCTGGGTATAGCAGCATGGGCTGGCACTTGTGCTCTCTTAAGGAGTGCATGATGTTTGTCCAGGCTCTTCTAGCTTTCATAGTCTCTGTTGAGAAATTGGGTGTGAGTCTGATTGGTCTGCCTTTATATGTTACCTGACCCTTTTCCCTTATTGCTTTTAGTATTCTTTCTTTACTTTGGGCACTTGGTGTTTTTACTATTATGTGTTGGGAGGTATTTCTTTTCTGGTCCAACCTATTTGGAGTTCTGAAGGCTTCTTTTATGCTCGTGGTCATTTCATTCTTGAGAGTAGGGAAGTTTTCTTCTATGATTTTGTTGAAGATATTTACTGTGCCTCTTCGTTGATACTCTTCTCCCTCTTCTATTCCTATTATCCTTATGCTTGGTCTTCTCATTGTGTCTTGTATTTCCTGGACATTTTGGGTTAGGAGCTTTTTGTTTTTTGCATCTTCTCTGGCTGTTTTGTCCATGTTTGCAATGTTGTCTTCTGCCCCCGAGATTCTCTCTTTGATCTCTTGTAATCTATTAGAAATTCTTGCTGCTGTGACTCCTGATTTCTTTTTTTGGTGTTCTGACTCTAGGGTTATGTCTTTTATCGTTTTCATTATTGTGTCAATTTCTGTTTTAATTTCCTTCTTCCATTCCTTTATTTCTTTGGTTCTTTTTTCTTCTAGTTCTTTGAGTTCTTTGAGTGTTTTTCTTGTTTCTTCTTTAAAAGCTTCTGAATCTTTTTGTTTTTCCTCCCTTTCTTGTTTAAGTATCTCTATCAGCATCTTGAGGTATGATTTCAGGTTTGTGTCTTCTTTTTCTGGAGTGTTTGGAATTCCGATGTTTGCTGTTATGGGAGTGCTGGGTTCTGGTGTTCCTAGATTGTCTTGGTTTCCTTGGGATATACACTTTCTCTTTCCTCTTGCCATTTTGTTGTCAGTGATATGTTCTTGCCTTTCCCTTGTCTCTGGTCTGTGTCCTTGGTTCTCCACTGGGCCAGGTGTCAGATGGGCCAAGCCCTGTTTTATGCCACAGAGTAGTCGGGTGTGAGCAGAAGTTCCAATGTTCTGTTTCTGGTTGCTGGATCAGGCACAGCAGGGCAGGGTAAAGTAGGGGGTGCACTTTCCGTGTGCACTCCGCAGAGACCTCTCTGCTTTCTGGCAGCCCAGGTCTCCCACCCACCAGTTGCTCAGCCTCTATGAGCCGCCATTCCGGGTGGCAGATTGGCCAGGCTCCGCTCTGCGTCCTGAAGTCACCTCTGGGTGAAAACAGAAGTCCTAATTTTCTTTTCCCAATCCCAGTTGCTCAGCCTCTATGAGCCGCCGTTCCGGGTGGCAGATGGGCCAAGCTCTGTTCTGTGTCCTGAGCCAAACATAATATAAAATATCTTGATGTAGCTTACTAAGCATGAGCTAACCCATATGACAATAACTTCAAATCTGTGAAGAAAGGAAATGAAGTATATATCAAAAGAAAATATCTATATGGATATACCTGATATATTTCTATACATATATCTATCAACCTATATTGAAGAGGTAGAAATCTTCCATACTTGTAGTTTGGTAATATTACCATAGCAAAATTGGCCATGTTTCTAAAGGCACTGTGTTCTGCTGTGAAATCAAATTAAAACATTTCTTGAGCAAAGAAATCCAACCAGAATATAAACTGTAATAATATTTGAAGAGAAATTGTATGCCCTGATAACAATCAAGATATGTAGGCTCATTTCAAGGAGATTTGAAAAACACCCTTTTCACTGATGCACACCCAGAAAATTGGTAATATCACAATGCTTAGCTCTAAAGACAAATAAAATAATTCAGGAGAGATACTATCCATAAGAAAATACTAAGATTCAATATTTACTCATAAAATGCTATTTTAAATATAAGTCCACCAAAAATAATTGTGCAATTTAAAGACTAGGATGGCACTAGAAGTGTAAGTGATTCCTATTTCTTTATAGAGGAAGAGTGGCCAGCCTGGAAATGTATGTATGCCAACAGATAATGGACTCCTCAGATTGTTTTTATATATTACATGTGCAAATACACCCACACACACACACATTTATACACACACACATTCATTAAAGACCTTAGTGTAATTTGTGCTTAAATCTATGTATGATGAAAAGAACGGAAGTGAATGAAAATTAGAATTTTTGTACATTTAGTAACCAAAACAAGCAGAGAAATTACAGCGTTAAAGAGGGAAAAAGGATAGTTTTATATTATTAAAATTTGTGGATGTAAAATATTTTATAATGATCATGAACTTGAAGGGACACCATTTTAAAGAGGACAGACTAGCAATAGCAATAGATAGTGATTTTTGTTAATAATAAAGTATACTTATCTGAGATAGTTTGAATATGCTTGTTCCAGGGAGTGGCATTGTTAGGAAGTATTGGAATAGGTGTGACCTTGGAAGTGTATTACTCTGGGGGTGACCTTTGAGACACTATTTTTTGTTATGTGGGAGACAGTCTTGGCCTGCTAACTTTTTAACAAGATATACAAATCTCAGATTTTCTAGGGTCATGTCTGCCTGTCTGGACATTCCCATTATTCCTGCCCCAATGATAGTGGACCACACCTCTGAGCCTGTAAGTCTAACCTAATTACATGGTGTTCTTTATATAAGTTGCCTTGGTCATGGTGTCTGTTCACAGCACTGAAACTTTATGACAAATCTGAACTAAAAATGTCATACAGCAGGTACTATTTTAAATAAAATTCTCTAGTTACACATTATATATTCTGTTCTGATAATGAAAATCAACTGAGGTCTATGGTGTTAGCTTGGTCCCTGTGTCCTAGCATGACCTGAGAAGAAATAATCTCAGATTGTCTTCATTGTTTTGACTTTTGGACATGACTAGAGGATTTTCTTAATTTAGTTAACTGACATAATAAAACCCTGTCAACTATGGGCAGCACCATTTCTTTGGTTGAGAACCCACACCTAACTGAAAAGAATAGAGAAACTAAGATAAACAAACAGGTAAGCAAGCAGCAAGAATGCATTGATTTCTGAGTGTTGCTTTGGATGTGATATAACAGGCTGACTTATTTATGCACCTGTTTACTAGACATCCCTGGGATTGACTGTTGCCTGGAATTATGAGCTAAAAGAAGCCATCTCTCACTTAAGCTGCTTTTCACCACCGTATTTTATCACAACAAACTGTTGGAAGTGGAGAAAACCAGTTAGAAAAAATATCACATGAGAAATATCTGTTATCTGCAGGCAAGTCAATACATTCATTTCTAACCAAACACAGTTGCATTCTGTGACCAAAGAGATAAAACTACCTAAAACAATGTTTTAGCAAAGTACAGTGTATTGTTACCTTTTTATTGAGACATGGATACTAGTAGGCATGAGTGTTTTCTGAGACTGTCTTTCAGGCTCTTAGGAGCAGGCAGGGTTCTCTGCAGAACAGGCTCAGGGATTTCACCTAGTCTATTCTGGGAAATTTCCTTTACTGAGTTATACTAAATGTGTTCCCTGTAAACTCTCTGATGATGATGAGTCCTTGTTTCTCATAGTTTTTGCTGTTTTGTTTTTTTTTTTCTTCCCTGGGATCTCGGGGATCCTCAGCATGGCTGGGCCTACATCAAAATGCACAAATACACTCACAGGGCAGCCTTCTCTCCCTATAATAGTTGATAAAAGTAGTCATCTGTAATTAGTTTTTGAAAGAAAATCTAGGTGATGCAAAAAATAAATAAATAAATAAAGATCCATGGCTGCAATACAGAACTATTAGCTTCAACAGAGCTACCTCATCAGTTAGGGTTCTATAAACCTGCCGCAACACAATTCTTACTGAGTCCATAGTCCTGAGCTCTTGTCTCATGAATTCAAAGGATGGTTTTCAGGGAAAATGGGAGAGGTAGTATAGAATTTAGTTTTATTCTTTCAGGATTTAGGATTATAAGTATGTGCTCCACAGGAAAAGAGTGTAAGCAGAGATCCAGAATGGCAGACCTGATGACAGGAAATAGGGTTGCATTGAACTGCTTATTCTATGGGATTTTAGAGGATTTATGGAAGACATTTAGGTGAGGGATAGGAAGATAATGTACTTTGTACAGTGAACCTACTCCCAGGATATTAATCTGTAAACAGTTTTTTTTGTCTTGATAAGTTTTATAATTTATTGGATTTTCTGATGCTTCAAGTCCCCATAATATGGTTGTTAAGTAATCAGGTCACGGGAGCATGAAAACATAATTGTCTTACACATGGAGTTTGTCTTAAATTCTCCTTGGTACCTTCTTTCTACACAATTACTTTCAATATAATAAATAAAATGTTCTCATGAATTTTGCTTTTGTACTTAATCTTGAATCCAATCAGATGCTTAGCTTATCTTCTTCATTTTGACCAACAAGAGCACTTTTTTGTTTCAGCATGCTTTCTCAAAGCTACTTCCATATTACTCTTGGCATAGTGTGGTGAGATTCTTACCTGCAGTTCCTGTGAGGAAAATACATCCTTTAAATTTGTGTTTTTTCTTTATACCTGAGAATTTCAAATTGGTATACAATATGACTATTCTTATTTCACTTGTTTTCAGTTTTCACCAAATATCCCTCAATTCATCTCTCTGCTTGTGTCCCACTGTAATCTAAAAATCTTCGTTGGAATGATCATAAGAAGGAAAATTATAAGATGACTTATTCCATCTGTATAATAGCTTACTTTAATTCTTGACTCAAACAAGAATCAGGAGGATGCATACACATTTATTTTTTGGTAGATTTATTTTAGGATACCTAAGTAAGTAAGAAAGAAACTTTAATGAACCACAAAATGACTTAGACAAATACCAATAGAGGTTTTAGCATTTCTCACATAAATGTTTGTATTTGTTTGTAATGTTGTAAATATTGTCAGATGTTGCAAATATTGTTGCAAATATTGTCAAATATTGTAAATATAGAAAGAGTGGCACTGACCTCCTATAAAATAAACAATTACATATGTCATTTTGTATAGTACAATCTTTACTTGTCAATTGAGGTGTGAGTGAAGACAACATATAAGTTTAGGAAATAGGATATCCATATAACTGTAGGTAACTCTTTTATTGTCTCTTACAGACTCTCTCTGGAGTAGTGTGATCTCCTGGAATTGTAAAAAAGTACCTAAGACCAGCTATGTTCTGAAAGAGCTGAGATGTACTTATCTCAGTTTTAGATGTTGAAGATCCAAACTTTTCCAAATTTCTCAACAAAAAATGAATGTGTATATTAGTAATTAAGCATGTGCTGATAGAAGTCAGTGTTTAATCTTTATGCTTACTTTATTCTATCCATTACTCTGAATATTAGACAGGGTCCCCAAAAAACTATATTAAGTTTCCCTGAGAAATTGACCTATTTTATCTTCGGTTCCTATTCTTAAAGAACACATACCACACTCCCAAACTACCATAGTGACAATAAGATTCTTCAAAATCACTCACTAGCAAAAACATTCTAGCTATATCCAAACTTAGTATCAATTTTAATTTATCAAAACCTGGGTGGCATTTGGGTACACTATATCTTTTTCATATATGTAAATATATGGTATGTATTAGATATGATAGCTTGTTTTTACTGAAAAACATGTATCTCATATTTAAATTTATCTTAATTTACTCAGGTACTCCTATGAAGCTATTTTTCCATTGATTAAAAAGGAAAAGTTACTAATAATTTTGCAATGAGTCATTCACACGGACACCACTGGAATTCATTTATTTTACCATAAGTTCATTTTTCTTCTTAGCATGAAATTTGATGGAAAGTTTGAAGGTGGTTTCTAGGACTCATTTATATTGTCATTTCCAAAACTACAATTGCTGAACTTCAGAAATCTCTATACAAGAGTATGAGTACGACCTATGATAAATTCCTGGTGATACCTTTCCAATTTACAAGACATATCGACACAATTGATTACAATTCAATGGGGAATAGCAAACGTTCATTCTAATATATCTACTTCCCATTAATACTATTAAAGTGTGTTATTTACTTTTGTGCCATACTTTCACTTCTTTTTAATATCTATCCTTTAAATATTGTGATAATAATTACATGTGCCCCTTCCTGTCCTCCCACCATAATTTTCGATACACCATTCATTTCTCTTTAAATTCTTCTCCTCTTTTTCCATTTATTGTTATTATATGCATATACATACTCTTTATACATATATATTTTAAGTATAACCTGATCAGTCTCTGGAATATATATTTTCAGGACTAACTATGTAGTACTGGATAACCAGTTGGTGTGTCTCTTCTCCCCAAAAGACTACTTTCTTGATCTCAGCCTTCTTTGTTGCTGTTGTATATTCTCAGATGTTGGAATGAGGCCACAAGCAATTTTCTCCTTGTTTTGGCTTCTCTGTTGTTGTCATTGTTTAGCTCAGCTTTTGGCAGTCAAGTCAGTGAAGTTTTATGGGTGTGGTTTCAGATATTACTAAAAGACACAATATCATACCATACTTCCAAATCATCTGGTTCTTGATATCTATCTGCTCTTCTGAAACACTGAGGCTTAGTTGCATACTACCAAAAGAAATATGATCACCTTTATCTACAAGCCATCATATTTATGCAGATAATTTGTACTCCTGATGAACTTAGCTTACAAATTTGCAAAACAAGTACATTTGCTGATGCAATACACTTCCTAATTTAAAAATATTTTTCTTACCAAATATCAATTATTGAAACACATAGCACAAAATAGTATCAAGATTTTGCCTTATTAATATATGATTTGTGAGAAAATTAACAGAAAATTCTGTAATATATTCAATATATAACCTCTAATAGTACAAATCCTAAAGAGAAAAGGGATATGCCAATGATTAAGTATGGAATCATAATTATTTGGCACATCTACTAAGAGCAAAACAGAGTAAAATTCAACACTTAAAATTAATAATCATACAACCTGCTATAGATGTAGAACTATGTTTAGAAACAAAATACATAAATATTTTACAAGATTTTATGTAAAATTACTCATAAAATATTGTCTTTTATGATTGCATACCTGTAAGAATGACTATTTTGGTGACATTTATCAATATTTTATGTTTTCATGGCTAGGTCAAAATTTATATGTGCCCATTATATTTGTAACTTTAACAATTGTAAAGATTAAATCTATTTAAGCCTGAGTTTAGGAGTTGGGGATTATTGCAGGTATTGATGACAGGCACCTGTGCAGGATTCGGGAACTTACTGCCTCTGTTCAGCTGGAATCTGCACATACAGTCTTCTCACTATTTGCAGACATCAAACTATCCAGTAGAAGAAAACACATCACAATAAGTTTTTCTGTTCAACTGAGTGTGAAAGGTTCAATATATCTACTGCCTATGCACCAATACAGTAGTCTCTAATGGGTCAAATATTTGCCTCATTTGTTACCTATACCCTCTACTGCAAAGATCAGAGCATGATGCTGACAAATTTTTCTACATAATGAAAAGTATGTATATTATTATTATATAATGAGTCAAACAATGTATTTGTTTTATTATATTATACTGACTTTTGCCTATTATTTTATTGGGTACTCACTGTATTTACATTTAAAATATTATATATTATTATTATATTTTATTATATATTTATAATATATATTATTATATTATATTATATTATAAGAGGATATATATTCTATCCTCTTCCTTCCCCCCTTTTCCCATCCCCCTGTCCTAAGCTTGGTTCCCAGAAAAGTGCACCCTCTCAATCATCTTCTCTACCTCAGTTCTTTGGCATTCCCCTACATCAGGAAAGCATGCCCTCACTGGACCAAATGTCTCTTCTCTTATTGATGCCAGACACTGATATTCATTCTCTGCTGTATATACATATGAAGTCATGGGTCCCTCTATATGTGCTCACTGGTTGGCGTTTTAGTCCATGGATTTGTTGTGGATGGTTTGGTTAGTTGATAATGTTGATCCTCCCATAAGGTTGCAAACCCTTTCTGCTCCTTCATTCCTTTCTCTAGCACCTTCATTGGGGTCCCTGTGTTCAGTCTGATGGTTAGCTGCAAGTATACTAAGCTGTATCTGTATGACTATGGCAGAGCCTCTGAGGAGGCATCCATAGCTGGTCACTACTGGTAAGCACTTCTTGGCATCAGCAATAGTGCTTGGGTTTATTGGGTATATATGGAAGGGGATCTCCAGGGGAGGCAGTCTCTGGGTAATCTTTTCTCTAATCCCTTCTTTTCTATTTTTCCCTTTATTTTCTTCATGGATGTTTTGTTCTTCCTTCAATAAAGGACTGGGGATTCAACTGTTTAGCCTCCCTTCTCTTTGAGCTTCATAAGTTCTGTGAATAGTTTCTTGAGTATTCTGAGCTTTTTGAGTTTATATCTGCTTATCAGTGGGTACATTCTATAAGTGTTCTTTTGTGACTGGGTTACCACACTCACGATAATAGTTTCAAGTTCCATCCATTTGCCTAAGAATTTCATGAAGTCATTGCTTTTAATAGATGAGTAGTTCTCTATTGTGTGAATGTATTACATTTTCTTTATCTATTCCTCTGTTGAAGGACATTTGGGTATATTCCAGCTTCTGGCAATTATAAATAAGGCTTCTATAAATATGGTAGAGCATGTGTCCTTGTTAGATGTTGGAGCTTATTTTAGGTATATACTCAGGTGTAATATAGCTGGGTCCTCAGGTAGTACTGTGTCCAATTTTCTGAGGATCAGACAGACTGATTTGCAGAGTAGTTGTTCCAGTTTACAACTGCACCAACATTGGAGGAATGTTTCTCTTTCTCCATATTCTCACCAGCATCTGCTATTACCTGAGTTTTTGATCTTAGCCGTTCTGACTGGTATGAGGTGGAATCTCAGGGCTGATTTGATTCATATTTCCCCGATGACTATGGATGTTAAGCATTACTTTAGGTACTTCTGAGCCTTTCAATATTACACAGCAGAGAATTCTTTTTTAGCTCCGTATTCCATTTTTAATAGGATTACTTAGTTCTCTAGAGTCTAGTTTCCTGTGTTCTTTGTATATATTGGATACTAGCCCTCTATCAGATGTAGAATTAGTAAAGATCCTTTCCCAATCTGTTGGCTGCTGTTTTCTCTTCTTAATAGTGTCCTTAGACTTACAGAACCTTTGCAATTTCATGAGGTCCCATATGTAGAATCTTGATTTTAGAGCATAAACCATTGGTCTTCTGTTCAGAAAATTTCTCCCATGACTACATGTTCTAAGCTTTTCTCCTCTCTTTCATCTAATGGTTTCAGTGTACCTGGATTTATGTGGAGGTCTTTGATCTTGCACGAAATCCATCAGATCCTGGGCTATTTTTTTTTTTTTTTTTGTGGGGCTTTTGATGACTATTTGTATTTCTCTAGGGGTTATGGAACTGTTTAGATGGTTTATCTGATCCTGATGTAACTTTGGTACCTGGTCAGTACTTGATGATTTTTAAAGGTTTGATAATAAGCATTGAAATTTTAGTAGTTACAAAAAGCATAAAGTATATGTAAAACAAAACAAAACATAACATGGAAATAGTCAAATTTTTCTTGCTGTATATACATTAAACAAATGATTTTCAAATACCAAAAATTGCTATAAGGTTATATTTTTAGCTCTTCAGTTATTAATAATTTAAGGTACAGGTGTACCCCACTCTGAGAGGGTACTTTTTCTTGGGTATTCAAATCTTTCTGGTATCTGGTATCTGTCTAAAAATTTGAAAATTTCATCCAGATTTTCCAGTATTTTTTTCTTCTTTTTTTTTTTAAGGTTTGATACTCTGCATTAAGGTCTTACTATTTACAATGAGCAAAAGTACATGTAAATCAAGGTGTAATGCGGAATTAGTCAACTTGTTCTTGATGTGTAAGGATTGAGCATGACTTTATTTTTCTTTTCTTTTCTTTCCTTTTTTTTTTTTTTCTTGAACTTCACACAGTCTGTGAGTTGTTTCTTGGGCTGTCCGAGCCTCTGGGGTTAGCAGATCTTTACTAATCCCACTATCAGTGACTGCATATTATGTCTGTTCTTTTGTGACTGGGTTATCTCACTCAGGATGATATTCTCTAGATGCAGCCATTTTCTTAAGAATTTGGTTAAGTCATTGTTTCTGATGGTTGAATAGTACTCCATTGTGTAAATGTACCACAATTTTTGTATCCATTCATCTACTGAAGGACATCTGGGTTCTTTCCAGCTTCTGGCTATTATAAATAGAGGTGCTATGAACATTGTGGTGCATGTGTCTTTGTTCTATGTTGGAGCGTCTCTGGGGTAAATGCCCAGATTTGGAATAACTGGGTATTCAGGTAGTACTATTTCCAATTTTCTGAGGAATCGTCAGACTGATTTCCAAAGTGGTTGTAGCAGTTTGCAACCCCACCAACAGTGGAGAAGTGTTCCTCTTTCTCTGCAACCTCACCAGCATCTGCTTCCATCTCAGTTTTCCATCTTGGCTAATCCGACTGGTGTGAGGTGGAATCTAAGGTTTGTTTTGATTTGCATTTCCCTGATGGCTAAGGATGTCTAGCACTTCCTTAGATGTTTCTCAGCCATTCAATATTCTTCCATTGAGAATGTTTTGTTTAGCACTGTACCCCATTTTTAATGGGGTTGTTTGATTTTCTGGTGTCTAGCTTTTTGAGTTCTTTGTATAGCTTGGATATTAGGCCTCTATCTGATGTGCAGTTTTTAAAGATCTTTTCCCATTCTGTTGGCTGTCGTTTTGTTTTCATGACAATGTCCTTAGCCTTACAAAAACTTGGCAATCTCATTAAGTCCCATTTGTTAATCTTTGACTTAGAGCTTGACCCATTGGTGTTTTCTTCAGAAAATTTTCTCCTGTGCCTATGTGTTCTAAGGTTTCCCCTACTTCTCATGTAATAATATCAGTGTATCTGGTTTAATGTGGAGATCTTTGATCCACTTACACTTGAGCTTTGTACAAGGAGATAAGAAAGGGTCTATTTTCATTCTTTTGTATACTGAGTGCCAGTTGGACCAACACCATTTTTTGAATAGGCTGTCCTTTTTTCATTGAGTGTTTACGGCTCCTTTGTCAAAAATCAGGTGACCATATATGTGAGGGCTCATTTATGGATTTTCTATTCTATTCCATTGATCCCCATGCTGATTTTGGTACCAGTACAATGCAGTTTTCAGCACAATTGGTTGTAATATAGCTTGAGGTCAGGGATAGTGATTCCCACAGATGTTTTCTTGTTGCTGAAGATGGATTTCACTATTTTAGGTCTTTTGTTATTCCATTTTTTTTAGTATAGGCTTATATAGTAGGATCAGATGATTTCAGCAATTTCCTCATTTTCTTTTGTTATGTCTCCCTTTTCATTTCTGATTTTATTAATAATGATAATTTCTCTGTGCCCTCTAGTTAATCTGGCCAAGAGTTTATAAATCTTATTGATTTTCTCAACGAACCAGCTCTTGGTTTTGTTGATTTTTGTATAGTTTTTTTTTCTTGATATTCTGTTTGGTTGATTAAAGATCTGAGTTTGATTTTTTTTTCCTGCTGTCTACTGTTCTTTGGTATATCTGCTTCTTTTTGTTCTAGAGCTTTCAAGTGTGCTATCAAGGTGTCATTATATGTTCTCTCCAGTTTCTTTTTGGAGCGGCTCATAGGTATGGATTTTTCCCATAGCACTGCTTTTACTGTTTCTTATAATTTGGGCAATGTTGTGCCCTCATTTTCATTAAATTAAAAAAACTTATTTATTTCTTTCTTTATTTCTTCCTTGACCAAGACATCATTGAATAGAATATTGCTTATCTTTTTGTAATTTTTGGTGTTATTGAAGACTAGCATTAGTTTGTAATACTCTTATAATATGCATAGTGGTGCAATAAATGGTTTGAGATTCAGTAGCTTTTTATTTTATTTTATTTTATTTTTTTATTAATGTGGTTGTCCTTAGATTTGTGGCATAGATGCTCAGGATTGAGATTTATCTTGATAGTTTTTTTTTTTTGTTGTTTTTTTTTTTTTTTTTTTTTTTTTTTTTTTTTTTTGATGAGTAAAATGTGATTTTTCTTTTTTTTTTTTCATTACTTTTTTTATTACTCTCATAGTCTATGTTGAAAAGTGTGATGTAATTCTCATCAGTCTGCCTTTCTATGTTACCTGTCCTTTTTTTCTTACCGCTTTTACTATTCTTTCTTTGTTTTCTGCATTTGTTGTTTTGACTATTATGTTTTGGAAAAATTTTCCTCTGGTTCAATTTAATTGTGGTCCTTTAGACTTCTTTTATTTTCGTGGTCATCTCCTTCTTTAGGTTAAGAATATTTTCTTGTATAATTTTGTTGAAAATATTTACTGGGCCTTTTAATTCTCAGTCTTCAGTTTCTTCTACACCTATTATCCTTAGTTTCGGTCTTCTCATTGTGATCTGGATTTCCTGGACGGTTTGTATTGGAATCTTTTTGATTTTTGCATTTTCTCTGTGGTGTCAATGATTTTTATGATATTGTCTCCTCCTGGGAATCTTTTTTCCATCTCTTGTATTCTGCTTGTGACTTCCATCTATGACTCCTGATGTCTTTCTTAGGTTTTTCTACTTCAGGATTTCTGACTTTTGTTATTTCTTCATTGTTTCTATGTCTGCTTTCATTTCATTCCCCTGTTTATTTGTGTTTTCCTGTAGCTCTTTAAGTGATTTTTTGTTTTGTTTTTTCCTTCCTCTTTAAGAGGTCCGATTTGCTTGAATGTGTTCTCCTTAATTTCCAATCCTTTTTTATGTGAGTTATTTATGTGCTTCTCAAGGATTTCCTTCATCATGATGAAGTATGATTTTAAGTCTAAATCTTGTTTTTCTGATGAGTTGGAATATCCAACATTTTCAGTGGTGAGAGAACTGGATTCTGATGTTGCCAGGTTGTCTTGGTTTATGCTTCTTAGATTCTTGCCCTTGCATCTTTCCATCTGCTTATAGCCGATTCTAAGGGATCTTGTTGACACCAGAGATTTTCTCTACTGTGGGTCTGTGGTCTTCAGAGGGAGGTTGTTCCTGGGTGTTTCTCTCTTTGGGTAGGATGTGAGTTCCAATTGTAGGGCCCAGTCCATATCCAACTGAGCCAGGTTGGCCTTGGGCTGGCAGTTTGTGCTCCCAGGCAGCATTGTCACCTGCAGATTGAGAGTTCTGGTTGGCCTCTCCTGTGGTAGACAGTGGGGAGAAAATGTGGACTCATGTCTTCACTCAGGGATAACAGCCCTCCTGCAGCTCTTCTAAGTGCCCAGCCACCTGTGAGCAGGCTGCCAGTCCTGATGAAACTGGCTGTGAGAAACTATTTCATCTACCATGTTATACTATCTTAAACACTTCATTCAAGATAAAAATCTTATAATCTGAAAGTCAATTACAAATTAGTCAGGAAAAAATCATTATCTTTTATGATTTAAACAGAGTCAACAGTGGATGAATTTAGGAATAACTTATAACTTAATATAATATAAAATTTAGAGTTTATCTAATATCTCTTTTGTATGCTATGCTGAGAAAACAATAGTAAGACAGAGAAAGGTCAGACCTAGAAGAATATGGTGTGGTCAGTTCCTGAGAAAAATCCAAAGAGAAAAAGGACAAGCCATGCTTTTACTGGAGTTTACACACTGGTTTCTTCACATTCTCAGTATCTGGCCATTCTTGGTTGACACCTGACTTTAAAAGTCATTAAACAAACTGCCTATCTTCATCTTCCCCCCCCTCTCTCTCTGGCTCCCTGATCTCTTTTGGTACCTTTATTTCTCAAAGTGCTTAGTACTTTATTTACTGGGATTAGACTATCTTAAAAGTGGGAACATCATGAAATAAATTACAACCCTCCTCCCATTAACGCTTAATTGTCATTTTTCCATCCATGAAGGGTATGGTCAATCTTTTCTAGAAATTAATTTAAAAATTTTAAGTTTTATATTTTTCCTTTCTACATAAAATATTTTTCAATTTCAAGCAGTACAAACTTCTATATTTAATTCACCCCAGATTAGTATGAATGCATAAAGTGGAAACCAATATTCATAGCAATATAAGTTATGTAAATTTAAAGTTTCAAAAATAACAAATATTACAGAAAACCAATAAGTATTTACATTTGTCTTAATTTTGTCACATGAGGAAACACATTTTCCAGGCCAATTAAATATATAGATAAATAAAAATATATTATAGTAAATTAAGTAAATACATACAGTTATATACATATATTATTTGTTTTATATACACGGTATATCATACATATAATATATATTTTAACAAGAAAAGTTGCAAAATATTTAGTGAAGTGCATAAGAGTTATTTAAGAATAATTATTCTATACGTAAATAATTACTAAATGAATATATACATATAGTTGAAAGTGAAAAAGTTATCAAAATCATTGAAAAATTCTATTTCAACATCATATTTAATTTCACCTGAAAATGCCTGGGTTTTAGTATCAGCAATAGCATTATATGCTACTAATTTTCCTGTACATATTATTTAGTGTTCTTTCATGTGAATTGCTCAAAAATGTCTTTTCTTTTTTGGAGCTATTCCACTGAAGGAGTCTTTAAACAACTTTTAAATTGCCCATCTAGGTAATGGCACAATTTCACTGTAGTTCCTACTGCTATCGTTTAAAGTGCAATCATTAGCCAAGGTTTATGTTCTTTCAGAGTAGAATTTTGCATAGTTAATCTATTCATAGCTTTATAACATATTTAAAAGACTATAAAAGTTTTCAAAATTTTCTTTCAAAAATATTCATTTCCTTCATTTCAGTGAACACTTACAATGCTGTGAGTTTAATTCCTCCCCATGTAAATGAAGGTAGAGAGTAGTACTAAGGAAAATGTACTTCAAATTCCAGAAATAGCATGGATTACCAAGGGCATTTACTTAATGCTTTCATGGCAATTGGGTCATTTTCCAAGTGAATAAGTAGGTACATAGCTGGAGTGAATCTATATTCAGGTAAGCATTACTGTAAATATAGAAAAGCTTAGAAGTCACTATTGCTTCTAAACATGCACCAAAAGCTCCTGTCTTAGTTTGTTTTCCTGATGCTTTGGTCAATTACCTTGAGAAAAAAATGGTGCTAGAAATACTTCAGTTCCTAATAGTTCTTCCTGGCAGTGAAATCTTTAACATATGTAAAAATAAAAATAAGGAGCAACAAATTTATTTGTGCTTGCTTGCCACTTCTTGCACAGATAGGCACCATCCGAGTTTAGACAGGATCTTCTCACATCAATTAAAGTTAACAAGATAATCTCTTGCAAACAGGCTAAGAGGGTCATTTCCCAACTTTTTCTTGACTGTCAAATTTACAACATAATACTATCTCCTACACAATATTTTAATTATGCACTAAATTATTTGTGAAGTATAAAATTGTTATTTAATTCAATATTACACTGGTTTTGTATTTTTTTATACAATTAAAATTAGCATTCTGCATGAGCTGGAGGAGATACATTCTATCTATGCCTAGTTTATACACAATCAGGGATATCAGTTTTTTTTTAATTTCTACTTTGTAGTATTTGGCAGAATATTTTATAAGAGCCCTTTCCTGACATGCATATGTGAGATCTTTCTCTGGCATGGTGATTAAGAGATGAAAGGTAAATGAATAATATGCCACGAACTTAGCAAATATAAGCAATTTTTTAAAAGATGAACACACAAGTTCATAAAAAAATCAAGACAAAGAATTTCTATTTCATACAAAGAAAAGAAATGCCTATAACAATGAGATGAAATACTTCAATATATTATAACAGTGAAATACTGTGCAAAGCAATTGCTTCCTTGCAGTTTCAAACTGGTAACTCATAAGAAGCCAGAAGAAAGTCAAACTAACTTAAAATGCCAAAAGAACCTACTAAAATTAACAAAGCATAGAATGTTGACATTATGAACTTTTGGATTTAGTCTATTGTAAATCTGTTTCCAACTACTGAAGTCAGCTCCCACTGTTGTCTTTGGACAAGTCTAGCTCTTTTGAGGACTGATGTTTCTAGATTTCATTTAGCTAGATATTAACTAGTAGACAACAACTGTTCTTGTCCCTCTTTTCATTGTTCTTTCGAACTAAAAATCTAATTAAGCATCTATTGTTCAATCTCTGGACAACTGCAAAGAGTTTCAGTACTCTACAATAAATATAATATACAAAGATTTAATTTGTATTTATTTAAAGATTATTTTCCCAATATTCAATTCTGTTCAGAGATTAAAATATTGTTGATTGAAATTAAAGATCATTATGCAATGCCTGTGTATTGCCTGCTATAAGTATTCCTAGAGAAAGACATGCTAATATCAATTTCATATAAGTATAATGAAATGCTATATAGCAAAAATACTACTTTTATGTATTCTGACTTATCTCAAAATAAAAGTGCATGACTATGAATATATTCAAGAAATCTTGCCAATGAATATTAAGGCATCCTCCAAGATACCTTAATAATAATTTTTATTGTACTGAGTAATGATGATATTAAATACACAAGCCTATAAATTAATAACAATAGGGTAGATTAAAAAGTTTATATTATATAATGCAATATTTTATGTAATACCTTATTTATATATGTTTGTACTTCAATGACAAGTCATGATGTCGTTTTTCCTTTCAGCAAGATCAGAAAATATTATATGATAATTCTACGTTCTCCATATGTATTCAAACTAGATAATTTCTTCTGTGTCATCTGGTTGGTACTTAATTATGATAAACATTCTTAAGAATGCCATAGTTAATTAAATTCATATATTTTCAAACTTTTGAATAAATAAAGGTGGTTAATGTCATCAGCCTATCTACCATCTATCTATTATATAATAATCCATTTGAAGAAATATTTCAATTACAAACACGTAAATAAGGTTTCTGTTGTTATAATGGAAAGACTGCATATATGTAAAAATCTGAAAACTATAGATATAATTTTATGTAATAATTTTTATTATTTATATTTGCTTTATTAAACAAAGAGTTGCTAACATCAATAAAACAAATAATTCCTGAAACCTGAAGATTATGTAATTTTATTTGAAGTTTACCAATGACATCTGGAGAACTGACTTATATCTTTAAATGCATGTTAAGTCAATCCTTTGGAGATCTACCACAGCATTCTATTCCACATTTTATTTTGGTGCATGGTCTCTCTCTATGTTACTCATTCCTTTCTAGTACTTTAGTGCCTGCTGCTTCACCATCCTAAAAACTGCGTTATATATTTTATGTGTCTGAAACATTGTGATTGACACCCTCTCGATTGGTATCATAAAGATTTCTGTTGTCTTTCTGTTTGCACCAGATGTTGTGCATGTTATAGCTATAAATCAATAGAAAGTAGTTGTACAGTGAGTCTTAAGCAAACGGAACTAAGTTAGAAACAAGTATTATGCTGAAAAAACCATCAGACTTTCTAGACTTGCTTCAAAAGGTTTGAAGTCAGATTTCCCCTTGTGACTTTGAAGAAAGGCTCTTTTCAGCAAAGTAAATAAGAGGAAGACTGCATGCTTTGTGTTTCAGTTTCAGTTGCTTGAGGTTGATAGAGAACATTTGCGTTGCTTCTCTCTGTGGGTTTAAATGTTGACAGTGCTCAATTTGGAGCCAATATTTTGGATTGTAGTGACTCTAATACTTTGAAGAACATCGGAGGCAAAATAGCTGCAATATTCATGTATTTAGAGACAAGAATGTAAAATGTTTTGAGAAATTCTGTGAAAAGGAGAGTAAATGCAAAATAATACCTGTATTCACTTCCTTGTGGTCTGCACCTGCCTTTGCAGCCTGTACAATATTCACTTTCTTGTGCTGACATGGTTTGTCTTTTGAACTGTGGAGTCAAGTGAATTTTATTGTTTGATCAAGCAGTCTGACTAGTACCTCCATACTTGGCTTTTGTCTCTCAGGAAGTGAACATTGTGATAACTTTTCTAGTTCTTTGTATGGAATCACAATGATCCAGAGGCTGTAAATCTGCTGTTTGAAATCGCTATTTGGGCACTCTCAGGCTTATGCTTTCAATTTCTCGTCTGGATATTGAAAAGGGACTGCTTGCTTCCTTAACTAATCCAAAGCAGTGTGATAAACTCAGATTTATGGCTTTAATCTGCTTGCCCAGGAATTTTAAGATTATGTTTCTGCCATGTAGAAAAATGGAATTAATAAAAATTTTTGTATATTTCTTTAGCCTCAGCATCTGATAGAATTCTAACCCGTAAGACATATGTGACAGTAAATAATCTTGGCCATCATAATTTTAAAACTATTACAATTAAAAATGAATACTTTTAAAAAAACTTTCTCTTTGTAATTTTAAGAAAAAAATAAATTCTTTGAAACAGAATAAAAGTTAATAGCCATGCTAGAATTTAATATTTTCTAGCATTTTCAAGAAATTTTGGCACAAAAAGAGAAATAGCAAATCCTTTTTAACTTGTGGTCTAGCTCATTTGAAGTAGAAACTTCTGCCAATCTGACCTTGGCTTTCTTTTCTTTTGAATAGCATCTTGTAGACATCCCGGGCTTTCTCAATTTATAGAGTTTCTTTATTTTTGACTGCTTTGTATTCAACTGAATGACTTATAATAAAGAATGTGCTTTACATATACCCAATTTTTCTCTAGCCAATTACATAATGTAGAGCTGTGTAAGGCGCATGTTTGTGTGTGTGTCTGTATGTATTAATTTGTGATATAATTACATGATTCACGGTTAATTGTTTCAAATGGGCAATTCTACTATTTCATTTTTTTTCCCTACAAGACTTGCTGGTTTATACCTCTCTACCCAGTATTCCATTATCAATCCATATTTAATATTTTCAGATGTTTTCTATACTGACATAACAGATTGTTTAAAAACTTGGCTACATATTTATAAAGAAATTAAAATTATGTAAAAATAATTGTTTTATTATTTTACATTTGTGTTATGTATTTTCTTTTAATAAAAATAAGATTTTTTTTGCATACAGTACCTTCTACTTATACTTTCTCCTATCCCTACCCCTCTGAGATCTTTTCTATCTATTTTAATATATAATCACAAATGTTTTATGCTAGGATCAAGTACTGAACTTCAGTATTTTAAATTCCTACATTGTGGTTCCTATTTATTCTATTATAAATAAAATCATTATTATTATTAATAGTAGTAGTCATAATTTTATTTGTTTATATCTCAAATGATATCTACCTTACTTACTGGTTGCCCCTCACAAGCCCCATCCCATCCCCTTCTCTTTTTACCTCTATGAGGGTGCTCCTCCAGCCTCACTTCTCTAACATCTGTCTATGCTCTGGCATGAAACCCCCACTGGACCAAGGGCTCTCCCTTTCCTTGTTGTCAGTTAGATAGGGCCATCCTCTGCTACATATGTTGCTGAACCATGGGGCCCTCCATGTGTACTCTTTGGTTGGAAGTTGTCTCTGGGAGCTTAGAGAAGTCCAGTTAGTTAATAGTGTTCTTCCTATGGTGTTACAAGCCCGTTCATCTCCTTCAGTCCTTTCCCTAGCTCTTCCACTGGTGTCTCTGGACAAAGGCTGATGGTTTGCTGTGAGTATTTGCATCTGTATTATTAGTCAGGTGCTGGTAGAACCTTTCAGGGGTCAGCCATATCAGGCTCTTGTCACCTAGCACTTCTTGGCATTAGCAATAGTGTAGTGTTTGGTGTCTCCAAATGTGATGAATCCCTAGGTGGCAAAGTCTCTGGAGGCCTTTCCTACAGTCTCTGTTTTATTTTTGTCCCTGTTATTTCATTAGATAGAAATATTTCTGGGTTAAAAAAGTTGAGATGGGTGTCTGGCCCCATTACTCAACTGGGGGCCATGCCTATCTACTAGAGGAGGTCTCTATAGTTTCTATCTCCCCTTTGTTGGGTATTTTTGACAAAGTTATCCCCATTGGTTTCTGGGAGACTCATCTTCCCTGGCGTCTGGGATTTTCTAGTTTATATCCCTAGTTCCTCATCCCTGACTGATACATATTTCTATTTGATTTCCAGGCCCTCTGAACTTCTCTCCTGTCCCTTCCAATACCTGATCCTGCCCCCCATTTTTATTTCTCCTTTTTTTCTCCCTCACTGGTTCCTCCCTTCATGTATCACCTGTTATTACTTTCTTCTCCTTTCTATGTAAGATTGAAGCATCCACACTTTGGTCTTTTGTTGTTTAAGCTCCATATGCTTTCTGGGTTGTATCATGGGTATTCTGAGATTTTGATTTAATACTCCTGAATCAGTGACTGCATACCATGTGTGTTCTTTTCTGTCTGGGTTTCCTTACTCAGAATGATACTACCTAGTTCTATCATTTGCCTAGAAATTTCATAAAGTCATTGTTTCTAATAGCTAAGCAGTACTCCATTGTGTAAATGTGCCACATTTTCTGTATCCATTCCTCTGTTGAAGAACATCTAGGTTGTTTCCAGCTTCTGGCTATTATAAATAAAGCTGCTATGAACATAGTGGAGCATGCATCCTTGATATATGTTGGATCATCTTATAAATATATGCCCAGAAGTGGTATAGCTGGGTCTTCAGACAGAATTCTTTACAATTTTCTGAGGAGTTGCCAGATTGATTTCCAAGGTGGTTTTACTAGCTTGCAATCCCACTGCAATAGAAGAGTGTTCCTCTTTCTCTACATGCTTGATAACATCTGCTATATCCTATGTATTCTTTCCTGTGGGTTTTGTGCGGTTTTCATACTAGCCAGCCCATATGCTTCTCAGCAGTTGTAGGTATATTTTAAGTAAATATAAGTGGTATGTTTTTCTTTCACTATACTCTCAAAAAATTATACCTGTTACTTCTGATCTCATTAATGTTGACCAAAATTTTTAAGATATTTGATACCTATATTGAGTCATAGAAGGAAAGGTATTAACAGGAACTTTTTATTGTTTGGAAGTAGGAGACTCACAGATGTGATCCATAGAAGGATAATCAACTTCAATTCTTTGTTTCCATGTATGGAGACTTTGATGTATTTTCCTGAGGCGGACCACATTTATGGCCAACAGGTTTACTGAGTTGTCTGTAGCTTTTTAAAATTTTTATTTGTGTGTGTGTGTGTGTGTGTGTGTGTGTGTTGTGAGTGTGTGTGTGTGTGAGTGTGTTTGTGTGTGTGTGTGAGAGAGAGAGAAAGAGTGTGTGTGTATGTTTGTGTGTGTGTGTGTGTGTGTGTGTGTGTAGGGTTGAGGACACATAAGCTTTTGCCATTTCAGTTATTTATGTTCAGTGGTGTCTTTCTTGTTCAGTTGATGTTTGAATGGTCCTTTCAAGAATATGTACTGGTAGAGCTTCTGATACTACTAAGAGGCCCAAAGCCCAGCAAACATACTCTTTGCTTCCCTGGCTCTGGAGATCTCTTTGCCTTCTCATCCACAGTGTTTCGTGAGCATTAGATGACAGATTATTTTGTAAATGTATCCAATGGATGTTGTCTTCACAACTCTGCATTCTGATTGGGATCTCTCTTGTATATACACCTCTGTTTCTTCCAATCATGGCCTATTTTCATTCATGTTATTACATGCTTCAATTTATAGGCTTCTGTTGGCCTAGACCTGTGCAGTGTTTATATCGTGTTACTTTCTATGTTTTCAGAGTACAAAAAATGTTATTGTATGACCAATCAGAGTAACCTTCTGGAGGTAATACCATGCTTTTCCTGCTCTCAGCATTCTGTATTTGCCTGTGATTGTTTCGAAAGGGTAGAGGCCTTATTGGAATTTGTCAGTCCACATTGGTATGCCTCTGCTGTCATCCTTACCTAAGCCTATCTTAATGAAAATATTTTAAAATGTGTAACTCACAAAAAATGAGATATAAAATTGATGAAGCTAAACAGATATATTTATAGCAAAAATTTGCACACACACACACAAAATGCCAGTTGAAATTCTATTTTATACATCTTTCTTTTTCTTATTTCACTGCAGCTCCTGTGTTTTGTTTTGTTCTGTTTTCTCATCATTTACCGATTTTTTATTTATTTTCTAGGATAAAGGCCATAAACAAATTATAGTACCAACCACATAAGATGAAAAATCACACTTCTGCAGAGAAAAAGTAGCTGATGAGATATTTAACAGAAAAGGATTTAGTGTAGAGGTAGAGGAATGAATTTTCACTTTGTGATAAAACGTCCTTATTTGTCCCTATTTACACAAGAGTAAAGATAAAGATGTACCTAAAATGCAAATGGACTATTCCAGGTGCAGAGAAATTATGCAAAAAGATAAGCCGGGTAGTATCTGAGTAATTACAGTAATTCAGGACATGCAAATGCATTGTGTGGACCAAGGAAACATAATGAGTTACAAGAAACACTTGAGTAATTAAAGAGCTATGCCTTTAGGTTAAACAGCAGATGCAAATTTCAAACACAGGAAAAATACAAGGATAATATATCCAATTGATTAAAAACTTGTAAACACATGTCAAACTCACATATATAGTAAGAACAATCGAGTCACAGCTGATTATCTAAGAAAAAATAATATCCAATTCTTCTCAAATTGACCTTCAAAAACAAATATCAATTTAGGACAATTGTAAAATATTTTCTTTTGTAGATAGTGATAAACTTTCAAAGGATATAGAACACATTTTCAAAACATCAGAATAACCTGAAATACATGTCTCATTTTGTGATATCATTTTATATGCCAATAAGTAAAAGGCTACTTTTCAAAGCATCAAGGCAGCAAGATAAATTAACAATTAGATTGCTTGCTTTTTGTTGATCATTCTGTACTCTGACAATTCTCATTAGTATGAGATAATATTGTTATACATTTTCCTTAACAGAAAAAAACATGGGACTTGTTTCAAATGTGATCTTCAGTATATATTACTTAGAAATGTTTTTTTTTCTTATTTCTGCATAAAATGATTTAATATAATTTGGTAAATTCAATTTTTTCTTAAGTCAATGCACAGAAGATTCTCACGAGAATTCATATCCAATTTATCTGTGGCAAATTCATCATACAGTGGCAAAACTTAAAGTGTGACAGAACCTTCAGCCTTCAATTAGTAATCAAAGAGAAGCTCTACAAATGAGATTGTGGATGCAGGTCTTCAGTTGAGTTCCTCTTCCCGGTTGTTTTATATTGTGGCATGTATATGACTGTACTTGAGTAGATGAATTAGTATTCCAAACTCTAGTACATGTATTGTAGATTCATTTTAATGTGTTATTGTTGGAGTCTAGGAGTTGCCACAAACCACATGCTGATCTTAGTCAGACAAGGATGGTGTACTGAGTGCATACTCTAAAACTGATTGATCAAGGCTATCTCTCAGCACTCAGGGTTGGGACTACAATGCCAAAAATTTCTCAGGACTCACTAATAATATTAAAAAAAATACCTCACAATGAGCTCACATGAAGGTGTTGGACATGCTGCCCCTCATCCCCTCTGATTCAAGGTATGCTGGGTATCTAGACAGGGCAGTTATAAGGGACCCTTCTGCTGCTTGGTCCTACGTGGAGCTTAAAGTTGTGGAATTTCTTAAGATTAACAAATGACAGAAAATACAGAACATAACAGGGTTTGTGGTAAGCATGACCATGCTCTTACTCAAGTTATATTTCTGCATCAGTGACTGTCAGACATAGCACAGCGACCATATGAAATAGCTGACAGGCATGGAACAAAACGGTTACAGCTATGTTGGAGGACAGGTACTCAGCAGTGATATCTTTCTATCTCATTTTCTGTGGGTCTAAAGTCATCAACGTTTATGACCATCAATAAACCATTTATAGGTTAAACAGATTATGTTTCATAATATATGCTATTTTGATATTCTTCATTATTAAAATCATGGATGCATTAATATCTTATGCATTTTTAAAATTTTTGGAGTCTATGTTTGTTGGCACTTAAACAGAGAAAAATAACAGAGCCTTGTTTTATTTGCTCACAGTTTGTGTCTGATGTTCTTCTTTCTAAAGAAATGTTTGAGCTTCACTAATAATGCCCTACCCTTCTATCAGATGGGCAATGCCAGTTCAAAACTTACCAAAAACTGTTGTCTATAATTTATACAAATGGCTACATGACTGTATATAAAATACTGAAGAATTAATTTCAAGGGTTCATAAGCAATTAAGTCTCACCAATTTCAAGTTGAGCTTATCCAAATAAAAGGCAATGATAAAAGAGAAAACTTTGCCTACTTCACATATTTGATCTTTCTCTTATTAATCTAATTATAGTACTCTGAATCAAAAATATGTTTATGCACTTGTCAAAAGACAGTAAGTGTAGCTTATATTTTCTTTTAACACTGGAAATGTTTACATTTCTATGAATTATGTTGATGTTGATTAATTATATATTATACCTTTAAATTAATTGCATATTGTTAAACTAAATGGGCAATCCTTTTTATACAATGGTTTCTAAGATCTTTAGTTTTATTTGAATATAAATTCTCTAGAAAAATCACTCAAATCCAGGTATCATAACCATAGTAAATGTACAAATAAAATATTATTTATACACATTAAAAATGAAAAGTATTATAAAATAAAAAAAATGAACCTTGGACAAGAAAAAGATGAAAAAAAAAAAAAAAGCTCTGATTTTGCCCATGAATAAGAAAGAGAGGAGTGTTTATGTACAATATGTTACATCTAACTACTATCTCCATGTGCATATTGGTATGTTAACACACAAAAAAAAAAATGAAACTAGAGTCTCTTGCTTATCTTAAAGAATATGAAAATTTAGTCTATATTATTAACAGCTACCAAGGATGATTTCATATTACTAATCCGGCCAATATTGAAGATTCTATATTTATATTTTCATTTAAATTTTGAAAAAAGAGATCTGTTAAAATTATTATCTGGTTTTGAATATATATATTTTTTTAAATTTGATAGGAAATGCATCTCCCCCAGGTACTAAAAAAAAACTCTCAATTCAATTTCCTAACAAAATGTATATCAGTTCATGAAATTAAGAAACTAGTATTAGAGTTCCTGACTCTAATGAATACAAATAAAGACCTTTGACGGTTCATTCAATGTTCTTCAACCTCTAGTCAGTTTTTAGACTTTTAGTGATAACATTTAATACCTATATGACATCATGTTTACAAATTGAACAATGTGTTGACTACGGAGAATATTATATTTCAGTATTTTTACCATTGTTGAATTGGCTGAATTCATCAGTCTACTAACCTACCCATCTATCCTTTTACTTAGCAAACGTCTATCAAATATCTTTCATATATATAACCTACATTTCATTATAAAATTTAAATAATGAAACAGCAGCCACTGACCTCTTAAGTCTGTACTTATTCATATAAATTGTATTGTCTCATTTTGTCAAGTCCTCATGAACTTTTTATAGTTGTAACTTACGCTGTATTTATAGCAGGATTATTTCACACAAGTCAGCAATACGAATGAATCTAGGAATACCTTAACTAGCTTCTACAATATACCATAAGAAAATAAATAGACTTAACATTAACTATAAAACTGGCTTAACAATAAACATTTGGGTAATTGCCCCTTAAGTGCATGACATGTGCCATTTGGTAGCCTCTGATTTTTTTGAAGCCACTTTACTCCTGTTTATAGTATTTTCTTTTCTTATGTAAAAGTGCCAGTTGTCTCTTTCTGCATTTTAATTTGTTGTCTTCCAGTGCAACAGTCTCAAATTGTCTTAGGCCACTCCTCTCCCAGTGACTCATTCACATCTTTACAATTCATTTGCAGTGAATATTTTAAGGCAGAACTCAGCCAACAATAAGAAACTGAAATTTACTAATTGACAGAATTATTTTCTTTTCTTTGCTGCCATCTGTGTCTCTGTAGCCATCTTGGAATTTGATACAGTATCAGAAGACAGCAGGGTAAAGATTCAGAAACTAATTATCCTTCATGGCCATAGACTTGGCATTCTCCTTCTGTCCTGTAACCTTATCAGTGTCTGCAGAAAGACTCTGCCTTCTCTGTAAGTTTCATAACAAGATATTAATAATTCAAGACTAAACCAGACTCCATCTGAGCTTTTTTATGAAGCTCATTCCTCATTTGAAGCTTACATTATATAATTTCATGATTGGAAACAATTATTTCAGTATAAAAAATAACATTTTTCTTTGTACTTTTTCTTAATCCTAGAGCTGTTTATCATATAAACTAAATTAATATGGAAAAGGCATTACAGATACTACAATAAACAGATTTATTTAAATATTCCCAATTCATTATTATAATGTGAAGATTTCTTTGTAGTCTGGTGGCACTTACAATCTACAAATAAAAAAATTGTGTTTCATGATGATGATTAATAAATTAAATGTAAGGCACTGTGCAAATGTTAACCCTTTCATTCACTAAAAGTGAAGAAAAATAAATAAAAAAAACTATGGAAAGTTTGATTATAACCATCAAAATCTTTATGCCCCTATATCAGTGTTTAAACAAAACTGTAATCTCTCCTTTAAGTCAATGACCTGCAGAAGTTAGCAGCTTTCTTCCTTTTTCTAATTAACTACTTTTTTTCTCAAACATCTTATAAAACTGCTTACTTTAATCTCCAATGTAATGTCTGTTTTCTTGTAAAACCTCCCATTTTTGCCATCTGAAAAATGGATGATACCTCGCCAACTAATACTAGACAATAATGTGACCACCAGTGAATTCTCAGCTTGTTTCAGAAATGCTGATAAAAGACTTGGTTTGCTTCATTGTAACCTCAGCAATATTGTAGCAGTCTATTAATAAGCATACATGCTAATCCCCTCCTCCAAATAAAAGTTAAAAATCATTTCATTTGCTTTTTTTGATAAACAAAAACTTGCTAATATATTGCATGCTTTTTATTTTTATTTATATTTTGTGGTAAAATATTTTATTTCTAATGTAGGAACTTCAAGCTTCTCAGCATTATTGATATTTGCAATGAGACAGATGAAACTCAAAACAAAAAAAATCCAAACTCTACAATTCTATACATCCATTAAGTACCATAAAAAGCAATTGTAAAGAAATCAGCTGCTTGTGTGCAATGGTGAATAAGAAAACAGGGATAAGATAACTTCCTGAATATTGTAAATGCTCTCATGTATTTCTGTGTGGCAATCACATTGGTATATAAAATTTTTGTAACTGATGGAATTGAGAGGTTGATAACTGTGACATCAAATCAAGCATTAAGATCTGAGAATTGTTCATGAATACCTTAAAAGAATATTTATGAACTCACTCTTCACAGTTATCTGCAAATGTTCCTAGTTACAGAGAAAATATTGAAAATTATCTTACATAGTACCAAATATCTCCTGATAGTTAAGAAATATTTCAAGTGCAAATACATGTGCTGCTTGTGTGTATATGCGTTAAAGACTGATCATGTGGGACTGAATAGTTTATCTCATCCTTAGAGAAAATTCATTCTCCCCCTCTCAGCAATTGCTAACTGCCTGTAATTTTATTCTTATGGTTGGGGCTCTATGGGGTTTTCCCATCTGTCATAGCATGCCATCTAACATTGTCATTATGGAAGTCTCATTTAGGTGACCATGTTGCTATTATTTCATGGGTAGAGCATCCTCTCATATATAGAAGACACTGTCTTTTAGCATATACAGGTGTTCTTTCTGCCCCTTCTTGCATGGTGTTCCTTAAGCATTAGGTATTGAGTTGTGTTGTAGATGGATCAACTGAGTCTGAACATCTACCATCATTTGTTCTTTGCATTTCATCCAGTTGTGTATTTCTGTGATAATCTCTGTGTGCTGCAAAAATAATTTTTCATTAGGTTTTGGAACTACGTTTGTCTGTGGATAGAAGGATAAGTATTTAGTATGTTGTTAGTATCATGATAGTTTAGGAAAATGCCATTAGTAGGTTCTCTAAGATGCATAACCACATTGTCATGCTTAGTGCTTTTGAAACTTCTTATCAAATTTACTGTCAGTATTTCCATGCTTTTTAAATTGAATGCCTTTTCTAAATTTTGACAGTTTAAAATTCTCAATGCAAACAATTCATCTGGAATATATATATATATATATATATATATATATATATATATATATATATATTTATGTGTGTGTACATATTCAAATATATGTATATATATATATGTGTGTGTGTGTGTGTGTGTACATATTCAAATATATGTATATATATATCCTCACTAAATAAACATGTAAATCCTCAATATATTCATATGTATGTATCCTCAATATATATATACATATATATATATATCTTCAACATATATAAATATATATATACACACACACACAAGTATTTAAGACACATGTGTAGGACATATATATATGCATATATAATCAAGATTACATGCAAATATAAGACATGTATATTTATATTTCAAGATGTTATATGTATAAATATGTATATGCATACATACACACACATGTTCACACCCCCACACCCCCACACACTAACACACACACAAACACACTCACACACACACACACACACACACACACACACACACACACACACACACACATTCTTCTCAACATTTCTGACAATCCCAACCTTGTGTAACAATTTTTAGTCCCACTTCATGGGATGCTTTTTTTGTTGTTGTTCTGAGTTGTCTGATATTATTGACTTAATTTTGTGAGGTAACTACAGCTGACATGAATTAATGGTTTCAGTGGTCATATTATCTTCAAGATAATATTTCAAAATAGTCCAACCTAACTTCTACTTTTATATTATTTATACCTTCATCCCAATATTCCTGAATCTCATCAATAGGAATTGATATAGACGTACTTTTCAGGGTAGTTGAATATGTGGGGTAGTGAGGAGGTTCTGAGGAGAATTGGATGAAAAAATTATCAAAATATATTGTATTAAAGTACCTCAGTTTGCCAAAAAAATAGGCTTACTTTCCATATTTCAGCAAGACATGAGTTGCTGCACTAACTCTAGATAGAAATTTATCTGGTCAAATTTGAGATTAACACTAAACATAACTGTGTAAAAAGTAGTTGTGTAACATGCCATTTTTAAGACAATACTCACATATTCCTCTGCAGAACCTGTTGCATCATCTTTTCCTTTATTTTTTCATGTTTGGTTGTTATCTCTTAGGAGCTCATTATTTTCTAAGGTGAAACTAAATGAAGTATATCCAGACAGAAGGTGAAGTGACAAGGAACTGGCAGGAGTATATGAGGGGAATCTATAGTCAGGATATGTTTCATGAGAAAAGCTTCTATTTTCACACTGAAATTGACTTGGTTATAATTTTGTAGAACTCATTACTTGGGAAAGGAAAAAAAAACAGTTTATGGTGATCTTGGTTTAATCAACTTTGAGAAAACAAACTTATAGAATCATGGTTAGATGTATTTGGCATTTGCTTCACAGTAAAATTTTTTCTGTAACAAATACTGTAAATAAATTTTAGATTGGTAATGTACATAGCAAATGTTAGAATTCCAATGAGGTAAATACATTGCATAAATTGTATCAAGAAAAGGAATCTTGAAAGCATATGTAAAAGCCTGAGCCGAAGAATATGGAAATGGAATGGCAGATGATGTGTGAAAATGAATGTTAGCACTGTGAGTCCTGATATAGTAGAACTTCTGTGGTGCAATTCGAATATGAGAATAAAATTTGATTATATTGTTATTAGACAAATGAATATCTGGTATTGTCTTGAAGAGTGAGCTAGTCAAAATAATGACACTGTTTTTATGTTTTTAGAAAATTAACTTCTTTCATTCATGCTTGATTTCTACTTCAAATGAATGGTTTTTAATGTACATAGCCTTCGTTAAGATTATACATTGACAGTTTTACAGTATTGGTTTTAAAATCTGAAAGATTTGTCTGGTTTTATGCTCTACAAATGAATATAAATTATCTTTCTGGATATCATACACATGTACTAGAAAGTTAAGTATAGATTTCTTTCTCCTTTTATTTGAGTTTGTTAAGACAGAGGAATTTTAATTCATCAACATGGATGCTCTGACTAGAGATTATATCCAGAGACCTAAGTCTGTGTGATCCATATGAAATTCAGACATGCCACAGCTTTAATCTCTCTGGTTGTAATATGGATATGCTTGTAAAATAAATTTGTATAAGGAAGCAGTAATGTTTGAAAGTGATGACTGACTGGGAGGCAGAATAATGATTCAGAGATAGGGTAAGCCCTACTCTGACAAGAATTGACAGGGAATATAGACTACTAGAAGTACCTACTGGTAGTTGCCACATAGGGATGCCTCCTTGAAAGCTCTTTCGGAGTCATACTGATACAGTTGAGGGTTCTTGCAGCTAACCATCTGAGTGAACACAAGAACCCCAATGAAGGAGCTGGAGAAAGGACTGAAAGGGTTTGCAACCCCATGGGTAGAACAACATTATCAACTAATCAAACACCCCAAAGTTCCCAGGGACCAAAACACCACACAATGAGTATGCAGAGAGACTCATGGCTCCATTTGCAAATGTAGCAGGGAATAACATTGTCTGCCATCAGTGGGAGAAGGGGCCTTTGGTCCAGTGAAGGCATGTTTTCCAAGTGTAGGGGAATGCCAAGGAACTGAGATGGAGAGGGTGGTTGGGAGAGGGAGCACCATCATGGAATCCAAGGGAGGTGGAAGAGGGATGGGGGTTGGGGGAAAGGGGATAACATTTGAAATGTAAATACATAGAATATCCAGTTTTAAGAGAGAGAGAGAGAGAGAGAGAGAGAGAGAGAGAGAGAGAGAGAGAGAAAGAGAGAGAGAGAGAGAGAGAGGCACTGACTGAGTGGTTAGTCCATTCAGTTTAAGTTTGTGGAAACAAGTCAACTCAGTGCAGTCAGTTCAGTTCAGTTCATGCAACTCTGTTCAGTTCCTCTCTCTGTCAATGGCGTGGACTAAGTTCACTTGAGTAAGTTCTATTTGGGGCACTCAATACAGTATAGTAAAGTTTGTGGAGGGCAGAAGCAATTTGACACAGCCAATTTTACACAGACAAATATGAAGACAGAACAACCCAGAGAATAAGGAGTATCTAGAAGATTCAAACACATATTTAATTTGCGGCCAAGCAAAGCAATTCAATGAGAATCTGAGAGGAGCCAGATCAAATCAATCAGTTTGGAGAGACATTAGAGGAAGAACAGCTGCATTAAATCAGTCAGCAAGCATTCAGAAAGAACAAGAAAGTTTAAGTTTATACAGCAGTAAGCTTCTGAGATAACAATTGCATCTGCAGAAAAAAGTTAGTTTTACACACACACATAAAAACATTCTATATATATGTTAAATGAACTATCATCATTTGTTTGGCCTTAAAATACTAATAGCACATATGCTTATTAAGATTAAAGAATATTGGTAATGTAACTTTTCTTCCTGAGAATACCATGCTATGTGTAAATCCCACTAAGGAATATATAAAGATGTAACTTATGTCCTAGAAGAAGTTTTCATCAGTGTAACATATGAAGAAATACCAGGCTGAATAGAAAACATCCACTAAATCTACGAATTTTGGGAAAAGCATTCAGTAATTAAGTTTATTCAAACACTTAAAGAAAACAAAAGCATAAAAACTGATGGCCTGTAACACATTATTTAAAGTAAATGGGAGATATAAAGTTGAAAAATAATAATAAAAAGAGAGATTAGTTAAAAGCTACCACATTTAAAACCAATTCAGTAGAAATCAAGTGATATTCATTGCTTGGCATCAGTGATATATTTGAGAACTGTTTTTTGACACTCCTGATAATATATATATATATATATATATATATATATATATATATATATATATTACATATCGATATATATATCGATAGATAGATAGATAGTCATTTCACATCATTTAATTTCAGTGATGATAAAAGTATAATTAATATAAGAAGTGTAATTTATATATAAAATACTAAATACTACATTGAGCAGTCATACAAGATAGAAGACAAGGAGCACAGCCCTTTTATTGGGTATATGCTCTTATTCCATTGTTTAGTCATGATTAATAACCATTCTCTGATGAGCAGTTACAGAACTTGGTACATGCATAGTGGTGTTTGTATGCTGGTCATGAAAGTTGAACTGAAAAATATATAAATATCTTAAAAGTGGGTATAAGGTAACAAATTCTAAATTTGCATAAGATAAATATGAAGAAAATACACCATACAACTTTTTTATCAGGCATATGAATGTGGCTGTCACTGCAATTACTTCGGGATTAACACTGCATTACTTAAGTAAATAAATAGGATGAGCTGTTTTGTGGCATTTATGTATGGTAAATCACAGTCAGTAAAGTTTTAAGAAAGGGTCTTACATTTTAAGTATTTAAAAGTGTTACTCTCACTTACATATTGCCTGCTTCTTAAAATGTTCTGCAAATATAATTTTTTTCTATGTATACAAGAGAATATTAGTAGAAAGTTATCTCTGTGAAGCTACCAATAAATTCATAAATATTGGATACTTAGATAGTGAGTTTAATGTAGAAAATTAAATAGAAAAGGAAGAAAAGAAAATTAATTAGATAAATAAATTAATTTGTAGAGCACACAAGTTAACATCTGAATACTTCTTAATGTAACCAATTTTATTTTCTTCTTCAATAATGTACTTCTGATCTTACACCCCAGAGAAGCTCCAAAATACAACAAAGACATATGCACCACAGAATTTATAGCAACCTTATTTATAATAGCCAGAAGCTGAAAAGAATCCAGATTCTCTTCAGTAGATGAATGGATACAAAAATCGTGGTAAATTTACACAATGGAGTACTACTCAGCTATCGAAAACAATGACTTTATGAAATTCCTAATAAAATCGATGCAGGCATTCTAACTAGTCAGGGGGCATAGAGATCTCAGCTGAACACATGGAAAGTGCGTGCTTGCCTGGCTTGTTCCAGGGACCCAGGAACCAGGCAATGGTCCCTCTGTTCCCACCCGGAGGCTTTTGGTGCACAACAGGCGCTTGGACTATCCACCACCAGTAAAAGCTGAGATTCAGGGACACAAACCAGGTACAAGGTAAAGGTAAGAACCAATATCTGACAACAAGATGGCAAAGAGGAAAGCGAAAGAATGAACCCTAGGGAAACCAAGACAACCTGGCAACACTAGAACCCAGTTCTCCCATCACAACAAACAGCAGAATGCCAAACAGTCAGGAAAAGAAGACTCAGAAATGGAATCCTACCTCAAGATGATGATAGAGATCCTTAAACAAGAATGGCAGGAAAAGCATAAAGAATTAGAAGCTTTTAAATAAGAAACAAGAAAAACACTCAAAGAACTCAAAGAACTAGAAGAAAACAGAACCAAAGAGATGAAGGAATGAAAGAAGGAGCTTAATAGGGAAATGGAAACAATCAAGGAAACACTGAAAGAGACAACCCTAGAGGTAGAAATCATAAAAAGGAAATCAGGAATCACAGATACAAGCATTTCCAACAGACTACAAAAAATGGAAGAGAAAATCTCCGGGGCCGAAGAAAACATTGAAAATAGAGACAAAACAGTCAAAGAAGATGCAAAAACCAAAAAGCTCCTACTCCAAAATGTCCAGGAGGTCCAGGACACAATGAGAAGACCAAAATTAAGAATAATAGGAATAGAAGAGGGCGAAGAATAAGAACTAAGAGGCACAGTAAATATCTTCAACAAAATCCTGGAAGGCAACTTCCCTACCCTTAAGAATGAGATGACCATGAGCATAAAAGAAGCTTATAGAACTCCAAATAGGTTGGACCAGAAAAAAAATTCGTTCCACCAAATAATAGTCAAAACACCAGTGCCCAAAGCAAAAAAGGAATACTAAAAGCAGTAAGGAGAATAGGTCATGTAACATATAAGAGCAGACCAAGCAGTATCACACCTGAAATCTCAACAGAGACAATGAAAGCTAGAAGAGACTGGACAGACATCATGCAGACACTAAGAGAGCACAAGTGCTAGCCCAAGCTGCTATACCCAGCAAAATTATCAATCACCATAGATGGAGAGATGAAGATATTCCAAGACAAAACTAAATTCACACAATATATGACCACAAACACAGCACTACAACAAATTATAGAGGGTAACCACTTCATAGTAAAAACAAGAAAACTCCTAAGCAAGAAAACCAAGAGAAGAAAGACACACAGGCACAATTCAACATACAAAAGCAATAATAGCTTAAAAGAGCAACCACTATTCTTTGATATCTGTTAACCTAAATGGACTCAACTCCCCAATTAAAACATATAGTTTATCAGACTGGATACATAAACAAATCCCAGTATTTTGCTGCATATAGGAAAGTCATCTCAGAGACAAAGACAGGCACTATCTCAGAGTAAAAGGTTGGGAAAAAACTTTCCAAGCTAATGGCTACAAAAGCAAGCTGGAGTGGCCCTTTTAATATCGAAGAAAGTAGATTTTCAATCAAAACCTATCAGAAAGTAAGGAAGGAGACTTTTCACTCATAATAGGGGAAATATGTCAGGAGGAACTCTCAATCCTTAGCATATATGCTCCAAATACAAAATCACCCACATTCATAAAAGAAACCCTTCTAAAGCTCAAAAAATACGTTTCACCCCACACAATAATAGTGGTAGACTTTAATACCCCACTCTCACCAATGGACAGATCATGGAAACAGAAACTGAACAAGGACACTGTAAAACTACCAGAGTCTATGAACCAACTGGAATCAATAGATATATAACAAACATATCATACTAAAACAAAAGAACACACCTTCTCAGCACCTCACAGCACCTTCTCGAAAGTTGACCACATAATTGGTCACAGAAGGAGGCTCAATCGATATAAGAAGATTGAAATTCTCCCATGCGCCCTTTCAGATCACCATGTTCTAAAGCAGGTCTTTAATGAGAACAAAGAAAACAAAAAGCCCATATACACATGGAAAATAAGCAATTCTCTATTAAACAATAGCAGGGTCAAAGAAGAAATAAAGAAAGAAATTAGGATTTTATAGAATTGAAAGAAAATGAAAACACAGCATACCCAAACCTATGGGAGACAACGAAAGCAGTACTGAGAAGAAACCTCATAGCTCTGAATGCTCCCAAAAAGAAACTGGAGAGAGCATACACTAGCAACATGACAGCACAGTTGAAAGGTCTAGAAAAAAGAGGAAGCAGATACACCCAAGAGGAGAAGACTGTAAGAAATAATCACACTTAGAATAAAAATTGACCAAATATAAACAAAAATATTCAATGAATTCCTAGACAGATACTAAATATCAAAGTTAAAACAGGACCAGCTAAACCATTTAAATAATCCCATAATACCTAAAGAAATAGAGTCAGAAATCAAAATCCTCCCTATAACTGTAGGAAGCCGTTTGTTTGTGCCTCACCAATAGATGGCGCAGGCTTCCGGCTGATGTTTCAGCAAACAGTGCTGTTGTCCAGCCCATGGGACCTAGTGCCCTTGTGCACATATACCATGCATGTCACAGCTGCTCTCGGGGCAAGCTAATGAAATACTGAAGGGCACACCAATCAGGTAGCGACACGAGTCTCCTGGGCAATTATAAGCAGTGCATTTTTCTTCCTCGGGATCCCCTGCTCAAGAGTACTATACAATATATTTTGTTTGCAGAAGAATACTGTTGCCGCACATTGTTCTTGTTAGCGAGAAGTAGGGCACAGGAAAAGTGGTGCTGATAATCCCAGGAAACCTTAATATCGCTGGTGCCGAGGGGAACCTTCAGCCCACTGAAGTGGATTCAAAACTGCAAAAAGGTTAATTAAATAAGTAAGCTCCAAGAGGCATGTCCCTCCTTGGATTCTCTCCAGCAGTAGAAGGGTTATTGCTTGCATTCGTGGTGACTGTTGTAACAATACAGAAAGTTATCACACAGCACCAAGAGGGTATGTCAGAAATGGAGTGGAATGAAATTGGGAGCGCTCAAGAAACAAAAATGAAAACAGGTAGGCTCCGAGAGGCAGGTCCAGAGCAAGTCATAAATGGAGCAGAATACAAAATGAAAGTGAAAGAAAACCGAAAGTCGGAATGACCACATAGAGAGCCCCAGGAAAGATTGCCTGGAGAGGAAACAATTCAGCCCAGGGAATCAAAGTACAAGTTTCCTGGAGAGGATACTTTGTATCTGCTAAAAGAGCAAAAAGCTTTAGAGGTGGAAGACAAGGAATTAGAGGATAAATTGTTTGAGTCTGAAGAGGAAGATTTAGAGAAAGAGGCAGCGGAATATGAGGTGTAGTGATATCATCCAGGGTATAGGACTCCTGTAGCAGAACCAAAAGCTCTTAAAGCACCATCCGAGGTGGCCTCTGCTCTTCAGCTTTATCCAGAGAGGAAGTGTGAGTTCTCCTTCTGTTCACCGCAGACACACCATGCCATCAGGCAAATGTTTCCCGTGTTTGAGGAGGATAGTGTTGCCCTTGGTTGTCACCTCCTCGCGCATAAGCAAGTTAAAGAGTGGGCAGAGTCAGTCCGAACTTATAGAGTCACTGCTAATTATACAAAAAACCTGGGGAGCCTAATGCCACCTGGATTGCTGGCCACTGGCCTATTTCCCAGCCAAAGGGTAATTTGTCTATTCCAGCCCAACCTAAGTGGTCACCCTTCTGTACAGGAAGAAGAGATTCAGCCCTGCCTCCTTGGACTGGCTGTTAATCTCGGGAAGTACGTTGGGCAGTTAAGGGCCTCTTTACCTTTTCTCCTAATATAGGAACTGTTTATAATAATACCTTAGAGAATTGATCTGGTTCAAAAACAGATAGATATATTGTGGCAGGTTGCCCAGCTGGGCTGCCAATAGAAGTTCTCAGGATTATGTGTGATCAGTATTCAGTATGAAAACTTTACTAAAGCTTCAAATTATTCGAAACAATTATCACAGTATCTTTTACATGTGTGTAGGGAGCCCTTTGTGCTGCACCCAAACATGGCGCAGGCTTCCCGCTGAGAAACAGAGCTGTTGCCCAGCCAAGAGACTTAATGCTCATGCACCACATAAGTCACAGCCCACTCTTAGGGCACGTGATTGAGCTACAGGAGGATGCACTAATCAGGTAGCAACACAAGTCTCTTAGGCATATATAGCAGTGCATTTTCTCCCCCACGTGAGGTGAAGAGGTAGATAGTAGAGAGATTGCGGGAGACCCCACATGGAGGGATGGCAGAGAGGTACCACGTGGAGAGGGACCCGATAGGAGAGATTTCTGGAGATCCCGTGTGGACAGAGACTGGACAGAGAGATCGCACATGGGAGACTGCGCGTGAGAGGTCGCCTAGACAGTAGAACCCGGTAGGGAGACCCCGGCTCAGAGAGAAGTTTCCTGCTCAAGAAGCCCCCTGCTCAAAGTGCTGTACAATAAAGGTTATCCGCAGAATTTGTTTGTTTGTTGCACGCCTGTTCCTAGCGGCGGGAGCGTGGGCGCGTGACACGTGTCCATTGATACCTGTTCAGGAGTCATTTTTGCTTCTCCTTTATCGGGAGAAAAGGCTTCTCATGTTATTACTCATTGTCTTGAAGCATGGAGTGCATGGGGCATACCTAAAGTGTCAAAAACAGATAATGGTCCTGCCTATACTTCAGCAAAATTCAAGCAATTTTGCCATCACATGAGAGTTTCACTTCTGACAGGATTGCCTTATAATTCTCAGGGTCAAGGCATTATTGAAGGCGCTCATCACACCCTAAAGGTTTATTTTAACAACCAAAAAGGAGGAATTAAAGGGGTGCCCCCTACACCCAAAATGGCCATTTCTACTATACTTCTTATCTTAATATTTTTTTAAATTTAGATGCTCATGGCCATTCAGCTGCCGAGTGCCATGGACAATGGCTCTTTACACCTAAAGAGTTTTAAAATGGAAAGATGTCCTCACTGGTGATTGGAAAGACCTGGATCCTATTTTTATAAGATCCAGGGGAGGTATTTGTGTGTTTCCACAGGGAGAAGAAAGCCCTATTTGGATCCCAGAACGTCTAACCTGTCAAGTGCTACCACAACAATATGCTGTTCCACCTGCTTCTGATGAGCCTGTCCTGCATGACAATTCAAGTGGAACTGAGATGGGGGATTCTGTCGGTGTTTCCAAAACCGATGCCCATTCGCCATAATGCAAAACTATTTCCTCTTTGTTTGGCACCAATAAAAACTTTGATGTACCGTACTTGCCCTTAGACAATGAGATAGCAGGGTTAGGTGAAAATAGAATTTTTGCCTTATCAAGTAGTTTTTGGCATGCTTTTGTGTGGAGGGACTGTGTTTCTGCTCTGGATGGTGCACAAACTCCATACTCAACAACAATGTGACAAGGTGGTCATAGCACAAACTCTTGCTGCACTCAAAATGGGCACCTCTCCTTCTGTTTGGCTTAGTATGCCTAAGGAAAAGTGATGGTTCTGTGTCTGGATAGCCCTTGCACCCTGAGCTTTTGAGGCATTGCACCAGGAATGGGTGTCCTACACATAGGCAGCCTTTGCACCGTGTAGGGCTCATTCCCATTGCATGTAGGAATGTGCCTTACCCAAAATTACAAGATATCCTTAAGAAAAGTGATGGGACTGAGTCTGGATAGCCCCTGCACCCTTAGCATTTGAGGCATTGCACCAGGAATGGGTGTCCTACACATAGGCAGTCTTTGCACCCTGCAGGGCTCATTCCCATTGCACACAGGAAGGTGCCTTACCCAAAATTATTGCTGATCATGGTCTCGAACCATAAAGGTTCAACAAGAGCCTTATGGTTGATTGGCCATGTTTTATTTAAGAAAAAGAGGGAGATGTTGGAAGCCGTTTGTGCCTCACCAATAGATGGTGCCGGCTTCCTGCCGATGTTTCAGCAAACCAAGCTGTTTTGCAGCCCAAGGGACATAGTCCGCATATACCACACATAGTGCACATATACCACTCATGTCACAGCCCGCACTTGGGGCACACTAATGAGATAATGGAGGCCACACCAATCAGGTACTGACAAGAGTCTCCTGGGCATTTAGAAGCAGTGCACTTCTTTCCACGTGGTCCCCTCCTAAAGAGTACTGTACAATAAAGGTTGTTCTCAGAAGAATTCTATTGCCACGTGTCGTTCTTGCTGGTGAGACATAGGGCACGTGACACATATTACCAATACTCTCCAAACTATTCCATGAAATAGAATCAGATGGTACACTACCTAACTCATTTTTTTGAGGCTACAATAACCCTCCTTTCTAAACCACACAAAGACCCTACAAGGAAAGAGTACTTCATACAATCTCACTTATGAACATTGATGCAAAAATACTCAACAAAATACTTGCATACAGAATCCAAGAACACATCAAAAAGATCATTCACCATGATCAAGTAGGCTTCATCCCTGGGATGCACAGATGTTTTAATATAAGAAAATCTATCAATGTAATCCACCATATAAGCAAAGTCAAAAAAAAAAAAAAAAAAAAAACACATGCTCATGTCACTAGATGCTCAGATAACTTTTGACAAAATTCAAAAATATTTAATGTTAAAATTCTTGGAAAGAACAGGAATCCAAGGCCCATATCTAAACATAATAAAAGCAATATACAGTAAACCAATAGCAAACTTCAAACTTAATGGTGGGAAACTTGAAGCAATCCCACTAAGATCAGGGACTTGACAAGGCTGCAAAATCTCCTTCTATCTATTCAAAATAGTATTGGAAATCCTGGCAGGAGCAATTAGACAGGAAAAGGAAATTAAAGGGATACAAATTGGAAAGGAAGAAGTAAAAACATCACTCTTTGCAGGTGACATGATAGTGTAATTAAGCGACCCCACAAATTCCAACAGAGAACTCCTACAGCTGATAAACAAGTTCAGCAAAGTGGTGGATATAAAATTACCTCAAACAAATCAGTAGCCTTCTTATATGCAAAGGACAAATATTTGGAGAAAGTAATTAGGGAAAAGGTTCTCTTCATAATAGTCACAAAATCTAGAAAATACCTTGGTGTGACTCTAACTAAGCAAGTAAAGGGTCTGTATGACAAGAAATTTAAACCTCTGAAAAAGGAAATCGAGGGAGATCTCAGAAAATGGAAAGATCTCCCATGCAATGGATTGGAAAGATCAACATTTTAAAAATGACCCTCTTACCAAAAGCAATCTACAGATTCAATGCAATCCTCCTCAAAATTCCAACCCAGATATTTATTGGGTTGGAAAGATCAATGTGCAATTTCATCTGGATTAACAAAAGACCTAGAATAGTAAAATCCATCCTCAACAACAAGAAAACATCTGTGGGAATCACTATCCCTGACCTCAAGCTATATTACAAGGCAATTGTGCTGAAAACTGCATGGTACTGGTACAGAAATAGGCATGTGGATCAATATAATAGAATAATAGAAATGAGCCCTCATGTATATGGTCACCTGATTTTTGACAAAGGTGATATAAACATTCATTGGAAAATGGACATTCAACAACAAATGGTTCAACAACTGACACTCAGCATGCAGAAGAATGAAAATAGAACCTTTCTTATCTCCTTGTACAAAGCTCAAGTGTAAGTGGATCAAAGATCTCCATATTAAACCATATAGAAACAATTAGATGAGAAATTAGGGAACTCAAGAAAAACAACTCCTAAGCACAGGAGAAAATTTTCTGAACAGAACACCAATGGCTTGAGCTCTAAGGTCAAAGATTGACAAATGGAACTTAATGAGATTGCAATGTTTTTTAAGGGTAAGAACACTGTCAAGAGAACAAAACAAATTTTTTTTTTCTGAGAAGGGAAAATTCTTTACCAACTCCACATGAGATAGAGGCCTGTTATCCAAGGTATACAAAGAACTCAAAAAGTTAGAAACTGGAGAATCAAACAGCCCTATTAAAAATGGGGTACAGAGTTAAAAAAACTGTTCTCAATCGTGGAATATCGAATAGCTGAGAAATATCTAAGGAAGTTGTTGACATTCTTAGCCATCAGGGAAATGCAAATCAAAACAACCCTGAGATTCCACCCCACACAAGTCAGATTGGAAAGATCCAAAACTCAGATGACAATAGATGCTGTGGAGGATGTGGAGAAAAAGGAACACTTCTCCACTGTTGGTGGGGTTGTAAACTGAGACAACCACTTTTGATATCAGTTTTGCAGTTCCTCAGAAAAATGGACATAGTACTTCCTGAAGACCCAGTAATTCCACTTCTGGGCATTTACCCCACTGATGCTTCAACATACAATAAAGATACATGCACCACAATGTTCATTGAAGCTCTATTTCTGATAGCCAGATGCTGGGAAGAACCCTAATGTCCTTCAGTAGATGAATGAATACAAAAAATTGTGGTAATTTACACAATGGAGTACTACTCAGCTATAAGAAACAATGAAGTAACGAAATTCTTAAGACTATGCATGCATCTAGATAATATCATCCTGAGTGGGATAACCTAGTCACAAAAGAACAGACATAATAAACAATCACTGATAATGGGATACTAACACCAGAAAGCTCTGAACACCCCTGAAACATGTCACAGACTGTGTGAAGTTCAAGAAAAAAAAAAGCAAAAGAAAAAAAAATCATACTTTAATTAAAATACAGCGGTATCCAAATCCCCTTCCCTCCCTCCAGCCCCTCCAAGTTTTTCTCCTATACCCTCAAATTAATAGCCTTTTTAAAATATTATTGTTACATGTATACATATGTGTTTGTATATGTATGCACAAATACTTAATTAAAACCTTAAAAATGTATTCATATACCTTTAAGCAAAAATGCTTAAAATGTGTACATTTATCTTTGTTTCTTAAAATAAAGTTTTTCAATAAAAAATAGAAGTAACACAGCAATATTTCAAAAGCTGAGAGAATTCATTATCTATCTTTTTATATTACTAAAAATATGTTTTCTCAAGTCTCCCAAGTGGACCCCATTCTCAGTCTAAAGATTGGCTGCAAGCATCCTCCTCTATTTTTGCCAGGCTGTGGGAGAGGCTCTCAGGGAACAAATATATTATGTCCTGTCAGCATGCACTCTTTGTCATCAGCAATATTGTCTGGGTTTAGTGATTGTATAGGAGATGGATCCTCGGGTGTGTCAATCTCCATATGGCCTTTCCTTCAGTCTCTGCTCCACACTGTCTTCTTATTTCCTCCTCCTGTGAATATTTTGTTCTCCTTCCACAGAATGGTTGAAGCTTTCATACTCTGTTCTCATTTTTCTTTTGAGATTCATGTGGTCTATGAATTGTATCTCGGGTAATCTGAGCTTTGGGCTAATATCTATTTATCAGTGAGTACATGCCATGTCTGGGTTTTGTTTTTATTATTATTGTTTGTTTGTTTGTTCGTGTTCTGGGTTTGTGTGTGTGTGTGTGTGTGTGTGTGTGTGTGAGAGAGAGAGAGAGAGAGAGAGAGAGAGAGAGAGAGAGAGAGAGAGAAAGAGAGACAGAGACAGAGACAGAGAGAAAGAGAGAGTGAACCTGGGTTATCTCACTCAGGACACAGTTTTATACTGCCATCTATCTGCCTAAAAATTTTATGATGTCATAGATTTTAATAGCTGAGAGTACTCCATTGTGTAAATGTACCAAAATTTCTGCATCCCTTTCTCTGGGGAAGGATATCTGGGTTCTTTCCAATTTCTGGCTATTATATACAAGGCTGCTATGAACATAGTGGAGCATTCGTCCCTGTTAGATGTTAGAGCAATCTTTCGGTATATTTCCAGTAGTAGTAATATGGGTATTCAGGTTGCACTAGGTCCAATTTTCCGGAACTGCCAGACTGACTTCCAGAGTGGTTTTACCAGCTTGCAATTCTACCAACAATGGAGAAGTGTTCCTCTTTCTACAAATTTTTGCCAGCATCTGCTGTCATCTGATCTTAGCCATTCTGTCTAGTATGAGGTGGACTTTCAGTATTATTTTGATTTGCATTTCCCTGATGACTGAGGATGTTGAGTATTTTCTTAGGTGCATCTCAGCTATCCCATATTCCTCACTTGAGAATTCTTTGTTTAGTTCTGTACACTATTTTAAATAGGGTTGTTTTATTCTCTAGAGTATAACCTCTTGAGTTCTTTGTATATGTTTGCTATTAGCCTTCTAACTATGTAGGATTGGTAAAGATCCTTTTCCAATGTGTTGATTGCTGTTTTGTCCTATTGACAGTGTCCTTTTTTTATAATTTTATGAGCTTTGTATAGGGTAATAAGAATGGATTGATTTGCATTCTTATACATGTTGACAACCAGTTGAAGCACCACAATTTGTTGAAAATGCTTCTTTTTCCAGTGTGAGTTTAGCTCTTTTATCAAGGATCACAGGATTATAAGTGTGTAGGTTCATTTTGTGGTCTTCAGTACTATTCCATTGATCTACCTGCCTGTCTCTGTATTACCATAAAATTTTTATGTGTTGCTCTGAAATAGAGCTTAACTTTAGAGATTGTGATTCCCCTGGCAGGTCTTTTATTGTTGAGAATAGATTTTACTATTCTGGCTTTTTGGTTTTTTGTTTGTTTTTTTTTTTTTTTTTTTCATGATAAATTTGAAATATGTTCTTTCTACCTCTATGAAGAATTGAGTTGGCATATAGATTGTGATTCCATTGAATTTGATGATTGCTTTCTGAAAGATGTTCTTCTTTACTGTATTAATCCTGCCAAATCATGAACACAGGAGATCTTTCTATCTTTTGAGATCTTCTTCAATTTCTTTCTTCAGAGACTTGAAGTACTAGTCATACAAGTCTTTCACCTGCTTGCTTAAGGTCACACCAAGATATTTTACATTATTTCTGACAATTCAGAAGGTTGTCATTTCTTAATTTCTTTCTCAGCATATTTATCCTTTGAGAAGAGGAAGGCTACTGATTTGTTTTAGTTAATTTTATATCCAGCAACGTTGCTGAAATTGTTTATCAGATGTAAGGGTTCTCTAGTAGAACTTTTGGGGTCACTAAAGCATACTATCATATCATTTGCAAATAATAATATTTTGAATTTTGTCTTTCCAATTTGTGATCCATTGACTTTTTGTTGCTGTTGTTGTGTAATTGCTCTGTTTCAGACTCCTAGTACTTCATAGAATAGATAGGGAGAGAGTGGTCAGCCTTGTCTAGTCCCTAATTTTAGTGGGACTGCTTCAAGTTTCTCTCCATTTAATATGATTCTGGCTACTGGTTCACTGATTATTGCTTTTACTGTGTTTAGGTATGGGTCTTGAAGTGCTGATATTTCTAAGACTTTTACCAAGAAGGGTGTAAAATTTCGTCAAATGCTTTATCCACATCTAAGGCGTTTAATCATGAATTTTTTTTATGTTACTTCGAATTACTTTATATATTGATGGATTTCCAAAAATTGAACCATCTCTTTATTTATTTAAATGTAATAATTACATTTAAATAATTTATTTAATCATTTATAAATTATACAGATAATTTAAATAGTTTTAACATGATTTATATAAAATAGTTTTAACCTTTAATATCAATTCCTAATTTGTGTTTAGGTATGCTAAAAACCTAACATTTGTAACTTAAAATTGTGCAATTATCAACTTTTACATATTAACTATTCTTTCCCCCAAGGTATGCGTGTTTCCCTGGAGATGTCAAAGCTTAGAGAAGTTAATTGGAGAATGAACTTTGAAGCAACAGGTCTTTAAGAAATGCAGAAGCAGAGGGGAGAGAAAAATTGGGGCTGACAATCTTCTTACAAATGGCCACTGAAATCCCATGGGTTGCTTGTCTTCTGCTTTTGGGAGACACTTCAAGGCAATTGAAATCAAAGGCTAACCTGCAAAGAGTTGTAGACTGATAATGAGAAAAATATGTGGGAATATATGGCTGAAATAATCAAGTCTTGGGCTGTGAAAAATAAGACATCTATGTGACTATGCATACTAAATCAAAATTTTTGTATATGATGACAGACTTTTGTCATCTACCTATGAAATAAATAAGCATAGGAAACTGAATACATTCTAGCAAATGGTACATGAGAATAACATCTTAATTAATATCAGTCAAGCTAGTACTAGGATATACTATAAAAAGATTAGACATCAAATATATTTATCACCTGTTCATGTAAAATGACCATTGTAAGTCACCACACTTTTATAAAACCATTTCTAGACTCTCAAATGACAGTATCCTACTCAGTTCCTGTCTATTCCCTATATTTTCTACTCCCATGTATGACCCTGGGTATCTGGAAACTGAAGTCAATGGTGATGGTATTCTCTTTAATAACAAACTAGGAATAAACATCAGAATGTGTTTCCTCATACTCTTATAGCATTATCCCCACACTTGCTAAATGTTATAAAGAGAGTATATTGATCACCCCCTTTAAAAATATAAAATGCTTCTATATGGTAGTGGCTAGTGTCATGAAGATTTGGGAGAAGATAGAGTATGTTGGATAATGAAAGCTCAATTTGTAAAGTACACCCCACAGAAGAACCCCTTGTTTGGACAAGCCTATGGGGGTGAGGAAATGGAATGTTATGGTCTGTATGTTAGGCCCAGGGAGTGGCACTATTAAGTGTGGCCATGTTGGCATAGGTGTATCACTGTGCATGTGACCTACAAGATTGTAATGGTAAGTGCCTGGACATTAGTATTCTGCCACCAGCCTTCATATTAAGATGCAGAACTCTCAGCTTCTCCTGTAGGATGCCTACCTTGGTGCTACCACCTTTCTGTCTTGAGGATAATGGACTGAACTTCTGAACCTGTCAGTCAGCATCAATTAAATGTTGTCCTTATTAATTAATTAATTAATTAATATATTTATAAAAAATATAAACAGTTTCTACATGGTTCTGGATAGTTTCAAGAATAATTTGGAGAAGCCAGAGTTATGTTGGAAGAAAGAACCTCAATTTATAAAGTACAGTCTTATGAGAATGCTTTGTAGGGAAGCATGTAATTCATTTATGATTAATATTTGTGTTGGAGAGCCTACTCCATTTGAGCCCTGTTATTTCTGGTTTGGTGATGAAAAGTGACAGTGTTCAACCTGAACAAGGCCTGAGGAGAAAGTCAATGAGTCACATTCCTCCATGACCTCTGAATCTCCTTCCCTACCTCCAGGTTCCTCCTTGAGTTTATCACCTGTCTTTTTTGTAAGCCCTAATGTTCTCTGTTGCTTATAGCTTTTATCACATGAATACAAACCTAAAAAACTAAGGCACCCACAATCCCTGATTTAGTGTCTAGCTAAATCAAATAGAAAGTGCTATTACTTGTTAGTAAAATTTGTAAAACAAAATATATAGCTTCTCTTGTCATTCAGATGGTTTTAAGTTCTTCATTTTCTAGGTTGTTCACTTAGACATAATCTGTATTGTTCATAAAGTTTAGGGTATGTGGTTTCATTTGCTTTTCTAACTAGTTAAATAATGTCCTCTGATAGTTTATATGAAAATTATTATGTTATTTCTTTAATCATAAACTATACTCTATTTATTGGGTTATTAGTAATTACCTAATTACTAATAAATGTACCCATAATCATTTATTAATATCCATGCATAGCATAGTCTTTATTTACCATACATGTACTGTTTAAAAAGTAGTGTCCCTACACTCATTCTCATTGCTATTTCTTGACAATGAACAGTAGATAAATATTCATTTTTGAATTTAAGCCAAGGACATTATTAATTCCATTAAACAGAGAGTATTCTGTCATCATGAGGTAACATGTCTGACTTAATAACCATTATTGACTTGGCATTCTATATTTACTTGCTTCAAAAGTTGATGATTAGAAACTGTATTTCAGGCTGGAGAGATGGCTCAGCAGTTAAGAGCACTGACTACTCTTACAGAGGTCCTGAGTTCAAGTCCCAGCAACCACATGGTGGCTGATGACCATCTGTAATGGGATCCAATGCCCTCTTCTGGTGTGTCTGAAGACAGCTGCAGTGTAGTCATATACATAAAAATAAATATTTAAAAAAAAAGAAAAAAAAGAAAAAAAAAAAAAGAAACTGTATTTCAACCTCATTTATATTTTAATCACTCCCATGACATTTCCTATACTGGCCAAGATCTCACTTCAAATCTAAAGGAAAGAGTCCTTCACCCACAGGAAACTATATATTTTTATAAATCAGTTTTGTTCTTTCTTTTTTTTTTTTAATTGAACAACTTTATTATAAAAAATAAAGATGAAGGGGTGTTGAAGGGATGGTGATCCCCACTAATATTTTCTAGTTGTTGAGGATAGATTTCACTATTCTAGGTCTCTTAGTATTCCAGATGTGATTGCACAATCCTCTTTCCAACTGTAAGAAGAATTGTTTTGGAATTTTGATGGGGATTGCTTTGAATCTGTAGATTGCTTTTGGTAAGATGGTCATTTATACAATGTTGATACTTCCAATCCATGAGCATGGGAGATCTTTCCATTTTCTAAGATCTTTCTCAGTTTCCTTCTTTAGAGATTTGAAGTACTTGATATACAGGTCCTTCACTTGCTTAGTTAGAATCACAGAAGGTATTTCATATTGTGTGACTATTGTGAAGGGTGTCTTTTTCCCCAATTTCTTTCTCTGCATGTTTGCTTTTTTGAGTAGAGGAAGGCTACTGTTTAGTTTGAGTTAATTTTTGTATCTAGCCACTTTAGTAAACTTGCTTATTAGCTGTAGATGTTCCCTCGTGGAATTTTGGGGGGTTACTTACATACACTACCATGTCATCTGCAAACAGTGATGTTTTTACACCTTCTTTCCAGTTTGTATGCCTGTGATTTCCTTTTGCTGTCTAATTGCTACCACCAAGATTTTCAGTACTATGTTAAATAGGTCAGAGGAAGGTGGGCAGCCTTGTCTAGTCCCTGATTTTAGTGGTATTGCCCCAAGTTTCTAACTGTTAATTTCTAAGTTGGCTATTGGTTTGTTTTATTTTGCTTTTATTATGTTTACATATGGGCCTTGGATTCTGGTTCTTTCCAACACTTTTAACATGAAGGGGTGTTAAATATTGTCAAATGCTTTCTCAGCATCTAGTGAGATGACCATGTGGTTTTTTTCTTTGAGTTAGTTTATATGGTGGATTACATTGATGGATTTACATATAATCAACCATCCCTGGATCCCAGAGATTAAGCCTACTTGATCGTGGTGAATAATAGTTTTGATGTGTTCTATGATTTTGTTTGCAAGGATTTTGTTTAGTATTTTTGCATCATTGTTCATAAGTGATATTGTTCTGAAATTCTATTTTCTTGCAGGGTTTGTATAATTTAGGAATGTGGGTAATTGTGGCCTCAAAAAATAAGTTGTGTAGTGGTCCATCTGACTCTATTTTGTGGAATAGTTTGGAGAGTATTGGAATTATGTAGTCAATAAATGTCTGATAGAATTCTGCACTGAACTCATCTGGACATGGACTTTTTTTGATTGGGAAGATTTTGATGATTGCTTCTATTTCTTTAGGTGTTATGGGATTATTTAGATGGTTTACGTGGTCCTGGTTTAACTTTAGTATCTGGTATCTGTCTAGAAATTCATACATTTCTTCCAAATTTTCCAGCTTTGTTGAGTATTAGCTTTTGTAGTAGAATCTGATGATTTCTTGAATTTCCTCTGTTTCAGTTTGTTATGTCTCCAATTATCTTTTTGATTTTGATTTTTGGATACTTTCTATTTGCCCTCTAGGTAGTCTGTCTAGGGGGTTTATCAATCTTGTTAATTTTCTCAAAGAACCACCTCTTGGTCTTGTTGATTCTTTGAATGGTTCTTTCTGTTTCTCTTTGGTCAATTTCTGCCCTGAATTTGGTTATTTCTTGCTGTCTACTCATCTTGTGTGCATCTTCTTCCTTTTGTTTTAGAAATTTGAACTGTGCTGTCAAGTTGCTAGTGGATGCTCTCTCCAGGTTATTTTTGGAAGCACTCAGAGCTATGAGTTTTCCTCTCAGTGCTGCTTCCTTTGCATCCCATAGTTTTGGATATGTTGTGTTTTCATCTTCATTTAATTCTAGACAATCATTTATTTTTTATTCATTTCTTTCGTGACCATGGTATCATGTAATGGAGCATTATTCAGTTTCCATTTGTATATGGGCTTTTTGTTTTCTTTGTTGTTATTAAAGACCAGACTTAGAAAACGATGATCTGATAATATGCATGAGAATATTTCAATATTCTTATATTTATTGAGGCTTTTTCTCTGACCAATAGTATGGTCAATATTGGTTAAGGGGCCATGAGTTGCTGAGAAGAATTTTTATTCTTTTTGTTTTTGTCATGAAATGTATTGTCAATGTCTATTAATTCTAATTGTTTCATAACCTCTGCAAATTTTATTATGTCCTTTTTCAGTTTCTGTTTCTATGATCTGTCCATGGATGAGAGTAGGGTGTTGAGGTCTACTACTATTATATTGTGGGGTGTAATATATGTTTTTAGCTTTATCTGGGTTTTATTTATGAATATGGGTGCTCTTGTGTTTGGAGCATATATGTTAAGTACTAAGAGATCATCCTGATAATTTTTCAGTGTAATGTGTAAAAACTGTCCTTCCTTATCTTTTTTGATAACTTTTGTTTGAAAATCCTTTTTATTTAATATTAGAATCACCACTCCAGCTTGTGTTTGGGGGCTGTTTGCTTGGAAGTTTTTTTTTTTTTTTTTTTTTTTTTTTTTTTTTTTTTTTTTTTCCCAACCTTTTACTTTGAGATAGTGTCTTTCTTTGTCTATGAGATGAGATTCCTATATGCAACAAAATACTGGACTCTATTTATGTATCCAGTCTTATATCTTATGTCTTTTAATTGTGGAATTGAGTCCATTTACTTTAACAGGTATTAAGGAATAGTGGTTGCTATTTCCTGCTATTTTTGTTTTAGAGTTAGAATTGTGTCTGTGTGTCTTTCTTCTTTTGTTTTTTCTTGCTTATGAGTTTTCTTGTTATTACTAGAATGTAGTTTCCCTCCTTGTGTTTGGTTTTCCACCTACAATTCTTTGTAGTGCTGGGTTTGTGGTCAGATATTGTGTAGATTAAATTTTATACTGGAATATCTTGGTCTTTCCATCTATAGTGATTGAGAGTTTTGCTGGGTATAGCAGCTTGGGCTGACACTTGTGCTCTCTTAGGGTCTGCATGATGTCTCTCCAGGGTCCTCTAGCTTTCATAGTCTCTGTTGAGAATTCAGGTGTGATTCTGATTAGTCTGCCTTTATATGCTACATGACCTTTTTCCCTTACTGCTTTTTGTATTCTACTTTGCTTTGTGCACTTGGTGTTTTGACTATTTTGTCTGGTGGAATTTCATTTCTGGTCCATCCTATTTGGAGTTTTGTAGGCTTCTTTTATGTTCATGGTCATCTCATTATTTAGGATAGGAAAATTTTCTTCTATGATTTTGTTGAAGATATGTTTGTGCCTCTTAGGTGATATTCTTTGCCGTCTTCTATTCCTATTATCCTTAGGTTTCATCTTCTCTTTGTGTCCTGGATCTTCTGGCTATTTTGGGTAGGAGGTTTTTGGCTTTTGTATCTTTTCTGCCTGTTTTTTCTGTTTTCCATGTTGTCTTCAGTCTCTGAGATTTTCTTTTCTGTCTCTTGTAGCCTGTTGTAGATGCTTGCATCTGTGACTACTGATTTTGTTTTTAGGTTTTCTACCTTCAGGGTTGTCTCTTTTAGTGTTTTCTTCATTGTTTCCATTTTAAATTTCAAATTCCTTCTTCAATTCCTTCATCTCATTGGTTCTGTTTTCCTCTAGTTCTTTTATTTCTTTGAGTGTTTTTCTTGTTTCCTCTTTAAAAGCTTCTATTTTATTATGTTTTTTCTTTCTTTCTTGTTTAAGGATCTCTATCATCATGTTGAGGTATGATTTCAGGTATAAGTCTTCTTTTTCTGGAGTGTTTTTCTGACAGTCTGCTCTTTTCTCTGATGGGAGAGCTGGTTTCTGGTTTTGCCAGGTTGTCTTGGTTTCCCTTGGGTTAGTTCTTTTGCTTTACTCTTGCCATCCTGTTGTCTGTGATTATAAGTGGTCTTGTTGTCAGTGATTGGTTCCTGTCTCTCCCGTGAACCTTGCTTGTGTCCCTGATCTCTGCTCTTGCTGGTGGCAGATGTCCTGAGCATTTGGTTTACAGGCATGGTCCCTCTGGGTGAAAACGGTGACCCTATGGCAGAGTTTGTACTCCCCTGAACCAATCAGGGCTGGGGGGCACTTTCTGTGCACTTGTCTCAGGCCTCTCTGTGCCCTGCTACTTGCAGCACAGTCTAAACACACTTTTTTAATAACAGGCTGCAACCAGACAGAGATGCCCCCTTCTTGACTAAGCTAGAGTCATATAGATACAGCTAAACATGTTTGCAGCTAACTATAGGTATGAAATCAGTGATCTCCCAGTCTTATTCTAATTGCAGGATGGCATTCATTTTTAATTGCCCAAATTACTCAAAAGTTTGTGTATACTTACCATCAGAACAGGTATATAGTATGTTAATGAATATATGGATTGCATTGATACTTGTATCTTCTATTCATTTTTTCTTAATTTTTCAATCCTAGATTCCTTCCTGCTATTTGTCTTGCCTTGTGAATACAACCCTCATTTTCAAACAATTAATCAAGCCAAAATAAATTAAACTACCCTAGAGTGCTTTAAGTCTATAGAAGTAATTAATCATCTAGTACTTTAGTTTCTATTTCTTAATTAATTATTGAATTTGACCTCTTATCCACAAATTGAAATTCAGAAACTTCTTTTGTCACAAAGTACTCTTTTCTTTACCTCTCTGAGCCTTTACTTGAAAGAATTCTGGGAATCTCTCCAGTAACATTGTACTTGCTGAGAATTTTCAACAACTTCTGTTGCACAAGATCTCTAACATCCAGAGGAATAAATATTCTTAAATACAACTCATATGCATATTGAGATGTCATGCAGGATTTTTGTAAGATGGTACATGAATTTCATAAAATACACTGTTCTTTGTCAGTGCATTATGCTATTAAATATAAAAAAAATATCAAAAGTACTAAATAGAGAAATTTTATTATTGATTATAGTAGTGAGTAAATGTTTACATTTATTATAACTTCTATGATAATTCACATACATGTATAGGTTGACATTTTGCCACATATAATTTTACTATATTTGTATGTTTCATAGAAATTGTCCCAGAAATTGACCTGCATGTTTATGTATCAAGCCTATTATTCTACAAGTGGCAAAGATAACATATCTGAATAAAGTTTATAAAAGGAAATCATATAATTGTGATAAAAATCTTTAGTAATAATATGTACTTTTAAAGATAACATCTCCTAATAATGAAATTTAAATTTATTTCTAAATTTTCAGAAATCTGTGATCTTTCATTTTGAAATGAGCAAATCATTATATTTTAGACTTTGTTGTAATCATTCATCTGTTTGATTTACAAAGTTCTTATCTGACTAAATTTTAAAGACATAATATAAAATATGCAAATAAAGACTATTAAGGCAAACATTTCTATAATCCCAAATTTCTGTACAAATCATGACATTTCATTAAGGTCTATAGGCAAAATGCATTCAATACACATATGCATTTTCTGCTGCATTTTACATAAATCCTAATTAATCTATGATTTGAAATCCCACAATTTACTTTAGCTTATAAAAATATTGTTTTGAGTAATTACTGACTATAACAAATTTTGTTTCTATTTATGAAATAAAAGTTTAGGGAATGTCCCTCAACTGTTGATGCATCCATTCTGTTTGTATTTCAGTAGTAAGCAAGGCTGGTTTTCATCTAGGTAAAATCTCTAATAAACTTGTTTTGGCTTAATAGAATAGCATACATCATAATCCTCAAACTATTTTATTAAAAAGGAAAAATGTCTCCTAACATTGTTTATTTTTAAAAGAAATGAGATGTACAAAATAATGTTTTAAATGTTTGTCAGATATAGTCCCAGTATAAACATACCTAGAGTATGTAACTCATTAAATTACAAGAAAAAAAAAAAAAAAAACAGAATTGATCCAACAAACTTCAGTAATAAATAAGGAATCATACTAGACAAGATAATGTTTTGCTACTGAAAACTTAATGTATGTTTGATAAATAATTTGTTATATTTTCTTATTTTTAAATCTTATAATAATCTTATATTTGTTATTTTAAATTACAGAAACAATATTAATAGAATACTAAAATTAACCTAATCTATTACTGAACAAATTGACATTCATTGAATAAAGATAAATGATGGCCCTGGGTACTTCTCTCATATACCTTCCCATACCTCATCCTGCCCCCCTGTGTTCCTCCCCCATCTCTCCTGCCCAGGTCCCTCACCTCTTTACTTCCTGTAATTATTTTTATTTCTTCTTCTAAGAAGGACTGAAGCATTCAAACTTTGGTATTTCTTCTTCTTAAGCTTCCTATGGTTTATGTGTTATATTATGGGCTATTCTGAGCTTCTGAATTAATATCTCCTTATCAATAAGTAGATATCATGTACATTCTTTTGTTTAGTACTCTGTAACTGTAAGGGATGGGGAACTGGGGGTATCCACTAGAAAATCACAGATGCCAGGGAATAAGAGTTTGCCAGGGATCAACAGGCGTGACATTACCTAAAATATGCAACAAAGGGGAGATAAAACCTGTAGAGGCCATGTCCAGTAGACAGGCACATCCCCAATTGAGGGATGGGACTACAAAATTATCCAATGTTTTTTGTTAGTTTGTTTGTTTTTAACCTAGAATGTTTCCTGTCTAAAATAAATATGCAGGGACCAAACTAAAATAAAAATGCAGGGACCAAAGCAAAAAACAATGTCTGAAGGAAAGGTCTTCAGCTAGGGATCCATTCCATCTGCACACACCAAAACCTTATACTATTGATGATGCCACAAAGCACTTTCTTACAGGAGCTCATCATGGCTCTCTCCTGAGATGTTCTGCCAGCACCTGACTAATACAGATGCAGATATGCCCAGCTAGTCATCTAACTGCACAATCAGAGCTACCAGGGACTAAACCACCAAACAACGTGTACACATGGTGGCATCCATGACTCCAACTACTTATATAGTCGAGAATGGCCTTATCTAGCATCAATGGGAGGGGAGGGGAGGCCCTTAGTCCTGTGATAACTTAATGACCCAGTGTAGAGGATACTATCCTGGTGACACAGGAATGGGTGGGTAAAGGTAAACAGGAAAGGTAAAGAGGAGAAGAGATGAGATTGGGGGTTTTTGAAATGGGGATATCATTTGAAATATAAACAAATAAAATGATTAATAAAACTAAATAAATAAATTAATACCATATTATAATTAAAATATGAATTATGAGATTTAAGCACACAGAGTTATTTAATTACAATATTATTAGTCAATAAAAGCATAATGGCTGCATTAGAGATTGTTATGATTGTTAATACTACAAAAGTCATGTTTACCTGGTACTTAAGTACACTATCTGTTTTAAATTATGTCCATCTATTTTTATATCTGGTCTTGAGTATGTAATTTATTTTTGATGAATATGAATATTCTAGAGAACACTTTACTTATTGGTTTATACTTAAAATTAGTACCTTGAATCTCTCATGGTAAAATTTAATAACAAACCTTCAGATAAAAAATTTTCATTATCTATTTGATATTCCTTTCTCTAAACGTTCAGTACCTTGAAGGTATATTTAAAAATGGATGTTTGTGAAGAAAAAAAATAGGTGTGATTATAATAAGTTCACTCATTTCTCATATTTTGTTTGATGAATTCATGTCAACCCAAGAACTGACTCGAAATGACCTTAGGAAAATTTGGAAAGAGGTTACATTAAAATGCTTTATAAGAATTTTTCCCTATTTTGTTTTTCACTTAACAACATCATTGTTACTGTTCCATTGGCTGCTGAATTCTGCATGGTGGGTGATTGCTGAAGGAATGGAGTGACACATTTCCTGCTCCTAGAGCAGAGTAAGCAAGGAGTGAATCATCTTCAAGGATTTATGAAATTTGTTGTGGGTTTGGGTATTTTTTTTTTTTGTATAATGATGTACATAATTGATATTAAATTCCTCCCTTAGCACATGGTTTTATTGCAAAGGTAAATGAGTCTGTGATCAGCAGCACAACTCCTGGGGGTAAGGTTGTGTCTCAAGTTAATCAGCAAAAGTAGTGAACTCTGTGACCTTCAGTACAGCCTTTGGTTGTGGGAAAGAATATATAATTTATTAACTATGCAAAATGAGTGCCGTAGGAAGTATATAAGGGGCTTCACAAACCTAAAAGTATAGGGAGCTTGTCAAAAAAGATGTAAAGAAAGAAGATAAAAGATTCTTGGAGTGGTAAGTACTGGACAAAATCTCACTCAAGTAAATCTATTGTTTGTGTTTACAAAGGCAAGCAAATTCTGGAGTTCAAGATCAGCCTGAGGTAGAACTATTTTAATCCAAGTTGTAGTGGAAAAGGTAATCTTAATGCCAGATCCCACCAAGCTAGTTTATTGTTTGTGCTTAAAAAGACAGGTAGATCTTTGAATTCATTGCCTTCTTTAAAAAATGCACTTTTTATTTTTTCTATGAATTAAGGGCTAAGTTATAAAAGGCTGGTTCTTGAGATAATCAAAAGAAAACCTAGGGTGGATGATTGAATTGATATGCTAATAAAAAGGTGGACTTTGGTTTGAAAAAGCTGGGCTGTCTGGAGGTATCTGGAGAGCTGTCTCAAGCAAGACCCAGAACTTTAAGCTTGTATACAGTTAAGTTCAAATCCCTTCTTTTTCTGTTCCTAAATGCCTCTTCATCAGAACACCTTTCCTAGCCAAAGCTAGTCCTTGTCAATTTGCATATAGTGGTGGTTTTCCAGGTATTTATTAATCACAGGACTTGCTTGTCAAATTCTAGGGACCTGAGTTTAGTTATGTAGAATGTCATGATTACTGATCATCACAATACTCTCCAGATTGTTTTATTAGCATCATGTGTTCTTCACATCATAATTTTGCAAATATATTTAAATTTCTAATTGATTTACTTTGGAAGTTCATATCTTTAGAAATTAAAATGTGAACATTTGATCTAGTAGTAGCTGATATGTTCAGGAATTGTCATTCAAACTAAACACTAATCTCAGTAAAGCAAGAATAATTTATTGAACACAGGCCAAAATATTGGACTTCCATGACTGCAGAGAGAACTCCAAAGCCTACAACAGTACTTGTCTCCTCTCACAGTAGATTATTTATAGGAAAAACAAGACTCAAAAATTAGAAGGCCAAATAGGGGAGCAGTTGGCTTACTAGGCAAAGTGTGATTAGATAACCTTTAAGCTGATTGGTCCTAAGTAATGTAAGAAGGTATTAGATGAGTGGCAAATAAGAGAATTTCAGAACATTGAGATAAGAGAGGAGGAGTAATATAATCATAAACTTTTGTCTTATGAGTAACATTCTTCAGGTTCAGCACAAAGACCACAGTAAACCTACATGTGGCTTTAGGAAGGGCTACCTGGTTTTCAGCTCTGACTCTAGCCATTTTAGACATAACAGTTTATACTGACCTTTTCTTTGATGGGTACTAAATAAAGTTTTGTAGATTTTCTTAAGATCAGCAAACATCATAGAACAGCCACATCCACACCATACAGAGCAAAATAGAGTATACAGTCAACATGTCCTTGAGCCAATTGTCTGTGTTAATTACTGGCAGACTTGTTACAGAAACAATATGAAATAGCAGGCAGGCATGGAACAAAGTGGCTACAGTAATCTGGGAGGGGCTGGGAGTTACTAGATCATAACAGTTGCTAGACATTAAAAATTGCCTTTAGTGAAAACGAGATATTCCAAGCTACTCAAGGACCTTCACATTATGCTATGTGTCATTACTCCCAAATGCAGTTATTACTTTTTCTATTACTCATCTCCTCAGGTGTCATAACAAAACAGTAAATATAAGCATCTCTATTTATAAGTAAATAGATGGCTTGGTTCTTGTACATGACAAAATGTATTGCTTTATTTAACATCAGTAAACTTTCTTTTCTTTCTGTACCTCCTATATAGATTAATTTTACTCATATAATCTTGAAGAAATTGTTAGCAGTATAGGAATTATAGCTAGCAATATGGCTGCACGGGCAAAGGATCACATTACAGATATTTGTATGACCTGACTGAAATACAGACAAACTTCACATTTCTAATCCCTCCAGCAAGAATACAGACGTGCCCTTAGCAGACACCTTTAATGTAAAATTTGTTTGTAGAACAAACAAGCCATGTTTGAAAGTGACATCTAATTAATGTGTAGAAAAAGTGATAAATCAGAGAAAGATTTGACAGAATGAGTTAGACATAGAATATGCCCAATTTTCAGTAGATCAGCATAAGAAAAACAAGCTGTTTGGGAGTTGAATCTGCTGGGAGACAATGAAGTGGGAATGAGTTCTGTGGTGAGTTCATGTAGTCCAGTGAAGATCAGCAGAGCCACTTTTAGCCCAAGGATAAGAAGGAACCCAAAGATTAGAATGAATTGCTAAAATTACTTTGGGAACAACCAGAGTAAATCAGATAGTAGCATATAGAATCCAGAAAGAACCAGTCAGTGTAGACAGGAGTCTGAGTCAGAACAGCTGAGTTGAACCAGACAAAGTTCATAAAAACTAGAAACAGTTAACTGATTAGCAATAAGGTTCTCACAGGACAATTAAATTTGGCCATTAATTTTTTTCTTTTTAACACAGGAACTTTATTAAATTATGTGTAGAAGAATTTTGTCTTCAGTTCTCCTTTTATACTTTCTTATCCTAAATCACACCAAAGATCATGTTTATATTCCAGTTTATACTTTTTAAACAAATTTATTTTACAAAACAAAGATAAACGTACAGTTTTTAAAGATTTTTTGCTTAAAATTATACATTTTTGTCAGTACTTTTTTTCAGATTTTAACATAATTTTTACATAAAACTATATGAATATATTTTTAGTCAGTACTTGATTTTTTTCAAGGTTTGATAGTATGCCTTGAAAACTTAATAGTTACAATGAGCATAAAGTACATGTAAAACAAAATTTAACATGGAAATAGTTAAAGTTTTCTTGTTTTGTAAATTTTTTTTGTTTGTACTCCATAGTGTAAAAAATAAAATAAAAGTTAAATCCAAGTGATTCTATAGTGAGTATGATTACAGGAAGAATAAACATGTTGTTCAAGGTTATATCTGTCCTCTTTTGCTATGGGCAGGGAAGGGTTTATTACTTACTGTACAATCCCTGTCAATAAGCTAACACAATGCTGTTCATGTGGGATGATCAGAATGTATCATTCAGTTGTAGCTCTGCTTTAAAAAAACAAACAAACAAAAAAAAACATGTTTTGAGAAGTTGTTCCTCTATAGGAATAATTTGCATGCTGATATATTGCCAGATAATTTTATATGGGAGATTAGGTAAATAAATACCTTTGTATTAGGGGAAACAGAATGAAATGCCATGAAGCTTTGAGAAATGGGTAAAATCAGTTGCAATTATAATTAGTAAATATTAATGTATGTTGGGCAACCTTTCTTCATACTTTTAATTGAATTAACAGCACCGAGGTAAGGAAGACATACTGAAGTATCTCTACACTGAAGATAGAACAGGTTTGAAATGAGAATTATCTTGTTTGAGATGAGACTCATTTCACATGTGTCATGATGCATTCCCTCTGGCTTTTCTTTAAATCGAACACTCCAGGGAGGCATTTATCTGTACACTGGATTAATATCGTTAGAATTATGCTGATATATACAGGCATTTTTGTGGTAATCTAAAAACAAACCCTAAAGTTTAATATCTTGTCAAGACAGCCAGAGATAGAGATAGCAGTACTTAAACATGAGTACAAATGATAAGTAAGTAAAGATAAAAACGACTTTTGATAATTATCTTATGCTTAAAAAAACGTGTTACATTGCACAGCAGTTTTTCAGGCTGTAGATGCACATTTTGCCACTGTTTCTCACAGTTAAATGTTTTGCAGAGTGCCTTTTACAGCCTCCTATTTGCAAGTTGAGCCAAAAGATATCTGGTATAAGTTTGACTTGTCTGTCAGTTCACGGTTTCTCCCTGCTGCCATGATATTTGTTGTAGTGAGTTTTCCCAACATAATGTTAATCCATTCTTGGCATTTGCTTTCCATTATCAGTTATGATTTTCAGAGCTACTGTTTCTATGAGTCATTGTATAGCACTTCTACAAGTTGTAAAATACATAGGAATATATACATATTTTGAAATTAATCCTTGGTTCAATTGTTTCTTCCTTCCATAATATCAAATAATAACGTTTAATTAGTCAAAATGATGATGAGATACATAATGCCTTTTCTCAATCAGTTGATTTTTCTCTAAAACAGTGATTCATCATTGGCTAGCTCAGATGGACAACATAGTTCTTTAACTACTGGGTTGGATGGGACTTGCATGTCATAACACAAAATTGGAAAGAGACAAGTTTTAAGAAGGACGAAGTGATTTTGATATTAGTGGATTTGAGTTACAGTAGCTTAGAGGTATTTTCATTAGTTTTAAAAAGCAAGATCAAAGTTTTTATTCATGTGAATTTTAAAAATGGGCATCCATACCTGTGTTAAATGAGGATAGGACAGAACATCTGAGAGAGGGTGGACTTTGGTACTAAGGCCCCAGTTTCATTGTATTGTAGATATCATAATCTCTCAGAGGAAGAAGGTCATTAAAAATGATGTACCCCTTTTTAAGAACTTCCTTATTCCAGTGGGTGACATTGTAGGCTGATTTCAGTTTCTCCAATCTCATTGGTGTTCCAATTGATTTGGTCTTTCTTTAATGTCTGTGCTTGTGCTCAAATTCCTTCATCAACCGTAATCTGGAATCTGTGTTTAATCCGTCTCCCTCACTTCTTTCTCTTAAATCTCATCTGAAAATATAAATGTATGAGAAGATGAAATAACTGAAAAAATTACTCTTTGATTCATAACAAAGAAAGAGTGGAAGGCTGTGTATTTTAAAGTCATTGGATTTATTATAGGGATGGTGAATCCATATCAGAGTAAATGGTAACTACTTCTGAATTTTGGACCTATAGTCCCAAATAACAGTTAAATATATTCATCTCTATTCAAAGCATGTTATATTTTACATATTCACTGTTAACTTGTATAGTCAGTTTAACTCACACTTTCCTAGAACTCAATGACAGTAAATAAAAATATTTAATTAATGGAAAACAAATATTACAACATAAAATTTTTGGAGGTAGTGGATTTTTCATTATCCTCTCTCTCTCTCTCTCTCTCTCTCTCTCTCTCTGTATCTCTGTCTCTGTCTCTCTCTCTCTCTCTCTGTGTGTGTGTGTCTCTCTCTCTAACAAATATATTAGCATTAACAGCACAAGTGAACTACATCCAAGTAATCTTATTTGTCATCCTAAAACTTTCAAAAATCTTCATATGTTAATATTAAATTATATCTATAGTATAGCATATATTGATTCAAAGCCTTAAATAATTGAAGTAATTTTAATTGTAAACATAAACAAATATGCACAATAATCATATTAATTATGAATATATGTGTGTGTATGAAGTATTTTGAAAAAAAATTTATCAAGAACTTTTAATTTGAAATAAGGTATTTAAATATTATTTCCTACTAAATTTATTCATTTTCAATATATACTATGACATATAAATAAAAATTATTTTTCAATTAAAATATTAGCATATTGCAATAAATTCATTCCAGTATGGTAAAAAGGACATAATAATCCTTGCATTATTTTATGGCCTCAAAATATTAAACATAATATTTTCTAATTTAAAATATGCTTATTATAAATAAAAAATAAAGTTTAATATTTGTTGAATTTAGTTAGATCAAGTACAAATTTGCATTTGCAGATTAGCAAATATTAATCTTTTGAACAAAATATAAATAACTCATTATTAGAATTATAATCATGACTTATAATGTAATCATCAAGCAAGTAAAAATAGAATTTCTTTTTTTATGGAAGATTTTTTTTATTTTATTTATTTTACTTTATTTTAAAAAACAAAGATAAAAGAAAAAAATTTGAACATTTTTGCATAAATGTATACAAATACATTTTTGTCAGTGCTTGGCTTTTTTTTTTTTTTCTTTTTTTTAAGGTTTGATACTCTGCATTAAGGTCTTAATAGTTACAGTGAAGAAAATGTATGTATAAAACAGGATGTCACCTAGAATTAATCAACATTTTTTTGGTGTGTAAGGATTGAGCATAATGTTTTTTTTTTTTTTTTTTCTTTTTTTCTTGAGCTTCACACACTCTGTGAGTTGATTCTGGGGCAATCCGAGCCTCTGAGGTTAGCATCCCACTATCAGTGACTGCATATTATGTCTGCTCTTTTGTGACTTGGTTATCTCAATCAGGATGATAATCTCTAGATGCAACCATTTTCTTAAGAATTTGGTTAAGTCATTGTTTAGGATAGCTGAGTAGTACTCCATTGTGGAAATGTACCATAATTTTTGTATCCATTCATCTACATCTGGGTTTTTTCTAGCTTCTGGCTATTATAAATAGAGCTGCGATGAACATTGTGGTTCATGCATCTTTGTTGTATATTGGAGTGTCCCTGGGGTAAATGCCCAGAAGTGGAATAGCTGGACCTTCGGGTAGTACTATGTCGAATTTTCTGAGGAATTGCCAGACTGATTTCCAGAGTGGTTGTAACAGTTTACAATCCCACCAACAGTAGAGAAGTGTTCCTCTTTCTCCTCATGCTTGCCAGCATCAGCTGTCATCTGCGTTTTGGATCTTGGCCAATCTGATTGGAGTGAGGTGGAATCTTAGGGATGTTTTAATTTGCATTTCCCTGATGGCTAAGGATGTCGAGCACTTCCTTAGATGTTTCTCAGCTTTTCGATATTCCTCAATTGAGAACGTTTTGTTTAGCTCTGTACCCCATTTTTTCTTAGGGTTGTTTGATTCTCTGGT